>NW_017728917.1:7863682-7874421 GCF_001723895.1 Crocodylus porosus
GGGGTAACTCAGGCCCTGTATGGAATTTTCCACTCTCAATCAAACTGAGTTCATGCATTGGCAGCACCTATACTTAAAATTTTGCTCCAACAAAAACAACTTGATTAATATAGATGCCTTCAGTCAGAAACCTTCTCTGCACCCCAAAAAGTCCCTTTTTGGACCTGTGCTTTCAGAGTAATACATGTGATCACTTAAAGAGCTTACAAGTTCATTTTCATTCGGTTTAGCTTTGTTCACACCAAAGCTCTCTGCTCACATTTGGACTCTCTAAGACACTTCATATAGGATCAAGGCTTTTCAGGCTAGGGACAGAAATTACACATAAACTGCTATAAGTGGTTGGAAACCAGTTCAAATATGTAACACAACAGAAGTTCAGTGCACATAAACCTCTTCCAAAATGGCAGAAACAGGTTTAAGATAAACCTGGATGGATGTAGTATCAGATTTACCTGATTTAGATTAAATCAGTTTATTGAACTTCTGTCCCAGATCCTCTCCAGGTTCAAGTTAACTCAGAGTCCCCAACATCTCAGGATGCTTTGCACCTCCCCTGCAAACCCCCTCACCCACACAGGGTGGGCCAGCTAGCTTTGCCCACACAGGGTGGGCCAGCTAGCTTTGGTCCAAGCTGTATGCTCCAGCTGAGCAAGGTAGCTTGCTCTAATACTCCCCGGCTTCTGGTCTGGGCCACTGCAGGCAGGTGGCTGCATTTCCAGAATCAAAAGTGAATGTGTGTTCACTTGCTTATAGGTTCGATCTACCCAGCTTAGGTTAACCTGCAAAGATTGAATCGATTCAGCCTCAGGCTTTTTGATTGTCTGTACTTAGCTTCAGAGCCTGAGCAATGAGGCTATTCAGTTGGCCTCTGTGATTGAACTGTGTATGCTTATTCAAGTTCAGAGTGGACAATTTCATCAGGAAATATAATCTCTCTTGCGCATTAGAAGTGAACAGCAATTGGTTTGGGAACCTTGGCAAAACCTCTTGTATTATGCAGTTTAATAGCACATGTGTCTGAAGAGAACTATAAACCCAGAACACCTACAGGCTCTAGGAAAGAGTGTGTTTAACCCATGGGGGGTCTGCAGAAATGAGCGTTAGGCACAGTGGGGTATCAGCTTTTAGAGAAGGGTGCTATTAAAGACTGCAGTCCAAGACAGTGTCTCTAGAGACAAAAAAGCCAGAGACAATGACCAGGCTATACTCAGATCGAGAGAGTTTTTTTAAGTACATGGATCCAACGTGGTAGTACCATAAACTCTGCAGCCTAAAAGAGGTCCAGCTCATAGACACTCCCCAAGCCTGTAATAGGGATATCAGAACAAAACTTTCTGGACCTGCTTGGAGGCAACTCTATGAGGCAGAGTTTTCTAGACAGACAACTGTTAGTTCTGTTTAGAGAAATAACCACTAAATCCTGAAGCAAAACTAATAATAGATGCTAAAAGGTATTAAGTTTATAACCCTTATGTGTCCTGCTTTGAAAACAAATCTATTACTACCAATGTTTTTTAATAAAAGAAAAAAGAAAAGCCCATTGTATTTCATTAACAAGACACCTTGGGAATATCTACATATAGTTACACATTTTTACCTTTTTCTTTACAGGCTATAAAAGCAAATAGTGCTAATTTCAGACCCCATCATTTCACTTCTGCTTCCCAGAGCAAATATTACAGCTCAGATTGCATACTGCAACCACTTTTTTTTTCTTTCCCTGTCCTATTATAAGGTAAGTCAAAAATATATATATACGTTTCTTTAGACATCATTTCAGTGATGGGTCAGCATGGAAAAACTTGTGGATATGGTTTATTCTCTAGGTTTCACTGTCATGATTGGTCACAAGCAGGTGGCATTTTTCTTTAAATGTATTTCTTCACTATTCAAAAAGCCATGTCTCCTGTAGTGAAAAGTATTGGTAATTTTGCATTCAGGTAATGGATAGTTACCCAGGAGAGTTAGAAAGGCTGAAATTAATGGGATCTCCCTGAAGAACTGGCAGCATTGAGATGAGCTCCAGCAGTTTCACACTACTTTCCCACTTGACTGCTCTCCCCTCCAGGCAAAACCAGGGCCCTCCGAACATTGCAAAGTTCTGCTCACCTTCTCCTCAAGGCTAAGTTACTCAGACATTCGTTTTTGGTAAAGTTTCAGATTTAACCCCATGACTCGCTGAAACCCTGCTCTTTAGGGCAAAATGTTCTCAATGAGATTCAGGGAGCTTAAACATACACTCATCTTCATCTGAAGAGCATGAGTGCTACGATCTTTTTTGTCTGTGGCATTAGCTCTTGCAAACTTTTGACCAAACCCTTCTGCATGCATTGGGGGGATGTGGACTAAATTGCAAAGCTTCCAAAAGCTAAGCAGCTCTTTTGGATTTCAAGGGAGCTAATAGGCGCTCAACTTCCTTGAAAATCATGGTGAAAACAGCAAAAAAACTTTATGGTAGCACAAAGCAAATCCAAACATATGTCCATACCTTTTGTGGCACTACAAATGCCCTAATTTGTGGCTGTGGCAAAGGACAGTATTCATTTGTGCTGCTTTCTTGCAATGGACATCTATTTGCTTTATAGTGGGAGAACACAAGCAGCCTGGAGCTGCCTGCACTCTCTATGCAAGGGCTTGGGCTTGAAGGACCCAATCCTGCACACTGCAGGAATTTCTGTGCAGGATTAGACCTACAGGATCTCTAGGGCATGTCTGAGTATGCAGAGAAACCTGGGGCTTCCACACTTACCCAGATGCAACCCGGGGAGATCTCCCAAAGATACCTCCTAGGAAGCGGGGAATGACAGGCAGGCTTTCCCAAAGCTTGAGGGGCCCAGTTCTGTGCAGGAATCCCCGGGGTGTGCAGGACTGGACCCCTCAAGTCCCAGAACAGCACGTCACCCATTGTCCCATAGCATCAACTGGCAGGACAAGAGATGATGTGTGTTTCATCCAATGAAGTGTATCAGGTATGCTGGGACATACCCTGGTAAAACTGATCCGCTTCACTTAGCAGTATCAAGTTTTAGCCTCAGACGATTGATTTAAGTACTTTAAGTAGGGAATTAAGACACTCTGGTTAAACTCCTAAATGTTGAAGTCTTTGTGCTTGTCCTTCCTGGAGGATAGTTAAATATCTGATTCTCTCAGATTTCACACTAGACTGCTGCTCCCTTGACTGTTACAGCAGGTGATTTTCCCCAACATTTAAAACTCGTGTTAACAGGATCACATAAACTGGTCTACTTTCTGAAATACTCCAAAGTCTTGTTAACCCCTATCAAAAAATTCTCAAGTTCTCATAGCCATCCTCTTCCTCATCCACTATAGAATCTCCTTTCAGGATACTCTCCTCTTTTACTGGAGATCAGATAAGTATAAACCTTGTGTTATAAGACTAATGATTGCTTTGCTAAAAAAATACCCAGAGGAGAAAGGGTGAATCTACCCCTTCTAAATGAATCTACCATTAAAGTTAGTCAAAAAAGCAAGAACTTGTCAAATAAGTGTCAGAAGCAATAAGGAAGTGTCAGAAGCAATAAGGAAGTGTTCAGGTAGTTTAAGTCTCCCTGTGCATTAATTGCCTGCAGTCGTAATAAGAAAATCCACATCGGCAATATGACTTTTTTTATATGGATTCACAAAATCCCTGTGGAGCAGTTTGGACTACCTACTGGGCACGTGTCAGCTGAATAAGAGAGGATGAACACCTCCAATTAGATGCTAGCATCTACAATTAGATGCTACTTAGTGGTGAAATACAAGAAGCAGCTAGGAAAGGTAACATAATACGTTAAGTATGCCTCCTAAGGGCTGGGAGTAAGGAAAAAAATTGTGGAAGGAAAAAGGACAGGTTAGAAAGCAAATAATTCTCTCTCATCAGCTTTTCTCAACCCAGACTCCTGGCTGTCTTCCAACAGCATGATATTGTATGGAAAACATAGAATATATATTTTGCCCTTCAATAACATCTTCTATCCATTTAAACAGCCATGCCTGGCCAATTTGGTTCAACTGATATACTTAAAACTACATACTGTTTAGGTCAAAGTTTTACACGTTTCCACTGAAAAGACAGAAGCTCTGTCTAACGTGCTTGTCAACAGTTTCCAACTCAGCTCCTCAAAAGCTTGGGGATGCCAAAAAAACAACACTCGACTTCACTTAAATGCAACTAATCATGAACCTCCCTTGAAATCAGTGGGATTTTGTTCATGGCTGCAATGCTGAGCATCATGTACTCATGCCCTTCCCAGGCTGGGGTCCTGGCTCCTAAGGCACAGTGCTGAGAAAGGCAATTTATTTTTCTTCATGCACGGAATAAAATGCCATGCCCAACAGTCCTTGCTTGCTCCCGATTGCAGGAGCCTAGGCTGTTTTCATACATGTGCTTCTGCTATACGTGATGGAACAAGGGACTGGTTTTATTACCCTAGGCAAGGGACACTGTGTGGTAACCAAATGAATCACCTCCCTGACATTGCTTTATTTCTGGAAAACGTATGAAAGTATTCATATCTCTCCTATAGAAAAGTATGGGAAGAATATGTGAGATATTAGACAATTAATGTGGGAAACCGTAAGAAATTAAAGTTCACACAAAATTAAAAAAAAATTGTAATTTGTGAACACGCATTTTATTGCTTTTGTATTCAACACAGCGAGGCAACACAGAGAACAATTTCTGTAAAAATCAGTTATGCTGTATGGTTCCTGGTATAGTTACCCAACCTCCCTGCGGGCAGTTATTTGTAGTATTTACATTTTTTACTAAATTATCAAGTGAAAATCCAATTGTTCGTAATGACATTCACTCCATGCGTCTCCCATTCTCATATATGAGGAAGGGTTTATTATCCATTTGTAGTAATTAAGGCACTGATGTTATATGGATCCATAAAAACAACTTCATTAAGCAAACAAAGAGGCTTTCATCAAAATTACAGCTGCAAAATATTTATTTAAAACTAAAAGTTGAATTCAAGTGTGCAGTACAAAGATGGTTGGAAGAAGAATACAGCAGGGAACCCAGTGTGTTCTTAGAAGAGCCAAAAACACAATTAAATATTCTATGAAATAGTTACATTTCTCATCACTAGCTATGAGGAAATGAGGCAATTAACCAGCCGAAAATGTCAATGAGATGCTATCAGTTTGATGACATCTGCCCGTTTGTATTTGAGCTTTGTTGCTATAAAATGGTTAAGTTAACTGCTCTACAGAAGCACAAGATATGACGATAAAAATCTGACACAAAAAAAAATCTCCCATCAACTTTGCATGATTTGTTACTGACTGACTAAAAGTACTGTATGATGAATGATTAAAAGCTGCTGCCTATGGTAAGACTTTTATAAGACAAAAGCCTATTCCACAATAACACTACGCCATGTGGAAGGTTAGGAACAGGGTGTCTCCATCCTGCCGAGTAGTCTGTTTGAAAAGCCAGCGAAGGAAAGGGATGATTTTTGCTTGTTCTGCCAGAATATCCTGCTGAGATGTGCACAAAAGTAGAGGTTTCATTACGTGCTTCCCCTTCATCTAACCCTAGAGACGTGTTCCATTGATCAGACACCAAAACATTCCTCTAACAATCACAGGAGCTTATTTGGCAAATTTCTGGTATCGTGTGTACAGGTCATCTGCAAAGAACAAGGGCTCATAGGAAAGCAATACTGGAAGGGACCTCACAAGACCCTGCTCAAAGCAGAATCATGCCTGCCTAAACCAACCCAGGCAAGTGTCTGTCCAAACTGCTCTTGAAAATGTCCAGGTGTAGAGACTCCAAAACTCCTCTAGTCAGCCTGGTCCAGTGCTTCATCACCCTCAGTCAGACAATTCATGAGAGTTGCCAAAATTTACTTTAAACCCACTAAGACCCAGTTACTTAATAAGTCCATTCCATAATGGACTTCCAAGGGACGTGGTGCTTTCCCCTACCTTGGATGTGTTCACGAGGAGATCAGACAAGCACCTGGATGGGGTTACATAACCCCAGGACTCTTTCCTGCCCAGAGCAGGGGGTTGGACTTGAGGATTTAATAGGTCCCTTCCGATCCTAGAAATCTATGAAGTTCTCTCAATCGCTAACCTAAATTTCCTCTGCTGCAGCTTCAGTCCAGTGCTCCTAGTCCTGTCCCCTATGGCCACAGACAAAAGCCCTTCTCCATCCTCTCTACAATCACCCTTCAGGTATTTGAAGATTTTTATCAACCCTGCCCCCACTCAGTCTTCTTTTCTCCAGACTAAATAACCCTAATTTCTTCCGCTTTTCTTCATAAGTCATGCTTCCCGAGCCTCTAATCATTTTTATTGTTCTCCATTTCCAGTCTGTCCACAGCCTTCTGGAAGTGTGGGGCCCATAATTGGACGCAGTGATCCAGGGAAAAGTACAGACATTAGCGGTGGGTTAGGGGGAGATTTATGTTAAAAATGGCTGCCTGATCCAAGGTAAGTCAGGATGAGGGGGAATAGCAGGATGGATTGGGGGATCAGGGGGCAAGAAAACTGGGGGATTGAGGGTTCTTTGGGGGTTGGGGGGCAGGCACAATCCACAGGGGGATGAGGCAGGTGGCACCTGTGGGGTGTTGTTGGGGTCCAGGAGGATTTGGTGGGATATGGGGGGCTCATGGGGACTGCAAGGGGGTTTTAGGGGAACAAGGGCTATTTTTAGGCCCCCAACCCTCCCCCCCAGCAAACCTACTCCCCACTGACACACATTCCCAACTTCTGAATGCTGATAAAACTGGCTTGAAAAATGGGGGAGGTTAGGGGAGTTGACTGGTCTGTGGGAGGAGGGGTAAGGGGCGAGGAGGGTAAAAATACCCTGATGACAGGGAAGTGGGTAGAAAAGTGCAGCCCAGGGGCTGGGGTGAGCAGCTGGGCTTTCCCAGTCCTGGGGCTGTGCAGCTAACTGCAATGAAGTTCCATGCACCAGTCTAGCCTAGATTAACTTATATTGTACACTGGTCTAGGTCTATCTTAGAACGGGTTTCACCATTTTCAGAGTGGTCTGTGTGCACAAAATTTCTGTTACAGGTTTAGATTGTTTCCAATCACTGAGACTGGGTCCAAGTGCAATGTCCGCTCTTGGGCAAACTAAGTTAGATTGGGCGGCCATTTTTAACCAGTACTGAATAGTGGAAGAATCAGACTCCTGTTGATATTTTGGGAGATGCTTTGGGTTCCATCTTTATAGAGTGTCTGATAAAGCCAACCTACATAGGTGAGCCAAGGTTACTGTCTTTCCATGGATAGGGCAAGACAGAGCATCATGGAATAAATTCCAGTTCATCAAGATAGGTAAGTTACACTGCTTTGAGCATAAACCTCACTCACCTGAAGTCAGGAGGACTACCCTCATGCTTAAAATTATAGTACCCAATGACAACCCACGCATCTTTAGGTAACTTACCCGATCAGGCTCTCAAATTCCTCCTCACCCACTGAAGATAATGCCAACACTCAGAAAGACTGTAACCAGATCAGGACATGCCCCCATGTTCCCTTATCACCCTTAAAAGTTCCAAACCGAGACATTTTAATTCTAGCAATAAGATCAGGTGTCCCCAAGCAACCTGAGTTCAAGGTTACTTCATTAGCCCAACTGATGGGACTGCTATAATTGCTTAACAGTGATCTCTCCACTCCCACCAAACTCCCCTACCTCACACTAGATCTGGTACTTGAACTCAGATCCTCGTACCAGTGAGCTACACTGATAGAGGTAAAATCAGGCTGGCTCATGTTCATATTAGATTTTCTGTGATAATTACAAAGCCAAGCACATGAAAAAGAATCCAGTAAATTTCTTGGATGGATCTTATTAAAAAGTAGCCTGAAAACCCTAATGGCAATGGTATGCAAATTCCATATGAAGGGCCTGACCCAAGCTCCACTGAAGTCAATGTTTTCAGCATGAGCTGCACTGGATCTTTAAGAAATGCCATGCATGTCTATTGGGATGTTTTATACTGTGCACCACAAAATCTTAGTTAAAATGTTGTGCAGTACCTAATAATTTAATTTCATAATGCATATTTCACTGTACAAATTGGATTGCTAATTATCTGCTTAACTGATATGAAGTTACACTCCCATAAAAAGTTTTTTATCTAAATATTAACTCCAGTACAGCCATGCTGAATAATGCCACATAGCCACACCCTCAGTGATGGCCAAATTCTGTTCCCATGGAAGCCAACTATCAAAGGCTAAAAGTTAATCTATCTTTCAGTTTTTCAGCGGGCTCCATTAGAGTGAAATCCCACACTTTTAGTAAACCTCTTGGTCTTTTTAAATTAACCAGGAGCACACAAATTTGTATCACCGCCCCCCAGAGCAGCCCAAGAGGGCAACTGTGAATCAGGTGGGCAGGGCAAAAGTAGACTGTCCTGTACATGCAGTGCAGTATACATAGTTTGACATACAGGCACGGTTATACCATCTGATGTGTTGAGAGGGAAGAGGAACATAGTTCTGTGGAACCTACATCTACTCCATGCTGCCAGTGGAAATAACAGTATAAGGAAAAAAGGAGGCAATCCATCGTGCCACTGTGTAAAACAGCCCTAATTCAGCCTTTTGTCTCTTGACCCCTCTATCTGGGGTCCAAGCAGGCAGAACAACTTCAGCTTCTGAAACTGGTAGAAGTGCCTACACCAAAAACCTGCAAGAAATGAAATCTGTGGGGTACAATGCCATGATCCTAACTGATGATCCCTGCTCAACATTTCAGAAAGGAGGTGTGGACATCCCTACTTCCTGGCATCAGTGGACACTGGCAGACATGACAGTCTGTCATGCAATCGGCCACGGAAAGCCCTCTACAGCTGTGTGCTGACAGAAGTGCATGGCTGAAGAGCACTTTAAAAATGCCTAGTCAGGTGACAATCGGAACCTTCATTATATGAAAGGGTCATTATATGAGGGTTCAAATGAAGATGCTTCAAAGCAGAGCACCGTCACTAATGTCTGTCAGCGTGGTCATGAGCAGGGCTGGGCTGATGCAGGGGTGGGGGTAGGGGGGAACCAGTTTGGTCTGGGGGTTCCCCAGCCAGCACTGGAGGGTGGGACAGATGGATTGAAGCCATGCCTCCCACCAAGGTCCACACCCTCCCTTACTCCCCTCCTCTGCCCCTTCTCATCCTAAAAGAGCATGGGAGCTTGGAGAGGGGGGCAGGACTGCTGTAGAGTAGCCTCTCTCCCCAGATCAACTCCAAAAAGGAGCTGGATTACAAACCATCCTGGTCCAGCAGTGAACATCTGTTGGACTGAGAGGGTCAGTCTATTTCATGATGCTTTCTGTGAAGCATCATGAGTTAGACCTAGGATCTGCACGTCTGCCAGCATCCACTATGCCTTGCTCAGGAATAGTTATTCTCCAGCCCAAGTTGAGCTATCAGTTCAATCCTGAACTGAGGAACACCAACAGCCAGACAAAGGCACATTTCCCCATGGAAACAAATACTATCAATGATACCTACATAAAGGAACAAAGGAAGAACAGCAGCATGAATAAGGTCTTAAAAGAGCAATGAGCTCAGACATACACCTAGTTCCACCGGTCCAGACCTCCATGGAAAAGTGGAGTGAAACCTGTGGAGTCTGGACAGAACTTCAGTGATGTCAGCCTGCTCTCAAGGGTCCCTTGCTTAAATTCTTTGCTGGAGTGGTGGGAATAACTAGGGTAGATGGGAACACAAGCATTGGTACCACAAGGAGATGTAAGTCAAGGATTTTTTTTTTTTGGAGGGGATGCAGAATATTCACATCACCCCAAAACAATTAATTAGAACTATTCAGTTTACTGCCTCAGAGCTCATCATTGTCTCTTTGTAGCTGCAGAAAGCTCACAGCGCAAAAGAGATTCCATGCAGGCACTGATAGGCCATCAAAAATAGGTTAAAATACTTGAAAGCAAATACAGTGAATATTTCACCTTCATGGCTGGGAGCTTTACAAGGAGCAGCCAGAGGTTTGTGCTAAGCAGCACCAGCACAGTGTTTTTAATCAGGCTGGGAGGCCTTGGCTGCAGGCAAGTGAAGTCGCAACAGCTAGTCTAGCTTTCAGTTACATATTGCTGTTTTTCAGTTCACATTCGTACTCTGATTAATATATTTGCTTAAAACAGGGGTATCTAAGATGCCCACATCATCTAAGCCCTGATGCTGGTTCTGTGCCTGTCAGGGGCATACCCTCTCTATGTTGGATCCAATGCCCAGGGTCCCCACTCCAGCAGGTCCAGGGCAAGTGCCATGTGAAGTGCACTTCTGGTCTGTCCAAAGCAGGCACTGGATCTGATATGTGGGTGAGAACACTGTGGGTCTCCCACATGCTGGATCTGGGCAGTCCAGGACTCATGCTGCACACAGCCTCAACCCCAGACCGGCTGCAGCAGGTATCAGCAGTTCAGTCAGAGCGGGCGCCATGTGTAGTGCAGTCCCAGACCAGCTGGGTCATGCACTGGGTGTCCTGGATACAGCATGCTGGATGGGGGGAGGGAAGGGGGGGTCCATGGGTCCAATCCAGGACCTAGGATGCCAGGTGAGTTTGACACCCCTGGTTTAAAACACCTGGGTAACAAGAGGAGGAGCTGAGCCTGGGTAACAAGCAGGAGGAGCTTGTCCTCCTGCTCAGTGCAAAGAATTATGATGTCATTGGGATAACGGAGACCTGGTGGGACTCCACCCATGACTGGACCACGGGTATAAAGGGCTATACCCTGTACAGGAGGG
>NW_017728917.1:7874432-7881867 GCF_001723895.1 Crocodylus porosus
AGTAAATTGGATGCTTATCTTGCTGGGATCCTATGACCCCAGCTGACTTCCTGCCCTTTGGGCAGGGGGCTGGACTCAATGATCTCCCGAGGTCTCTTCCAGCCCTAATGTCTATGAAATCTATGAAATCTCAGGCAGTGCTAGACTGTAATTAGCTATGGGCCTAATTTTACAGCCATTATTCACCCAAGCAGTCCCGATGACATGGGATTACTTGTGTGAGCAAAGAGGGTTAGGCTGGGCCCCATCTGTCGAGTTCTCCATTTAAAAACAGAAAAAGTGCCTTTAAAATGTAGGCTGAAAAAGAGCTGTGGCCCCTTTTAGGGCACTCTCCAAGCCCAGGGCAGTCAATGAAAATCTGCCTATCTACTTACCTAGGCTTTGAAGCAAACCTTTCAGGTGTAAAGTAATCTATGGTGGAGTAAATGCAGACCACCACAGACAACAATGGAAGTACTCCAGATTGGCACTAGTTTAAAGGAGAGCAGGAATCTGTCCTTAATGGCATTTTACACTTAGCGTCTAATTGGCGCTTAACCCCAGAGGATTAAAAGCTGGAAAAACAAATTTCTGATCTTGATATTTTTTAAACCTAACATCCTTCACTTTGATATATTGATGCACAGGTCCCTGCAATGAGCTACATCTTTATGAAAAGAAAAGCAAACACTCTTATTCTTAAACCGGAGATAAAAATCGCACCTGCTTTGCCTGAAATGCTCAGCGTGGTATTGCTAGTAACAGTACTTAGGAACATAACTGCACAAATTATTTGCTATAATGGTGCCATTCTATGGTTCCCAGCAGAATTGGAATTGCTGAATGCTGCAATCTTCACAAGTAAGAAAATGCTAGTATGGTGCTTATGTGAAAATTCACTATGTTTCTGCTACCAAGGGAATAGTTTCCTCCTGTGATAATGCAAAACATAAAACACATTGAGTTTTAAGACTGCTGAAAATAAAATTGGTGTGAATAAATGATTATTTATATAAAAATGCACAGTCAGAACATCTGCTACATATGTAGGATCATAAAATTTAACTATTTCACTACTCTGCTAAAATAGCAACCGAGTGCAAGCTAGCATCCATTTTTGGTCAACCGTACTTACCATGATCCAGCCCCTCATTACCTACAAAAAAACACTAATGCCTAAATGACAAAAGTTTATCAATTTCAAAAATTATTCTACCTATTTACTTAAAAATAAAATGGCAGTTTGTCATGCATAAAATTAGGGGATCAGCTCTATACAGGGCATTGATCTCGTCTCTAAATTCCAGTAATATGAAGAGTTTCTCTATAGATGTATGTTCAAAAATCAAAAACATTGGAGATGGGAGAAGATACAGCACTTAGGAGGAACTGGGAGACCTTACTTCTACTTTCAGCTCACAACTGATGACCTGTATGTATGGCATTTCCCTTCTCTGTCCCTCTTTTTCCTGTCTTCCTGAGACAAAGATGATTTTTCCATTTACTGATATATACACCCAGCACCTTGCAGGATGGTGTTTGGAGCATTAAGGTGCTGCTATGATACAAATCCTAATGAGCAGGAATCATGGTAAAGAGGAAGAAGGGGATTTACGTAAAGTTTTAATAATCGGTGCCTGCTTCTTCTCACCATCAAGAACAGCAATGTCAGCGCCAGGATGAGAGGGAAGGCACGGGGAAGGAAGAGGATGTATTAATCTAGAGGTGGAGAAGGATTTATGATGGCATCTGCATCTGATGTATACCTCAGCGCTGCCATAAAAAGTAATCACGGATATTAGCCATTTTGCAGGGTTCAAGACAAGCAGTTATTGCTTGGGCAGACAGAATAGCTAAGAGCCTTTTGGCAAGTTCATCGGCTGGACCCCGATTCAAGAAAGGCCACCAGCACCTGCCTGTGTTCTTTGTGGAATCAGGGCCCCAGTTTCTGACATCTCTCATGGCATTGCCCTTATAACTATAGAAAGTGAATCCTCGCAGTGGCATCTACCTGACACACACACACCAGAAGAAACATATATGATAGGACAAAGCTGTACGGAGTCCACTGGGATATGCCGTGACTCTACAAGGGAAGTGAATTAGTCAGCTCTCTCACTTACTGTGCAACCAGCTCAGTTTGGCAGAGCATGGGCAACGGAAAACTAGCATTTTCTGACTGCTAAACAAGGATTAGTGGTTTTAAGTAGTAGCCCCAGCACCTTGAAATAAAAGCTCCTGAAGGCTTTTTTGATAGACTGTTCCGTATGAGTGTTACTGAAATCCTAACATTGTACCAACTTGATAAATCGAATCCTTCTGACAGCCATAAAAAGAACGTCAGCCAGATTAGACAGCGACGGCATAACATTTGTATTTCCAGTTGCTTTATCTGCTAAAATTAGATGTTAAACAAGTTCCTCTTTTGGAACAGATTCCAAGACTTTTCCCAGCAGGCCATAGAGCTCAAGTGAATTGACTCTGGTGTTTGAATTTTTCATAAGGCATGACAAAAAAAAAATCAAATTCCTGTATGAAAGGCAAACCTTGTCCATTAACTCTCACCGTGCTGTTCATTCTAGTAACAAGTCTCTCTCTGTGCCTGTCTGTTTATCTCTTCTTTCTCCACCCTCCTACCTGTCTGACCTTGTTCATCAGCTTCAATTCTTTTCCCCTTTTGTTGCTTCCATTTCTCCACCTGTTTTTCTGAATGTTCATGCTTATGCACTGCTGTGCTGGGATAGTATCAAGGTCATCATGAAGATAAATTAAGTGATGCTACCTTAGAAGAGAGCCTGCAGCCAGACTTTACCCAGGCCAAACTTCCCCTACTGAGTGAAAGCAGTCCTGTTGGCCTGGCACAGCAAGGTGGGGGCACATTGCTGAAGTGGCATCAGGTGTCATTTCCTATATGGTCACAACTGAACTTGGTTCTCCAGGGCTCTGAGCACAGCAAATTTCAGCAGCACTAAATTCAATTCGAGAGGAAAGCAACAAATATGAAATATGAAAGAACTCAGTCCATTAAGGCAACGCTTAGCAGCTCTGTGACCTTTCCTATGCCTCTAGAGCTGACATTAGTCCCTTGTCATAGCTCAACATTTACTCTTCTGGACCAGTGTTGGCACTATTCAACAGGAAAGTCAAAGTGCAGCAGGCTCATGCCTCTCTCTCAGCCAGTGTCAACTCTCTGGGAGATATGAAAATACCTAGGACAGGGAGCACACGATAATACTTCATTCCCTCTTTCAGGAGGAGATCCTGTCTGACCTCACCATTGTGTGAAACAAAAGGGGTCCAATCATGCCCTGCTATGATAAAACCCTGTGAGTGACCATTCGGAAGATTCCTCCTCCTTTATGTGTGAGAAGTGTGTAGGTATTGCTCCAATAAGGACTGAGAAACTTGACCCCACAGCTGGTAGATCCCTGGCTCTCTAAAGAGAGACCCCACATCTGGTAGCTCTCTAAAGAGAACCATTACCAGACACTCATCGTGGTCACTAGGGTCCCTCCTTCCCAAAGTTGAGGCTTCATGCTGACGTGTCCATCATGGTATCTGGTCTAGCATTCATCCCCAGATCTAGATATGCACGCACTCAGCACCCCTAACCCACTTTCTTCTCTCACCCACGTGCCCAGTTTTCATCCCCTTCCCAGCAGAGATCCAGAACATAGCAATGGTAGCTGAGTATCTCTCCCTGAATAGCGAAAGGGAGAGAGTCCAGAAGAACTTGCTCACATCCCAGAGCCAGATTTAGAAAAGACGTGGTCTGGACTGATTGGAAGTTCATAAAGCATGAGATGTTTAACCCTCTCAGCTTACTGCTCAAAAACAAAGAACAAAGTCTGATTCGGGATGTGCTGCTGACACCTGTCCCAAAACAACGACGGCGTGGAAGAGTGACTTGCATTTCTCAAAGCCAGATTTAAAGTCACTATTTATTGACCGAATAGTTAGCCATCAAATATTACTCTTTACAGTCTGAAGCTGTGATTTATTAGGGACATAAAGAGACTATAAAAAGAAATAATGCAGTGACCTAGCGCTTAACATTGGTAAGTCAACATGCATTATACTCCTTTAAAGCCTCGGTTTGTTTAATTTCATGACATTAGCCCTTTTTGAATGGCTGAAGCCCTGCATATATGAGCTGGAGTTTTCCACCACTCTTTTAATACCTGCCCAGATATACTACTCCTTTTATACTATCATTTTAATTGAATACTAAAAAAATAATAGTTCACTGAATGCAAGATTTAATATAACTCATAAAAATAAAATGACAATAAAGTCACACACATAAATTAAGAGAGAAGCCCTAAAATCTAGACTCTATGAATGTCATATTTTTCTAATGTCAATGTCTAGTTCTTCACCTCCTTCAAAATGCAATAAATTACATCTATTGGTAAATATTTGCATGCAGTCCTTCACTGCAAAGGTGCTGATAGTTAATCTAATTCTCCCAAACAAACATTCCCATTTCTCTGAGACATTAGAGACATTATTTATCACGTATGACTTTCTGAAGGTTTTTAAAGTGTGTCTGCAGGAGCTAATTTAGGGAATACCTTTATTCTGACCCCAGGGTCTGCTAACTAGGAAAACCAAAACAAATTAGAAGTCTGATATTCACATACATACTGGATAAAATCAATAGTTTTAATTTTCACATTTAAAGCACAATTTTCATGTGACAGGCTCAGCAGGTTTTAATGGACACAAACAATTTACTTTTACTGTTTTAATTGTTTTTAGTCAATCACTTTTATTGCTTCTCTGCATCTGACTAAACAGATTAATAGAGCTATGTTCATAAACGATTACTTTGGAAAATTGCTTGATAGATACATTTCCCAGTTTCACCTTCAATTACTGACAACATTAGTAATATTTATACCAAAAGGTATATTTATGCAGGTTTTATAATTAAAACAACAAAAGGAACAGAACTGGTCAGGGGAAACCAGCAGCATCATTGCATTTCATGCTGTCATTCTGGATAGCTTCTTCAGAGATATTCTCTCCACTCTGAACAGAAAGCCACCAGACAATTTTCCCTGTACAGAAAGGGCTGAAAAAAATTCCCCAGATCATACCCCCAAGCCATGTGGACCAGGATGTTTCTTTAATGCATAACAGAAGAAGAATTACCCCACAGGAAGGATGATAGTTGTAGACTTAAGACACTGGTTTCAGTTTCTTGCTCCAAGACCAACTCCCTCTATAGCCAAGTCACCAGGGACCAAATACAAAAAAAGAAAAGGACTTGAGTAGAATTTGGAAAATGAATCCCAAAAGCGAGTCCACAGGAAACCCCTCAGCTACTGCCAGCACTCCAAATGCACCTTTTGGGCTTCAACGTCCCCAGATACATACAGCTGTCTGCTCCTGCCCATTTTTGCCCCAGCCATGATATTGTTCAGTGTTTAGCTCATGCCTGAGGGACTTGATCCAGCAGATGCTCTCCTAGCACACTCAGAACAAACCACATAAAATGTAGCCACGGACACCATTTTCCTTCAAAGCACAGCCAAAAGAAGGTGCCTTACACAATAGATCAGGGACGACAGCACTTGCCCAGGATGTGAGACCCCAGTACAATGCCTTCTGCAACCTGAGTAGATTCAAAGTCACATACCTGACTCTAGAAAGCCACCAAGACTACAAGCCATGCTAGGTAAGGCAACTCTCCATCCCTCCTGTGGAAGCTATGACACTGCACAGGGAAAATTCAAGGTTCGCTAGGCAGGCCGAGTGTACGCACAAAAAGGAGGCAGCCCAAAGCATTAAGTTATCTTATCACTCACCCATCTGTTTGCTTCATCCCCAACCCAAAATTCATGCAAGACACGACTTCGATTTGATTTAGTCTTCTGAGGAATATGGAAAGACGTTATTTAGCTTAAATGAATTCCCTATTTTTATTTTAAGAATTACCTTGGATTAAGCAAATCCATCATTCCAAATGAGTTTTCACAATGACATTTTTCACTGAAACAACACAGCTGTTTTCTAACCCTGTTGTTTAATCCCTAGGCCGGACTAGGACTGCAATGTCAAACCAAAGGCAGCCACCTTGTTTAAATCACTACCCTCTGGAGTATTTCCATGGTCAGGACCCTTCAGTAAACGCCAAGTCCAAAAAACAAAGAAAGAACTAACAAACAAGCATTCGGATTTTAGACATCTACTTTGATTAAATGCAAAGCCAAAACCCCCTCGTCGTATGAGAGCATGACAGGGAGATGATGAACAGCATCATGACCATGACAGAACCTGGGCACAGTTGCTTTCCCAAGAATACAGAAAACAAGGTCTTCTGATCTCGGTGCCTTCCACAGCTACTCAGCAAGACAGCTGCCTCGCTGGTTTTTAAACTTGCCTTGAAATGGTAACAAGTTACAAAAGTCGGAACATCCATTATCTTTTTGCAGGCCAACACCCTGGGATGGCCAGCCTTTTGCAGAATGATTAGATGGCTCCCAAGTGTGATTTTGAATTAACTTTGTACAGATCATATATGTGGATTGCGGGGAATGAAAACTGAGCCAATTCATTAGTGATGTGTGCACAGCCTAGCTACAGTGTATTCAATGACATCTTTGCTGGCTAAGCAACCATTTTACAAGCCCAAAAATACTTCAGAGATTTTTTTTTTTTTACAGCATGTTTTCAAATGCCCGTGTGTACTTACACTTCATACCTGGACTTATTTAAGTGGCTGATATAACAAGTGACCGAGATGAGTTACATAAAAACAAAAGAGAAAATGCTAAAATACAATAGTTTTTCCTTTGTAGGCTCTTCAGCCAACTGGTGTGGAATAGCTTTTAGAACAAGGCCCAAACAACTGACACTGTAGTTGGGAGGGCCACAAAATACTTCTTCAAATACAATCAAGACCTCAGCCAAAATCAGCACCCTACTGTGTTATTTGCTACACCTACCGGCCTTGCACAGACATTCAGTTTCTCCCAGGAGAGGTACTGCTCTCTTAAGAGAAACCCTGAGTGTACAGGGCTAAGTACACACATTCAGGGGCATTAGGGGAAGGTTAAATCAATTCAAGATGGCCAATAGCAGGTGCGTCAGGATGGAGGGGGACGAGCCAGGGGGTTGGGGGTCCAGCAGTCTGGAGGGGATAGAGGGTTTGCCAGGGAATGGGAGGCAGGCATAACCCACAGGGAGGAACAGGTGTGGCCCACAAGGGTGGGGGGAGCAAGCGTGACCCACAGGTGGGTTACGGGGGGGGAGGGGGAGGCATGACCTATGAAGCATGGGGGGAGCAAGCATGACACACAAGGGGTGGAGTAGGGGAACTGGTGCAACCCACGAGGGCTAAGGGGAGCAAGCATGACCTGTGGTGGGGTAGGGGGGAGCAGGTGTGATCTGTTGGTAGTATAAGGAGAGTAGGCACAACCTGTGAGGGGTGGGAGGAGCAAGTACAACC
>NW_017728917.1:7881967-7939309 GCF_001723895.1 Crocodylus porosus
ACCTATGAAGCATGGGGGGAGCAAGCATGACACAGGTAGGGTGGGGGGGGGCAAACATGACTCCTGAGAGGTAGGGGGAGCTGGTACGACCCATGGGTGGTGTAAGGGAACAGGCATGACTTACAAGGGGTAACGGGCACAGGGACAACTTGTGGGTGGGGAGAGGTCTCCCCCAATGAAACTACACCCCCATTCCTCCTGTTTCTCCCCCATGGGGACTTACTTGCTCAGCGCCAGCAGCAGCTAACACTGATAAAAGCGGGTGCATCCAGAGTGGCTTGGAGGTTGATAGCGCTGGTTGAAGGGAGAGTAAGGGGCTGCGAGGACCGAAAAGAGCAACTCTGGATTTGGGGTCAGTGGCTGGGTTTTTCCAGCCCTGGGGCTGCACAGGGGAAGTGGACAGAAGTTCTATGCACTGGTTTAAACTAAGTAGAATGAGTCTGATACTACATACATCCAGGTTTATCTTAAACCAGGTTCTGCAATTTTTAAACCAGTTTGTGTACATGGAACTTCTGTTCAGTTACAGGTTTAGACTGACTCCCAGTCACTGAGACCAGGTCTGTAAGTGTAAGGTCATCACTGGGACAACCAGGTGGCCATTTTAACCTCCCGCATGTCTATACTTAGCCCAGATGTTCAGGCTTTTTCTTTCTCCTAGAGTAAAAATTGCCACTTCAGGAGAAAAAATAACCTGGGAACAACCAGGGTTAAATCACTCCCAGGAGAGTTCTCCTGGAACAGCGAATGTCTGTACATGCTGTGGCTTTTCTCAGAAGAGGGCATGGTCCTTCAGGACCCCTCCCACGTCTCAGGGAGAAAATGCGTCACTCACTGGATCCTACTGCTCCAGAATATGCCTTCTTCACAATCCCTATATCATGCTGCAGGGAAACACAGGCTGTCATGGGATCAGCCAATCAGGGCTGCCCTAGACACAGCTGCCATCCGTCACCAGGAAGATTAAAGGAGCCTACAGAGTAAGCGGAAATATGTGCACAGCCCACCCCCTGCCGCCCCTGGCTGCAGTGTTAGTACTGCAAGCTCCCTGTTCTTCAGGGTTTCAGTAATCAAATATCTGGACGTGCAGCTCTGGGTAAGTTTATTTACCAGGAGATTAAACCTGGAAGAATTCTCCCAGATTATCTCACTGTGTGCATGGAGCCAGTCTGCAACCTAAAGAGTTTACTAACTAAAGAGACAAGGTACCAGAGTCATGTGCCAGAGCCAAGGACAAAACCCAGAACTCAAGTCCCAGTCCCTTAATCACAATGCTGTCTTTCCTCCTACTCTGTGAAATACCAAGGCAACAGACTACCATATTCACACCAGCATGTATGATCTGTCTGTGTGAAGAATGGAACTTAACCAAGGGAAAAAATGGCCTCTTTTGTCTAACCATGCATTTAACCATAAAAATCAAGACTAAAATAACTGGCTGATACCTGTGACAAGTTTGTAGCTTGGCGAGATTTCCTCTTTCCAACATCTCTTCTTCCTGTAATAGCAAAGATGTGTTGTTATCCTTCCCAAGTAAAGAGTCAGCAGCCTATTACAAAGGAATGCTGGGACCATGACCCCCAGTTAATACATACACACAACTTTAATATTGCATGTAGGCATCCCGTGAATACAATGCAGTCTACTTTAAACTAGCAAAAATCATTACCGAAAACTTGCGCTGAGTGCAGTTAAACATACTAGAATTTAAATCCCAGAAAGGGGGGTTTGTAATGGGCGCAGCAGCTGATCACATCTACCAAACACTCTATTGACACCTTGCAAATGTGCTTTCAGTTTACAAGCATTCACAGGGATATTTTACTGCCAATTCCTTCATTGATGGCACATTTTATTGACATGATACAGCTGAGCCACCTCAAGTAATTTCAGCTATAGCCTAACCTTTCACACGAAGAGCTAACCAGCTCCTCCATCCATTTGTGGTGGATTTGGATTGGCAGACAACATGCACTCAGTCAGGTCCTCTGGATGACGTCTTATCAGACGATAACAATTACAGGAAGGGGTATGGTGCAAGGGTTCATGCAATAGTATTTCATCCTTGGAGACCTCTAAGATGAAAGCCTATTCCAGACCGGGGCAAAAGTGGGTTTGCAGTCTCACTCCACCACAGTCTGCTTTAAACAAAATACCCTCTTTTCTCTCCCTAGTTTTTCCTTTTCTCTGGCTTGCGTTTTCCCCCTCTCTGAGCTGCTTCTCGAGTCTTGGGCCTTTGACAAGCTCCTTAAAAAAATAAAATAGGGATTTTGTTCCTGTGGTTCTGAAAAATTGAGCCCTGTGATTTCCTCTGTACATGCACAGCCCTCTGGAGTAGTGACAGGTGAGTTTTGGACATTTAATCAACCATCAGAAAAAGGATGACTGTATGAGAGTAAAGAAACAGAGCGCAGACAGCTAAAGCCCTGTATCAAATAAAGAGTTTCTTCCTCAAACAGGAAAGCAGCTGCCACATGAAGCAGTGTCTTTCCTATAAGCTCATTAGTGTGAGAGAGACTCCAACTGTCTGCTTTTGTTGCACATTGCTTTCTCCCTGCATTACCTTAGGGAGTCAAAAACTACCAGGTCTAAAGAGAGCCTGAGACCAGGAGCGATTCATGAGGACAACCTGCTGTGCAGAGACAGCTTCAGGAACCATCTTCCATGCTGGGCTGGCCTTTCTACCCCAGGCTATTTGCATGGGGGCAGCTACATTGTGGACTGCAACTGCTAGCTGTCACTAAGGCACATCAAGGCAGTAGACCAAGTTTTGCGTTACCAAATCACAGTGACTGAAACCACAGAGATAACGCAAGTGCATGGATCAGCAGGTCATATGATGCCTCCCAAGGAATAGTGTGTTTGCAAGAGGTGATATTAAAAAGAGAGAGAGAAGGAAGGAGATCTCCCATGCAGGGTGAAGTATTGTGTGAGGAATCATTGTAGCTACTGAGATGTCATTCATTTCTCCCAGGAGACTTGTAGTTCTTTAGTTGTTTAACAACACTTGCATTGCATTTACAAGTCCCTTGTGGAATCCCAAACTAAATCCACTTAACGCTTGAGCGTGTGTAGTACCCAAGTTGTTATCACAAATCGGTCATCGTTCAAAAACGAATCTAGAAAACTAAATGTAGTTAGTTACTCCTGCCATTTTAAATGAACACAAACACAATCTCAAACCAAAACCAGACAGATAGCTGTCTGGAACTGCTTGGACTTTTAGCCATATGCCCCATGTTGCTTTTGCTTCACCTGCATTACATCAAGAAAGTGTTTTGGTACCTAATTTTTGAAGCAGGGTGGTTACTTGCTTTTATTTTCCTATTAACAGAAGGTAAAGTATGTCAGCTAATAGCCTAACACTATTAGAGAGTCTGAGCCACTTCATTCACATCTTGCCTTTTTTCCAGAGAAGCCTGGGTTTGGGAGGAGGATTGTTTATCATTTCTTAAGCTTACCTTATATAGATCTATATATCTATATCTATACAGATATACAGATATCGATATATATACATATATATATATATATACACACACACATATATATACAGA
Organism: Crocodylus porosus; assembly: GCF_001723895.1. Lineage (NCBI taxonomy): Eukaryota > Metazoa > Chordata > Crocodylia > Crocodylidae > Crocodylus > Crocodylus porosus. Next base: position 7,885,525 of record NW_017728917.1, read on the forward strand.
GAGAGAGACAGAGAGATCGATGTCTATATAGAGATATCGATGTCTATAGATAGATAGATGGATCTCAGAGTAAGGCCATGAAGCAGAGCAATTTGTTTCTTCTGAAAAAAAGTTTAGTCACTGAGAAAAAATTCCCATGTTGGTCAATCTAAAACTATTCACAAATTTGACAGGAATTCATCAAAAAGTTGTGTTTGAAAAAAATACCATAGTTTCTCATGTACAACATACCCCAAAATATAATACAAACCTTTTTTTTTTTTTTGGAAAGGCAGAATGGAAAAAAGAAATTTCCAGTTATGGCTGCACAGAGCAGGGACAGAGCCTAATCTTCAGCTGACTTGCCCTCTGTTTTCTGCTTAACTAAAAGAGCTGAAACCCTAGCTACTGCTGAAGATGGCTTTCCAGGGGTGGATTTATGATTCTGAAAAAAAAAGCTAAGCAATCTCTGGTGCTGTGAAATAGGAAGAAAGAGACTAGGAGCAGCTATCAGACAGCAAAGTTGCCCTATGAAAGTATAGCTTGATCTGTGAAACATCGAGACCTTGAGAAGGGGCAATTGTTAACACCTCTGGAGTGAAGAACATTAAGTCAACTGACTTCCTTCAATGCCTGAATAGGGATGCCACAGCTGCTGCACTGTGGAGCAGGAATCAAAGCAGGGTGCTTCTATCCTAGCCATAAACTCAGCTTCCTCACTTAATACATACACACCAATTTTGGGTGGCTGATTTTTGAGGGAAATACGTTTTATGTGAGAAATATGGTAGGATCTGGCAAACAGATTCACTGATTTAGCTTGGGTTACAGATGTCTGTTTGGCAAGTTACAGATTCAAACCTTGCTAATGACTGTAGACAATTCCTCATCCTGATGTTATTCCCATTACTAAATAAAAGCTATGACCTGTTTGCACTGCTGAAATTAGAACTAGGTTTTACTCTCCCCTTACAAATCACAGTTTTCAGGGGTTTTATATCCTGACTTTAAGTGACAGATGGTTTATTGTTAAGCCAGGATGTGCTCGGCCCCATCCAAGAAAGGTACGGGCAGGCACTCTCCCAAAGCCTTTGCAAGTCAGGGGCTAGGAGACATGTAAGCTGAAGCCCTGAAACTAAGAACGAATCATTTTGCCAATAGCACAGATGCTTAAGATTATGAAAGTTATGTTGCCATTGTTTGTTTCCCATTTCAAAAAGAAATGTAACAGCTGAAATACATGGGTTTAAAGCCAGTCATCGAGCATGTACAAAAGTCCTTTTCACCCAAAATCCATAGGATTTCAGGTTGTGAAGTTCATGTCCGTGGTCAGCAATAAGATTTATAAGGCTGCTGGAAAACACCACCTAGAGCAGAGGCCTTGCATAAGGGCCAGAGAACTACAGGAATGGTTTGGGTTTAACTTGAGCAAAGTCTGGACCTTCTGCAACACAGCAAAGTGGAGGGATTGGAAGTCAGACTTCCACTTTGTAAAGGATCCCTATGAACTAGTGGATCACAAATACCTGAAGCTGTAGCAAGCACCACTTGCAATGAGAGTCACGTTCCAAGCGAATCACAGCAGGATGAGATTTGACACATCCAGGCAGATTTGAATACCTTTGTAGTGTGCAGGGCAGAAGTAAACAGAAAGAGTGGCCTGCCCATTTAGCAGCTCAGTGCAACAGGGTTTCCTTCAGCCAAAGCCGGGACCAAAGCTATCAGCCATCCCTTGCTTCAGGCATGTCCAGAGAGAAAAATAACTCCACCAGTACTCTGCTCCATCCAAGCTTTCTTCCTCCCTCTTGATTTTCATGGTTAAACTCACCTCCCTTCAGGAAATCTCTTTTGTTCTGTGGTGGGAGCAGGGGAGAAGGAAAGAAAATAAATTCACCGGAGATGGCCCAGCTTTGCAACACTGCAAATCCCTACACCCAGGTCATGTCCCCCCTCTAGTGAAGGTACTAGGGTTAGCCTCTTCCCTGCCAAATCCCCTAGAAAGGACTACACACCCTGTTCCAATATGCCCCCCTTCTCCCCTCCCCTTACGGATATACAGCTTGTTTAAAATATATCTAAGACTTACAGTCAGGAAAAGAGATCAGAAGAAAGAGGTCTTTGGAGTTTGGAGCACAGCTCTTTGACCTAGTTGAAAGTGAGAATGAAAGAGGGAATAAATAATCAAAAGAGAAACTGTAGCATGTAACCAATACAGGCTCTCCAGAGCCCAGATCTGTATTTTGTATTAGCAGAGCACCAAGAAAAGAAGCGTTTAAAAACAAAAAGAAATCAGTGCAGTAGCTGATTAAACACAAGCACACATTTAGTGTGTTAAAAGCACCACACACTTTAAGAGGATGTCAGTATTGCCTGTGCAACTTTAAGCTGGCTTCTTATGCCAAGGTAATCTGTCTCCAGATAGAACCTCACTCCCCAGCCCCATGCCTTGATTACATAAGAATTTATTTTCTACCTATGGGGACTTTTTACTATCTTTAATTGTCCCTGAGCCTGCGGAAGGGCATGTGAGCCCATAAACTTGCAGAAAAACGTTTTTTGGGGGTGTGATTTCTTAGTTGGTATAATAAAAGGTATCATCTCTGAACTAAAAGTTGTAGAGTTTTGCATTTCTTTTTGATTACAGAACAGCCTTTCTCTTCTTCCAGTGCTCAGACTCATAGCATGCCCTAACCACGGAGCTCGTGCTTCACGCTTGCTCTCTCTTTCTGGCCGAATTCACCTTGAATTCTTTTCTACAGAGTGGACCAGGAGACCTAAAGAGAGCTCCCCCACCCCAGCCTATTAAGTGGTGGTTAGGGACAAAGATGTGTGTTTGAATCTTCCCAGCTGAGGCACAGATTGACCCTGGGTCTCCCATACCCTTAGCAAGTGTTCAAACTGGGGGCAGAACGATGCCAACTTTCCAAGCCAGTGATAACAATAACCCCAGGAGAGCTAGTGGCACTTTAAGACCAGCAATATTGCAGGTATGTGCTAGAAACTTTCATCCTCAGCTGTGTTCACTGTCTCACTACATCCCACCTGATCTCTAAAAAAAAGTTTTAGAAATATTTAAAATTTTAAAACATGCAAAATGAATCAAAACTGTTTCTTATCCATGGCAGACATCTCCCCTCTCCCTTGCCTTGGACTGCTAGCAGTTGACATTTGCACTGAGCCTCAGATACATCCCGGTTTTAATAAGGAGAAAGCGACGTCTTCTCTTCTTGCCCCTAACCCACATTTTAAATAAGCAAGTGTAACACTCAGGTAACAGAGCTGCACACTAAATTGTTATTAATTGATAATTTGTTTACAACAGTTTTCATGACGTGCTGACAACACCTTTGAGGCAAGGTAGTTATTTGTTCATTAGGAAATAAACATGCATCTCAACACCAAGTGATTACAATATTACCTTACTCATATAGTTGCATGCCTACCATTAATTATTCAAGGAAGTTAATATATGCATATTGATGGTGTTTACGCTCAAAATGCTCATAGTGCCAGAAAAGAACCCTCCAGCTTTATCTCATTAGCTACTCTGCATATGCAGAGTGGGCAATTATGGCCTTTACATTATTCAGAGCTTTTTCTCCAACATTACAATTTCTTGATTATGGATAGGCTGGTTTACACAACACACATAGTGCTCCCTCTACTGCCCAATGGAAATACTACATGGTAAATCATACACCTGCCTCAGCAATTCAAATGTTTATGGAGAAAAAAAAAAGGCTGATCCACAAGCTGATGCAAAATTACATTATTTTCCAGCAAGGCATAAATATCTTCCTGCCACATTACCTTCCCATGGGTTTTATTTTTATTGGAGCTTGGGGTTTATCTGTAGGGAAAAGCCTTTCTCTAGTATTGCTGAGTAACTTTCCAGCCAGGAAAAATATCTCTATCTAGAAGTTCCCACTGCCATGTGTTATAGGTATCTCGATGTGTTATTTGCTCTGGGCCACAACTTTGAAAAGTGAAGAGATCTCCCCTGTGCTGAAAGAATTTCACCAGTCAGTCGCTCGTCCCCACTCTCCCAAATGATGCCACCACCCAGTGAGAACAAGTATAACCTAACCCTCATCCAAGTGACAGGGTGATGGATTTAACAGACCCTTCTGCAGGGTCTGGAAGACCAAAGTCTCAATGAACACAGTGCCAGGCTTTCGAGGGGGAACCAGACCTTCCTCAAGAGATGCTGAACCCTCCTGGGAGGGATGAAAGCCCCATTAGCCAATTATAGAGAAGTGGGCTTGTCAGCAAGCAGCCCATCATTAAGCGCTTGGCCACCAAAAGGTCCCTCAAGGGAAGGCGAAGATACATGCAGGTTCTGTGCAGCCCCAAAGCCATCACTGGCCCTGCTGAATCAGCTCATGACATCTGCTGCTCCTTTCTCTTCTAGCTCCTATTTCACCAATGCATTCCTTGCCCTGCTCTTCTGCCCTTCCTCCAACAATCCTATCCCTCTTAATCAGATGGCATGTATTTATTATAATTAAGCTCACTTTGGCTGCATGAGGCCATTATGCATTGCCAGGTTTTTGCTTGCTCCACCAGGTGAAGGTCTCAGTTAGGAAAAACGAACATGCATGAGCTTGATGGCTTCCAGGCTCACTATATCCTTCTCCGTGCTCTAGAGGCAGGAGACTTCAGCTCTTTGTGTAATGCCAACAAGACTGAGACTGTCCCATAAGACTGATCTCTGCTGCAGACAGAAACTGGACTGCTGTACTCACCTTCTACTAGCAGCCACCGCTGTTTCTAGGTGGGGCATTGAGAACATCTTGTGCAAGTAGTGTGAAAAAGCCTAGGTTTGGCCAAGCTCAGCCTGGGCCTTGCAAAAATGTACAAGCTGCAGGGGTGTATGTTTTGGAAAGGATGGGCCCTGGGAGGAAGAAAGCTGTTGTCCACCCTCCTTGTGCACCTGTGAAAAGGCTGAAATTAAGTTACAGTCCTCAGAGGACAAGGACTTCTTCTTCCTAACCTCTGTACCAAGAGGCCCCAGAGAAGTAGGAAAGAGCTGGGGAAATAGACCCATTCCTACACTGGCCTGTGGAGATGGCTGGGCATGTCCAGAGGGACAGTTTAGTGTACTGTTTACGGGGTGTTTCTATCTCAGGTGTGGCACCAGTCAGGACAGAATCTACCTTTAGCTGCAAATCCTAGCACTCCCTGCTGTTAAAGGCTTAGACCAATTGCTCATTTCTTGATCACATCAGATACTCTCTCTAATAACTAGTTACTTTTGAACCCATATCACACATGCAATAACTGTAATTAAGGAGTCAACCTGGGATCTCCAAAGCATAATTAACTCCTCAAGCTGAAGATGACAGTGGGAACATCTACATGTGAAATGAATTCAATGCAATAAACTCCAGTGCAGTTTATGCCAGTTTATTGCTCCCGGGTGCAGCATTTACACATACACCCAGGACCGCAGCATGTTGAGCTGGGTTGGACTAGCCCCGGCTGACAGAGAGTCCAGGGGAAGAGGGGGGTTAACCTGCCAGCCCAACGTGCTGTGCGGGGCTAACCGCAGGCAGCCCCCACACTGTAGTACCCTCATGCCCTAGTCAGCCCCAATCACCATGACACACACTTTGTGGCAGCATAACTAACTCTGCTGTAGGACAGAATTCGTGTTGGGCAGTACTATCCTACAGCGGAGTGAATTAGTTTACTCTGGCCTAACAGTACTGCATGTGTAAACGCTGACACTGCTGCAGAGCTAATTAGTAAGCTCCACTGTAAATGTCTTGTGTAGATTGGCACGCATGAACAGTGGAAACTGTATAAACTGTGGCTGATCGGTAAGATGGTTGCATCTTGGCACTCTAGTGGGAAGAGCGTGGGTTACGTGAACATTCCCAGAATTGTGGGGAGGTCCTGACCCAGGTCCAGACCCTGAGGTGCAAGGGGCTGCTGGTTGAAGTGGTTCAGTGTTTTGCAAGTGGCAGCCTGCAAGAGCTTCAAGTGCAACCCCCTGAGCTCTCACTTGGCTGCTGTCCTCCTCCCAAATCCAACTGTTCCAGCTGCAATAGCATCTTAAGTCCCATGCTCACCATTCCTTCCTCTGGCTTCCACTTCCTGCATTCCACTCCAGGGGCATGGCAGCCTGGGGAGCTGTGCACGAGTCCAGTATTGCACCTACACCCTGTGTAGGGAAATTCAGGGTTGCATGTGGGGGTGAATCATGCCACATGGTACAGCAGTGTAGAGCAGTGTATCTGCATGGTACACCTCATGCAGCCCCCAAGGACTTAGAAGTTGGACAGCCCTAGACTTGTTCATCCTCAAGTCAGCAAAGGACTGCCCTCTGTGGTACACTGAGTGCCAGGATAGAATTTATCCCTTGATTCTTCTGGGCTAGGCCTACTTTGTACTTTATACAATATGAACTATTCTGGCCCAAGCTACAGGAACACTAAGGGCTCAGTCCCCCAAAACATATTGGAAATAGAAGAAATTCTAGCATTGGCTTGGGCCCATTACCAGATGGAAATGATAACATTGTTTAATAGCTGTTTCTGTTCTGTATTTAGAAAGAAACATAGCCCATGAAGATGATGATCTGCTTTCCACCTCTCATTAGTAACGACAGGAGCTCATTAAACAACTATTATAAGTCCTCAGATCGAAATAACTTGTGCTCAAGTTTCTTAAAAGAGTTGGCCGAGGTGTCTGCCTGGCTGATGTTCTCTTTGAATATACATTGGAATACTAGGAATACATTGGAATATATACATTGAATTTACATTGGAATACAATTCCAGAAGATTGAAAAGCAAGTTAATAGCATGGGAGTTGTCCAAAAGGATACATAGGATGATCTAAGTTAATACAGGGCAGCTGGTCTGTCCTTGCCCACAACAACATGGTAACAAAGCTAATATGGCATTCAAGTATTAAAGAATTAAAATCTAGGACTATTAAGTAATGCCCATCAACATGGAGTGGAGTTAGGCTTGATTCCATTCAATACTGTATCACTGATTGGGAAGTAAGCATGAAATTAGTAATAAAATGTGTGGACAACAGGAAGACGGGAACAGTGGTAAATAATGCTAAGGGCAGGGCATTTGCACTGAGCAATATAGATTGCTGGATAAGCTGGGCTCTGTATAGTTCAGAGCCAGAGAACCTGACAACCATCTGCTTTATTTGGTGTCAAAGATCAGCACTGTTCAACCTGGCTTGAATCATGGCAAACCGCAGCTGGTTCCAACTGATGAAAGGCAGAATTTAAAATACATGTTAAAAAAAAATTAAAAGTGACATGCGCTTAGCATCCAAAGTAGATGTCATTGCTACATGGACCTGCTAGAATCGAGCTCCCTCATGACATTAGCACCACAAGAGCCAGGTGGTGGTAAGTCCAGTAGTTCTAGCGGCAAGGTGTCCCCAGACCGAACCATCTCTTCTTTCTGTGGCAGTTACTCTGAAATCTTCTTAAGAAAAATGTCCAGCCTTGTGTCCCTTGTCTTCTTCCCTTCTAGCACTGGGAGACGGTCATCTATTCCATCACATTTCACATCTATCTGGGGTGTCTGCCTCGTACAGCACTGCTGCTGTTTGTTTCCCCGTCGCAGACGTACCCAGCATCCTTTAATGCTATAAAATGCTGGTGCTCAGGGGACTTCAAATCATATCAAATTCTTTGTTTGGCCTCATCTGTCTCTAAGTATGTGCAAATCTCCAGGGCCCAACATCAATATCTAACAGCCAGGGACTGTGGCTTTCAGCTTTCTATTGAACAAAATGTCAGTGGGTGGCAATCCATGTTTCAGTGGTGTGACTCTGTAATTTAACAGCACTAAAGACAGTTCAGAGCCTGATTCTACAGCTTTTTTTCAGTCGATGCTTTATTATTTTAACATCAATTGCCCACTGACCCACTGGACTAGGGAAAAAGGAGACTAGCAGTGCTATGCCAAACCCATACTTCACTGCACACTGCTTGACCTCAGACCCACTAACCTGTGGCCCATTGTCAGATACTACGATGTCAAGTCTGCCCTGCCTGGTGAAAATGGACCTGATGTACCTGCTTTGCTGCAGTCTCTTTTGGTAAGGTGATCTCAGCAGAGTGAAAATAAAAACACAAGGCAAATCCTAGGTTTTTGGAAAACTGTGCATACTTAGCTCCAAGAGGCCAATTTTTTCCATCCCACCAATACGGGCTCTTTCATTTGACCTGACTTGTATTTTGGTCACAACAAATTCCTCACTGTCACTGTTTACTAAGGCCTGCATAAAATACCTCTGGTCTTCTTTTAGATTTTTTTCTATCCCTTTTTTATCTATCTCTAGATCTTAGTGCATTGCAACAAAGCTCAGCTAGTCCTGAGAACTCCCCAATACATTGGTAATAAGGGCTGCCAATGTGCTTGTCCCAACCATGCTGGCAATCAGAGTGCATATTTTATCTGAGACCAGGCAGGCTTTGTTTTATGTTGTTAAAGAGAGACATAATCCAACTCTAGCCGTTGCTTTAGTGTACTTTTGTATGATGCTTTAGTGAATGTATCTGCAACCACCAACTCTCTCTGAAGTCTGTGTTCAGTTAGTAGCTGGAGGGAAATCTCTCTGTTCTTGGTGACAGGAAGCATTGGGGGAGGTCAGGGTGTGCGGTGGGGAGATAGGATTGCCATGACTTTTTTGGCAATGGCCAGTTTTAGTTAAAACAGAGCTCCCATAAATAAAATAATTAAACTTTTTATACCATGGAGTATGTTCAAAGCAGCCAGCTCCATTTGAGCATAACCACAACTAAAGGTTAATAACATCCATGAAGTATAAGCGACCTCTCTCCAGCTTTGACTACACTGATATACTTTAGTGTCATCCATGAAACTTTAGTTTTCATAGATCTAGATAAACACCAATACCTCTCTAACTTCAAAAATTTGTCTTTTTTATTTGTATTTCCTCGCCAAACCCAAGAGGCAGTCCAAAGGGAAATGGGTAGGTCTTTACAATTAAAGCACAAGGCAGTGGCCATATGGAGATGTGCCCTGCTGCTCTGTGCATCCTACCTTCTGAATCACAAGTCACATACCTGTTGTAATGTACTCCTGTCCCTTTGCCAATGCACTCTGCTGAGAGGCCTGGGACTGCAAGTGAGTAATCTATGCATTCCCAGCTGTTAGGTATTGCAATCTGGTTGCTTGTTCACACGAGATCCCAGCACTGCGGTCAACACACAGGGCTCACAAAACCCTTGGATTGATGTACAGGGGAGTAGTAAGTGATTTCTTTCCCTAAACAGCATTGGTGAAGCAAGTACCTGCATCCAATTCTGGTGTCTACATTTCCAAAAAAGGAAAAAGAGAGACCCCCAGGTTATTCAAAGCTGGTGAAAAGGATTAAGAGCTTGATCTACTCATTTTAATCAAAAAAAGATTGACAGGTGTCTTAACTGTAGTTTCTAAGTCCCTTCAAGGCACTACCTCGGAAAAAAATACCAAATGGTATTGATGAATATAAAGGAATAAGGGAAGAGCGGAAACACTCAGAGATAAAAATCAGAAAGACTAAGGCACACAGTGAGTTACAAGCAGCAAGGAATATAGCAGATGACATGAAAAAGTTCAATAAATATGTCAAGAGTAAGAGGAAAACAAAGTAAAGTAAAGATATACAAACTAACAGGGAGGAAGAGCAAATAATGGATAATGCAGAGAGAAGCCTGACGTATTTATTGCTTTTTATGCTCCAGTTTTCACAAAAACATAAGTTAATTGTGGTCAGATACATAACACAATTAGTTTTAGCAAAGGGTAGGAACATGGGCCAGAATAGGGAAGGAATAGGTTAAACAATATTTAGACAAATGTGATCTATTCAAGTTGGCAGTGCCTGATGAGATTCACCCTAGCTGAAGCAATCTCCGAACAATTAATGATTATCTTTGAGAACTCACGTAGGATGGGAAGGATCCCAGGGGATGGAAGAAAGCCAAACAAAGTACCTGTCCTTCAAAGAAGGAAAGAGGAAGACTCAGAGAACGAGTGTAACTTTGATACTAGGAAAGACACTAAAACAAATGATTGAGCAGTCAATCTGCAAACACCTAGAGGATAAAACAAAGTGGGGAAAATTGCCAACATGGATTTGGCAAAAAAAAATCATGTCAAACTCATCTCCTCTCCTTTGACAGGGCAAGTGTCTTAGCAGATAGGAGGGAAGCAATAGTTGACATTCCCATCATCAGACAAAGGAAAAATGGTCTAAATGTAGTCATCATAAGGTTGGTGCACAACTGGTTTAAAAACTACACTTAGGAGGTAGCTATTAATACCTCACTGTCAAAGAGGGACAGCTCTTCTAGGGTCTGTCTACATGGCATCATTGTTAACTTACATGATGGAAGAGAGAAGGCGCTTGCATGGATGACACCAAATGGGAGGGTTTGCAAGCGCTTGAGAGAACAGAACGAGAATCTGAAACCCAAGATGCAATTCAACCAAGACAAGTCCGAAGTGCTTTGCTTCAGAAGAAAACATCCAATGCACTAATACAAAGTGGAAATCACTGGCTGTGTGTCATACAGCAGGCAAGGGTTGTGCTTTTAGTCACCACCAAATGAATGAGCCAATAACATGATGTTGTGACCAAAAACAAAACAAAAAAAGCATTCGGGGACTTATTAACAGGACTGTCATATGCAAGCGCTGGGAGATAATTATTCCTCTCCACTTGGCACTGGTGAGGCCTCAGCTGGATTACTGTTCTGGGCACCGCACTCTATGAAAGATGTAGCCAAGTTGGAAGTTGTCCAGAGGACAACAGATTAAAGAGTGTACAACCACAACATCCAAGAAAGCAGTCCTTCTATAAAAACCTGAAGACACTGGGCTTGCTTAGTCTAGGAAAAGAAATGGATGGGGGCATGATAGCAGTCTTCAAGTATATAGTCTTCATGATACTAGTCTTCATGTATCCTATTATGAAGAGGATGACGATCCAGTGTTCTCCATGACTCCTGGAGGTAAGAAAAGAAATAACTGGCTAATTTGTAGCCAAGAAGATTTAAGTTAGTTATTGGGAATCATTTCCTAACTAGAGTGGGAATTAGGCACTGAACGATGTTATCAGGGAGGGGGTGGAATTGCTTCCACTGGAGGTTTTAAACAATCTTTTAGACAATCAAGTTAGGGACGGTCTATAAGTATACTGATCATGCTACGGGAAAGGAAAATGTGTGAGAGAATCTCAAGGTCCTGTGCATGTCTGTATTTCTTCTAATGCCGTAATAAGCCGAGCACCATTTCAGCCTGTCGTGACAAAGTGCTCAGCTGACGTGATTTGCCTCTTTTATTGCCATGGCCCACAGAGTTGTGGCCAGACTGCATCATTCAGCATGACTCTTTCCCAACCCTTGCTGAGAAAGAAGATTTCCAGCCACAGATATAACAGTAAGAGAGCAGATGTGGAGTGCCACATTTGAACCAATAATGAAACAATGCTACTGCTTGTTAGCACACTAAATTGTAAATCTAAAATGTAAATTCTACATTGAAAATATGAAATTAGAAGCTGCCTCTGAAACAAACACTGATGCCCAGGCCTGTTAATAGGAGATCACAAAAAACCCCGCAAATATTAACGACAAGAATGCCACGATGCAGCAGACACACATTTCATTCATGTATAGATAGGAAATGTTGCTTCCCAAAACTGGCAGAGTTAATAAAGGCCGTTTCCAATTTCTCCATTTCTTTACTGCTTCTATTTTTTTTGCTTTGTAACCTCCTAGATTTATTTAGCATCTGAAATGCTTAATCTCGTTCCATTTTGTTCCCCATCTGACTTAACCCTGGTTTCCGTTCTAGTGCTTCGTTGTTATTCCTTCAAAATATTTTGGCTCCTTCAATTGCAAATGCCTTGCACTGAAAACTTGCAGTTTTCCACAGTCCCTCTGTTGTGGTTACTTTTAAGTTCCTTGAATTATATTGTTTTGACTGAACTGTCAGATTTCAGAACTTGTTACTGACTAAAAACATATGGAGCACAAAAGGAAAAAACTTAAGCAAGGCAGACCAGGCCTGCAACTAGATCTCATCCCCACGAGGTGGCAGAAGAAGTCCATTTGAATGTGCAGTACTAAACTTGGGGAGGGGGGGGGAAGATTTAGCAGCAACAGGTTTTTTTTTCCTTGATGCCAACATGCCTTCTGCATGTGGAAGTATGAAAGACACACTTGCTACAAAAAAAGTTTAGATTTTTTCAGTAAAACTCACTGGAGAAACAAATGACAGATGCTCACTGCATTTTTAAATAGTCGTCCCTTTCATCTTTTTCCCCCACCCATGCATTTTTTTTTCCCTCCAGCCAACAAGATGCCAATGTGAATGATTCTCTTTGGTCTGAATATGACCAAAAGCAATTCCTACCCACAGATTTCACAGGAGCTACCAGTTCCTCTAGGACAGCCCCACACACTGGGGGACTGGAGCCTGGGGGCCAGGAGCGAGGGGCACTGGGTTGGGACCGGCCATTGGTGTTCACAAATGAGTCCTGGTACAAAGAAAAGGTAAGAACTACTGTTCTGGGAGACAACTTTTAGGGGACAGTTAATTTATAAGTAGAAATGCACCTGGAGGTGCAGGCAGCTCCCATTAGCACAGCTATGCACCTGCTCTTCTATGAAACATCATTGTGACAGTCACCAGTGCATGTGTAACATGCAGGCATATGCCAACACACAGGAAGAAAAGCAAGCTCATAAAGGTGCCCATTTTCAAGTGGAGAGAACTTGAGATGAGTTGCTCAGAGCCAGGAAAAAAACCTAGAAATCCAGTGCTTTGCACTACTAGCAGTAAACCTGGCCCCTTCAGGAAAGAAACCTTGTTAGCAATGCATGTCAACAGACCCCAGTGCCAAGGAAGGCTGCTCCCAGCCCCTGGGGCCAAGCTCGGGGTTGCAAGATGTCTGTATTTTGGTACTCCTGTTCTGGCTTCCCTGCTCGCAATGGGGAAAAGGACAGGCAGTTCTGCTGCCAAGACCTGGAAAAAATGCTCAGACTTGCACTTGGCAATGCCAGTTTCCTACCGCCTCCTGAAGGAAACAGAAAACAGAGGTCTATAGGGACAGAGCCATAACGGCCAGCAAATAAAAAGCCAGAAGTGGATTAAACAGAGACTTACAGAGAATTACGACTGAAAAATAGTGAACTCAGTCATGGCTAGCAGGGTGGTGGTGTCCATCAGCACGGCTGGGGCCCCCCACCCAGGTGCTGTATCACACGGGGGGAACCAGCTTTCTTCCCCCAGGCCCTGCCAGGAGCCACAGAGATTTTCAGTGCTGCTAAGCTACAAGGGGCCTGGCTGAAAGGAGGGCCAGTAATGAGGCCAAGCTCTAATCATTGCAAACACCTGCACCTGGCTCAAGCCAGCCTTCTGAGCTGGCATTTGCTTTTTTTTTTTTTTTTAAATTAAAATATCTTTCTATATATAGAGCTATATATACACCCCCCCCCCTCCCCATCACAAGCTTTCCATTCTTGCCTCTCCACCCAGGCTGGAGCTGGGCGGCCTGGCTGAGCCCTGGGTACCAGGGCAGCTCCAGGGCAGGGACAGGGGGACCTGCCTGCTGCTGGGGGCTGCTAGCACTGGAGAGTTTGGGCCTCCAGCAAAAGCAAGAGCTCCCACCGCAATGCCGTACCCACGCCCAGAGGCACAGAGCACCCCCCGACCTCCACAGGGAAGCTGGCCAGGAGGACTAGCGACCGGCTGCCATTCACCCCCTCAGCGCACACCTCTAGCGTGGTACAAGCGCCTGCTCTCCTGTCACCGAGGGAGAGTCTTCAGCGCCTGAAGGAGCCCATTGCAGCTCGAACGCCCGCGCACAAACGTATGCCGAAGCAGCTCAGCCTGGCTCCACAGGGCGAACGAGCCCTAAGGAAGCGGGGGTGAAGTGCTGGGCCTTCCCCTGCAGCACGAGCTCAGCACCATCCACAGCCGCTGCCTCATTTCAGCCCCATTTCGGAGCTTTACCTCAGCGGCTGCTCCGCTGCCTTTTCCAACCCCCAGGGGGCTAAGGTCAAGCTCCACACACTGAAGCGTCCTGGGCCTAGGATTTCCTGCGATTTTTCTCTCCCTGTTTGTAAGGTTTCAGATCTACTGGTTATTTCGTTCCTCTGGAAACAGCGACGGGATCATCCAGGTACAGAAGGTGCTTGTGTTAGCTGGAAAAAAAAATAAAAATAGAGGTGACTCGAGTTCAGTCAGCAGGAGCGCCTCCCCTTGCCTCAGCTGCTCTCCCTGGCTCAAAATCCTGCACTTTCAGTCTCTTCTCCCACCGTCTCGGCTCCCCGCCTCGCCATGTTCAGACACGTGAAGAGAGGGGTTGAACCACGCAGCAAACAGCGTCTCCGGTCCCAGTAATGCCTGACCAACAAGTTCTGCTCAGGACTATCATCGTGACGGAGGAGGAATCATTGACGCACTAATCACCTTGCACTGCTAGTGGTTATGCTCTAGCACAGAGCACATGCAAGGGTCGCGCAGGGTCATCGCGCTCCAGCACCACCGCATCCCCAAGCAGTTCATGGGTGGACTCTGTCCCGAGTCCTATGTCCCAACATGAGGCAGCTGTTTCCTTTGCAGCTCATAATGTAAGGGGAAATATGTTGCATCCGTCAGTCAGAGATGAAAAGGGATTTGGGCTCTGCCCCTATGCACAACCCTGAGGACATAGAATAAGAAGATAGACTAGTTTGCCTTTTAAAAAATAGCCAGAATATTTTTCTTGTACATAAGGAAGATCAAAGAGGATTCATTCAGTCTTAACAGGGTTGATTTATTACTGCTGCGAGAGCACATCAGAATGGCTCCTCCCCCCTCCGGGCTCATTTAATAGAAAACCCAGAGTTTAAAGGACTCTTACCCAAGTCAGAAAATGCTGAGCATTTATGTTGATTTTTATACTACAACTCCATGCATTAACAATAAGCCTTGACAGTACACAGGTGGCAGGATGCATTTCAGGCCCATTAAACACTGTGAATTTCCTCATGTATCACAATTACAGAAGACATATGCCAAATAACATTATACTGAACCACAGCTAAATTCGCAGTGTTCAATAGCCCTCAAAATTTCTCGTTTCTTTACCTGAGGTGGCCCAGCAATTATAAGTTGTACCACAGAATAAAACAGGCAGGGAAGTCGGTAGACTTCATGCATCTATGATTGCATTGTCCTCCTCCATTTCTCTTCATCTGCAATCTACAGTGCAACTGGGCCTCTAAATAGCTACAGCTGCAAATCTAGCACACCCCAAGATCCAAACACTATCACCCTAACAGACATGGCACAATTGATTTATATATATATCAAACCAGATACATAATGAAATCTGAGAGACACTTTGTGTGTTGTGCCAATCTCATAACCTGGCATCAAAGACTTAGCCAAGGAAGCACATATTGGGCAATCACAGAAAAACGTTAAGAGAAAGTCAATTCATTCAGCTCATGCCCTTTGCCTCCCAAGATCATTCAGATACGAATTACTTCAGGTCTAAAGCTGTACGTAATATTCTATTTCCATACACACAAAATAAAACATGTTTTTCCAGCCAGGAACCTCATCATTTTAGAAGCAAGGGGAAAGCGTGCATAAAGCAAAAGTATGTAATATAACAAATTATAGTACTTCCAAAACCAGAATTAATCATGTAAAAAGGGGTCTTAGAAATACAAAAGGTGAAGCAGGCCATCATGATGTCCAAATGTTGCCCAGGTGCCCAACAGGAGAACAGTGCATCGGGGAGATGGAAAGTGCACGTGCAGAGTGTGTGTGTATGTATTGGTCAAGCCAATATTCAAACACCTATTTGCATGCAGCTTTGCAAATGACTATCTATCTATTTTCACCACTGCTGTCCAAGCAACCTCATGCAGCTTCAGTTCGGGAATATTCTTCTCCTTCCAAAAACTTAATTACCCCAAAAATTTAATGAACAACATTTCTTTTGTGCTGCTGTTCCATGAAGGCAGACACTGATTGGGACCATTCATATACCATAAACAGAGGCTCAATCATTGTTCATCCTGATGCCTGAAAATGCTTTTAAAAGCTGGATTGTTATCAGCTTCTTCTCTATTGAAATTTTGACAGGTTATACTTTCCCCTGGGAATAAAAAAATCTTGTGATTTAGTTAAGATAGCTTCACCAAAAATATAGAACAATGATTTTATAGAGAGATAGATGGCTCTTCTCCCTAGCACTTCTCAGGCAGTCCCAACACAGGCAGAAAGAAGAGTGGAAAACTTTTCCCATTATGATTAAAGGTAACTCCATTCTGTTTGGAGAATTTAATGGATTCCCATTGATAGAGGCTCTGCCAATCATTTTGGGTACAAAAATTGGAAGTCTCCTGGTCTTCCAGAAATAGATGTTTGACCAATTTCCATCTGAGTTTTTCCACAGGTTCAAGGTTTTTAACCTCAGCCAATAAGGTTATCAATTGTTTTGTACAGACCCTTGAAATGCAGCACTATTGTGTTCACTTGTATATCTGGAGTCACAGTCATGCACATCAGCTGATACCTCATTTGAGCCCTGCAGCAAGTACGTTAGCTGAAGTTTTACAAGTTAAGGGAAAAAAGGAGCGAGCAAGCAAGATGGAACCCAATGATCGAGGCAACCATTTTCAGAAAGCTTCCTGCATCACTTATGCCAGCTTTAAACTGACTGCAATTCCAGTTCAGTTTTCAAATTATGGGGCTGGGAAGGAATTTCCCTCATTGGATCAGACTAGCAGGGACCTTCTTATTGCCCAAATATTTCAACCTGCAGACACGGATCTTCTGGTACAAAATTATGCTCTGCACAAAATGTACTAGGCTAGATGGAGTGTGTCCAGGGCATGAAGGACCTTTAGGTATAGGAAGACTTTATATAAAATAGAATATAAATCTGATCTAGTTTACCTAGGTCAGCAGAAAATACAACCAAGTCTAAACACATGCTGGTTGTGCACAATACATCAAGTTAAACACAATCTTTGACCTAAGCACTTGGCCTTACAATTTGGGCAGGTTGCACTGGGAAATCCAGAGACTGGCAGAATTTAAGGGTTTGTTTTCCATTATTTTGACCTCTATTTGAGTAACGAGAGACCTCAAACAAGAGCCCTTTCATTCTGTAATAACAAATAATTTCATCTCATAGGCTCCCTGAATCTGGCATCATAACTGGGTGCAAGGATGCAAAGGTATCCTATCCAAAGCCTCCACTCAGCTGGGCTACTTTCCAAGGACCCAATTCTGATATGTGATGAACACCTCCAAATTCCATTAAACAGACTTCATATTAGCACACTTGAAAACTAACACCACATTCTAATTCAAGGGCAGAAAACTTGTGCTTCCTTAAGCACAGAAGGGAACCTGATAAAGCTGGAAATAAGCCCTCTACATTTATCATTTAATATCAATAAATATGATGGCTAGTTTTAAGCTGTAAGTACCACTGCAGCCAACTGACTTAACAGTACTAAGCTATCCAGGTATTTTAATTAAAATAATCGATTTTAAAATTAGCAGCGTGACTTTTAGAATGCTGTCTCAAGAGGTGAATAAGACATCCTACCTTGGTATTCTGAACAGTACATTTTCTACAATATCTTATATAAAGTCTTAATACTAATTCAAACTAGAACGTACCTGCAGTCTCAGAATGAGCTATTTTTAAATGAGAGGGCTCGCAAGTTTTTTCTTCTTTAAATCATAGGTGCATACAACAGCCACGACTGCTCTCACATGACCAGCACATTCTGTCTAAATAAGTATTTATTAAAAGTATATACCAGATGTACACACTTCTGGCATTTGTGGGTATCCACCAACTTTGGAAATATCAAGCCATAAGTGTAAAGATACTATGCATTCTTGTAATTACAAGCATTTATAATTTAAAGTAGGAAACATCATCTACAGAGTGGAACACATTAGATATACGAAGCAGTACTGATCTGGAATCAATTTATGCCAAACCCTAGCAATTCTCTATGAGACAGCATGTACCAAATATTAGCAATTTAAAAGTACTTACCCATAACCATGTTGTAATTACAATCTGCAAATGCAGATACTAGTAAATAGTAAGATGCTTACTATGACATATATTCAAGCATGATTTTACTTTATTAGCTATTGCTTATTGCAGGGAAAAAAGTAATATTCATGGATTTACAAATTGATATATGGAGATTTGTTGTGCAAACCTTTACAATTCTGTGGCACTGCTGCTCCTAAAATAAACATAGCAAAAATTCATAGGTGCTTAAAGAATAGGTTTATTGACAATATTTTCACAAATAAACATTCTAAAGAAAAATTTCAGAAATCTCTAAACTTAGAAATGTTGTTCTCATTGGCAAAGTATTCCCAAAAACCAACAAAAAGGTAAGATGTCACTAATTTTTTACGTCATTATATTTGACACTTTCCTAATTCCAACACCTTGGTTCAGTCCTTTAATTTTTATGATACACATTCAACCCTTCTGCACAATGAAAATTAAGTTGATAACGTATGATTTTTCCTTTTGTCTGGGGAACACTAATCGTTTGTTTTGGCAAGCATCTCCTGGATTATGTCCTCTGTTTGCTTTAAACGTGATGGGTAAAATCAGTAAGTAGTACATTACCTTATAAATATACAAACTGAGCCAAATTATTCAAAACCTGTATTTCCCAAAAATGATAATATAAATGACATATAAAGCATACTGTCTAGTAGCAGAAACTATTAGCATGCATTTTAGAGGTCTTTTTTTTGTAGTTCAGGTATGTGAACTTAAAACTAAAAAGGGATTGTTTTATATTTTGATAAAAATGTACTCGAATATTTTATAACATTAATATTTATTGCTTTATATGAATACTGTATTGAAAGCCCAAGCATTCAGTTTACACACAGAAATTATACAATTATATACCGTTTCACAATGGCAGTGAGCACTTGTTACAATCTACAAAAAATCTACTTTACAGAAATTTAAAAATTCTAAATATCAAAAAGGTACAATTGAAGAAACAGGTATAAATTTGGCAGCCAGTAATTGTGACTGGGAGGTTGCAACTTGCATGTCTTTAAATATGGGAATTTGAAAATATTGCGAGTTTAAAGCAGTAGTTGTGCTTTGAGCTAGTTTGGAAAAAAAAAAAAATGTAACACTGGCTGTCAAAGTAGCGTGTTCAAAAATATTTAGTTCACTTCCAAAATGTTATACAAATTATGGTGATATCTATGCACCCCAAAAACTTTAGTCATTTAGCTCAGGTACATAACTAAGGTAATATATTAATTCTCCCAATCCAGCAGTGTATCATACCAATGCCATCTGCATACTTTAGAATAATTTTGAAAGAAACTTTCCTATAATATTCACAATGCTCACAGAACTCAAGAAGGCAAGTACCTGTCCAATTTTTCAGAGATTCTCATCAGATTTGCAAACATTCCTTCTACAAAATTTAAGCTAAAGTTTTGATTACTTTGTTCTCAACAAAAAAGCGCATTTTCTCATAAATAAATGAAATCCTTTCACACAGGCACCTCAGAAGTATACAAAAGCGTTGTTGTTTGAACAGTTCTCTTGGAATGTGTCTAACCTGGTACTTTCAGTGTTAAGATTACCAGGGTTTCACATGGGCCAGATTTTATTCTACATATTCACAGGCAAATGAAACTGCTCTGAGGTGAATGCAGTCTTTTCCTATAGAAAAAGTATTCATTGTATTTAGTTTATAGAAACAGAAAAATATAACATTTCCCCCATTACAATTGTGGGAGGATAAGTGTGTATGTATGTGTGTGTAAAATGTAATGCATTAAACATACAACTTAAGGTTTCATAGTATGTATTCAAATAAAACTCTGGAAACCATCATGGAACCCTATAATTCACATGTTAATGTTTAAACTGTAACCAAAATATGGAGTAACTGCTATAGCTGTCAGAAAGAGACAAGACAAAAAGCTTTTTTGCATACATACAACTAAGTGTGGTAATCTCCAAAAAAGTCGTCAAAATTATAATTACCTTCCAGTTTAAAAACTTTTATTCTAAATAAAAAAAACTATACACAAACCACTGATTTGACCAGACCGAAAATTCAGCGGTAAGCAGGACCTGAATGAGCTGGTATTCACAGTTCTTATCATGTACAACTCGTTCAGGGTTCAATCCATGGAGTTTATTTTACAACCTGCTTCTCTTGTAAAACTAAAGGTCCACTTTATTACATAAAATTATTTATACAGTGTAAAACCAGAGCCTTATGGAAAATACTGCATCTAAGTGTATTTAAATTATTAGTCTTGCTCCATAGGTTCTTCTGTGGCTTCGTCGCTGTTTTCCATAGGGGTCTCTGATGAAATTTCAGGAGTTCCACTGGCAAAGGATCCTAAGTCTTCAGTTTCACTGCAGTCAGCTCCACTACTGACAGAGCCACTATTTTCACTGTCTTCAGAATGCAAATCTTTCTCTGCTTGAGATTGATCAGATTCCTCCATTTGATTACTTTCCTCAGAGGTCTCTTCATTCACAGTTAAGGATTCAGTGTCTTTTTCTTGATCTTTTCTGTCTGGCGCAACATTTCTTGGTGACATGAAGGATTCTGAAAGCATTGAAACAGAGGTCTTAGTATTCATTTTAAACAAGACAACAACTATATTCGATTAGCTTGAAACCCTAGATATTATGCTTAGAAACAGATTATTCTACTATAAAAATTTAGAAAAACAAATTAGAGTCTTGAGCATTTTAAATACTGTTCTTTAACAAATTACCAAAGCCACTAGACCCTAACGTAAAGCCATTACTTCACTCACCACACTCAATATTTTTAAACACTTAGTCTAAAGATTAAATATTGGTAAACGGTATATACCAAAACCTAAAGTGACACATTGCCTGTTCCTGCCACCTCACTTAGCTTTTCCCAAAGTAGCAACTCCCCTACATGTTAGTTTTCAGAACACTGTTGTTTTAAGCAAAGCACACTTCAAAAGTTTAATCCACTATTTACTTTATGAATAAACGTGAGCCCTGAAGACCCTGAAGTGGAGAAAGGAAGTGAAAGAGAATTGATATCAATGTTGCTTCTTCTAGAGAAGAAACTCTCTTTCTTTACTTTGTACTGCTGCTGTTTATCAGGACTCTTTGTTTAGTACTTTGAATTACCACACAAATGTGATTCTTGGATCAGAATTCTAGCAAGATTTGAGAGTTAAAGTGTTCGGTAACACACTGTTTCAAAAGACAAAGAGCAGGACTTAACATCTAGTTTGCATTAATTTAAGCACTACAACTGACAGCACAATACTGACCGCCTGATCCAAGAAGGAAGGTCAGAAAGCAGAACACAACTGGTGGCTCACTGGACGCATATGCAGTTTCTGGGTTCCCACCTGGTTGAGACTCCCACCCCAATGCTGCAGCTTCAGCACCCATCCAGGGTTCTGGGCTTCCTACCCTGGCTCTATTTTCTACATCCACAGCATAGTGCAGCGCATGGTGCCGGGGAAACCTTCATGTGATGCAGCAGGGGAAGGGGAGCCATCCATGTGCATGCTGCGCCGCGGGAAGCTGCGGCTCCTGTCACGCAGCCCCTGCTGTTACGGTCCAGGGGGACATGGCCATCAGCCACTTTGGAGAGCCTTGCTTAAAGAATTCCCACATGCAGAAAAAAGTAACATTTCACATGTTATACAAGTAAATCAAATACCTTCCTCTTCATCCTCTGCACAATGCTGTCTGACACAACTAGAATCTTTTTCTTTATCCTGAGATGTAGGAGATGTTCCAGTCTCTTCTACCATAGCCGAAGAAACTTCACTGGAGGCAGTTTGGTTGGGTGTCTCTCTAGCTTCCCCTTCCTTGTCAAACTTAAGTCTTTTCACTTCGTGTCCTTCTGCTTCCACAGGATCATCTTCAGGATGTTTATTTTTAACAGGGCTAGCTTGAACACTGTCTGATTCACATGCTGGTGACTCCCTACAATAACAAAAGAAGCCATGACTTGCTACAAGAAAGTTCCAGGTCATATCATATCTAGAACTACCTATTCCAGGCAAATGAAACAGCACCGGAGGTATTTTTTCACAAGACACTCCCAAACTACTGGTGCCAGCCCAGCTTAGTTAAATTTTCAGCAATGAGACAAAAGCTCTTCTTTTTCTCCCAAGATCTAAGAAGGGTGGAAGGACTAGGCCAGGGGTTTCCAAACTATGGTACACAGACCCCTGGGGGTATACAAGACATCTCTTGGGGGGGTACACGGGAGAAACTGCATAATGACAGATTTAATTTTCATTATAGTAATAATTGGCATTTAAGGAGTTAAAATATTATGTATACTGGTACACAGGCAGCTGGTAAATCTGGAAGGAGGTATGCAATAAAAAAATTAGGAACCTCTGGACTAGGCTGTTGTCTCATAGGTCCAAACTACACATTCTTGCAATAGGTTTCTTACTGTCTGTTTGTGACAAACAAATTTAAAATGCTGTACTGGTATTAGTATCTGGAAGTATATAAACATGGACACTTACAAGCATTATCTTTGGATCACCCTAACCAAGTTTATGGCGACCTAAAAATGTGTACAAGCAGGTGTACAAGCATTCACAGGGTTTAAGTCACCCTAAAAATGCCATGCCCAATCTAAAGTTAGTTCCTGTCCAAGGTTAACTTTAGACTGCCAAGGGGTGAGGATTTTACCCAGCCTGTGAATGTGTACAAGCATTCACTAGCACAGCCCTGAGGCTGGGAAACCACAGCCACTCTCCAGAGTCCCACAGCTTGTGCTGCTTTTATACCCTTCCCCACCAACCCTGACTAGACTATTTTTAACTCCCACTACCTGTCCACCCCTGGACCAAGCAGCACCCCTGTGGACCCACCACCCCTCTCCTCACTGACTGACTTGCCTCTGGCTGCCTGCACCTCCTCCAGGCAAGCAACACATGCTTGCGTGACCCATTTGCATGAACGCCTGTTCAAACCCTCAGGATTTGTTAACAGTTCATTGTTTACTCTTCACTCACTTTTTACTACACATTCTCATGCCTTTAGAAGATCTGGGTTACTCTAAACATATAAGCAAGCCAAGCCAGACAGAATTATGCCAAAGAAGGTTACAGTCCAATATATCTGTTGCATTCATGTGCTAGACTGATAGATGTACAAACAGCAATAAGTACATGGTATATAGACACATGGGTATTTGCCTCAGTTCTTCTGAAACGTGTGATTCATACTGAGCAAAAAACCCCACAAAAAACTTACTTTAAATTTTTTGTATAGAATTCTAAGTGAAAAAGCATGAGAATAATTAAATCTCTATATTTATCACCAACCTGTGGTTTTTTTCTTCTGCTTGCTGTAAGTTTGACTCTTTATGTTCTGTGCTGTCAGGCAATCCATTTGTCGTCATAGGAGCTGACAAGGAAACCTTCGGTCGATTTACTGGTCTGGGAGTTCCAGGACCATTTATGTTAGATCTTAAAAAAAGTAAAAGAAAAAAGAAACTTATCCCTTTAGCAAAGTAATTTCTTACACATAGACAAAGATTAGATGCATTCTAGTTTCAGAGAATCTGAAACATGCCAAAACATTTTCATTGCCAAAAGCTGCATCATTCAACAAGCAACATACAGAACATTACATCTTTATATGAACTGGATACAAAAAAAATCTGAATCAGTAAGCACGATGCTGCCATACAGTGTGGGAAGTTCTCTTGGCCAGTTACTTCCAAAACCAGAGAAGATTTCTACATCCTACTGCTCCCCTCCAAAATAAGCACATTGATTCTTGATGCTACTAAACTTACCTGTCTGAATAACCAGGTGAATTTCCTGGAAACATTACACCATTCATCCTGTTTAAACTATTGGAATTATTTTTCCTACAAGAAATCAAAAAAGTTATATTTAGCAATATAATAAATCATAAGCTATTAAGACTTTAAGTCTCCTTAATTAAAATAGCATAAACTGGGTATATTTTCTGAATTTATTTTACAGTTAAGCTGACTTAAATAATTGGAGCCTCTACTTCTGTGCATTGTCATCTCTCTTATGACAAGAGTATCTTCCTTAAAAACCTCATGTTCCCTTTAAACAGGAGGCTAATCACATGTATAAATCTTTTGCTGAACTGTAGCTTCAAAGATTAAGCTTCACAGAAACCATTTCTTTGTGGCCTGAGTAAAATTCAAGTGTAACCATGGCATTTATGCAAAAGATAACCCCTTTCTTCCCCAAAACTTCACTGAAAGGGAACTTCTCCCTTTCAATCTCCTCCTTATGGGAACAGGATTACCCACAGAACTGCTTTTCCAGGCCTCCAAGCAAGAACATTCAGATCTTACCACTGTGATGACTTTCAATTCTCCACAGCCATGCCTTCAGATGAGGCATCAGAGAAGCTCCTTCCTGAATTTTGCCTAAATCATCTTTATTAATGTTGTGATGGGGAAATTTGGATGCAGTTGAGAAAAGTACTACTCTAGGCCGAGAAAGACTGAGCTAGCAGATACCTTGGAGTCTCCATTTTTAGACAGCACTCTACAGTCAAATCACTTTTCCCTCTGTGACAATTATATATATTAAAATGCTAGAACTCTGAATCCTTCAACTCCCCCTTCATTTTCTCTAGGCCCAATCTGATGTTGCAATCTTTAATGCACACAGGTTTGTTGCATAGATAAGCTTCAAATACCTGGCTGGGGTCATCTGACCCCAGCACTTTCCAGCCCAGGGCAGGGGGTCAGACTCAATCTACTGAGGTCCCTTCCAACCCTAAAAATCTATGAAAGCTACTGCATGCAACAAGTTGCCAAGTAATTTTTAAGTACAAGCTATTGCAGAGTAGCTCTTAGCAAGGTCTCTCTTAATTGGCATCAACTGGCACTTCTTTATGTTTTACATGAATCTATTTCCAAAAAGTGACCTAGAATTAGACAAAGGTACTCCTGGTGCTGAAAAGAGGCTACTCAGGGTGCTATTTTGCTTACATAGGAATATATAGCTATCACATGTCTATAAGACAGGTGTACTTGAAGCTGGAAAGTGTATCCAAGTAGACAAATTGAGCTACTCTGAATTTAGTAAGCTTACATATCAACAGCAGTGAAGCCTGGGCAGCACACACTTTAGCAGGCCACTAAAGGACCTGGGTATCTACTCAAGTGGTTAGGCCGTGTTGAAGCATGGACCACTGGATCTTCCTGCTATTTTTAACCACTGTATCCAGATTAAACCTGTAAGTGTTGCACTGAAGTCCCAGCTGGAGTGTGCCCATACCTTTACTACTATAGGGTAAAGCAACATGAGGTACTGGAGAAAAATAATTTAAACAGCCCCATGCAAGACAGCCCTGAGAACAACAACAGGAAAGATGGAATTACTCTTTAAACTATTAAAGCGGTGGAAAACATGAAACTAGATTCCCCTGCCCTCCTCTCAAATTAATTGCATCAGTTGTGAAGTGCAAATTATGCCAGTCTAAAAACAAGCAATGACACAGATTTATCAGAACATTTATAATTTTTTTATTTTAGAAAGTCAATTGTGCTATATATTTGGATTATGAAACTTGTTCTTCACTCCAAAGATACTAGAGGGGTAAAACAAGCAACATGCACAACAGAATTTGTTTACTACTTGTTTAATCCATTGATACTAGTAGCTAAATTTTTGTCATGCATGTCTTACTGTTGGCAACGTAATTCAACACTACTGCCAGCAACAGAGAACACAAGACAGACAAAAGCCCACTAATATAAACCTAAAGTCTATAGTTGAAAGAAAAGTTTGCACTTACTCTGAAGATGGATACACACAGCTGACAACCATGACATTCTACAACAAAAAACATATTGTCAGTTTAGAAAAAAGAAAAAGGAAACATTTCTGATCCTGAAAGGGGCTCTAAACTTGAGGATTAATAATACATGAGAGCCAGTCCTATTCACCAAAGCATTCCTCCAAACTTTAAGACCAAAACTGAGCTGCAGTAAAAAACAAATTTCAAACAATTAAACCACCCAAAAGACTCTGAACAGAGTCTAAATTAGTTGGTTGTTTACTGCTGGGAGTCTATATCACAAATGGCATTTGTCTTCCATCAACAAGAGTTGAAGTGTCAAAGAACAACTAAGAACAGTGGCAGACCTAGCCCAGAGTTCATGTTTTTTAAGTCAGAGGTATGTTTTATAACTTTTTTTTTTTGCATTTGTTTCAACTTTTAAAGAGCAAACCATGTTTTCAGCAGTAATGAAGCCAAAAAACATCATTTAACTATTATTCAAAGGGTAGTTACAACTTAGCTGTGATGCATCTGAAGACAAACATACCTTTTCCACTCCTCTGAGAAACTTGTCAGTTCCTGTATAATTCCGTCTTGGATCTGTCAGCAACTCACAGAGCCGCTGAATAGTAAAGGGAATACTGCAATAAAATACATTTAAAACAGTTAAGATTGCATACTGTACGTTAAAGATTGTGAGGCAGAAACAGCATTACTGTTTCCCCTGTAGGCTTAAAAAGGTTTCAACCAGTACTGAAAGTTTCTGGAAAGTTAGTGGTGACAATCAGGATAGCTGTAACTAAGTTACATATTTCTCATTTGTATATGCAGTTAGCAAATTAGAGCAGTTTTACCAACAAAACAGTGTGTAATAAGACACCATCCCAAAAGTCACACATTTTTAAGGCTACTCTAGTAAGGAACAGGCAGGATTCAATTCAGGAAACAAAGTCAGTAGCAGTAGCTGTTTAAGATTATATTTATTGGATAGTACATAAAAAATAGAACAGTTTCAAGCTTCACATGCTTCTAAGACTTAAAAACAAGAAGTGGCTCTCAAACTGTAGTTATTTTGATCATACAATCTGTCTTTATAATAAATGCTTTAAGTTTTTAATTAGTACACCAGGTAAAAACTTCAGTGGTGATAAATACCATCTTTTAATATATTCCATTTTCCTCATCCAAATGTAAACATCCCAAGTGTAATTACTGTTTTTGCTGTCTTTTAAGTATATACAAACAAACAAGTGTGCTAAGCCTCTACACAAATATGTCCATATACATGCAGTCTCTATTCAGCAATTCTGCACTTGACTTCACATTAGTCAAACATTAGCTACAGCAAGTTAAATATACTGCACATATGCAATGCCTAATAAGTACTCATACATTTACAAATTTAATGTTAGCCGATCATCTTGTAAGGGCTGCCAGATAACATTTATTGCATATCAACTTACAGTAGATCTATTTTGTCGCCCAATTTTCTAGAAGTTCTGTGCTATTAGAATGCTTATCTGAGTTTGAAATCACTACACCTGGAAAAAATGAAGCTAGTAGAAAGTGTTTCATAATTCTTATTCTTCAGGTTGTATATTTTCAATATGAGAAATATAAAAGACTCCCAAATGAAGAGTATACCCTTGTTGTGTCAATGTAAATACATTCAACTTGGTCCTACATTTGATGTTCGCAACAGTGAAACAAAAGTATCAGTTTCCCAAAATTATGGTAATTTAATAAATTTGAGTTTGCAATAAAGAAACTATTCCACAAGCTGAGACGAAGAAACCTATTTCATTAAATATTTCTTTTTTCAAACACACATTTGACCAACTCTTCACCAAAAATATAGCAACTTGGAAGAAACATTTGTAACCAATGTGATCAATCACTGGCATAAACCCTACTGGAAGGCCCTAATGGCCCAATGTTTCATATCAACGGAAAGAAAGCATCACCCACTGTGCTGTGCCGATGCTTCACTGCATTATGGTACAGTATTATGGTTCAGAGAAGGGAGTATAAACCTTAATGTAAAACCACTAACAGGTATACTGCAATACAAGCCTACAATAGAAATGTTCACCTACATTTCCAACCTACCTCCAAATGCCTCAGACAGTACAGCTAGCAAACAGTAATGCTGATCAATAAGTATCTACTATGATCATACACCCAAATCATGACATACAGAACCTGTTCTTTATTTCACTCCTGAGGAACAAAAACAAACTGTCAGACTCGGCAGGTTATTCTTTGTGGATCTGAGCCAGTTATAGGGGGTTAGCGTCAAGTGCCAGAAATGATAGCATAATACATGTAAGGCTTGCTAAAGCAGTGATCCAGCAACAGCACAAAAACATTTCCAGAACAGATACTCACTTTTGTGTAAAAGGGCATGTGAGAAAGTTAGCCACTTAATGAATGTTCTGATATTTAGATAAAAAGATATTTCCCTACATGTATGTCCCTGATGTTCCTACCGTGACCTAGAATGGTTTTTTGGCTATTTTTCTCACCTTGTCGTGAACAGGCAAGTGTGTTTATCGTTGTTCAACTTTCTCATTAGGAAGACTCCAGTCCTGGCAACAGTCTGAATCCTGCATCTTCCACTCCAACATCTTTGCTATTGATCAAGTTATTCATATTATTCTACAGCTGTGGGGAATTTGTTTTATTCAGAAAGATGGCAAACCAGAAAATCCTTGCCGGGTACCACTTCATTTTGCTGCCTCTCAGTATTTTCAATCATCCTCTCAAGCGTTAAGTGTGTAGGACCCCACCACACTGAAAGATTTAAATGATTTGCAAACTCAGTCACACAGATCAGCATAATTAAAGCTGTGCATAAGTGTTTAGAGATTAATTTGCTGTGATAGGCAGGTAACTGAAAAACACATAGGGAAATAGCACTAATCCTTAAACTGTAAAATTAAAAATGGAAGTTTATTAAACATCCATTTACAGAGTTATGAATTCGCTTTAGCAGTAGGATAGGAAGAGGTGAAAATTCATGAAATCCTTTTTCATTTATCTTTCCTGAAAAATGGACACTTGGAATGAAGATTAGAAAGAGATGAAATAGCTCATGAGACTCAGTGGAATTCTGGCTACTCAGGTGATAAATTCCATGAAATAAGCTCAGCAACTTCAAAGTACAGAGGGAAATGATTTACAATTAACTCAGCTACAAGCTTCACTATATAATATTCCTGGCTAAAAACAAGTACTAGTCCCTGGAAAATTTCTGTAAAAGTGGAGAACTTTGCTTAATGCACTGTAGATGGCACTATATATCATAATGTCACTTCCTGTAAAAGAAATTTGCTCCAAAATAATGTTTCCTGTAAAATGAGTTTTTAATTAGCAAGCTTCCAGAGGCACTTCAGTTACAGTTGACCAGAAGATGAAATAAGCTAGTCTAAATCATGATTTTACATTAGGTTAGTAAATTTTAAAAAACTGCTGCAATTTTGTGCACAAACTTAAACAAATCTGATTTTTTATACTAGCAGAGTTGCACCCATTTATCAAAACAGGTTTAGACGTGTAAGTGTGCAAGTTGCAAGTTCCAGCCTAAGCTTTGTTTCTATTTTCCTGAAGGTCCTTATCACCATGGTATCCAAGAACTGAAGCTACCTAAATTAGTAATCAAAGGTGAGGGTCATGGATAGACACATCTGAAAACAATTAAGTAGGCCATCATCACAACTGTTTTAAAGCAGTCGGAGCCCCTAACCGACTAACAAAAGTACCAAGGAGCACATCTCAAAAGCCCTATCAGTAACAACGTTTCTTTTTTGTTCTGTAGAATCCTTCACAATATCCAAGCTTTCCAAAAGCTGCTCTTGAAAAAGTCTTCCAGTTTTATTAGGATAGAGGGAAAAGAATGAAATCTTCTAAGAATTTATTTGAAGACATGTAAAGGTCTTGAGTGAGTCAAAAGAACCTGGTTCTGCAAGTACACCAGGCACTGCCAGACAGATACAGACCGGCACACAGGGCTGAAATATGCACTGCCACATCGGCATTCGGACAGCTAGCAAAGAGGCAAACAACAAACTCCAGTAACAGAAGTAGGATTCTGCCAAAGGAAGCAAAATCTCATGAAACAATGCATTTACCCTTTTTCCTAAACCTCTGACTCTATAGTTTCAGTAGTTTTGTATGTATGTCAAGCTGTAGGAGCCAGGCTTTCATACATTTCATAGACATTAGGGCTGGAAGGGACCTCGGGAGATCATCGTGTCCAGCCCCCTGCCCAAAGGGCAGGAAGTCAGCTGGGGTCATTAGCTTAGGCTAATTTTGATTAATTTACAATAAACTGAAGCAGTTTAATTACTGATGGTAATATAGCAAAACAGAGCTACAAAACAAGAGATAAGAGAATGCACAAACTGTGGCCTGTTTTGTTACATGCTTTGATACAGAAACCTATTCCTGATGGTTTAAGGATTGTAGACCCATTACAGACGTCTAAACTGCTACACTGAATTTTGCCACATTCATGATTGTGAAATGCACGTTTTTAACAGTCTCTTAGGAGCATTATTATAAAACCTCCTCCTGGAGGCACTTTGCGGTTTTAAACATTTAAAAGAACACGTGACAAACAATGTTGGAATTCTTCCTTAGTGTTGCAGCAAGTAACACTTCGAAACTAGGCGGCAAGAAGGAAAGCTTCAACAGTACAAAAGGCTCAGTCCCCTGGGGGTTCTGGCAAGCATGCTTTGGAGCTACATGATACCATGTTTGTCATGATATTTATCTTCCTGTTTGCGAGGGCTGAGTTTTGGTAAGCAGTACAAAATTAGCAAAAATAGCTCAGACATACTGAAAACATGAAACCCAGATGCATGTATGGATTCTTCACTGAAGAAGTGAAAGTATCCCAAGTATTAATACTAGCCAGTGAAAACTACGTTAAATTTCTCTTTCCAAAATATAGGTTTCAGTAGAAATCTTTGGTATTAAAATTTGCCATAAGTCAATCTACAAGTAAATATACCTGAAGCTTTCTGTATATAAACAAATGCATTTCAAGAAAAATCACATCTGAACTCGATTGTATGAAACTGCAGGAGTTCCCAGAACCTTTAATGTTTGCAATTTCAGGGCTCACATGGAAAAAAGTTCTGATATATGCATTCTCTGATAAATTGCAAAATACCAAACCAGTTAATCTTTCAAGAGGCAAAGGTGCCAAAACAAACCAGTCAACTGATAAGTTTGTGACTCCATTGAGGTATGTAAAAGTACTTTAAAGGTCATAAAAAGGATATATACCAAATAAGAGAGTAGACATTCATGGAGAAAAATCAATTTATTTATAAAGAATCAAGGCTTCAAAAATAAAATAAAATAAAAAGACCTTTGTACAAACGTAATAATCAGCAACAATACACTTAATTCTAGAGATATGATTGACAATCCTTCAAATTCTAAAAGTATCTCTTACAACCACTGAACATATGGTTGTTTTGACCTACAAATACAAACCCATAAAGTTCAATAATTTGTCCTGTTGTTGTACTGTGCCTTGTTGTTAGTTTTGTTTTTTTGCTGAGCTACTAACCTGTCACAAGAAAAATACAGGGACAAACACTGATGACTTACGTTCTTAAAAAAAGCCAAATACCTCAAGATGTATTAAAGTCTCATTTTAGAACTATTAGTGTACTTCTTCTATATACATTTTTTATTACATTAATAATGCCTGTTGAATAAAATTAATCCCGCATTTCAAAACAACTGACAAATGCCACAAGATGTGAAGAGTTATAAAAAAAAGTATTTGAAAGTTCAATGATATCTTTAATTGGTACAGACAGTGGTGGCTAAAGTCACCTATTTATGATGTATGTTATCAACAGAATGAGAATATGGAAGTCAATACCGTAACATAAAGGTTAAGAAACTGTAAGATGTGAAACAATAAAAACTGTGTAAATCAACAAATGAGGTTGGATTTGAAAAGTTACATACCCATTAAATCCGGTGACAATTTTCAGAATGCGTTCCTTCATCTCTTCGAAGGGAATATACTCCACATTGGGATTAGGAGGGCCTCGTGGCTCAGGGGCAGAAGTTCTGAAATCATCCATCACTTTCTCCAGTTTGAAAATAAAATAGCCTTTAAACTGAGACCACTGAACCCTAAATTAAACAAAAAAGGTAAAAACAAAAAAAATAACACACTTGCAAAACAGACGTGTTACAGCAAAGCAAAACCAGAGAAAAACATAATATTTATTCGGAGAATTCTAAAAATTGTATACGTTTAACTACTATCTACAGCCAAAACGCCATAAACTAAGCATTTCATATTATTCCTAGGTAGACAGGACAAAATGAAATGCTTTTAGCATTAACAAGGATGTCAAAATTATTTTTAAATGTAAATTTTACGACTTTAAATGTTCTTCTGCATTATCAGAGTTGAACACAAATGTGCAACTGTTTTACCAACTATTGGACTAAACACTTTGTAGACAGCAGCCATCTTCTGTTATATTTGCATAACACCTAGCATACTGATTGCTGATCCTACTTGGGACTTTCAGGTGCTATTGTACAACATAAATACTGTGGAATCTACCGCTGAACAAAATACTGATTATTTTAAGCATATTTGGCCCTTACAGCTCTCTATATACCCAACTGAAATCCATGCAAGTCTTAAAATAAAGGTCACTATAACTATAAGCATTTTGATGAGCAAACTGAAACCATTTAGAAATCTACCTTCCATTATTCAAGCTTATATTTATGTACGAGTCTTATAGGCCATGTTGTAAGAAAAGGTGCATAACCCCATACCCTAAGGTCTGAACGCTTTTAATTTTTACTTCAAAAGAGCCACCTGGCAGCAAGCACCGTTTTTATTTTCACTTGCATAACAAAATAGTCATATTAACGCAATCAGCCCTCTTCTGGTTCACACTGGGCACGTCTACACGTTCATTAATGCGCCTTATGTATTGTACATTTAGTTTAGTACTTCCTTAAAGCACCAACTCAATGTGTAGTACCTAAAGTTACTGCACAGTAGCACTGGCACACAATTATTTAGTGACACTAACTGTGCATTCACCTAATAACACTACACAGGATGATATTAGCATGGTTCTTGCTGTGTCACACTACTGCATAATGTTATTAGGACAATGCGCAGTAAGCATCTCCTGTAGAAGTGCCCATGGTCAACAAACCAATCTGACAATAACAGAATAGGGCTGAACTACACTTAAATCCCACCCCCCCCGGGACAACCACTCTTCCACAGTTTACTGGTAACAGTGCCTGTAAAACAGATTGGCGCTGCATCCGCTGTTCATTTGTTAAAGATATTAAAACAGATTGGATACTAGGTCTGTGCAAATAGGGAAGTATTTGATTTGGACTCAGCCAATTCAGAGGACAGCGATTCAATTCAGAGGTTCGGATTACTGTCCTGAAGCGATCCAGCCAAATCAGCTTCGTAAGATTCAGCGCTGATTCAGAGAGATTTGGAGCAGCTGGGGAGAGGCAGGCATACCTGAGTGGCTTCAGGTTCTCCTGCAGCTCCTCTGGGCGTGCCTACCATTCCCCGGGCAGGGGAAGCCACGGGAGAAGGCCCCATGGCTGCCCTGGCTGGCCCCACCCTAGCCCCTACACTTTAAAATAAATAAATAAATAAATAAAATAAAGCCCCACACTCACCAGCAGCGATTGGGAGCTTGTGGCAGAGCCCCTGTATGCAGCACAGTATCACCCCCCTGCCTGTCACCCACATGGCAGCTGCCCCATGGCACAGGTGCAGCACGGCTCAGCAGGGAGCTGCACACTGCCTGGGAGCTGGGGCTGAGTGGTACTGGGCTTCAGCTAACGCATGGAGCTGCCCCAGCTCTCAGACAGCGCACGGTACCCTGCCGAGCTGCGCTGCACCCCCACCATAGAGCAGCTGCCACACGGGAGATAGGCAGGGAAGGGGGTCAATCCCCACTGCACCCCACTGCGTGGGGGGGGCTCTGCCACAAGGCCTCAAAGGCCCTGATCATCAGTGCCAGAGCCAGTGAGTGCAGGGCTTTTTTTAAGTGCTGGGAGGCTGGGCTGGGGGATGGGGCTAGGCAGGGCCGCCCTGGGGGCTTCTCCTGTGGTCCTCTGGCTGTGCCTGCCTCTGCCCCAGGGAGCTGCAGGGGCTATGTCCTGCTGCCACTTGCCCAGCCGACACAGAGGGGGATGGGGAGCACAATGCAAGCATGGCCCACTCCAGGCAGCAGCAGGGCATAGCCCCCACTCCCAGCGTTGCTGGGCTCGTATCAGTGTTGGGAGCGGGGGCTCTGCCCTGCCACTACTTGCCAGCTGGCGCAGAAAAACCGGGAGTGTGGGATGCGGGCACAGCAATGCTGGGAGCCAGGACTATGCCCTGCTGCTGCCTGCCCCCTTCCACCTGGAGCGAGCTGTGCCTGCATCCCACCCCTTCCCCCGGGCAAGTGGCAGCAGGGCAGAGCCCCAGCTCCCAGCACTGCTGCACCCGCATCCCATGCCCTCTTGCCCCCTTCTCTGAGTAACATCCCCCCCCCCGCCCCACTGGGCAGCTTGTCCCAGCCCCAATCTCTCCCTCCCCCACACTCATTCCTTTCCCCAACAAATTTACCAGCTGGAGGGCAGCTGTCAGCTGCCTGTTTAGTCTACAGAAGAATCTTTTCAGAAAAGCTTCAGAATCGATTTGGATGCTTTTACCAATTTGATTCGAAGATTCAGTTCCTGCATCAGGCTGAATCTAATCAGCTACTGAAGCTTCGCACAGCCCTGTTGGATACTGTATTTCTGCTGCTACAAGCTATCAGTCTTCTAGATTTGCTGGTGCTTAAGTATTTTTAGATACTTGACTTCAGAAGTCTGGCTCTTAGTTTATTTTAAGTAACTTCAAAAGAACCTCCTTCCAAAGTGCTTTTTACCTTACAACTTCAATGCAAGTTTGAGGCCAATGAAAATGTAATAGGTTTTTGGAACACTACAATATATACAAAGACAGCAATTTCCTGAACAGCATGTTATGGACAAATAGACTACTCAGCCTTTCTATACTGAATACCATAAAACAGAGGTTCCCAAACTTTTTCTTATTGCATACCCCCTTCAAGATTTACCAGCTACCAAAAACCCTGACCAGCATACTTTATATATTTTAAGTTCCTAAATGCCAATTACTACTTTAATGAATATTAAATCCGCCATTACACAATTTTTCCTCATGTACTGCCCAGAGAAGTCTTGTGTACCCACAGGGGTATGTGCAGCACAGTTTAGGTACCCCTGCCATAAAGAACTTGCACTGCAACACGTTTCAGGCTACTTCAGAACAGAGAACTTCCTCAGAGATCAAGATAAAAATATATTAATCACTTTTACAATTCTGTTAGAGTCCATTTCAATCAAGGCCTGCTGAGGCATGCCAGGAGATGGGTTGAACAAAATAAGTAAGAATGTGATGGAGCACTCATTTTTAGAAAAGAAAAACAAACTGAAAGTGAAGAAGGCAGAGGAAGTTAGCCTACTAGTTTAGCAATAACACATACAAATTTGACAACAAACTGATTGGTTTGCAGCAGCAAGACAACATAATCAACCTCTAACCTCGTGAATCTCAAAAAGGTGTTGCAGAATATTAACACTGTTAGGTGGGCAAACATCCACACACTGTTCACAAGATAAACCTAGAGATATTAACCGGGAATCCATAGTGCCAAAAACATTTTAACTTGTCGTGATCCTTTAGAGTTGTTTGCAATAAAAGAAATGCTCTATTATTTTTCCATAGTCAATAACAAAACAAAAAACAGTGAAAGCTAATAGTTCTGAGCTGTGCCCCCACGTCTAAGAAGGCTGAGAACCCCTGCCTTTGAAAATGTTGCTTATTGCAAAGCCTTCTGCCTAGTTGACAGTCATATTTAGGCCTTTTGAACTGGAAAAAAGGAGTACCATGTTACTGTTAAGGACAACCAGAAAATTAAGACAGAGAAACAAATGCATGACTTGAAGAGGGGAGAATATAGCTCAAATGCTCCTCCTAAAGAGGCAAGTATGATATACTGGTGTTTTTAATATATAATTAAGGAAAAAAATAGAAATGCAACAAAGTTTAAAATAAAAGGTTCCTGTAATTTAAATAGAAAAGAGTAATAGATTTAGCATGCCTCTTCTGGCTACCAGAGGAAATCCTAAAAATATCCCCTTTCTGAAAAGGAAAAAAAAGTTGCAAACCTCTTAACTAAAATAACAATCAAATAGATGAGAATGGCAGTGAGAAAGTAAACAGAAAAACTGACTCTACCAGTTACCTTTCCAGTTAATTAAGCAATACTAAAACAGAATACCATAAAAAGTTAAAATATTAGTTTTTGGAAATATTAATTTAACCTTTACAAGTGAATATCATAACCTGTATTCGTGACTATGACTCTGAAAGGCTGCAAAGATATATTCAGACCTTCTGTTTTTGAGGCTCTGACAGATCTCTGCCCATCTGTGAACCACAAAACACTGAGTTTAGAGAGACCAATTAAATGAGCTTCACGCCAATACAGAATTACTCCTGGAGTTGTACCTACAGCTAAACTGAGAACCATTCACTGGAAGTGACTTGACATCAGAGTAGAAGGGGGAGGGCAAGAGAGAGCGCACCAGAGAACAGATGCAGAGCAGGGTGAGAATTGGCCCACGACAGCACTGTTCACTCCTCCTCCTCCCCACCTTTTTATCCCTGAATTTGGCACTTTAGCACATTTGATTTATCCTTTGACTACACAACACCGTTCTGCCGGTATAGTTATTACAGGCTGAAGTTATGAAGAGATCATGCCCTGCAGCTGACAAAATGATGACACTACACAGTTACGGATGCTACTCTGCCAGCAGAAGGCGACTTCTTCTATTCAGAAGAACTGGTGCAATTCTGGTGGCCAAAAAAATCTGCCAGCTATGCTGGCCCACTACCACCCTGCCGCTGCTGTAGGGGCAGCCACTACAATGTAAACTAGCCTAAGCTGAAAGAAAGCACTGATGTGCGTGCCAAGCTGGGGAACAGGGAAGGTAAAGTGGCCTCCAGCAGCTACAAAATTTTCTTCTACTAAGCTGCAGCCTCATAAGACTGTCAGAACTAGAGCCCCTATGAAACAAAACCCTGTGTAAAGATGAACCATGGTGACAGATTCAAGTCCAAGATTCCCTAAAAAATTAGTTGGAGAAGCTCTGGCACAAAGAGGCTACTAGGCTGGAAGAGGAGAGAACAGCAACACCCCCCCCCCCCCCCCCCCCCAAATAAAATACTGAAATCCACTGGCACAAAACAAAACACAGCTAACTACATCACTACGAAAGAAAGAAGACAAAAAAACTTTAAGTGTGCAATAATCCAGGTCTGCCAGAAGGGAGAGCTGGCAAGTAATGAACAGATGCAAGGAGTTGCCAAGACACAGAATAAAAGGCAGAAAAAACAACCCATTCCAAACACAATTCCTGTACAGGAATGGGAAGAACATCCATGTGCCTAGATGCCATGAAACAAATTAAATACCTTGTTTAGAAACAGTCTTGAACACACCACTTCCCTGAATCTATTCCCTCAAAGTATATTTGTTTGTGCTTTTGCTGCACCTACTGGCAAAGCTATTCAACTTTACTCCCAGGCCTTATTTAAGTTTTGGATGTACATTTGACCTTCCTAGATACCAGCACTGGCACACCTACCTGGAATCTGCACATGGAAACAACCTCGCTTTTGTAAATCAATTCAGTGCCATTCTGGTGGCTGAACAAATCAACTGGCAAACCCAGCACTTGACCACTAGGCCTTTCAAAGGAGGCAGGCTTTATCATCAAATTTGTGTTCCCAGCATGCTGTTTACTCACTCAGCTTTTTTGTAAAAAGCCCAAATACTCCAATGTTTTCTAAAATACCAACATAGTAGAGTCCAGGAGTTTGGCAAACTCTAGTAGCCAACATAGTAATCAGGAAGGAAAATAAATTGCGGATGAGCTGATTTCAGTTTCAAACAACAGGGAACACTACAGATCAAACACACCTTGAGGATCCCCTCCCTTAGTTAAAACTGAGATCAAAAGATTTCAAAATGTAAGTGTTCTGTAACAGTGCTGAATCAGATACATCTGCCCCCGAGAAAGACAAGATTTTGAAGTGCATAAAGCTTCTACAAACAGCTGAACTGAGATTAAAAACATGAAATTCCTACATAATGAAGAATAATTTAGGGAAAAAAACACAACAATAAACAAGAGCAAACCCAAATGAGACATCTGCATGGAGATTCTCTGCTCCACAAAGGATTCATTTGTGAAGACTTACAGCTAACAAAAAACAACTCCCTTGGGATCCAAATGCTTTCAGGAGGAAAAAAGCATGCTCTAAGTACATACTGAAGTAAAGAAGCTATGCTTCAAGATTTCCTTATCCATTGTGATATCTGAAGTAAGAACATCTTGACAGGATATTGCAACACAGGGATTGAAAAGTCAAAGTTTAAAAATAGTGCAGTAATAAACATTGAAGTAAACACACCAGTATGACAAAGTAGTGTGTCACGGAAAAAATCTTAGTTTAAGAAATCAAACTATCTTGAGAATCAAAATAAGACACTATGTTTTTTTAATTTAAAAAAAATTTTGGTGTCTGTGCTAATCACAGGAGCAGCAATTAACATGCTTGTTTTGTAGTACTATCTTAGGCTGAGATGTTTTTCAAGACAGACCAAAGAGGAAGCAGTTAGCAAAAAGTTACTAATGGTAAGCAAAGCAAAAGAAAGTGGTTTCTGAAAACAATGCACACAGACAAAAGGAGTATCATTTCAAGTTCAGGAACAACATAAAAAAGGCAAAAGGAGGTGGAGCAAATAAAACACGTGAGAAGAGATTACGTAAAAAGATAGGAAATAGGTGATAAGGATTTAAGCATATACAATGAAAACAAGAATTTAAGGCAGACACAAACCTGATGAAAAAATATCTTGTATTTGAAGCTTCTCTAACTGTATTTCAGTGACATAGTTGGTCCAATAAAATATATCACCGTAAGAAATCCTTGCCCTTAGCATAGTTTCTGGACTGTGATGGCTACACCATCCTTACGTTACTGAAATTTATAGGAAAAGACAGAAGATGTTTAGGAAAAATATATTCAGAGCAATAGAACAGGATGGCGCATGTTAGTTGCTGAAAGATGCCTGGGTTGGAGGTAGAAGGCAGGCAGTGGGGCCAAAGAGAAGAGATCCCAGTATTCCAGGAAAGTGACCTCTACTGCACAGCACCAGGCCTACAGAGAAAAGGGTGAATATGAGAAATGTCACAAACAAATTTGATGGACGTGGAAAAAGAGAAAGGGAGAGAGAAAGCAAGCAAACATAGATCACCTCATTTAGTAACCGCTCACAGATTTGTGGCTGTAACTACACTACATACAAGAAAGTAGGTTTAAAGAAAAATGATTTGTCACGGTTGCCATTAAGTTAGCCAACTGAGTTTAGAAGTTAAACCATTGTTTGTTCCTAACCTAGGAATGACCC
This sequence comes from Crocodylus porosus, assembly GCF_001723895.1. Taxonomy (NCBI): domain Eukaryota; kingdom Metazoa; phylum Chordata; order Crocodylia; family Crocodylidae; genus Crocodylus; species Crocodylus porosus. Next base: position 7,924,917 of record NW_017728917.1, read on the forward strand.
AGATCACTTTAACCCATAACTTGATTTGGCTCAAGTTTTCAGTCATACTGTTGCCATGACTTCCTTACAACAGCTTTAAATATCTAAGGAAACTAGTTGTTCACTTAACAATCTACTGCTGTTTTGATTGAAACCAATACCCATAATGCATCATTCCTTTAAAATACTCTTACATCATCATGTTGTGCAATATTATACATGAAGCAATAAATTACTGTCTCCAAATATACAGAGAAAATCTAAAGTTTCACTGCATACAAACAAAGCCCAATCATGGTATTACTCTCATCTCTTTGGTGACTGTAATACCTCTAAGGAGCCAGTCTGTCCTGCCTTCTGCAAGCCTCTTAAGAAGGTGGTGAATTAAGCACCAATGTAAGACTTCCTTTTCAATCACTGCCCACTTTCTTAAGAGGATACTGATGAAACTGGGAAAGCATCTCTCTCCCTCCTCCCCTGCCTTCATTTTTTAACTACTGTGAGATATAGGAAGTCTCTCCCCTGTCCCCACGCATTTAATCCCACTTAAAACATTTGCTGCGCGTCAGCAGAGATGGGGTTTTATCTTCAACTTTGTTACTTTTAAAGTATCCTCCCTGGTGCAATCTAATTTCAGATTTTCAACAGGAAAAGGGGGAAAAAAAGAGTTTTGAAGGGTTTACAAAATGCCCCCCAAAGTAGCCAAAAATTTCTGAAAAGTAGTATAAAAAATATTTTTGAATGGAAAAGAAAATCCTACACTCCCCACAATCACCACACAAGGTGTATATGCACACACTAAGTCAACTTAAGATAAGGTGACGACTAAACTGACTTAAGCCATGCCAGAGTGTACACACACAGCTCTGTACAGGGTGGCAGCCATCTTGTGAGCTATGCCAATTTAACTAACGTGACTCAAGATAATACACCGCAAAGGTGCATTTAAGTAGACTCTGCTCCACATGTGTGGATACGCTCTGGCAGTTCAGTCAACTTTAAAAAGTTAAGTTCACTTAACTGTCAGAAAGTTAGTATACGTGTATGCACCCATCATTACCATCTCTGCTCAGGTGTCAACTCTCTGGCAGGTAGCACTAGTTGGGATTCATCAATCACCTCTACATAAATAATACCTACTCTGGTGCACGTTCCCTAAGTGGTACTCTTCCTTGGATCATACTACCTGGTGTCTTCTTAAAAAAAAATGCATTGGGGCGGTGTGGCATCTCACTGACTATAACACATAAGTCCCTAACTTTACTACAAATCTGTGGGTCCCTAACTGTACTACAAGTCTGTGGGTCTTACACGTAGACCAAAATGTTTTTAACTGTGTTTGAAAGCTGAATTTCAAAACTGCAGCATGGCTTAAAATATAATTAAGTTTCAGGTCTGCCCACACTACAAGAATTTACACTTTGTTTTAATCACTTCACAGACTACTGTGTAGTCAGCTCATTTAACAGTTTAGACAGAATAGATGGGATCTTAAATTTGCCAAAACAAATGTAAACTTCAGTAATGCCAATGGGAAGTAAAATCACAACAATGTCTAAAATAATCTGAAGAGCAAAGCAAAAAAATTCAGAGCTGAAATCTGAAATAAAGGTTCTGCAATGATCCCTTAATCTTTCTTCAACTGCTTCAGTTTAAAAGTGTTATTAAAAATAGCATAGTTCTCCAGAAATTCAGCATCTCTAAAACTAGCTATGCCCTTAAAATAATGCAACTCAAGGAGCCCTGGTTGGATGGCAACTTTTAGATTTCACAGAAATTCAGGAGTTAATTATCAAGTTACTTGTTTTAAGTTGTAAGAAGATGCTTGCTGCTCTGAAAAGAACACCACTCTATAAAGAAAGCAGAAAGAAAAAAAAGAAACAGAGAAAGGTATACTACTGATTTATGGATTCAAAAGACCAGGAAGGAAACAAGAGAACTTTGTTGTAGGGAAGAAGAGATAAGTTTTTAACACCTCCACACACCCCTATTAGCTTGATGACTCAGTCAGCTTGATAAACACAGCTTTACTGAGAAAGTAGAATATTCTGTATCAAGATACAGTAATAACAAGACACAGTAATAAAAGTAGTAAAACCTATCTGAAAGCAAAAGTCCCTAATATATGAAGATGCAAAAAACAAGAAAACTTGAAAATAATGTAACATTAGACAAATTAATGCTTCACCTAATATGTACTGTGACGGGGGGGGGGGGGGGGGGGAGGGAACAGTACTGCTTATTAGTCTTCATCTAGCATTCTTGTTGACTTTGCTCACAACGAGTTAAAATGAAAAAGAAAATGAATATAAACATTTAGTTGATTCCTGCATGGATTTATTCAAGAGAGAATGCGGCCTTTTAAAGTAAGAGATAAGTCTAGTTAGTGTTAACCACTTCCTTTCCCCGTTTGTCCTTCCTGCCCTCTGCAACACATGCACTGCAAGAACCAGGACTTCCCAGCAGTATGAAAAGCTCAATTTCACTTTGCTGGTGTAAAGCCCATTGAGGAAGCACAACTGAAATAGATTTAATCGCTAGAACTCTTGGAAAATTCAGACAAGCAAGTCTTGCAAGACAGCATCTATTTTACATGCCAGCTTTAGGAAACAGACACTGACTAAAGGCTTTGGAAAATAAACTGCATAGCGTAGTCAAATAGATTTACAATGGACTATTTTTGGACATCCATAAGTATTTATACTATGTCCATGCTCATGCTTTTCTATAAAAAGTTCTGGCATTATTTGGTATTTTGAAAAATTTTGTACCCTGCAAAAATTGTACCTGAAGTGCTAGTGATGGAGGTCAAAGTGAAAGAAACTTCTTAGACTGTTTCAGAAAAAACTGGGGTAAAAACTTCACAGTACCATAGCTGATGGCACAATTCTAATGAATTATAACTGAGACAACATTCATCTCAAAACCATATATATTAGCTCAGACAAGGTTATTTGGGTAAATGTGTTATCTTTTGCTAGACCAACTTAATAGTTGGGAAACTGTTCTTTGCAAGCCTTCGGGCACATACAGCATTTATACAGGTGCTTTGGGTGGGAAGAGGAGAGGAAGGGGAGGCACTTTAATTAGAATCGCCCTCAGAGCCACCCTGATTAAAGCGCCTGAAGCGTCTTGTGTACCAATGTCTCTGCACTTAATAATGGTGGCGCAGTTGCTTTAACTGAAGCTTGTTTGATGAGCCTTAGTTAAAGCACTCACGCTGCCGTTTTTAAGTGCAGAGATGCTGATACACAAGAAGCTGGAGTCTGCTGGAGCATGGTAATTACAGTGAGCCTGCTCCAATGTGCAGCAATTACAGCATGTGGGAGCAGCCTTGCTGCTTATGTATAGGCACCCATGTATATTATCTCATGCTAAACTTTAACAAGTAGATAGAGTAAAAAACCAGCAAAGAATAACTGTTACCAAATTAGTTTAAAATAACTTCAGTAGTGATACTTTTCTCTTCTCATGCTCTTCTATGCTTCTTATAGATTTATTGTAGTATTAGTTTATATTTAAAGAGCTCAAATTCTGAAAACATTTTGTAATTTCCTTTGCACTATATTTTCTTATGGCACAGAATATCAGTGCTCTTACTTTGGACACTGTCACTTCTACTTTCACTATCAATACATGGGAGATTAACATATGAATAATACAATTGGTCTTTAAAAAATCCTCGTGCATCAAAAAACCCTCCAGAAACTTAAATGCTTTCAGTCTTCAAATGCTCAGGGGTGAGCAATGGATTTTTTTGTCAACTGTTTCCATGTAATATGTTTTGGTAGTACTACCTATAAATACATAATTGGTGTATTTGCAGGAAAGCTGTACCTTCTAAAAGGCATATCATCTTTAGGAAAAGAGTTCTAACACAAATTAATGGGTTAAGACCTAAGCCTGAACCTGCTAATACATGTTAAAACTATAAGCTGCCTTTTTTGTTAGGACTTGACTCATGAAAAGAAAATGCCAAGAGAAAAAGAAAACATTTCTTAAGAGAGAAGCCGAGTTTTATTTGTTAGCTACTGTCAGAAAGCCTTAGTGAAAGCCTCAATTTTCACTCTGTTAGATATAACAAAGGTCCAGGCTTAAAGAATCAAAAGGGGGGGGGAAGGGGGGGCGAAGTAAGGTCTGCTTTTACAGCAACATCACTGGTGCTCAACAGTGCAGCTTTGCTAGTGAACTGCCACCATTTTTGCCAGAGATGACAACACAGCCATTAAGGAAGCTGACAATGGATGAAGATGTCAAGGCAATGCCTTTAAGCAACAATGGTCCAATTCTGATCTCACATCAGTATACTATTACTAGACTTCAGTAGAGAACGCTAGTCCAAACTGAAGGCAAGTCAAAATTTTCAAACAAGCTGATTTCTTTAGGTAATTATAGTTAAGATGAATTACATTAATTATCCTTTATTTTTCCTATCATTTAAACACTAAAGAGGCCTAGGACAAACACAGATACTAGCTTCAATTAAATTCTTACTTGGAAAAAGATTGCTCCTACCTAAATCAGTTGAGTCAGAATTACACTCAACCACAAACAAGTGCACATTTCTAAAACTTCTGCCATTAGACAACAGGGACACAGCTTATCAATTAAAAATAGGCCCACCTATTTCAGTCAAGAATATGGGGGGGAGGGTTGCCAATAATACATGATATAGTATATCAAGAAAAATATTCCACCTAACATGTTTTCGCTTTCACCAAGAGTGTAATTCCTTTAAGAGAGTTTAAAATAGTATAATTTAAAAAAAAATCTCAAGTGGATCAAATATTAACAAGGTAAATGATTATCCTGGACACTGATGTTGTTATACCAGGTATGACCAAATACTGCCACAGGTCGTTTGTAAATAGGTGTATGGCTCATCAGTATCAGGATTCAGTAAGGTAAAGTATAGTATGATTCCCCTGTAGTGCTTACTTTTGATTGATAATATCCTAAATAAGTTAAAATAACCACAATGCACATTTCTGAACATAACGTTATCCAGAGGTATCACTGGTATATCACATGCACGCTATATTTACTAGAATACAAGACAAGGGTTCCCCCCCGCCCCCCAATAAGCACAGGGGGGAAAAAAGGCTAGACCTTAGATTCAAGTACTTGCCCAGGGCAAGCAGGGCTCAGCTCAGGCTTCAACCCTAGCCCCAGAGACAAAGCTGGAGCTGAGCCATTGCCTGCCCCAGGCCAAGGTGACTCATTTGGTGGGGGAGGAGGGAGACCATGTAGCCTGCCCCCCTTCCCGCCCCCAGCTTCTCTCCCATCCTCCCTTACCTTCTGCTCTGGTTCCGGTCCCTCCAGCCCAGGGCCACAGCTGCCACTACTTCTCCCTGGCTGGACAAGGCTGGCACCAGGCTGGGGCCACTGCTGCTGCCGACTGCTCCGGAGCTGGAGCTGGAGCTGCAGCAGAAGGTAAGTGATGGGGAAGGAAGGTGGGTGGGGAAGGACAGACACAGGTGTGAGGGAGAGCAGATGGCAGGGGTCAGGCACAGGGAACAAGGAGTGGCAGGATGGGGCAGGTACAGGCATGAGGGGCAAGAGGTGGGAGGGGACAGGCCACAGGGGGCAGCAGAGGGGCATATGGCAGAAGGCAGGCAGCCAGGAGGGCAAGAAGCAAGGGGACAGGAACATGGCAGCAGCGATCTGGCCCCTCACCCTCTTTCACTGCTTCCCCACCACAGTAGTGGGAGGGATGAATTTAAGATGAGTTCTCATTAATTAGATTATATAGAAAATTATAACACACTTATAATTTTCCATGTACAGAATAATTATTGGGTGGGCGGTTATGTTTAAATCTATAGTAATCTTGGATTCAGGTAAATAGGGTACATAGCAGCTGTTACTATTTAAGAACAGTAGGTGCTTAAGCTTATACATATAAAGCTATAGGTACATACATTTAGAATACTGTACTTTCACAAATACAAGCAAGCCAAGTGTGCAGTCATGTTGACACCTTTCAGGTTTGGAAGTAAACATTATGCTTTTGATCCCATTTGAAATTCTTCAGGCATTTCCACTGATTGTTCTTAGCTTTCACTTCTCTTCCATCTTAGATGAAACTTCAGCATCTAGATGAGCTCTCACTAAGGCAGGGGTTGGCAAAACGCAGCCCATGGGTTGGATCCGGCCTGCCAAGGGATTCTGTCCAGCCCTTGTGGCAGGTCCCGCCCAGCCCAGGCACAGGAAACAGCCTGGGCCATAGCTTGTGAAGCCAGTCCTCGCACCCCAGGGTATGCAGCAGGGCTGGGGTGGTGCGGCAGCCAGACTTGCTTCTAGGGATGTGAAAGGTTAAACGATTAATCATTTAACCAATAAGCCCAGTGATAATTGGTTAGCTTACTGCATTAGTGCAGGGGAGGGCAGTCAGGCAAGGAAGGGGGTGGGGAGAAGTTGCATAGTGCCTGAGAAGGAACTGGAAGGTGGCAGGGCAGATAGGAGGGCAGGAGGAGTGAGGAGGAGGGGATGGGGAACAGTGAGTGGGGGACTAGTACCCATGACTCATCAAATTAAGCAAGTAGCTGCTCCTTCATGGGTGCTACCTCCCTCCTAGCCTGGGGCTTCACAAGCATGTTGTCTGGCTGGGCTTGTCACAGCTGCCTTCTCTTCCATGCCCCCTTTGCCCCCCGCCCAAAGGTCCCAGGAGCAGCTGTGTCTGAGTTGCTGTGATCAGTTAACCATTTCAATGATATAATTAAAGGAGGTTAAACAGATATTTTTTTAACAATATTTACATCCCCACTCATTTGCCGGTAGCGGCTCCTTCAGGCTGCCATTGCCAGTCTCAGCTGCTGCTAGACCCGCCCCTGCCAGTCTCCTTGGCCACTGCTGCTCAGGCACCCCAACCCATCCACCCTGCACCAAAGTTGTCAGATGGAGTGGGCAGGCAGGGTCACCACAAAAACCAGCCAGGACCTCACCATGGACAGGTCACGCAGAGGGGTAGATGGGATGGGGCTGCAGGAGGTCAGGGAGCAATGTCCAGCAGCAGGACGGACAGGTGGGCCTAGGATCGGGATTCTGGGGTAAGGACGTGGAACCAGGGCCTGGAGCAGAGTCATAATCCACTCCCCATATGCCCCTGCCTGCAAAACCAGTGCTCACTGCAGGGATGTCCAAGGAGCAGATCATGATTCTGCCCTGGGCCCTGGATTTGTGCTGTTACTGCTCCACAATCCTGTTCCCTGCAGCCCTATCCCATCTGCCCAACCGAGCACAGGGAAGTGCCACTTAGGGAGTTTTGGTGAGCCCCCACCCCACAACAGCTCACCAAAATGCCCTAAGTGGCCCTCCATCCCAAATAATTGCCTGCTCCTGCACTAACACCTTCTTTTGGCCTCCTGCTAGCTTTATGGAATTGCCAAGAAGGACTAACATGATTTTGTAGCAGCTCAGTGAGGCAGTAGCCATAGTACAGAGTTCAGAGCATACCATGTTCAACAACTGCACACACAGAATACTATCATTCACACTGGATGCAAACCTAATTGAATAACAAGGTAGAGAAGTTGCAATAAGAATGCAGATGAGCCAAACTAAACATAGCTTTGTCAATTAACTTAAGTTTAAAAAGCAGCAGCTCACAAATGAAATAGCATTCATTTAAACAAAGTCAATTATGAAATGCTTGATGCATGACAGAAAGGTTAGTCAAATTCACAGAAGTGTGGTTAGGTAAGAAAAACTAATATTTAAAAATGACAATCTTTAAAGGGATCTGTTTCTTAAGTGCAATCATTTATACCTGTTGACGGTGATGATAGAAATCAAATATCCAGCAATATATTCTCTCTCACGCAGGTGCTTTGAACAACATCCCATTTACCTGCTCACCCAAAATAGGCTTCAGATTTTTCCCAGCAAAACCAATGAACTTTAGCAGAGTGTAAAGCCAACTTACTGTCACAAAGCTGACAGATAGTAAAAGGCTGTTACAACAGCCAGCCTACAGAGGCCAGCCATGCTGCCAATCATGCTCAAATGCTGCATTAGCCTCAACTGAACCCCTTGCGTTCCAGGCTTCTCCAACATCTGTATCCAATATCAAGTCCACAACAGCCTTAAATTACCACCCTGTAGCCTTCCCAATGACCACATCCCAATTTCTATGGTGGGGAAAAAAGATACCCAAGGACTAAGGTAATAGCAACAAGCACAAGATGCAGTAGAACAAAATTCCCAGTGTTTTGAGGGTGTAGGAACACTGCACATCAAGCAAAGCAGAACACTGAGGCAGATGACTTAACTGAGGAGGAGAGTTATTGTACTGGGATAGCTGCTACAGCTGCAGAGAGCTGCTACTGAGACACAGGATATAAGATAAAAACGGATGATGATGAGGTAGAAAGAAATCTAGTTACTGAAGAGAACAGAAATGTACTCAAATAATTAATAGAAGGATGACAGAGTAGGTGTGGGAAAATATGCAAATGCCTGCTATAAAGTTAGCTGTCATGCAATAGCTAAACAAATGTTAGGGCAGTACAGTTGTCTGAGAAACAGGTGAACAGTGCATCTAGGAAAGGCATAAAATGTATAGGTGCACACACCGTATGAGTGGCATGGGAGAGGGCTCATACAAGTTTAGAATTTACATAAGGCAGGGTCAAGGTGCACCCACAAATGTAAGTTAATGCCTGGGCTGGACTGTTTTCTCGACGCTTAATAAAGGCTGATACGTGCTGTTTAGCACGGAAAGTCAGCAGCATGAAGGATTTTCCTTTTTCTTACTCAAATTTTAAAAATACAAAAGAAAGCTTAATATTAAATGTCTTAGGATCAGAGCATCAGATGTACTCAACAACTTTCTTTCACAGTGAGTACAACTAACATAAATGCATGTACTGCTACACATTTCTAAATCTGATTCTGCTATGCTACTTAGAGCATTTTAAATAGCTTAGTAATAAGCTGAACATAGCAGAGCGTGCATTGCTTGCAGAAGTCTTCTTATACTATGACCAAAGTTTACAAGTTTTTAGTCAGTTGTAATAATAATAATAATAATTAAAAAGGTAGTAAGAACCACCCCCACCACCTTTCTTCAGGAGCTAAAAAAAAGCATGTAATGGATAGTGGATATACTTCCAACTTCCTTTGTCAAATAAAAACCCATCTTTGTTCTATGAAGGTGAATTTAAACTTCCAAGGGGAACTTTACAAAAATTTACAGAACTGTTATAACCAAACATTGAAGTAGTAAGTGGAAATAAGGTTACAACTGTTACAGTGCCATGTACCAATGTATAAAGCAATGAAAAACTGAAAATAAAATTTAAAAATTGTTGAAAAAAATGAAATTATAAAAAAGGGAACCTGCTAATTAGAGTATATATTGCTACAAATAATAGTCTTCACTAGAGGATTTTTTTAAACATCTTGCGAACTACTTTTATTCTGATTCTACTGACAACAAAATCTACTGGAGTTTAAGGAGGAAATTTTAAAATAAAAGTTCAATAGAAGTGTTCTTCATCACCACAAGCAAACCTATAAGCAAAACATCAAAACTTAAAGGTGTTTATAAAATGTACCCCATCTATGGTATTGTAGGAAAATACTAAGATACAGAATTCACACTGAACATTTAGGCTAAATCACTTGAAAGGACTTCCAATGTAAATCAACATGCTGAAGTAAAAAACACCCCCAGGATGATATAAGCTCAGCAAATGCCCTCAGAGGCCGCATCTAGATAAGTGTGGACTTGCAGTATCCGGCGCCACAGACCCATCTACACATGTAGGAGTGCCCTACGCTGCTACCTTGCAGTGCGGGGGGTTGACCCCAGGACATCCTGAGGTCAAAAAAACCCATACCAAAAATAAAAGTGGGGTGGCAGCACACACCACACATGGTGGCAGTGCACACCACCCAAAACCGGAGCCTAGCTAGCCAGCTCCCAACTGCAGAAGCACCGCAGCTGCAACTCTGAGGCCCCCAGGTAAGGCTGCTGGGGCCAGCATGGTTGCTGGCCCCAGCTTCCCCTACCCTACCTGGGGTAACCTGCCATGCACCAGAGCAGGCATAGCACAGGCATTCCCCAGGGACAAGCAGCGGTGCACGCAGACGGCCGCACTCGTATGGACGCATTCCTGAACATAATCCACTCACCATCACCCTCATAGGCTCCAAATCCAAATACACCAGCAAGTCTGAACCATAAGTGCCCACAGTAACTGGTCACAAATACATCAAAGACTGAAATGTTGAGAACAACTGCAGTGGAACACCCCTATAATAGCCTCACTGCCTCATTTTTAAGATTGGAGCACATAAGCCTGAATGAGTATCCTTGGAAGCATGCCATCTAGGACATACTGCCTTATGCACACTTCTTTAGTGTAAACAGCAGGGCACTAATTCCTGGCCACAGGTGTCAAGTCAGAGATATATGTAGGATCTAAACCTATTAAAATGAACTATTTCTGCCCAGATTCAAGATTTCTCCAAGTTTTAGGAGGCTCTTACAAGACTTCAGCAACAAATAGTTAACTGCAGCCAAACATTTACATTATAGCCTTTTTGATAGAAAAATACTATAATCAACATTGTAACCTAATGGTTATTGGGCCAAAGTGAAGAAAGAATGGATTTCTACCTTTTTTGTACCTCGAGGAAATTTTTTTAAAAGTTCTGTTAGTATCCCCCTCTTTACACATACCAAAAAAAAGCCTATTTTACTTTTCTGTTTTTCCTAGAGTTTCCTCCAAAGATCCACAGAAATGGGGTAGAAACAATTGTGTTAATCAGAGACAGAGAGTTAAATCTCTGAATGTAAGATACCTTTTCCTTCAACCGCTACAACTGTGAAAAGGTAGTGGCAATATTAAACACCTCTCTCATACTTTGGTGAAAAAAACCTCAAACAAAAAGAAGCTCAGATATCATGGCCCCGAGATCAATAATGCCACAACAATTGAATCTTCTGTCATTCAAAGAGTCTTTCTGGAGAAGAAAAAAAACAGCAGAAAGCATTTGAATTACTAATGTAATCAATGTGCTGGTAAAACAAAAAAATACCTGCTTTTGAAGGGTACAGGTTTTGAAGAACCCTTTCAGGCATCACAAACAGCACATTTCTTTTTCTTTTATTTCACTCAACTCTCACATTGTGACTCAAGTCACATTTACCTTTTGTTGCAATCCTATTTTAACTCAGTCATAACTTTTTGAAAACCTAACATAGCTGGGCTTAGCACGAAGAGGTTATTTTTGGCAAAGTTTGCATCCAGTCAAGCATCTTGAGTGAGAAAACTCAAGGAACACATAATTTTCCCCATTTAACAGATTCCTAAGTCTCAGTGCTTCAAGTTTTCTCTCAGAATAGCTCCAGGTACACACTAGCAAGAGTCAACTAAGAATCAAGTGATCAAAACTTCTGTGTCCATTCATGGGCAAAAGTAACTTTTGACTGTGTTTTCAGCTTATTTATTGCCTGATCCTAAGTGGGCAATACAACAGGGTTTCTCTCCACTACAAATTCATAGTGGTGTAGTTTAAAGCCAATGTGTGGCAAAGAACAATTACACAACTTTACAACACTTAATGCAGACTGGATTTTTGAATAACACAGATAATATCTTACAAATAACATGATATTAGAAAACAACTTTTAGTCAGTGCTGGCATAATTCTTGTTTAGCAAGTCTAAGAAGTTATTTTACATGGCTCCATGCTGTTTAACTTAAAGACAGGCTGTCATCTTACGCACTCTTTAAGCGTGTTTAACTTTGCTTATGTGAATAGTCTCAGACATAAATGGATAAAATTACACTTGTCTCACTGTTTACAGGATCCAGTGTCTACAGAAAAATGTGGAGAACAAAACCAAGTTAATACTTTTATTTCTTGGCTTCACTGTACCTAAAAAGTATTTTAGATACCAGCAGTCTCACACACACAATCCAAGAAAGCTGTCCAGGTGAATAGTATCATCAAGTCAGATGGCTGCTGCCCTTATTTGCATGAAATGGTGATTGTAGGTTACAAAATAGCCTGATAGCATTTCTCTGAATTTTGAGATCTTTTTGATTAACTTGTGTTTCCAAACTGAAATTAAATACATATTAGCTAAATAAATCATTTAGATCAAATCAGATCAAATCGGGTTTCCACAAAAGAATCATTTGGGGTTTTTTGGTTTGGTTTTGTTTTTTGGGGGGACGACCAGAATCTTATGTAAGCCACATTAACTCAATCTGAAACTAGAGATCTGCCCTAAGACAAGACTGAAAGCAAAAATTATTTTGCTTTGTTCCACTGTACATAAATCTGTCTCCCAACAGCAAGCTAGTCTGGTTCCCATAAAGCCAAAGATGGCTGCTACCTGTTCACTTGATTCCGATAATTTTGCACTAATACTACATTTTCTAAAAATGGCAATCTGTATAAATAGATGCTGAAGTCAAATCCTCAATCTTCTGGAAAGAAATCTTAACGCAGTTTCCTTTTATGTTTAAGGAAATGAAGAGTACTTAATTTATCCAGAAGCAATGTTTATGAAATGCACACACATTTAAAAATAATTTTGAAACAACATTTTGATAATGGAATGTAGAAGTCTAGAACTCTTGGTTCAGGGATGATACCTTTTATTAGACCAACTGAGAAACTGCAACAAAGATTTTTTTTTTTTTCCAATTTCTCAGTTGGTCTACTAAAAGATATCATCTCTGAACCAAGAGTTCTAGATTTTTGCATTTCTTTTAGTTTCAGACCAACACAGCTACCAAATCCATCCCTGAAACATTTTCATAATGGAGCACTTAGTGACAGCTCCTTTCTACTAGCAAGGCTTAGGGCTACATTCTAAACATCTCCTAGTCTTGTGATAATATATTTTACCAAACATATAATGATTTTCTATTTTAAAGATAACATGCATTTTCTCTAAATAAAATATGCTACAAGTGAACTCTGCGAAGTAACAGATACATAATCTAGATTTTGATAGGAACAGAATTGAGTGTAATGATACAGACAGACTATGTGCGTTCCCATAATTTGCCTTGTTTGTGGACAAAGGAAAACACCAGAGACTGGCTGCATTGTTAGCAATGTGTCACTTTTCTTAAAAATAGCTTAGGACAATTGTAGTATCTGAGGCTTAAAAAAACAAAACAAAACAAAACAAAAAACCAAAAACAGGCAAAATAGATAATGCGCATTTTGAGAATGAATAGAAACAAAATGTCCATGAAGTCTGAAAGATGTTTACGTTCTTATGCAACATCAAGGTCTTTATTTGTATAATTTAATAGGAAGTTTATCCACATATTTCCAAAACAGCGATGCAAACAAACACTAACAGTACAGTTACAATGCATCACCCTCCTACCATCGTTAGCATTTACTTAACAAGCCGCTCCTATACAACTTGTTATGCTTTGATTGTTTCAGGAGAGAGAGGCACAGGCAAGAAAAACAAAAACCTCCAGAACAATTTCAGAAGAAAAAAAAAAGAAGAAATTAGCCTATCCAAAGAGGAAACTGTTGTACGCAAAACTAGCGTTTCATCTAAAAACAATAAGTATAAAGAACTAGTGGGCACAAATATGAGCTTTAAGCTGAAGCTTTTTCTGCTGAGCTGCCGCCTTTGGCTCAAAGAGCAAAGTACACACATCTCAGAACTTCGGGTTTTCCTTTAAGGCTGCCGATTCGAGTTACGTAAAGCAAGACAAAAGAAGCAGATGTCTTTTAAAGCTAGATACGCTCTATAAAAACCCGGACAAAGCCAAAACGCCGCTCCAGCCTGGACCCTGGCGCTAGGCCTCATAAAGCCAGGAGGCGGCCCGGGAGCCAGAAAGTGAGCGCCTGGCCAGCCGGGCGCCGGGGCGAAGCCTTGCCCCTTCCTGCCAAATTGTGAGAGAACGAGGAAGTTGCCACTGAGCAGCCCGGCTTCCTCACAGTGCCTTTCCCGGGGGTGGTGGAAGCTTGGGGTGAAACCCTCGGAGACGATGCGCTGACTGCCCCTGAAGTGGCTGCTCAGCCCCTAGGAGCCGTGAGCTGTCTGCGGGGTGCCCGTGGGGAGCAACCGTGGGCTGGTGGGACCCACCAGGAAGCCCGTGGGGGGGTGGAACGAACGCCCTAAAGAAGTTTGTCCCTCGGCGGCCGCCGTCCACGCGCTTGACAGGCCCTGAAGGGACGCCCCCCCGACCCCCACCCGTCACTCACAGCGTCTCGCCGGTCTTGGCCACATGGCAGAGCAGCTGGTCCAGCACCGGGCACGCCTCCTTCTTGCCCCGCTTCTCGAAGTCTGCAGCGCGGCCGGGAGGGGACAGAAACAGACGGTGAGAGCCCGGCCGGCCCGGCGGCGCCTCCCCTCCCCCACCACGGGGCGCCCCCTCAGCCCCGCTCCGTCCCACCTTTGAGCGCCTCCTGCAGCCGCT
>NW_017728917.1:7940255-7956202 GCF_001723895.1 Crocodylus porosus
TACATACCTTAATTAAAAAATACTTTATTGCTAAAAAATGCTAACCAATGGAAAAATGGCACCGATAGACTTGCTTGACGCAGGGTTGCCACAAACCTTCAATTTGTAAAAAACGCAATATCTGCGAAGCGCAATAAAGCGAAGCGCAATAAAACGAGGTATGCCTGTATTTCCCTTCCTGCTAAGGGAGCAGGCTAGGTGCTTCCAGTATGGGGTCCCAGGGAGCGTCCTCTCTGGCATCATCGTGAAGGGAAGGGGACAGGCCAGCAGCCCCTGTGCCAGGAGGCACCCCACCTGGTTTGCAACTGAGGAACAGCAACAGGCTTCCAAAAGCAGCTCAGGAAACATCTCAATAAACCTTAAACCAGCCACTATGTTTCCCCTATGTGCAAAAGCCTACACAGGGCAAACGCCTTGGACCTTTGCCCTCTCCTCCCAGCTTCCCTGGCTGGGGTCCCAGAACCAGCAGGGACCTGAACGGGGCAAAGAGCAAGACCTACGATGAAGCAGAGGCCTGAGGTTTAGGAGAATCCGAGCCCCCGGGACCTGCAGATTTCATGCGGCCAATTGCAAAGTGGAGACTTATCCGCTGTGAATGCTTCTGTAGAGTGGAAGCACCCATGATGATCGTTCCTGGAAGGACATGAAAATGCTCGTAAAAGTTAAGCTGTAAATCCAAATATTGCCGCCAACTGTTATTCTAGGCATATGGGAGCTGCACATATGCAGTAATTTACTATTAGGAGAAAATCCCAATATAGGCCTGGATCACGTCCCAGTCTTCTGAGGTCTGTGCCTGCAGGCAATCCTGCACGCACACATTTCTGTTCTTTTTTGTAGTGGGGCAAACTGGAGTGGGATGACAGGGGCAACTGCCCCAACCCCAGCTTCTGGGGCAGGGTGGAAAACAACAGTTCCTGCCAATGATGTTGGCAAGGTGGCAGATACTGCAAGTTGCCATGGCCCCTGTGTGTTGCAGCTGCATGATTACACTGCTGCTATACAGGGGAAGAGGGTCACCTGCCTCTGTCGCATCATCACTCCCTATTGCCCCTTCCCCCTCTCTGAACCCGTTTTAAAGCCCATACTCTGGCAGGATGTGGACTCTGTACACAGCACACACACAAAAAAGAATAGGTGGTCTTAGGCCTGGCCAGAACTGAGGCAGTGTCCAGACTTCAGTCCCATGCAGAGCTCCTGTAAAAGATAATATAGCCTGAGACTGTATTATCTTTTCTGCACAGCCAAATGCAAAGTGGACAATGTTGTAGAGAAATGCCAGTAGAGCTACACTGCAGAGGAACTAGTGCAGTAGCACAGGGGATTGTCTAGGTTGTATCAGCTAGCCCCTTAGCTTATTTTATAAGAGCAAGCAAATTTAGTCCTCCTGGCAGAATAAAAGGGGAACTATGACTGTGGAGTCCTCCCATTCCCCTTGCGTGTTTGTCCCTGGAGAAGATAATCCAAGCTGTGGAGCAGCAATTCCAAAACTAGTGATTGTGACCCCAAATGCAGTTCCAGCATTTAAAGAGTTGGGTTATAAGCCCCCAAATATTCAGTTATGGCAATTAAACTCATGCTGGAAACCAGGTTGAGAGCTGACCAGAAGTGTGGTTGTGACATAAAAGGCCAGAAACTGATGGTGTAGAGCTTAGCAGTATCTTTAGACATGATTTTCCTATGGAGAAAATCTTAAGATTTATTTTAGAATTAAGTTGTTTCTACAACCGAGAGCCTGGGTTAAAACAGAAAAAAATTAACTTGTTTCCAAGATGCAAGGAGCTAGCATTGAAACTATAGCAATATATCACTTTTCTAGTTTAATGCATGTTCTAGACAATAAAGAACAGTAAGTATTTCTTTAAACTGCATTGTCTTCAGTCCTACAACCAAACAGAATTCATAACAATTTAGGTGGTAACAGAATGCTACAGCCTCAAATGCAGGTTTATTAAATACAGGTACTCCTCACTTAACATCATCCTGGTTAATGTTGTTTCGTTATTACGTCACTGATCTATTAGAGAACTTACTCATTTAAAGTCGCGCAGTGTTTGGTTATAATGTTGTTTGGCCACCGCCTGCTAGTAGGTAACTACTCTGACATAATTGGATTCCCTTAATATTGTTTCGCTTAAAGTCGCATTTTTCAAGAATGTAACTACAGCGTTAAGCGAGGAGTAGCTGTATTTCATTTCTGGGAGGAAGAATGCTATAAACTGGGATTGTGAAAAGTTACACTTGTCTTTTTGAAACTGAGAAACAAATTCTGGAGGTGAATGAAGAATTTTCTCTGTTGACGTTTCTCATTTAAAGACCATATTTAATGCAAGCTTTCTATAGTACCTTTATATGGAGACTGATCACTTTACGTACATTTTAAATGAGTAAATTATACTATCAATTGCAACAAGGACACTATTACAAGGATATCTTTGGGGTAATGAAAGCTATCAGTGGCGACAGTTTGTCCTGCCTGCAGGATTTGACTGTTAGGAAAAGGCCATTTATACTTCTTTCTCACCCCAGTTCTATCATCTGACTTCAGAGCAAGCAGTAACCTTTGAAAAAAATATCCCTTGGAGAGGAAAAGAAACAGGTCTCACACATATCAGTTTCTTAGTCCTCTCCTACTTCGTTGCCCTCACCATATTCAGAGGCATCTGAATATAAGAAATCCCCATTTCAACTGGGATTGTCAGAAAAAAGACCTCTGCTTCTAAAGGTAGCAGAGCTTTCAGCTACTAAACAAGCAGCTTACTCACCCTGTTTCATATTCATTTTCCACTTTTATACCTGGTCAGAGTGGGCATAAAAAGCACACAGATCAGATTGTTAGCATTTTACCCTTTGCACAAGTGACTTTATAGAAAGGGTAGTGGAGAACTGGGTTTCCTGTCATTGCAACTTGAATAAGCATTCTATGCATTAAAATTAAACACACAATTAACAATTGCAGCATCAGGTCCACTGCTGCCTCAGCCACATAGGGAATACCAAAGCTTTGAAAGTCAGGCAGAACTCCAAACATTGATTATAAATATATGTGACTTGGCACCAGTAGAAAATAAGGCATCAGGGCCCGGTGCTAGGACTATTCATTACACTACAGATTAAACATATGAATAAGGACTTACCTGCATTCATTTATGCCATGTACTCTGTAGCAAGTGTTCACATTAGAGTTAGAGCAGAGTAGTTAATGTAGTGTACGCTGATATTTTAATACATGCAATCTCATCTGGTGCACAGACAGGCTTGTTTGCGGGATCAGGACCTACCATCTGCACAGAAAAGTTGTTTTTTTTCAATATAATCTCAGGCATTCATTTAAAATAACAGTTAAACCAGTATAATTTCCACAATCTGTGTGGACAGGCTTATTCCAGTTGAAAAGTGATTTTTTCCAATTTAGATTGTGATGCATAGATATGTTATGAGCAAGATAAATGAAAACCTATTTTATACTGGGATGAGAGAGTTCATATTGTCTTTTATTTCTGATTCACAAGGAAAAAAAGGTTCAGACGTTGGAAGTTACCGTAGAACAGGATGTACTTATGTTTCAGTAACTGTTCTTCAGGATGAAGCCAGTGTGGAGCCCACATTAGATACATGCACACAAGCGCAGAATCTTTTGAAGAGGAGTTGTTGATGGCACCAGGCATGTATTTTGTGCTGCATGGGGGCTGATGGGGACCAGGCATGTACACCCCACTGTAAGGATTTAAAGACTGGAGTGAGAAATCATGGGAATAGAATCCTCTTCCCCTTTATTCCTGCAGCACCTTTTCTGTGGCTCATATAGGAGAAGGAAGTAGTAAGGACACCTTACTTTTCTTTTGGAAAAAGCTCCCATGAGAAGTGTGGGAGGGCTGCTTCTGCCCCGATTTGTCCTCCTGCATCAGCCAGGGGGAGCTCCAGGGTTTGGATGAATCAACATTTTCTGATGAAATACTGCTTAGCTGGAAAATTCCCAGCCAGCTTGACTATTGACCTTTATTGTTCCATAGACCACAGCTAGAAAACCACTGTGTAACCCAGCTGTATTACAGCTGGCTTAACCTTCTCCCACTAATGTTACTGAGAATTTTGTTCTTGACTTCAAAGAGAGCAGGCCTGGATCTAACATACCATAAACATGAATGAGCAAGTGACATAAAGTGACATCTGATTACCTTCATCTCCCTTATGCTGCAGACAACTGGTTTGGCTAGAGAAGCCACAACAGGAATTTCCTGTCATACTGAGAAGTGGTAGGAAAGCCAATACCATGTCAGCAGTGACTGTTCATGACAGAATGCAGAGGAGGGTATGCAGTGTGATGGAAGACAACATACAGCAGAAAGGAAGACGTAGGAGAAAGGCACACAAGTGGTACTTGGGGACTGAATCATGCAAGCACACAACCAGCTGAAGAGAACTGAAACAGAAAAGTATATGAAAGGCAAGTTTAGTCTTAGAGGGCTTATATTTTTTTAAACACAATGTGTGCCAAATTCTTCCCTCAATTATACCACCATAACTCAATTGAGAAAGGAACATGGCCCTTTGCCATTATGAAGGAAATTCATGTATTTGGCCCTTTCAGTGGCCAAACTCATTAACTACTCTCCTACTGGTATAGGCCCTATTCTTTGGGTATCTCTACCCTGATCAGTGAAGTACAGTGCAAGCCCTGGGTAACTTGAATGAGTTAGCAATGTAAACTGGCCTACACAGTGCTCTATGCTGACAGACTTAGGTTACTTTGGGCACATCTACACGAGATGCTTTATTGCACAGTAGACTAATCTACTGTGCAGTAAAATGTCACCATCTAAATGGGTGGGGCATTTACTGCACAGTAAATTAGGCTCTTGCACAGTGAGCTAGTACCTGTAAACACAGGTATAGATTAACTATGCAGTAGTTAGTGCACAGTAACACTCTTATAGATGCTGATCAGAAGCAAATTTGCTCCCAGTCAACCTCAGCAGCAGGAGACCACGGGGGACAGGGAGCTCTCTGTCCCTGGTCCTGGCGCTGCTCATCTTCCAGTTCCCCGCGGGAGCTGGGAGCCAATCAGCACTGGGACTGGGGAGCTTTCTGCTTCCTGTTCTGGCTCCCAGCATGGAGCTGACAGCTCCGGAGGGCAAGCAGGGATTGAGAACCCAGCTCCCACCCCTCAAAGCAGCTCTGCATAGTGTGGAGCTACCTGCCCCGGGGCAAGCGGGAGCTGGGAACCCAGCCAAACCCAAGACAGCTCCCAGTGAACCCCTTGCTGGGTAGGGAAGACCTGCCTAGTGGGGGGCTTGCTGACAGCTGTGTGTCCAGATGGGCACAGGGCCAGGACACCTCTGTCCACTGCAGAAGCAGCTGTCTCCCAGCCTAGTGCACATCAGGTCCCCTCCCAATGTGCACAGGGTCAGGAGGCACTGCCAGCCCCTTGGCTAGCACCTGGGGAGCCTGGAGCTCCCCCTGGCTGATGCAGGAGCAGCCCTCTGCTTCCAACAGGGAGCATGTATAGACGTGCTCCCTGGAAAGGCCTACTGCACCATAAGCCTAATGCAAATTAATAGCACATGTAGACACAGCCTTCTAGTAGCAAAGTGTGTTTGCTTGGAGCTATTCACAGTCTTCTGCGTTCCACCTTTGTTAAATTCAGTCTAGGTCTTTACGTCAAAAAGCCCTGCACATACCATTTATTTTGACTATGTAGCACCGTGAAAGCACGTACCAGAAAAACAAAAACAGTTTGCAGGGCACAAGTACTTCTAAAAAAAAATCTTGCTGATCTCTGTGGTTAATTCTATATAATATAATCACCTCCTCAAGAAAGGATGACTGAAATAAATCCCAGAGAAGGAAAAAAAAGGTAAAGATTAAAATCCTGAATATGGCCTCACTTATAAGCATACGATCCTTTAAAGTCAAGGAGTCAGCTTCATAGTTGGTGGGTGCAATTCCACAAGTGTATTTGGTTCACTGGGACTATCCTGGCATATAGGAGGGCAACCTGACCTCTAAACAAATTATATCTATGCTGTTGCTTGAAAAGAGATGGGCACTCTGAGGCAGCCAGATTCTTGGTATAGCTACAACCCTGCTGGCTCAAGGAATTTTTCTGCTACCAGAGCTATCCCAACACCTCTGCATTTGCTGGCACAGCTACGTCAGCTATGGATGTGATCTTTTCATAGCAAAGAAACTGTGTTGCGTAGACAAAGCCTCAATCTGTTAGCATTTACAGTTACCCTTTAGTCTTCATTGTTACATGAAAAAGGAAATCAATAAACACTGAATTTAACACACACAAATGCACACAATACTACTTTTCAGTCTTAAAAACAAGTTATGAAAGAACATGGTTTGTATTTCACAATACAATTATTTTTAACAATAAGAAAAACTACACAGAAAAGCAACTCATTTTAGTAAAGAAACCACACACTAAGAACAGCCTAATTTAGAACTGCATAACTACTTTCCAGCATTCAACCCCCTTGCACTGTGGGTGTGCATGTAAGTTTAAAGGAGGTCCTTGTAATTTATTAAATCGATGACTAAGACAGTAAAATTACTCTTTTGATGTTGAAAAGAGGACCATCAAGAGTCAGAGTTTGCTTAAAAGTTCATTTATTTATGTTGCAAGCTGAAGAATCATAATCAACATAGAAATGCACTGTTATGCCTCCTTGGGAGCTACACATAATTGGTGCACTTATCAAATAAAAATATAGAAGCAATTTAAATGATACAGAAATGACACAGAAATAGATCATAGCTCTTCACACATGCTCATTCTGGCATGCACACACATCACACTAAAAGTTTCCAGTTTCTGTAAAGAATAGAAAGGATAGTACAGCTCTCTAGCTCACTTAACCATGTGCAGCTAGATAGCCTCAACAAGCCCGCATATAAAATGATACAACTTACTAAAACACTTGATCTTAGCCAAAAGGTTGAATGCTTCCCTTGCTGAACAATGTGCATTTGTATTCTGACACTTCCTTATGGCTTAAATAGGACTGAATGGAAGTGCTCAGCAGCTCTCAGTATTAGGCCCTTGTCTAACTTTAGCGAATTCAAGTATAGAATAACCAGTTTAAAACATGGATATTTGGCCCTGACCCTTCAAAGACTCATATACACACTTAATGTTACACACTGGGGTGAACCTACTGATTGTAATGGCCCATTCATCTACGTAAGGTTAAGCACACGAGTCACTGTGCAGGATCTGGGTCAGTATTTAAACAAGGGCACAGTTCTTTAGAGTGGTCCATAATGCCTGGTTCTGACTCCAAAGGGTGAATTTGTATAACCAACATGGTCAATGTGCTAAAAGATTAATTTATGTTCATTTACAAAAAAAAAAAATTTCCATTTATTCTTACAGACATACCTTATTTTTTCACATACCACACTCACCATTTACCCAAAAATTAGCAGTCAAAATGAAGAACCTGATTCTGAACAGTTTAAAGAAAAAAAAAGCCTTAATTTTGTCTTCCCAAAACATGGAGTGTGTTTTATGGCGGGGGGGGGGCGGGGTAGGACTTCAATAAATATGAGAATACAGTTATTTTTCAGTCTGGTATATGAACAATAGTGTTCAGGTTCCATTATTTTAGTAATTACCAATGCAGTAATGTAATACATAAGAAGAGGGAAAAAAGATATAAATCCTATATAAGTATTTACATATTTCCATGATTAAAATAAATGAAAGTTAATGTACAGGTAATAAGAAATGATTATTAAGTATAGATTGTTTCTAAATAAGCTTAATATTATAACCAACTACTGTTAAACAAGACATAATATATTTTTGGATGCAGTAATAACACATACAATTAATTATTCTTATTGGACAATGAAATAGTATAGATAATTGTTTTTAAAAAGGCTTTGGAGTTTTCAAATTACAGCTCAGTTAAAACATTTTTTTCCAGAAAAAAAGCACAATACAACACTTCCCACACTTTTTTCCCTGTATTTTACATCACACTGACAGATATTTTCATGTTAAAAAAGCATACTTCATATAGGTTTCTTCGTTGTCAATAATGTAATGTTGTTCATTATTAAAAAATAGCACCTACTGTAAACATATCAAACACAGTTTAAATCCCCCATAATTTCCTAAGTAATAATGCCTTTATTTTATGAAGACCTCCAGTCTTGTTTAATTCCTTCATTATAATCTACCCACAGTTTCAGGTTCTATTAAATCTTAATGCATAGAGTCATAACCTACTAAATTCTGAGAGTTAGGAATTATAAATATTATATGCCAAATGACTTGACCTTCTAAAATGCAGTTATAAGTTCCTGGGTAAGGAGGGTTTTGCTGTGCAAACATCTGTGGCTTGTAGGTACTAAAGAGATGAGCAATTTTAAAACAATGCCCAGAACACCTAATCTTAATTTAACCTGACCAATCAACTGTCATTCTTATCCTGATTTAAGAAATAAAAATGATCTAATATTCAAGCTCTCAATTTAGCCAACACCAAATGTTTAAGTCTTAATCAGACCCCAAGAAATCATGAAATAATTTCGAAGTCATGAAACTTTAAAAATACATTGCAGATTCCTTTTGTTTGCCTTCTGTCGGAAAACTTAGAGTGCATCTGAATGAATTTTGCAAGTTTTTCTCCATAACCATAACAGCTCGAACTTTAAAGGGCAACTGAAATTCTAACAAAAAAAAGAGAAACGCCAAATAGTGCAAGACTCGGTAAAATCATGAGAGATGGTAACACCGTCCCACTTCGGTTTAAATGCTTTTCTGGTCCCTGCGTAAGAGGTATTTCTGGGCTTTGGATTAGGATAACTGCAAGAAAACCTCAGCCCATTTCTGGTCAATTCTGAACTCTTACAGAGCAAAGAGTATATGTTAACATGAGAAACAAGTGCAAACTGTTGTAGGTTTATTAGGCCCTTAGCAAACAAGAGTGCAAAACAGCAACTATCTGTTGAAATTCTTAGACCAAGCAAAGACCTGGGATGAAACCACTGACTTCAAGAGGCCCAAGACTTTCTACTTGTTGTTCTGGGCTGATCCTACTCCACTTGGATGCTTTCCTAGCGACACTGTCCAATGTGCAATATGTCACCAGTGCATTCACACTCCATAGATTCAAAAATGTTCCTGGGTAGGCACTTGCTGTTATTTACAACCAATCTGTTTGGCAAACTTAACTGCCAATAAGCATCATGTTTTCCTTTTCCTCACTAGCCAGGTGTTGTCTCAACAGTCTTATCATGTGGTGGGAGGCAGCAAGCCTGATGTCGCGGGAGGAGAGGGGTCACCTATGCTGCCAACTAAAAGGATTTTCTGTTGGCATGTCTTCCCTTATGAAACCATGCATCATCATGAGTGATAAGAGTGGTCGTGCCAATGCTGCAGTCTGTTTGAACTGCTGTACTCTAAGAAACAGCTCATGCCCATACCACTTATCAGCCCTGTATGATAATTATAAGGGTCTAGAAAACCATTGGCATGACATATATTTTATATGCAGTCTATAGTGATTTTCTCTTTCATTTCAGAAAAGCTCTCCTGGGCTCTTCACATACTAGATACAAAACAAATAGCTTCAGGTGACCATAGAACATTTTTGCTGCACGTGACTCCCAAGGCTTTCATTTAGGAAATGTCTTCCAAGCTGGTTGTTGCACTGTGTTCCCTTAAAGGTTTATTAGTTTCTTGTTCCCAGAACATTTCCCGAGCACCTTTTGACTACTGCAAGTTTCAATAAGGTCCTGTATGTGCAATACTGTCTGCAACCTCCAGTCTGTAACTAATTACAACATGAATATGCTTTTGACAGCTAATCTAAATTAAATATTTTAAATAAAATAAACAAAACCATCTTGTATCCCATTTTACTTTAAGGCTATTAGTCAGAATCCTGGCACAGACACTGAACTTCCAGGAATGAAAGTGCCAAGCAAAAGATATATCTTTATGTCCTAGAAGAGGAGGATTTTTGGCGTAACAAAAAGGCAGTCAGAGGCAGCAGTCTCAGTAAGGTAGACTGGAAAGGGAGCTCTCAATGGAACAGAATTATTCCTGTGCAGTAAACAGCAATAGAAAGGGGTTTGAAGAAAGCAGATCAATTGTACCTGTTTTCATATAGTTCATTCAGTGTTCTTTGACTGCTTTTAAAGTGATTAATGGGCAGGAGAGGTCATGCATTTCTTTCTTAAGACTGATAAAAAAGGCCAAAACCCACACAAATGGGAATTCAGAGCAGACGGTTGAATTCCAGTCACTTTCATCAAGTAACTTAACACCAATTCCAGGCACTGTATCTACCTCTAAATTCCTCTTCCTGTTTACTGCATGTTTTCTTACTTGCTTTAACAGCTATCACCTCTCTTCCCGTGTGAAAGGCCCTCACAGACAAGACAGGGAAACAGTGGCACTGCCTAGATGGAAAATGCTGTAAATGCAGAGAGTAAACACCTGGAGACACATCTTTACTCCCAGTCTCTTTCAGCTCAGGTGCCTCCTGCAGCAAGAGTGGGTAAACACCTTCAAACAGAAATACAGTTTTTAAGCAGATGTTTTCCTGTTACTGCAGTCACTTTTAACTAAGCCTGTCATAATGGCCTGAGTGCTTATCACTGAACATGTTCATGACACCAGAGAATGTGTGTTCCTATCTCTTTTAAGTTTTGTATCTTCTGAGTGGCAAATACCTTGAAGTGACACCATCAAAAGAAATCTAGCCCAATATTACAATGTTGAGGGAAGAAAAGTGATACAATCTGAAATTAATAAAGATGCTCCCAGATTGAATGAGATCTGCAGTGAAAATTGCTGTGTTTAAACAAATAAGCATTCCTCCAAAGTGTTTAAACCATGGCAAACCTAAAAAAGTGAAAGTGAAACTCACTCAACAGAAGTGAAAGTCACGTTCTCAACTCACCTAGTTCAAGGCGAGAGAAATGCAGGAAGTGAAAAAAGAAACTAGGTAGTGACCATTTAAAGAGACTTGTAAAACTCTTTCTGTAGTAATAATCTGTGCGGGTATTAGCCAAACAGGGCGAAACAAGTGTTTGTTTATAACATGGATTTTAAACTGATAATGTTGCTTTAATTGATTTGCCTCAAGTAATTTGGATACAAAGATGAAAACCACCACATTAAATGTAGTTATCTCTATTCAGAACCTGTGGTTGGCCCCCACGTGGACAACAACACGATTTTCATAAACTTTCCTCATTGTTTTCTCAATCTGCTTCAAAAAAACCTGTGGTATTCGCCCACATAAAGTATGTACAGTATCCAGAAACTTAGACTGAAGAGGGTAGAACAAGGATTGGAAGAGATTGTCTTCAAAGGGAAACTAAAGAGGAGAAAAAAAAAAACCCTGGTTATTTTCCACAGCTTTAATGACATTTGAGAAGTGTAAACAGAATCAGGCTTTAAGGCATGGCAAACTGGGTACCCTGGCTCCTGCAGACATCTCCCTCCCTCAAGTCCCTGTGACTGGAGACACTTGGAAACCATTTATTAAATCCATTTAAAACTACTGGTTTTCAGAAAGTTTTACCCAGACATGTCTGGCTTAGCTCACTTCTGCAGAACTGCATTTCAGTGCCATTATTTACAAATTGGTTAATTAGGGGATGTGGTGGAGATTCTGACATAATTGCTCATAACAGGAAATCCACTTTCATGGAGAGGTGCGAGGCACCTGTGGCAATCTTTGGGACTACAGAGCACTGTGTCTCACGCAGACAGTGCCTCTCCTCATGGGACTGCAATGGAAGAGGAGCTGTTGCGATGATTCCCTACTTCAACCCCAGACACACAGACCTGTAGTATTTGAGCTACGAGTAACTGCACAATCTGGTAGCAACAGTAGGCTGTTATCCTAGAGAAGGACTTGACAAAAGTGAACAGAAAGTAACAATGAAAAGGGAATTCAAACATGATCTTACTCTTGCAAGCTACCAAGCACTTTCCATTGCCTTTTGGAAGTGGATTGAAGCTTCCCTCACACACACACACACGCACATTCTCTCTATCACTGTCTTTTTTAAATGGAACAACAGCTCAATGCACTCTGTTTATTCTGTGAATGTCATGTCTACATAAAGCACTGATATTCTCAGTCCGCTATCTTGGAAGAGGCAATCTGTCAAGTGCTCTGCATAAGGCTCCTGCACTGCTTTGTACTTTGAAATAAAAAAGAATCGTCTGTATCAAAAGCAGAATACTCACATCACGTATCACTTCATATATTGCCTTGAATGTAGGCTGCTTGTCATCATGGTAGACGCCTCTATTTCCATGCAGAATAGAGATGCCGTCTGTTTCGGCTCCTTTACAGTTACTCCCATACATACAGTGATCTGGCCTGTAGTTCCACTGACAAGGAAACACGTAGAGATACTCTGGAAATACCAAGTTGAGAGAGACAACGAATGATTCATTGAACAAAATAAGTGCTGCAAGTAAATCATGGTTCTGTGGAAATGGCAAGGTTGTCAATCAGGAAGATTTTCAATAGCTGAGGATAACTGCCTAGATTTCTACCTGCTTTGCTCAAGAGATGACCAAGAGTGATCATCCACTACAGTGGATTCCCAGAACAAACACTGCATCATATTTATTCATGAATACTGCTGTTAGGGTCTGCACGGTCACTAGCAAACAAAGCCAAACTACACATGCTGTCATACATTCCCCTTCCGTCATCTACTTCAAAAGCGACCCAGTTACTCAGAGTATCATACAACCTGGCTCCTCTCCCTAATACTCTGCACACTATCATCTTCTATAACAAGGCTATGGCAAAACACGACAACTTCTGTGGGTCACCTTCCTGCCATGGCAGCAGGGGTGTGCCACTGGTTGTTACTCCGTGATGGCAGACTCTCAGCACCACCACAAGGACTGGAGACTGAACAGTTCACTTGGCTTTTCCTTGAGCTTCACTAGCCCTGCCCAGTCCCTGTGTGAATTTACATAGGGGTAGTAGAAAAAGCCTAAAGAAAACTCTTCCCATTTACTCATCAGGGTTTCTCATGAACAATTTCCATTTGGTCTGACACACCTCATGCTTAGCTCTGGTCTGAAGGCTCAGGGCTAGAGTCCCTGGAGGTGCACTGGTCCATCCATCACAAAGCCTAGTGAAGTCAGTGGGCACCTTTCCAATGACTCCAGCACTCTAGATTGGGCTCTTTATCAGCACGATGCCAGTGCTCCATGCTTGCACAAACACAACTTCATGCTGAACAAAAGTGTTGCTTATCAGCTTTTACATGCATCACCCACCAGTTTTTCTCTCCCTATCTCCCACTTCTGCGATGCTGGTACTTCATTTTTGCTTTCAGAACTAGACCCTGATCTCAGTTAATATTTATTTCTTGAAGTCTGTTAATATTAGAGCAGCTCTGAGAAGGGGTGGGAGATGCATCTTTTCAGGAATTCTCATTAAATTCCTTTTATTGCTTTACTTTCCTGGATTATTTCAGAGGAAACAGGTTGGGGTTTTTTTCGGGTTAAGTAAATTTGTGTATTTTCAGCTAATGCACAGATAACTCAAATGGAAGAGGTACAATAGGTTTGTACAATGACCTAATTTCCATCTCTAATTCTGAGTCTGAATGAATAGATCTATAAAAATGGCATTGAAAGAAAAATGCATCATTTGTTCTGAAAGGGTGAAAATACTGTATACATTAGATAGTTTCTAGAGTGCAAATCCAGCACATTATTCTTGAGACAGGAATGTGTGGATTATATCTGTTATTGGACCAACTGCATAGCTGGGAGAAATATATACAAGTTTTTGGGTACTAGGAACAGAGAAAGAGTATGACCATGTCTCTCTAAACAATTTCCTGTAATTTTGGTCTTTTCCACCGGTTATTTTGCGTTCAAGTCTCAGCATGCAAGAACGTATATTTTCAAGTAACTAGTAACGTCAGCCTTTTCAGTTTTAAACAGGATAGATTCTGTGTACATACATAGCTGAAGCTATTTAATATTATGAAGATCAGCAGCTTTGAAAATCAGGCCTCTTAGAAGTTGAGCATCACGTTAGGCTTATATCCTTTCAGAAAAATTACTAGTCACTTTTGTTCCTTATGGTGTGATCCAGGCACACACGGCAAAGTTGAGAATCACTGCCTTATAGCATCCATGGGAATATTCCAGAATCCATGTTTCCATCTGTTTTCAATTTTTTCCACTCGAAGACTATGTGGTACCCTGGAAGCTTGTCTATATCCCTCCCAGCTGTACAACCGGACCAATAAAAGGTATCTCCCATAAACATCCTTCCTGGACCATCACAGCTACAACATCACCCCAACTCTACCTCATCATTCTTTGTCATTTTGCATGCATGGACACACATTTGCAGGTAATACTGTCCATCTGCTCTCTGTTTTGAATCTCTTTGGGCTTACAGGGTATCGCATCTGTCCTCTGATGATAAAAAGACTGCCACATTACAGTCCTGGAGAAGGCAGGGCAAAGAGAGAGCACAAAATCCTGGATAGCTAGAAGTGCAAATGGATTTGTCCTGGAGTTCATCGAGGCTGAGTCACTCAGCCGAACGGCCAGAGCTGCTTTTCTTTGAAAATCAAGGCTTGCAGTGCACAGTGGGGAGGAGGGAGGGAACTATTTTTCAAGACAAACAACAAATGTTTTTAATCCTCTTTTCAGTGCAAAGTCAGTTTTCTGTCTATTGACTTCAACTCTGTTGCTTCTTTTATAAATAAAGGGATTTGACCAAATTTAAAAAAATTGGATTTGGACAAAATTTGCCAATTCCAAATTCAGATAAACATCCATGATCATGGAAACAAAAGTGTTACTCAGCTGGGCCCTGATCCAGCAGAACATTTAAACACATACACAACTAACTCTGTCCCATGATTTCACCATTATTTCATATTGTGCCCAGTAGTCTTTTCCAGCCTTTGACATCTACACTGGCACTAAAATTTTAGGCCTCAGTCCTGTCAACATAACACACAAGAGTAATCCTACTGGGAGTGAATCCCATGTGCATACGGGTTAGCAGGACAGGAGACTTGGGTTCTGCATTTCAGGTCAGAATGCCTATTTGTTCATCATCATCATGTTACTGGATTTTACCTTTACAAACAAGTGCAAGTCCAACAGGAGTCGTTACATACCTGGGTTAAAGTAAAAAATAATATTTAGTAGGTCCTGGTCTCCCCATGTAATGTAATTTTTGTATTTTTGGTATAAAGGGTACAACATTTCCTCCCATGTCAAGCCAGTTGGTATCATGCTGTTCTACAAGGCAGAAGGAAATCAGAGCAAGCAGTTAATTCTTTTCCAAACAGCAGTGCAATACTGCCACGGTTCACTTGGGGCCTACATGTTCTGAGCACTTTTCTAACCTCGTCTCAGGCTATAGTAGTGACCGGGGACAGCAGGGTTTAGGCAGAAACTAAGCACATTTTGAAGGGCTACATTAACTAACTTCCCCTTCACAGCAAGAGGGACTGTGACTTTTGGGATTGAGTCTGAAGGGTCTATGGAGGTGTGCATAAAGATTTCAAGGACTGCTCCCGAGGCTACTTTGTATTTATTTATATTTCCTAAACACTTTCTCAGAAGAGGTGCCATGTGAAGAAGTGGCTATCTGTTTAAGTAAAGATTCCACAGACTAGCCCTGAGACACGGAAAGACAGCAACGTAAAAACCACTGGCATGATTCACTTACTACAGTGACTTCCACGGTGTCGCTCAAAATATGCTGTGACCTTGTATGTCTATCAGGGAAAGTCTTTTGTAAAACACATTCCACGCAGCACTGATTATCTTTGGCTTCCTCTTTTATGTCTCTCTCAGATGGGACAGTTCAATTAAGTCACCTCTACTTTTGGTTTTAAGCCATTTCACCTGCCAGAGTTGAGTGCTCTAGCCTTTTGGGGATTTTCATAGATTTCATAGA
>NW_017728917.1:7956872-7968566 GCF_001723895.1 Crocodylus porosus
CGTTTCTCACCTTGAACTGCGTGTTTCTTATCCGAGTTAAATTCATCAACATGACTCCAGAATTGACACCAGTTGTTCCGTAGTAAGGGTGACGAGCAAATCGACTGTACCAGCCTATCTTTGGTATTTCATGTTCTGGGGCCATGGCAGCCAGCTGTGTGGAGTTGAACTCTTTGAGAAAGCGCCAGATGTCATCAATAGGCCTCAAGAAGAGAACATCAGTGTCCACGTAGAGAAGAGAATCCACATCCTTTAAAATGACCTGTGGAGTTCGCAGGATAAGAAGAGGTGGAAGGAAACCAGCCAGACAACAGAAGGAAATCGATTACTGCACAAGAAGTACTTTGGTTTGAAATGAAACCTTCATGCAACAGACAAAAGTTATTTACTGATACAAGACAGATACTGTAACATATGGGACTCATCAGCAGCAGGTGGATAATTTTTTTTAAACAACTGGCATGGTAAAATAGGTAGAGTATAGCACAAAACAAAATCCAAGAGTCCATTCTTCACATAAAACAATAATCCACTTAGCTGTCATAACAACCTGAGATCTAGCCCACAAGGCCTATTTAATATTGATTTTAGTAATAAAACCCACACCATCTGTACTAGTTCTTTTAAAGACCAGTAACTTGTGAGATTACAGTAAAACTGCCCATTTACTGGGGATGTAATTCTGGCTTATGATATAACTGCAAAGTTACTAACAAAGAAAAAGAAAAGTTTACAAATATATCAGCAGAACATTCCAGGATTTTGGCATAAAGCTCCTTCATGGTCTAGCCATGCAGCTGAATGCGGGTCCTGATCCTAGAATCAAGACGGGCAAGTATATGCCCCAGTGAAATGTCTCCAGTTCTAATGTAGAAAAGAACATTTAAGATGGTATATAAGAGCTTCTCACCTCCATTTGATCTTACATTTCCCTAATCTCCGCTGTTGGCTATTTTTCCTGCTACAGTCTCCCGCTCACCACATTTAAATTGCACCCAGTAGGTGACGTTAAAATAAACCATTGCCATATGATTTTTCTAATTTAAAACAGTAGTTAAACAGTTGGCCACCAGGAATGAAACTTCAGTTCTTTTTCCTTTTTGAGAATTTGGAAACTTCCCACCAAACAAACAAATCTCACAAGGATTGAGCAGCACTGATTCTGAGCTCTGCTATAGCACTAAATCAGGAGAACTACCCCCAAATCAGCCACCTTATTCTGGTGTAAAAGGAGGAGCTTGAGGTCCCACAGGCCTGGTGTATTCTTGCTTGCATTATGCCCCCTTGTGGAAACCTGGGAACTTACACATTTACTCCTAATTTTAGCAGAGGTGTGAACAGCACTACAAGGGTGTGAAAATTCCTGACTTTGGCCCTGCAGGGATATTTAGTTATTAGGTAAGCTTGAAAATCAGTTTTATTATAGTTGTCCCACATTTCCCTGATTACCACTTGCTAAAATTGCCCAACACATTCTCAAAGGGGCTGACATTTTCTAGCTTTGCCCTTAGCCACAGGCCTGGAAAAGAAACAATAGTCAGCTGTCCAGTTCCAAAGACAAAGTTGTCAAACTTTCCTCCTCATTTAGATAACTTCAAAATCAACACGACTGTTAAATGGGCCGCATGAACAAGAACCAAATCCCTGAGTGCGGATTTGAATGGGATTTTCACCTGACTAAATGCTTACAGGTTTTGACCAGCCATAGTAAAGCTTAACGCTGCACTTCTGACATCTCAACTGCACGTTCTCCCTGCCCAGCGGGACTAACCCAGAGGTTGTCTGTGAATCTTAAACAGAGAGCAAGGTCTGTGGTAACGGGCGTTACGCCAACAATCGTTACAGAACCACTGGGCTACACACTACCGTTAGCCCTACCGAAGTGCAGATTCTTTCTCACACATATTTTACTGCCCCAGAATATTTTTTCTTATTGATGTGGTACCTGTCATTATGAAAGAACAAGCCCTGCAACAACAAGGTATCAACCAATGATATTGTATTTTTCGTGCAATACTGGATTGCAAAATTAGAGGCTGGAGGCTCAGAGTCAGAACTCGTGGTGCCTGATGATAACAAGAACTGGGTCCTTCACCCCTGTTGCCAGCTTTGGGAGACACCACCACAAGACACCCTTTCTGTCAGTTACCTTAGATGTTCTGGATAGCACAGGTGCTGCTGCTGTTACCTGTTACTCAGTGTTGTTAGCTGTGGTACCCAGGAGCCCTATGCATAGGCTAAGACCCCACAGTGCTAGAAGAGAGAGAGAGGGTCTGTGCCCGAAAGACAAGAGATTATCTAAGACTGAGAGATATCTCTGAATAAAGACAAAGAAAGGAGAGCACAGACACAATGAGACAATCATAGGCAACATGGCAGGCAGAGGCCTCAGCACATCAACAGTTGAACTGCTGTCGAGTTTTTCCTGTGAGCAGAATTATAAGCAAGGTTTGGAAAGAACAAGACAGGTGATGGTTTAAAGGAATCCATTCCTTTCACCCCTGATGGGCAACATGGGACACTGCTCTACACCTGACGTGTTCCAGGCAAGGAGCTACCCTTGCAGTAAACTTAACTTTAAGGACCTGCTCATATCCATTGAAATCAACGGGACTTACACATTTCCTTCAGTGGGCTTAAACCCATCCCTAAGCTGCAATACCTGCCTCAGAGCTTTGCTGAATCAGGGCATCCAATGGCCACTGGCACCACTCTTTGGCCTTTGCATTCCCCTGCTCCAGTGCACCATGCTCCTCAGCTCATTTTGTCAACTGATTCACTCCCATCTCATCAGATGCATGCAGCCCTGCAGCAGACACAGAGCAGGCTGGCAGTAAAGCAATGCTAAGTGCAAAGTGCAAAGTGTTAAAAGTTTTGCTCCATACTATCCTGGGCAGTATGAAGGGATCGTATCCGTTCCTGAATGTGCACTTCACATGAGCTTGGGCAAAGCTCTTTACCATTTTAGAAGAATCTGCCTGGGAGGGTTCCTCCTGTAACTGTACATGTACAAAAGTTTAATGCCAGGGACAGAATTTGGTCTTCGCATCTCTAGTGCTCCCAATGTCCCCACAGTTTTGTGTAGTTCCACCAAGTCAAATGCAGTTTTTACATTAAACTAATTTAATGCGAGTAGGATTTAAAAGCACTTAAAGAGAGGCAAGCACCCAACTCACACTGGCAGGCAAAGGGTAGAAGGGCCCCTACTTTCAGATGATTCTCTTAAAAAATCCTAACTTAAAGGGCTTCTTTTAGTAATGGAGGCTCCCATACAATCCAGATATTCTTCCCATTTATGTGCTTTCTGAACATGAAAAAGTAGGAACACAGGACTCCTCTTGTCCCTTCCTCTCCTTGAGAGATGCTCACTATTTAGAAGAGGATAATCTTGATGTTTTGCACAGCTGTATGGAGTTGTGCTAATAAATCTTCTGGGAGTTCCCGATAGAACTTGCTATATTTAGCCTGACACTTCAGTTAAATACTCAATTACCTGTAATTTGATTCCGCAACTTCTTGTCTCTGTGGATTCTCCCTGTGTTAGCTAGGTTGCCAAGGAATAAGGTATTACTAATAACATGCTGGTAAGTCAGCATATCCCAGTGTAATAAAAGGCAGTGGGCCAAACTCACGAGTGAGTAAATAAATGTACGCCTTGCCCAGAACTGGAGAACAAACTACAACCAGGATCACACACCTGTCACATTAGCACCTCCAGTCATGTTAATTTACTTGACTTAATTCACAATTCACAAGCCATTCACTCAAGTTATAACAGAGGGAAAAAAAACAAAAGCATCCACATATCCAAGACATTCAGTTTTTCCACCTTGATGACTTGATATCACTCTCTTCCACTTCACTAGTGTGATCACAGGTTCATTAATGCCTCTTTTCTCTCACAGGATAGTATTTTTATTACCCGTAGTACCTAGGAGCCCCAGGCACAAACCAAGACAGAACAGGAGATAACAAGTTGCACATCTCCAGAATATGGACAGTGTCCTGGAGACTGCTCCCCAGGAAGTGACAAATGCAGCCCAAAAGACCTGGTAGGTAGCTAGACGGTACTGGCTAAAAACATTATTATTCCTAAAATGCGGGGCTCCTCACAGCAGTCTGCAGCAGTGTCACTCTGCTGCCAACACAGCCTGATTATGCATAAGTAGTGACTCTTAGTACCTCAGTATAATTTTGTTTTTGAAGCCCATTCTTTGAATTCATTTTAAGATATGCTATCTCCTTTGCCCTGCCTCTGCAGCTCACCTGGTTTGCTTTTACAGAGATGGACTGCAGCAAAAGCATCACTATAGACTTGATCTGAGATTAACTTGAGGTTCAATCCATCTTCCCTGTGGCAGGTTGATAACCATATCTAACATCCCTCCAGTAAAAACGGAAACTTATGAGCTATAGATATGCTCTCCTTAATGTTTTAATAATATTTTAGTCTCTAGTAGCATCTACAAATCAGGAATGCCAGAATTAGTGTGTCACTCAAAATGAAACATTTCATTACCAGCGCTTGTTTGAACACATCACAGATCCAAAGTCTTATTAGTAATAAACTCTGCATTATGTTATTCTTGTATGAGCCCCCCGCCTGCAGCATACTTGCACATTTCCTTTCAGTTTCCAATGGCTTGTGGGTGTTCTAGAAGGAAAAAGGTGATTTAATTGGAGGAAAAAAACAAAAAAAGAGCTTGCAGCCTATAGCTCAAATTCTGACTTGTGAACAGCATATGCAGAATAGCAAAACCAAGACAAGCTGTTCAGCAAAGGAGCTAAGCAGACTAGGAGCTAAACTGCTTCTCCCTTGGAATGCTCCAAAAAGCCCCCTGCCATTAACATCCAAGATTTATAACCAGTGATCTCACAGGCTAGATCCTCAGCATGGCAGCACAGAAGAGGAGAGACCAAAACCTGAGCCACCACCTTCCAGTGCATAATTAAACATACTGGCAGCCAGACTCACAGCTGTAACATGCTTCTTGAGTGATGCCACTGTCAATACACTGCCCGCAGCATCCCAATCCACTTCAGAGGAGGTCCTGTGAAGGGTAAGCAGCACGAAAGGACAAAGGCAATGTCCATATTTGTCAGGAAAAGCTGAAATCATCCGTTTTAGAACTGACGGATAAAGTGACTGTCCAAGGCATCCACAGCAACTCAATTCCAGAACGCCTCTCAGGCTGCAAGCCTGGATAACAGAAAAGCAAGCATACCCTTTGCTGCTGCCTCAGCTATTTTTACCAGTTATTTTTCTTGCTCCACAGCACTCCTTAATCTCATCCAAGCTCGGGCACTAGGAGAGCCAAAATAAAGCAGAGCCTTGATCTAAGAAAACAAAGGCACAAAGCTGACTGCCACCAGCCTGACAACCCAAAGCATCTTGCTGTCCCCTCACAAACATGATACACATGAAAAATGACAGAACAAAAATTTGGGGCAATCTACATGAAACATCCCTGAAGGCCAACAAGCAATTGTCATATACCATCTCTGCATCCTCTGCAGAGGAAACTCCATCTACCATTAGATGTAGAGGTCTCACCACTGCCTCATGCCAGAAGAGACGAAAAGCTCCTAAATCAGGGGTGGGCAATTAGCTGGGCCTGCAGGCCACACAGGCAGTTTAGGGGAGCTGTCACAGGCTGGTCAGTACCCCCTCCCCAGCAGGTCGTCTCCACCACTGCAAAAGTGCACAGCCCCAGCCCCAGCCCACTCTGGACTCGCCCCAGCTGGAACCCCAACACAGCCCCGACCCCAGCCTGCCCCGCGCATGCTCCGGACCGCCCGTCCACGCTGGGCCCTTTTTGCTGCAGCCACCAGGAGCTTGTGCCCAGGCTGCCCTGCGGCTCCTCTCCACCACCATCACTGCTGCCCTTGGGCCGCCCAGCGGGGTGACAATGGCAGGGCAGAGGAGCCTCAGGGCAGCCCAGGCGCAGGCTCTGGGCATCTGCAGCAAGAAGGGCCCAGGAGTGGTGAACGGTAGGGGCTGCTTTCTACCCTGCATGGAGCAGCAGCTTCTGCCCGGCTCATGGGCAGGCAAGTCTGGAGCAGGAGCAGGGTGGGCCAGGGTCAGGGCTGTGCACACAAGTTCCGGCTGGTCTGGAGCTGATCCACTCCGGCCGGCAAGAGTCCAGAGCGGGCGCGGGTGGGCCGGGGTTGGGGCTGTGCACGCAGGTCCTCCCTAGAACAACAAGGCTAGGGCCAAGGTGGCAGCAGCTCAGCTGTGGAGCCGCCCCAACCCAGCTGCCTGCCTAGGAGGTGGCGGGATGCGCCATGGGCCGGATGGCACCTGGGCCAGACAGAACTGAGGGACCTGCTGCAGGCCAGACAAAGTCCCTCTGCAGGCTGGATCTGGCCCATGGGCAGGCTGTATTTTGACCACCCCTGTCCTAACTGATAGGTACAAGGCAAAAACTGGTGCACGGATGGCAGACTTCTTAAAATGGAATGACCCCCCAAATTACATCTCTGTCGAGCAGTTTGTTTTCCTGGCATATGCAGAGATTCAGCTGGGCTACTTCTGCAGAAGTCAAGGCTTTAGTTACAAAGGTTTGGTTTGTACTCAGTAGACCAGTCATGAAAGAAGCATTAAAGCTTCTGATTCTGGGGCCCTGCATGCTCCCAACTACCCCCTGCCACCTCTGCATGAACCCAGACAAACCCTGTTGTCTATTGCTGACTCTCTGTACAAAACAAGCATCTGCTTTGGGGCATTTGAAAATCCTGACCCTCATCAAATGTTATTATAGCATTGTTGACCACACAAGTCATTTTCTTACATAAGCGCAAAGCAAAAGGTTGAGAGGACCAGAAGGCACGAAAGGTTGAGGACCAGAAGGCACACTGAAGTCGGAGAACCCAGCATGCAGGCTTTTAAATGCCAGGATCCTTAGTGTCACATGTGGAATCCCACTTCTCAGATCCCTGGAACTGCAAACCTGATATAAAATGCATCACAGATCTGTAAGGAGGGGGCCAGGGGAAAAGATGGCTGAAAGTATCTATTCTAAGGGGGAATAAATGGAACGGGGTGAAGCAAGCAATGAGAATACGATGCTTGCATTGTCCAAAGAAGTGCTGTTTGAAAGGCAGGAAGCACCTGCCCAAGAAACAACACTAACCCTGACTCCAAAGAGGCTGAGCCAATGGAATTGGCATCAAGCAAGAAACACGCATTTTGTGCCAGGGGGAGGAATGATCAGATTGTTTTCTTAAGCAGAAAAAGTACAGATAGCGATGCCTTGGAACTGAGGTTTCAGCTTGAAAAATGGTTTCAATTTCATATTGGCAAAGCTCCTCATATTGGAACAAACGCAGCTCACTCAGAACCTGTTTACTCAAAAAGTCAGGTGCCTTACCGGTAGAAAGAGGCGCTGGGCAGCACATGGTTTGAATAATTTTTTCCATTCCTGAGCATTTCCTACTGAAAAAGTGATTGGATAGATGTTGTATTCAAACTTCTTGGTGTATGAGGAAGGCCATTCTTGGAACTGAAAGACATGGGGAAAGGATCAGAATTCGAATAGACAGGGCAGGTTTCTGCAGTACTGCTGAAAAGTTAAATACCAGTTTTTTCCAAAAGTTTCTAGAGACAGACCCTGCATGCAATAAAAGGGAAACAAAGAGCTTAGCTGCTAATTGGTTGTCACGAGGGTATTTTTTTTTTTGATCAGAGATTTGACAGGTCACAAAAAAACTGCAAACCTTTTTAAATAACGAAGAAAGGGAGCTTACCTTCTTCTCAAATTCCGGCTTAAGGGAATCCTCAGCAAAAACGTGAAACCGGAGCTTCCTGTTGCTAAAGAGAACTGCTGATTTCAGCATGGTAACGGTCTCTTCCAGCCGGTCGCCACATGCCACAACTGCCAGATGCATCCATTGCAGAGATGGAAGATTTTTCAAGTGTTTCTGTTCCCCAGGTCTCCTGAAAAATAACATGTATGTGCATCACACACAAATGCTCATTTGATGTAAAGGTGGGAGATTCAATCATTTTGAGAAACAACAGTAGAAGAGCTTAACAGGAAAGGAAAAGGGAAAGGGAAAGGGAAAGGGAAGGTTTCTTGGAGCAGATGCTAGCAGAGCTCATTAATAGAACACAGAATCTTTGTCCCCAGTTCAAATCAACAGTGTCGTTATAATTAAAATGCGAAGAAATCTGTTGTTTTTTGTAATTTTATAACGGTTTTGTCAATTCTTCCTGTTTGCATAAATGTGTACTTCCATACACACAGCGCAACTGGATGTGATATCACTGGCAAGTCAGCCTTTGGCTTGCAAAGAGCCACGGATGTTATTTCTCTTGATCCAGAGAGGCCAGAAGGGGCTGTTGCTGCCATTTGGTCTGACCTTCTGTATAACACAGGCCATGGAACCACACCCAGGAATTTCAGCAGCTACATCCATAACGTCCAGTTGTGCTACAGAAAGATATCCAGTCTGGGGTGAAAGATTTCAAGCGACTAAGAATCCACTGCTTTCACAGATCAGTTCCCCTCAGCGTTACAAAAAATGCATGCCTCCAACTGTCTGAGGATCCCGCCGCACTGTATTCTTCGTTTCATTATTTTTTTCAAAAGGACTATTTGCACACTCTAGAAATATTGTCGATAATGTAAGCAGAGAAAAGGTGAGGCATAGGTGTTTCATAGAAACCCACCTGTTTATTTAAAAGTTTGTATACAATAATGTAAATATAAAATATACTATTACAAAATTAAAAATTTAAAATGATTTATAAAGGGAATGTAGGTGTAAGAAGACTAATTCAGATCTCATTCACACC
Source organism: Crocodylus porosus (assembly GCF_001723895.1). Taxonomy (NCBI): domain Eukaryota; kingdom Metazoa; phylum Chordata; order Crocodylia; family Crocodylidae; genus Crocodylus; species Crocodylus porosus. Next base: position 7,965,670 of record NW_017728917.1, read on the forward strand.
AACCATAGTGGGCTTTTCCCTGAACTCCCTGTATCTCATACCTTCACTTCAATAGGGAAAGAACAGGGCCCACGGTGTCACTTTTAAATGAGACTAATGATTTCAGGGGCCCCTTGTTTAATTTTAAAAGGAACTTTATTTTTATAAATGGCTTGCTCTCCACTTTGTGGTAATCAGGCATCATTAACGTGTCTCAGGCTGATAATTGGGGATTGGGGGGGAGATCCATGTAAAAAAATGCAAATAAACAAAGGCAGTTTATTAAAAGTAAAAGCAAAAGACCCCCCTTCCCCCCTTTTAGGAGTATTTTTATTGGGATAAATGTTATTTGCATTGCAACCTGAACTGCATTAACGTGCTGGTAGATGGATGCATAGAGGCACAGCAAGTAAATCACAAACATCACAATTATCACCAGGGTGTTCAAAAGGATAATCATAGATCACAGCGGTACCTGATAGATCACTGAACTGAGGGCATCAATCTGTGCCTGTTCACAGCTCACAACGCACAAACTGACATGCACACAATTAATCAGTGAAGCTAAAACTATAAACACAACTAAAGGCCTAAAGAAACAATGAAGAGAAAAAAATAACAATTAATAAAGTCAAGGTTATTTTTTATGGAAACTAAAATAATGTCTATAATGACCTCAGCACTCAAACCGTTCTTCACACTTTACTGGCTATACAAAGCAACATGTTTCATTAACAGCTTAAAAGTCTTAGGCTTTAGTCTTAATTAAACCCCAATTTCAACAGTGTATAAATAATGAAATGCTACATTTATGTGAAGTGGTATTTACTTTCCAGCCTATTAGTGTAAAAACCACTGAATTATTAAAGTGAATAATTGGCCGCTCACACAGATCCCATATCTCTCCACCCCCTCCTCCTACCTATCTCTTTAATGCTTCCTCGTAACTGAGTCTTTAAATCAAGCCATATGCAGAACGGGAATGTGAATTGCTTTGATATAGCTTACGGCCACAAACTTCAATGGGAGCAGGACTAAGCTCTAACCTTTTATTATGACATTTCAAGTCCCCATGCCAAAGCTCAAACCATTGCTTTGCAAATTTTACCCAGTGCAAATTCTCTGCCAAAAATGCAGTGACCTCAAAGTGAAACTTCCAAGACATGCAAAAAGGGTCTTCCAGCCAAGACAAGCTTTTGCACAGCCTCAGCCTAAAGGCAGCCCTCATTTGGTCTACGCCGCACAGCGCCTGCCTTCAGCCTCACAAAATCTTACTTTTGAGTCCAGACAAAGGACGCACATACCACAAGCCCCTTTTCTAGACGGAGAATCACACTGTGTGGCTCCACCATCAAGTTACAAAGAGGCAGACTGGACCAGCTCCTGCAAATCAAACAATTCCCACCAGATATTGTCTGGTGGGCAAATATTTAGCTTGTGTAAATCAACGTAGCGCCATTAAACCCAACAGAGCTACATCCATTTACCCTACCCAAGGATCTTGCCATAATCTGAGACCTTCAACACTAAAAAAAACCCAGAAACAACCCACAGGTCCCTGTCATTTGAACTAAAGGAGTAAGGTCATTAGCGGGTAGTATTAGTAGTGGGATCCTACCCTCTATAGGGAAAAGAAAGCCATTAGAGACTCACCCAACATAAAAAAAGGATAGAAGACTCCTGGTTAGCTCACTGTTACGCTGGAACAACGAGAGTCTACTTTGAACTTGGACTAGGGTCTTGTACGGGGACTGAATTTACTGAATCCAGCTACTCTGTATGGCCTCCTCTAATCAGTCACTTGTTTAGTGTCTGAGTATTATTGGTGCAAAGGCATTTGGAAACTGAGAATTTTCTGACGTTCACTCGGGTCAGAAACTGCTAATCAACCAACAAGAAGAATGAAGCAGATTAAATGCCTGAAAGGAAAAAAAAATTTTAAGAAAAATGCATGCATATCTGTTAAATACCATGGTAACACTTCAAAGCAGCTGTACAGTGTAATGCAGTTAATGAAATATAAAGCAGCTGATAAAGCAAGAGAGCAGATTCTGATCTCATTGGATTGGTAGGTTAACACACTAAGTGCTTTATTTGTGGCAAGTCCTGGCTTACGGGTGGTCCCAGATGGACTGGGAACCCAGATTCCATTTCTGAACCCGAGTTCCTCGGAGGAGATGGGCAGGTCCCAAGTCTTCATGTTTTAGTTTCCTCATCTGTGACTTGGGGAGGCCAGTAATAGCTCCCTGCCTCACAAGGGTCTCCTAGGTATTAATTAGTGTTTGTAAAACACTTGGATGCTGCAAAGTGCTAGATTACTACTATTAACAAACACAGTGTTTGTATACTTGTGCTCATTCATTTTTATTCCAATTTATTGGTCACTGAAGGAGCCCACTTTTTGGTATGAGAATTTTATTTATTTTTTCCTATTTAAATGAATGTTTTATGGCATTTTCAAACACTGCAGTCAAATGGATGTGTAGAAAAGGGCATTTGATGAATTTTATGGCAGCAAGCTAAAGCGATTACATACATAGTGGGCACGTCTACACGAGATGCTACTGCACAATAGTGTTGGCAGGCACTAAGCATGGTGTGTTGCTCCTGTGCAATAGCAATGGGCTATTGCGCACTGCTTGTTGCTACTGCTCAGTAGCATCTGAAAAAAAATGTGCAGTGATGGTACTCCACAGTAACACCAGTTACTTCACAGTCCACTGCTCGTGTAGACACAGCCAGTGTTACCTTGATCACCTTGACTAAGCTAATAACCTAGTTTGTGGATGTCATTGTACATGGGAGATTGCTTAGGAGGGAAAAAGGAGGAAACAACAGCTTGCTCAACAGAGGCATAAAGGTTTGATCCAGAACAGATACTTCCAAACGGTACCTATGCTGCCTTAGGCCGATCTTAG
>NW_017728917.1:8047055-8096348 GCF_001723895.1 Crocodylus porosus
TTTAACCACATGCTTATGTCCTTCCCTATTCAGGATGACATGGAGCTAGCTATGTGCTTGAATTTAAGCATTAGCTGAAGTACTACTCTGAAGAGAGATCGTTTTTTTTTTTAGATCAAGGCATAAATGTTTTTTGACTCACTGCGGAGAATTGAAGTCCACCCCTAATTATGGAAAGTATACTGAGGAATCAGAAATGGGCGTTGGCCCATAAGCAGGCATCTTCATGCTTTTTCACTTTGTGGGTACCACTTCTTATTAGAACGAGGATGCAGGCCCCATCCCTCTCATAAATGACGTCCTTTTGGTAGCTCCAGCAGATGCTTAACACAGAGGTTCTGAGGGGGGAGAAGCTGCAATAGTTTTAGCAGTCTCTAACGTATTAAATATTTTGTCTCCTGAAAGACGCCAGTAATTCCATCTACTTTTGCTCTTCATTTTATTGTTTCTTCTACTGGTTAGAGGAAGGTTAGAGTCTAACCTGTTCTTTGCTCTTCTGGAAATACCATTAAGCTGCAGAATTCCCTCCTTCTCTTGAGTGTTTCTCTCTTCTTGCAGCTGGTAGTGTCAGTCCCGCAGGTGGTTCAGAGTCTGTGATGGTGGCTTTGTTGCCTTTCATTTTCTGACATGCCAGCAGTTCCAAGCAAAGGCTGAATCCTCTTTCTTTCCATCTGGTTTTTTGGGCTTGCAGGCTCCTCTGTACAATTAAGAACCTGGACACACAAACGCAGCTCTGTTTAGCTTCCTACACTAGAGGGAGCAGTTTGGGAGTTGCAGGTTAAGAACAAACTTGTATTTGATGGCACTAGACACAATGTTCTGGCGTTGAGCTTATAGAAAGTTTCAAGTTTAAGGCCCTATCCACAATCTAATGACACTGCGTGTTTGTACCAGTCTCATCTGATCTGGTTACGTTGGAATTAGAATTGTGCTCACAGTGCAGCTTTTCTGATTGTGAGGCAGGGATAAATATGGTTGCATGTCTCTGCCAACCATGCAATGTGATTTTGTTTGTACTGTGTTTTCTGATTGGAAATGTGTGCCCAAGAGCACATGAGATTTTGTACATTGGTGCGTACTACTGTGCAGGGCTGGAAGGTGGATTAGCTCAGCTGGATGCAGAAATAGTTAGGTAAAGCATTCCTGCAGCGCTTGCTGTGGTGACGGTAAGGAAAGCATGTGTTTGTAAAAAAAAAAAAAAAAATTGTATGCCAAACTAGGCCACTCAGATGAGCCTAATTCACCCAGCATTGACTCAGGAGAGGGGCTCATGAAGGATGCTTGATTCTGAACATGGCAAGTGTCATATTTGAAAGTAAGCTGTTGAACAGCAGTGTGGAAATTGCATGGTTAATGGTCAGTTGGACTTGACAAAAACTATTTAGCTGTTTTTCCTTAGCAATTTCCAGGCATTCTGATAACATATGGATGTTACATGTGTTGCTTTTTTGTCATTTGAAAGTCTCAGCCGGTGAAAGACATCGTCAGATGCAGCCTAAATTCCATCCTGCCCAGTACTTTTTTAATGAGTGCCACCAAGTTGCTTGCTGATTTAATGTAGTAAATTACACTGAATATTATAGACACTGACATAAATAAGTTTTGGTTTTTAACTTTCCCATTTGGTTGAGGGGGAGGCAGCATATTGCTCAGCTAAGCTAAACAAGAAGGAAGGAGAAACAAATATGTTGACCTAAATGACAGAAACTACATGAAGAGCAGTGGAGGCAGCTGAGAGTGAAGCTCGGCAGGTGGTGTCAACATTTATGTTGAAAAGCCAGATGCAGCCAGATGGAAAATTGCATCTTTAACCCCTGAGGTCATAATGGCATGTCATCACTTCATTTGATCCCCCTGCTAAGTGAGCTTATCATCCACCCTGCTGTCATTCCTGTTATTACTTTCATTTCCATAATAAAATTAAATTTAATTTGTCTGGTTTCCTCACTGTTTTTTTTTAAGTCAGAGCTTTTACAAACTGCTATGATGCAGATAGTGGTGTCTTCAAACTTAATATTGCCACTGAATTTCTGCTAGAAGCCTAGTTTTCTTCCCTACTTCCCACTGCCAAAATAAAAGTATTGAGTGTCTGATGCAGAGGAGGGGAAGAACAAGCGTCTTCCTGAGGATTGTGGGTGGGCTGCCAAGAACGAAGGAGTCCAGGTGTGAGAAGTGAAGGCAAGGGGAGTAGGAGTCACTACTGCCAAAAGAGCAGCTTATGCTGCTGGGAGCCACAGGAGTTGTGGAAGCTGGGGTCTACTCCCACCGTTCCTAAAGTCTTCTCCTTTCCCCCTTTTTCTTCCTCCAACTGCTGTGTCCTTCTTGAAAAAACTCACTCTGTCTCCACAATGCCTCCCATTACCTGCTCTTGCTTAGAGTTGCCCCCTCCATCTGAAGAGCTTGGTCAGGTGGGACTTGGCCAAGTTCATCAGGGGTTGGATGCATTTTATATTGTTCAGTTTTCTCTGAATGTGTTTAATTTCCCACCAACCTGTTTGTTCACCATGCAGTTGGAAGTTCTTAGAGGGCCTCAAAGGTAGGAGACCTGTTAGGTTAGACACTGCAAATACAATAATGTAAAATGAATAGCACTTTTTCTTTCTGTTGTTGATACTGGATTTCAAAAAGTAAAATCTCATCTTCACCCATTCTATGTTTCTTTTCTGTTGACTAATTTTATAGAGGTTTATTGAATCCACATTAATATGTCAGTTTTTATGCACTAAGGGAGCTATGAATTTCATTTGCAATACAGAAGAAAAATCCATTTGTATGGTCAAATACTTGCACTAGTGTAGAGTGCAAATGGAAACAGAGTAGGAAATATTTCTTTTGCTTTTGTGTGTAGGTTTTCTTTTTTATAAAGGATATTATATGAGCCAGAGCAAGTAATGCTATTTATTAGTTAAGTTTACCCAATGCTTCTTGTTATAATATCCATATTCCATTGTTTATCGTTTTGAAAAATATTAACCATTGAAGCTGAAATTTTCTGTACACATAGTGTCTGCATCAGATTCAAGTTTTAAGGAAAGTTTCAGTTAAAATGATTCAGTCACTAATAAGAGTGAGACCAGAGCATAACCTATTGTTTTGACATTATTTTTTTTTGCATTAAAAAAACCCAAAATTCTGGCATCATCTTCCATAAGAAAACCTAACACCTCTATGTTTTAGAGCAGGGATTTGATGTTTGACAGGGGATATGGGCATTGTCACAAGTATGCCTGCAAAAATTCACCCAAAATTGACCACGCTGTGATTCTTTGAGAAGCCACAGTTCACACATTTACTGCAGTCTTTTTTTAGTGTAATAGCTGATCTGTAAGGATCCCATCCCCAGTGATCAGACTTCATCCTCTCATAGATCCTTGCATTGGCTAGACCAGTGGTCTCCAAAGTGGGGTGCATGCACCCCAGGGGGTACACAAGATGATCCACTGGGGTGCAGGAAGAAAATATTAGACCTTCTATTTCTGTTTCTATAAATATACATATATTGGGGGTGCGTGCTCAAAAAATTTTTTACTGATGGGGTGCATGATCAAAAAAGTTTGGAGACCTCTGGGCTAGACGGTGCTTGCTCCATCCTCTCACAGTCTTCAGAGAATGATTGAGCATGCTTGTGTGGGGGGGCGGGGAGGGAGGGTTGTGATGGTCTGTCCACACAATCACCCTGACAATGTGAAGGAGAAACCTGCCCAGTCCCAGTACAAAGGCCCTAAGAGTTAGACAAGACAAAAGAATAGATTAGCATAAGTTGCTTCATGAGAGAGAGTCCAAAGAAAGAAAAGAACTGGAGCTGGGAGCTTGGGAGGAAAATGGGAGAAAGAGAGGACTGGGGAATTGGTTTGGAGTGATGAGAGGAACAGAAAGGAGGAGCAGACTGGGACTAGGAACCACTAGATCTGACAAGGAATTGGGAAAGCTGAGGTTGGGGATGAGGAGTCAAAGCAGTGGTGGGGGAGACTGAAATGGGGTGGGGAACCTGGGAAAGGCAGCTTTATCCAGAGGGCAGTTCAGAGGGATTTTTTCGTTGTGCTTTCTAAAAAGCTGCACAAAGTAGCACATGATCACATAATTAAAAACTGTCTGACAATGCATCTGTGAAAGAGCCTAAACTAATATTACAGGGGCAACCTTAATTCTGGGATTGACGAATTCCTGGATGCGTCTACACGTGTGCATTTACTGCGAAGTAAGCAAAATTACTGCTCAGTACAGGCACACATCTACACGTGCATGCCTGTACTGCGCAGTAAATATGGTGACTTACGTCAGGTTGGGCGTAAATTTGGTACCTGTGTCATGCAGGTATCAAATTTACACCTTATTAGTTACTGCGCAGTAATGCATGTGTAGATGCCTTACCGCGCAGTAACACTGTGTGTGTGGACTGCCTTGGGACTAACTTTAGTCCCAAGTCAGCATGCACACACCATTAATGGACTTTAACGCTTGTGCATATAGATGCTGGCCTATTCCCTCTTACTGAGCAGTAATTTACTGCACAGTAAATTTAAGCAGCGTAAATGAACATGTAGACATGCCTTCTGCATGCAAGGCTTTGCAACCCAGGTGTTCTATTACTGCTGTATTTTTGTGTGTGATAAAAGAGCATAGTGAGTGGTGCCTGGCAGTACTGAGTTAGACATATTCTTTGCAGTCTTCTATTTCAGGTGTCAACAATTTTTTAGAGGTAGCGGTTCAAATTACAGAGCTTGATGTAAGGCAGGCCAGTTGCTGCCTCTGCCATTGTGGTTTCATGGGCCAGATAGTTTGGCTGATGGGCTATAGATTGCCAAGTCATGTTCTGCTTCAGCATTTCCCCACTTCTTTCACCCTGCGGCACAATTACACAGCCTCCCCCACCCCATAGCACACTGGCCGGGGAGGAAGGGGTAGCAAGGAACCGAACGCTCGTGGTAGGGTCCACAACTGAATGCTGTGGAGCGGGCGGGGAGGGAAGCGGGGAATTGGGTGGTGAGCAGCTGAACGCCGCAGAGCGGGGAGGGGGGGAGTGAGCAGTGGGAAATGGGTGGCATGGCATTTGAATCGCTGGCTGGAGCCATGCCCCACCCCCCCTCTGGCTGCCCACAGCCATGGCACACCGGTTGGGAAACACTGTTCTACTTTGTGGCTGTCTCACTGAACTTCACTCTGTTCCAACTTGCAACATACCTTCCACACCTACTAAATCTTATGCTAGGTACTGTAATATGAACATTAAGGAAGCAGGCTGAGGCCAGCAAATTTATTTTGGATTTGTTATCAAGATCTGTTAAAGCTGTCATGTTTGCATGTTGTCATTGTGTGGATTCATAATAACCCTGCATCCCATTTGATTTGACATAATTATCAGAAAATTATTGAAATAATTTCAGGACTCAAATGATGGCCTTTTAATTATTATTTTTTTTAATTAAATCTCTCAAGTGTGTCCTAGTATGAGCACTCTTTTATCTTTTGCACCAAGACTTGTCAATATCTGCTTAGCATTTCAGTAAGGAAAGACATAGACACATTTATTTAGGGGCCTTCTATGTTATCACATAACTTAGCAGTACCCAGAAGCCTTTTTTTTTCATTGCACTTGTTTTGTGAGCCATTTGTCAATAATTTATGGCATAATAAACATGTCTGAAAAGTTTTAAAGCTAAAATAAGCTTTTATAAGGAATCTGAGGGCTATATAAACCTTGAAGGTAAAACTTGGCTGACAAATAGTTTTCTTATTCCTTTCCTCTTCTAAGGTTTTTTTGTGGTAATACTGTGTAAATGCAAAACTAATTGGTGGAATATTTTTCCTTCACAATTTATGTGGAGCTGCTTAGTAATAAATTGAAACTTGCTGTGCAGAATACTCTGTTGTATTTACATGTGCTGAAATAAAGAAGTCCAGCAGTGGCAAGGAGTCAATTCAGTAGAATAGTACCACATTCAGTTTGCTTGGTTCTGAGAAAGCTACATGGCTCCCTGGAGATGCAATACCCAGGATGCTGCACAGCAGTTTTAAGAGTACATGCTTTAGAAATGTTAAATGTTAGACATTGCTCAGGAACATACAAATTGCCAAATTATTGCAGACCAGAGTCCATCTATTGCAGTAAATTCCTTCTAAAAAGCATCTGTCAGAGGGCTGTGTTAGAATGCCCTGGGAATAAATAGAATAGTCTGCCCTATAAACCTTGCCCTGATCTCTAATAGATAGAGGGTGATTTCAGCCCCAAAACACAAAGTTTCTTATCTATTCCAGAATTTTATTTTTGTTCTGAGGATTCTGGATATTCATGACAGCCATACAGATACCCAATCCCTTTCTGAATCTCATTAAATTCTAGCTCCTGGGGACTTCCTGTGGCAGTGAGTTCCACCATTTCATTTTATGTTTTGTGAAAATGTTTCCCTGCTTTTGGATTTATCACCTTTTAATTTGCTTTACTTTCTTTTACTCTTTATGTATTTTATCCTATTCCCTCAAATGTATCTCCTTTCTAAGGTCAGCAGTTCCCAGTTTATCAGTCTTTCCTGCTAGGCAAGTTTTGTCATGCATGTAATCATAGTTTTTCCCCACTCTTTAAGACTCTCATTCAGGTCTGCAGTAAACTTCTGGAGATGGGGTGACCAGTTTTATACAGGTGTGGCCACACTGTATTAGTATAAAGGCATGATTACATTTTCATTTTATCTATCATTCCATTCTAGACGTCATCTAACATACAGTTTGCCTTTGCCCCTCCCTTCAGGAGATACCGGAAGCGCAGGGAGCAGAGGTGAGGTACAGTGCTGCCAGCTGGGCTGTCTCCATCTGTCCTCTGAAAGAATTCCTTTATCTTTTATAATATAATGGTTGGTCCTGTTGTTTTTTGTAACAATTCTGAAGTTTAATTTATTTTTAAAATTTAAAATAATATTTTAATGCAGAATATTAAACTTTTTACTTTGCATTCAGAAGCCTAAAATTACTAAATACACGTGTTTTCCTTTTAAATATTAGGATATGCCAAAGCATAGAACTATAGTGCTGTTCTCATGTCATTTCTGATTTTAATGTTGGCCCGCTTGTTTTAAAAAAAAAAAAGTTGAGCATCACTGTCTCTCACTGTCTTTTTGGTGCCACAAGCAGAATGCTCATCCTAGCTGGCCAGCAGCATGTGCTTTTTGGAGTTAAATCTTAAATACATTTTTCGAGAGGGCATCAGCTAAAGCAGCCCTGTTCAGCTGCGTCAAGTTTAGGTTCTTAACCTTGAAAGAAAAAAAGTGTGTTTGGGCAGGGGGGAGAGAGGGCTTTTAAAATGTAATAAAAGGCCAATTTTTTTACTCTTTTGCTTGAAAGGAAAGCCTATGTAATACAACTAAGACATGTAAAAGGCCTTTTACTTGATGCAGCCTCCTGAAATGTATCACTGTCTGGATGGACCTGGCTGTTGTAGCAAGCGTTAATTATAAGAGAGAGAGAGGGAGATGACTAAGAGCCTGTGTATTTTAGGTATCTAGTGTCTTGCAAGATTTTTGGTTTGCTAGAATTTGAATGGATTCTAATTCAGGTTATTGAAATGCCTCTCTGGGAAGTGTCGTGCACTACCTTGGGTGTGCTGCTACCAAGTTTTACATGGTGCAGGCTTTCTTAGTATACACCCAAAGGTATTGTTTTAAGAACGCTGATTTGAATCAAGTCCAAAGTAGGCTTTTTCTGTTTGTGCTGGAGTCAGGTGGTATGATTGCATATGGGTGGGCATACCTGAGTTAATTTGGTTAGCTCTAGCAACAGTAACAGGAAAGATGGAGCAAAAAGATTTGTCATGGACTGGCTGCAGGAGTGGGGGACCTAAGGTCCCTGTTAAGATGTTTGCAGCTGTACTGCATCTTCACTGCTGTTGTTACCCAGGCAAACTAGATGTAAGTTATCCCAGGTGTTTCTACCCACATTTAATTTGTACATCTTGATTGCAGTGTAGCTGTGATCTAAAATATACACTCCTAAGCAGTATTTTCCTTTTCATCTGCTCATTATGATCAAACCCCAGTCCTTGTTGTAACATAATTACCTAGTCTGAAACCAGCAGGGACTTGCTGCTTTATGTGTAGGGTATGAAGTTCTCTAAATAAACATAGGATTAATTACATTCACAGCAGGTTGTTGAGGTGATGAGATTGATTGCGATTGTTCTGCTCTTCCTTCCAGTGCTTTGTGAATTACTGTTTTCATTCACTACTGTAGAGAGTAGTGTTGGCCAAAAACTAAGGACATGTGGGTAAGTAGAGAGCTAAGTAGAGTTAGTAGAGGGAAGTTTTTGATTTTCATGTTGACCCATGTGTTGGTTTTAGCTGACATCAAATATTTGTCTTTCTTCTAGTGATTTCAGCAGTTGGCTCCATTAGGCATTGATCAGCATGTTAAAACTGTGTGCTAACAATTTGCTTTCTGAAATATATGCTTGAAAATCAGAGCACTATTGGTAGTTTGGCCAGATAAGTTGATTCTTGTTAAATAAGTGGAAAGTAGCACTAGCATTAATAAGCAGGTGAGGAAATTCATGATAAACAGCATATAATAATTTTCTGATTGCTAAATGAATTTATCCAGCACATGGGGGGTGGTTTACTAGTCTGGCCCATCTCAACTGCTGTGTCATTAACAGCCCCAAAGCCAAGTCTTACTAATTTCCAGGCCATTATTCATGCAAGGTGGTCTGAGTAACAATGGAAAGAGCCTTAATAAGGTGTGAACAGCTGAGCAGAAGTTGAGCATAAGCTCTGAATAACAATGTAACAAGAGCTTATGAACTGCGAAAAGTGGAGAAAAGGCTTGTTTCCTCATGAAATTTTAGGCATGCTTAAATCTGTTTAAGCAGTCCCTTTAATATTGAAATGAATAGGATTTGGCAAGTGGCTAATATTGTTTGCAGGCGAAGTTTTTTGAGTAGATGTGATATCTTCTGTTAGACCAACTGAGTAGTTGGGAAAAAGTTCTTAGCAACCTTTTGGGTGCAGTCACCCTTCTTCAGACATAGGGAGAGACCAGCAGAAACTTCCTATGCCTGAAGAAGGGTGACTGTGCCCAAAAACTTGCTAAGAATTTTTTCCCAACTACTCAGTTGGTCAAATAAAAGATATCACATCTGCTCAAAGAACCTTTCCTGCCTATGTCCTTAGACCAACACAGCTACAGCGAAAAACCCAGCTAGTATTGTTTGTGTGATTTAAATGGATGCCTGCCTTACTGGCAAAATACTTTGACTTCTTTCTATTTTTTTTCCTGTTGATCAGTTGACTCCTAAATTTCTGTTGGCATCGTTGTCAGAATCCTCAGGGTGGCTAAAGGAATTTAGCTTTGCATCAAGGATGAAAGAGCAAGTCCTGTTTGCCATCATGTTTTGGTAGCGCTATAAAAAGAAATGTAAAGAGTAACATTGCCAGGAAGAATTGCTTCTGAACAGGGTTTTTTAAAGTTTTGTTTGTTGGAAGCCTGTTAGGTAACCAGTGGGTTTATATCTATACATGTGAGAGAGTATTTATTAGTGTCCCATAAAATAATCAATAGTTTAAAGCATGCTCTAATGATTTGTGAATGTGCATTTTCCACAGCTGTTACACCCTTGGGTTCAGCAGTCATGATTTCTAAATCCATCAGCGCCTTCTGTTGTAAAATCCTCCTTCTGAGTCCATGGGGTTAAACTGGCTTCTAGATGTATGCAGGTGTGCATAACTTTTTACTGTTGAGACTTTAGGAAAAGTGCACATCAATGTTCAGTGTTTTGTGTGAATTACACTTTTGTGTTCAACTGTGTTATGGCTGGGGTCTTTATTTTGTTTTCATTGCTGCCCATTTAACTTCAACTATGTGAAGGATTTGATGGTTTCATACTGGATACAAACCCACTATTTAGTTTGGAGGTTGTAAAATGAATGAGACTTGATCTTTTTCTTCGGCATGGCTGTTCCTAACACAGCCCTGCTCTAATTTATTTGGGAATAAGTGTATATCCTGTCTATGTTGATAGTGTAACAAGCCCATCTCCATCTAGCAACAAAATTCCTTATTTTTCTCTGTGCTGTAGGTAGGGGGACATATTTCACAGGATCTTTCTTGAATGGTACTGTCTTCTGGATACATTTAAACAAACTTTTGTCAAACCTAAAACACCTGAAAAATTACTAATGGTATTAAGATTATCATTCTGAAAAAAACTGCTTTTCTAACAAGAGACCTGTTCAGATAGAATAAGGTAAATAATCTCCATACCACTTGTATTCATTCCTTTTCTATGAATAGCCCCACATGTTTTATCGACTTGCACCCTTGTTTATCTTGTGATGACTTTGCAACAGCAGCAGCTTATGACCACAGGGCTTGATTATTGTAATATCCATTTAGCAGGTTTTACAAGCAGGGCATCACTTTGGCTGGCAACTTGTTCAGAATGTGGCAGCACATCTGCTTACTGCTCTGAGTAATCATGCCAAGTTGTGCTTGCCATTCATTCATTCATTGGTGGCCTATAGTGGTGGATTGATATATTTTTTTTTTTTATAGAAGTCCCTGCTGGTTTTTAAATCTCTATCTGTATAAGAGCTGGCTACTTTGAAAAGGCCTGTATGCAATTTCCGTATGCATATTAACACTCATGTTCCATCCACCTTGTTCCTGAACAATGAGTGTTAATTTCTGGTGAATCCTTCAACCCTGGAGATATTTCTGAGGCCTGGAAAAAGGCAAATGCACTAAATATTTTTAAAAGTTCCATAATAAACTTAGGTCTGTTAGCTTCATATGGGTTCCAGGCACATCATGTTAAAGCTGATGTGAGGATAAAGTCAGTAAAGATGGAAGCATAATTAATGCCAATCTAAATGAGTTTATGGAGAATAGGTCTTGCTAACCACACTTGCTATTTATTTTATTGAGTGTATAAGCCTGGTTGGTAAAGGTGACAGTGTTGACATAGACTTCTGTAAGGTATGTGGCATGACATTCTAATTAAATATGTTATATACTTTCAATTTAGTCCATATTAAACTAATTAAAAACAGATCAGCCATTTAAATTAATTGTAGAGAATCATCTTCCAGTGGGAGAATTTCTAGCAGGGTATTTCTGGTCCAGAGTTATTCAGTGTGTTTATCAGTGGTGTGGAAGAATATATTACATGAATCATTAGTAGTAACATTTGCAAATGACACAACTTAGTGAATAGTAAAGTGATATGGAGAACACCATCTAATGAGGATCAGTTCTACAGACTTTCCCAGTTGAGTTTTGAACCTTGCTGGGTACAGGGACTCATTTGAACAACATATATTTTAATGCAACCAAACACAAGTTCGCACAGGCAGGATAGACTATTGAAGGTCACATTTATATGATTAGAGACCAAATCGTGGAAGGCAGTGTCTTAAAAAAGGACTATGGAGTAAGGTAGGTAACTAGTTGAATGTGAATTCCTACTGCCGTTCTGTAATGAAGAGATTAAACTCAGTACTTTTGATGAAGCGGTGATTTACTCACAAGGTGGATAAAAATCAATGATTTTTTAAAACAAAAAATTGGATTTTTTAAAATTTAATTCTAATTGCATACTATTTGAGGCATTATATTTATATAACCTTTTTAGAAATATTTTTATAAATAGGTCACAACGGGCCATCTCTTAGGGTCCCAATCTTATGAGGTTCCAAGAGGTTCCTCTATAGATTAGTAAAGATTAAAGAAAACCACTCTGCTCAATAGGACTCAGTGCTCAGTCCAGAAGATCCCATTAAGCATCTCTGTGATGCTTAGTTTCAGTTCTCAAACTATGGAGTTGTGTCTCCAGAGATAACATCCTTGTTAACAGCAGTATATGGAGATAAAAGTTAACAGACCTGATTTACCCACCCATCAGCCCTGTTGTCTCTTTGCAAGTTTGTAGACACAGAGTCAAGCCTTTACCTCTCTCTAAAAGTGCAAAGTTTTCAAGAAGTTTATAAATAAAGGATTGTTGGGAGTAGAGTAGATCTGGGCAAGGAGGAAGAATGTAGAGCTAAATGCAAGGAGGGAGGGGCAGTAAAAATAAAAGAGAAACATTTTGAGCAGAATGTTCCAGAAATCTTGGGGGAATATGTTTTTGAGTATAGCATCTCCATTGATTTTGGATGTAATGAGGTAATGAATGGTATGGCAGAAGGGAAAACCTATCATGGAAGCAGGCTTGTGAGGCTGTAAGAGAGAAGAAATCAAAGATAAGAAGAAATCTAAAAGTGAAGAAAGCCCCAAGCTAATAACATGGCTGCAGTGTTCATTTGATGCCCTCCTAATACAGCATAGCAAAAACAGCCCCCAAATATCCATAATTAGTCTAGTGAACTGGAGATAGGTCACCTCCCAATGACTTCACAAGTAACTGTTTCAAATATCTATGGTAAAATAACCAAATCATAATGCAGTTTCCTGATGATATAGCAGCAAAATGAATTTGAAAAAAAAAATCAAAATAAGTCACTGCTTTTGAAACGTATATTATGTACCTTCTAAAAATGAAACCTACGTCCATCTCTGAGTTGTGAATAATATGTATTATGGTTATATCAAAAAACAAGAATGCGCTTTTTGTAGAAAACAATTATTAAATCGAAGCTTCCTGGCCAGTGGTTTAAATAATGATTTTAAATCGATTTGATTTAAATCAAATCCACTCTGCTTAGTCATGTTCTTTCAAGTATCTTAAGCGTAGCACAGGGATGTCAAAGATGCAGTCTGCAGGTCAGATCCAGCCTTTGGAGCCCTTTAATCTGGTCCCATATACTGCCCCTCAGTCTGAGCTGAGCCATAGGCCACCAGACCAGCCACAGGTGCTTCCCACATTTCAGACTGGCAGGAGAGGAGTTCCCTGGGTGGTCCAGGTCCCAGACCAGCTGGGACAGGTGCCATATGCAATGAGGGTCTAGGACAGGCTAGAATAGGGAGTCCACGGGCTCAGTCCAGCTCACGGACCAGCCTGGCACCACTCATCCGGCCCACAGGATGAGTTTGACATCCCTGGTATAGTTAGAGTTACTATATATCCAGGTTTTCCCAGACGTGTCCTCCTTTTGGGTCCTCCCACCCTCTTCTAGGTTTTTTTTTTTAAATACCAGCAAATGTCCACTATTTTGCTGTGCCTCTGCTTTCCCAGCACTTCCCAGCTTGCCCCAGCAAGGAGCTACTTGAGGCTGGAGGCAGTGGGGTAAGGTGATTGGAGGCCACAGCATCACATCCTCTGCACACGTGCCCCAGCAGCTGTAGGCAGGAAAGTGTGTGTGTATATGTGTGCATGCGCGCACATACACCTACTGGCCCTGGGACTGCAGCAAGGTGGGAGGGGGTAGCAGGGTTCTTTGAGGGCAGCAGGGAACTTCATGGGCAGCAAGACTGCGGAGGGTGGGGGCTCCGGGTTGGGAGTGAAGGGCGTTGCGGGGGGCTGTGGCTTGGGAATGAAGGGCAGGGCACAGGCCCCCTACAGTCATATACCACCTTTCCCTCTTCCCCCCACCCCTGACAGGTATCTTCTTTTTTGAAACTGGAAATACGAGAACCCTAGGTATGGCAGGAAAGGGCATAACAGGATCCAGTGGGATCTTGAAGCTGCAGAATTTTAGACCAGAAATAAGATGTAAATGTTAACAGAGAAGGAGGTTAGCCATTGGATCTGTCTACATAGCATCATGGTGGACTCTTTTACTTGCTCTTTTTACTCACTCTTAAAACAGGATTTCATTCTACACTACACTGCAGAATAAGTTATTGGCCTGATGCAGAAATTATTGAATGAGATACTGTGTGTCACCTGGAAAATCATGAAACAGCATCTTCTGACCCTAAAGATCTGAAAGAATTAACAAA
The DNA here is from genome assembly GCF_001723895.1 of Crocodylus porosus. Lineage (NCBI taxonomy): Eukaryota > Metazoa > Chordata > Crocodylia > Crocodylidae > Crocodylus > Crocodylus porosus. Next base: position 8,060,916 of record NW_017728917.1, read on the forward strand.
TGAGGTACCAGGGATATTTAAGCCATAAAGTCACACTGGAATTTAGCGCCCAAGTTGGGATTAAAAACTGTGTCTTTTGACTCTAGTTCCAGTCCCTAAAACCTAGATCATGACTTCCTGGTTTAAAAATATTAGCTAACAAGTTAACACAGAATAAGCTGGTCTCCTCTTTCATTCTTACGTCACTTGTCCTTTGATACATTTCCCTTGATTTATTGTCATCTGGATCTACTGCATCTTTCAGCTTGCATCTTCTCTGAGGTCCAGGCCTGTCACTCAAGTTGTGAGTAAGGCAGCAAGTACACTTAGGATGCTTTGTAAATAATAATGCCTGTGGATTATAAAGCATGGACTAGAATTGAAGCTTAAAGCAGCACCCTATTTGCCCTGCAGGCTGAAAAAGACAGGTGAATCTAATGCCAGAAACTCCCCCTTTATTTATGTTTTAGCAAACCCTGTAAAACATGAACTTTTAACAAGGGATTTAATCTTTCCTCCCAGCTGCTGGCTGCAGTTTCTTTTGATGTTTTTCTCTCTTCTCCTCTCTTGTTTTTTTTCCCTATTTATTCCATCATTTTTCTACAGCTCGTATTCCTCCAGGCTGTGTCTGACTGCACCTTGCTGTGGGTAGAGAAGAGGAAGAAGAAAGCCAGCATTTCTCCCCCTCAGGCTCATGCTTTGATTTTTCCAAAGTTAGGGGGAGTCAGCTCCTATCTGCCTACAGATAGGTCAGCAGATCATGTCATCCCTCTTCAGTCAGCACGTCTCAGCTGACTCCTCTTCTGTTTTTGACTAGGGCAGCGATGAGCTTGTGTAGTTGTTGCTTTTTCAAGCAGGTTGAGCATGCAGCTGTGATCAAAGTGAGCGGCTGTTCTGGAGGCAGATAATGTCTTCCCTTTCTGTTTTCAATCTTGTCAGTAGCTGGCTTCCCCCTCCCCTCTCGCTGGCCCCCTTTTGGCAATGATTCTGCCATAAACCACAAGTGAACAAAGGATGGAGTTAGAGGAAGCAAAGTTTGTGGCCTAACGCCTATTAGCCACTGTTCCCAGGGGACTCCTTCCCTCAAGAGTGACTGCTCTGGGTCAGCTGTGCGGTGTGTGGGCTGGCTGCTCAAGGTGCAAACGTCAGGTTGCCTGCAAAGTTCCCTATTACGATCACAGCTAGAGAAAAAAGCATAAGCCATTTTACTTGGATATTGCAAAGATAGTACCCAGGAGAGGAGAACTCGGTTGTACTTGCTGTAGAGAGATGGAACAAAAAGCTGTAGCCAGAATGCCATGCAAAAGGGAAGAGCCCGAGCTTCCCCCCGACTCCCTGGGTTGGTAAGGTGGTCAGACTGGGCGCATCTCCATTTTAAATGTGTATGTTGCAGGGGTGGGAAGGATGAAAGCTTTTTCCTGTGTCAGGATGAAAGGTGATGGCAGGAAATGGGAACACTATTACAGCCAGAAATCTGGTCTGCATAACTAAGGAGCTTATTATTGGGTTGGTAAATCCTGTTCTCAGGGACTGCATTGGAGTGTGTTACTTTTTACAGTGCCCTTAAGTGTCTGTTTTGCATTCCTCATAAGTTCACTAGCATTATTCTGGCACAAATATGTGCATCTCCTGGGCTGTGTTAAATGGATGCCCAGTGTGATACTTGGAGTACATGGCTGCCAGTGGTAGGAGTAGTAAATCCTAGGAAGGGAGCACACTCAAAGAAACAAGCTGAAGACCTACATAACGAAGAGATGTGAGATGGACAGAGGGCTCATGGAGACTTTATATCTTTTTTGTGTTTACAAGCAATTGCGGTGCTCCATTTCTGTGGATCAGAATTCAGGAAGCTGCTTTTCTTAATACGTTCAATGCAAAATTGCCACATGTAATTACAGCTGTAAAATCTATTCTCTCTCTTCCTCTCTCTTCCCCTCTACCCCACCACCCATGTGTGTTTTATTCTGTGGTGAGTTAGTAATTCATCTTTTATTATTCCTATTTTTCAGCCATAATATTGGAAGCTGAGCCATCATTAGACATTTTGATTGCTTGCAGCTTTCCGAAACTACTTGGCTTATTTTGGCAACATTAAGCTCCTTCTGAAAGCCCAACTGAGGTATTATCAAAAAAGGGAGCATTAATATTGTTCATTTTCTTTTTACAGTCCAATAATTATTCTTTCTCCATTTCTCCCTCTGAAAACTCGGACAAATCTAAATGAGTTAGCTATACTTAATATCTTTCATTATCTTTCATAATACAGGGAGTTTTGACTTTAAGAAAGCCTAATGAAAACAGGATGTCACATCTTAAAGCTTTATCCTTTCTTAATATTTATCAATATGCATATCAGCTAAGGTTTGGTGTTTGTATTTATTGTGAAGGGAGCAATGTGGAATTTCAGAGTCACATGAGTGAGATGCTGTTCTTGTTATTCAAATTTACTGAGATAAAACAAGGATCAATAGTACTACATTTTAGATGGAAACATGTTTAACAAACTAATGCTCTGAGCCAGCACGGGCACCAGTTCAGGGTTACAGTGCTGTCAATATGATTTATAACGCAAGATCACTTCCTTGGTTCTTCCTCTCGAGCCGTCACCCTCTTCACTTTAGAACCCATTCAACTTTCTCCAAAAGTCAGACTTTCAAAATGAAATCTGAGGACGTCTCCCAGGCTCCGTGGCATCTTGCACTGTCTTTCACTTTATCCAGTGTTTTATAGGGCAGGTTCAGCTTCTGTTCTCTGAGGCCAGAAGGGTTCTTCCTGCTTTGAAAAAGTTTTTTTGCTCCTTTGATCTGGACTTCTAAAACGTGGAAGCACAGCCCTGCATTTTATAGGGAGAGGAATTAATTTTCAAGACAATTGCTTTTACCTGAGGCTCTCATTTTCATTGCACTTTTTTTGTAGGTCTCCTAACTTCATAGCAGAAGAGTTGGGCTGAAGTGAAGAATTTGGTATCTGACCCAGCTTATTGATTTCAGGATCCAAATCTTGCTTTGGGCATGAGAGGTCATTCTCTAGGATTTAAAACTGAATGAGCCAACTGCTTGCTGAGGGCTAGACAAATATTTGCCTGGGCCCTGCCTTGAGCAGGGGGCTGGTCTAGATGACCTCTTGAAGTCTTTTCCCATCAAATTTTTTCTGAGCCTGTATCCTAAGGGCCCCTCACAAGGAAACAATTAAAAAAAGTCAGACTCATTCATAGGAAAAACTGGGACGTCTCGAGGCTTACCAGTCCCTGCTCTCAGCAATTACAGGAGATTTATTGCCCGGGGTCTGGGAATCTAATGGCTAATTCTGCTGGAGGGAGCTCAGAATTCTAGTGGTCCTTGCTCCTGTGCCCAGGGGTAAATTATGACTTTCCCATAGAAGTAGTGATTTGTTTAGCCCTGAGTCATATGAACAAATACTGTTTGGTTTTTTTTATGTTTTGTGTGTGTGTGCGTGCTGCAGGTAATGTTGTGAGTAGACGAACCTTGGTTCAGTTTTTACTCAAACCAGAGTAAAATGGTCCTGGTTTTGCAGCACACCCACTACATGTAGATCGTTTTATAGTCTTAAAAAAATCCAGGTTTTCTTTAATCTCACTGCTCTGATTTAATACAGCTTTGTATTTTAATGAGGAGTAGAAATGTTGTTCATTGGTGTTGATCTCATAAAAATGATGTAAGCTAAATATCTAGTCATTTCAACAGGGTGATGGATCTCTTCTTGGATAGGTGATCTCTGGGGAACAGATACCATCTGAAATGCTAGAAGAGGTGTTGCTGATTTAGTAAATGCTGCCCTTTCCCATTTATTAATACCTCTTTGGTGTGTTAGAGGACACTGTGCTCTTGGACACGCTGGCCCAAATCCAATTCCACCCATAAGTCTTCTCTGCAGCTAGCACAAAAGGGATGCATCTTGCCTCAGGAGTGTGGTTGTAATCCACCCAGGGGGAGACGCAGCTCCTTTTCACTCGATGGACAGCCCACCGTGACCCCAGAAAACGCACCTAATCTGCAGAGATAAATGGCTCCCTTGTTCTGACAGTGGACAACCTTTACTATTCCAGTCCATCCGGAGGAGTGCATAGTGCTGTCTTGTTCTTTCAGTGGGGAGCTCTTATATGCCTACATCATATAGGAATCCAGCCTGTAGGATGGAGAAAAAGGACCCACCCCCCTTGAAGGTTAGGCCACTTACCCAGGAAGTGAGAGACCCAGGTTTCAAACCTTCCTCAGGTAGGGAAAGGAATTGAAACCCACATCTCTCAGTTCTCATCAAAGTGCCCTAACCACCAGGCGATGGGTTTAGGTAGGGCCAAGAGCATCCTCTACCCTTCCTGTTGAAGCTGGGCCACCGGGCAACCAAGAGCGAGAGTCACGGGGCCAGCAGGTGAGTGAGTAAGAGGCAATGGGAGTCTGGCTGAGTAAGGAGAGAGCTGTGCTGGCAGGGAGGGAGTCCTGAACTCTGGCCCCAGTACTATTTATGCATTTTAACCAAAGACTATTCAGTGCAGTAGGCACAAACAGGATTTTCCTCCTCCTCCTCACCACCACTTCAAATGGTCATTAGCCATGGGTGGTCTTTGACTAGGGATTGGGGGACTTAAAACAGGTTCTTTTTAGCTGGGTTAAGAACTCAGCGTACCCTAAGCGGAGGTGGCCGCTTCGGTGGAACGCTTCTGAGTGTGTTCAGAAGGCCAAAATGGACATGGGGAAGGAACTTAGATCTTTGCGGCTCTTGTGCAAGGTGAAATAGGATTACATTTCGTGATTTAGAAGCCTAAAAGCTGCATAAATGCCTCAAGGATGGAATAGCTTCTGGCCAGCCATGTTTTAGAGGATATAAACATTCCTAACCCTTGCGTTTATTAAAAGGACCTGTGGTGTTCTTTTTTGGATTAGTAGTGCAAGTCTGCCTTTGCCACACCCCTGCGGAGTAAGCACATGCCATGTCCATAAAAGTTTCAACTCTGCTTTTAATATATATACTTACTCTGCTTACTATATTTTTGCCTCCAGCCCAGACTTTAATGGGCAGTATTACTGTAGTTTTGCTAACACAGCCATTTTTCACTCAAGACGATGAACGTGCAGCATTCAAAATATGGTGGAGCTTAGGGGGGCTTAGCACCCCCATAAGAGAGCCCCCCCATAAGAAACAAGTGTCCCTGGCCTGCCCCATGCCTTTCTAAACAGCTTAGGCGGTGGTGGCAGGAGCAGCAGCAGTGGCTCCTTCCGGTTTCCACAGCTGCAGACCCCCCCACCAAAGAGTCGGTGTAATTCAAACCTTGTGAACCCATACTCAGTGTTGGATAAAATGAAACCCATGTATAATTTGTACAAGAATAGCAATTTGTACAAGAATAGCAATTTTTTTGTAACCAGGGTGAAGGAAAAAAATGAAAATAAAGAGCATCACCATTAGAACGATTACCATCATGGATCCTGCTTTTCTCTGATTAAAAAAAATCTAAAATTCTCTGATTTAGAAAAACACCCAAAATCCACATTTTTCCATGATTAAAACAAAACACCACTGTATATTATTTGGATTGATATAGTGTTTTGTTTTAATCATGGAAAACTGTGTATTTGCATTTGCTTGCTTGTTTAAATAAAAAAATTTTGGATTTTTTTATTAGAGAAAACCAAGATCCCTGATATCATCATCCTCACCACCACTATTGATAGAGTGTATAGGCATGTCTCAGATTGTTTTGAAATATTGAGGAGAGGCCTGAGCTGTCTAATCTTAATGTTGGATTGCAGAATAAAAATAGTGTAAATTAGGTTCATTTTTAGGTGTATGTGTTACCTTGCTTAGAGCATGAAGGTATTCATAGGTCCTAATAAGCATTATAAGGCCTGTTTTTTGGCTGACTACAGAGCTTACCTTTTAAAGCCATTTGACTAGAGTTGCCAGTAGCTGAATATCTTATAACTTGAAGCACTCATTAGAAATAACCTTGAAATTGTAATGAGTAGTATTGAAATATGGCATCTCATGTAAAACGCATATGCTAAAAGGTGCAGTTGAGTCAGACTTTATCTTCAGGCACATTTTGAAGCTTATTTTATCTTTTGTAACCCATTGCTTTTTAAAGAGTAGTTTCAGCAAATGGATGGTATGTATAATTTGATGAGTTTCATGTTATTCTAGCTAAATGACCATTTGTCAGGATTATTTCTGAAAAGTGTCCTACACTAATCTTCATTGTTGGGTCATTTGTGCTTGTGTGTGCATGTTGACTACGTATTTCTAAATTAATGAGATCCAATTTTGCATTCTACATCATCACTGCTCTATTTTGTACGCTAGTGATGGATCAAGCCTGCTCTTACTGTCTCGCATATTTTATTGAAAGCTAATTGTCTTCCTCTTCTGTAGAATAGTAGTTAAATCAATGTCATTTTTTTCTTCCTAGCTGTTTTGAACTATTTTTCAGATTTAAAGGAAACTTTTCTTTTTCAGTTTAACATCCATCTAAGGGCAGTATGTTGCCCTCAATCACCGCCCTTAAGTTTAAGTAAGATTAGACTTTGTTTTCTCTGGATGTCAAAATATGCCAACCCCGTAATTTACAGTGTTACCCTTGGGTTTTTCATTACTGATGTCAAGAGATGTTCCCAGAAGAGCAGCAAAATCTAATCACGGTTTTGGCTGTTGAAACACCTGTCCAGGACCTGATGAAAACTCATTCTTTAAAACCTAAATTTTAAAGAATAATTTATTTTCCCTGAAATAAATAGGAAAAAAAATGAAGGCTTTTGTTCTTTTTCCCTCTTGAATCAACTTCCTTTCTTGTTTTCTATTCTGCCTTGATGATAGCACAGCCATCTAACTTAGTTGAGCCTTCTGCTTCAAAGGACCCCAAACATGAGGCCTACTGCCACCTGGGAATTAGTTTTTATCAAGATCATGGCAAAGTTCCTGTGGGAAGTTAATGTTGGCATTATTGGCTTTAACTGTTGGGGATTACACTCAGCAGTGTTTCTTCCTGATACTCCCTAGGATCTAAACTTAATATGTATCGGGCTGGAAGGCAGCGACAGCCCAGCAAGCTGGAGCCAACATGTGCATGGAAACAGTGAGAAGGGGCTGAGCCTCTATGGATGCCCTGTGCTCTATTTAACTTTTGTTCAATATTGACTATTCCTTCAGAAATATAAATGGCCCTCCTGCTGTTTGTGTTGTACCTGTTAGGTAGAAAAACAGACAACTTCCTTGGCTTTTATAGTTTTGCCTAGCATTTCAACAGTTTGTGCAGATGCTACGTTCATACTTTGGTCAGTACTCCAGTAATTTCCCACTGGCAAATGTCACTAAAAATGACTGGAACCACTCTGCTTTGGAATAGTGTTGATATTGAGCATGCAATGTGCTGCAGTGACAGTATTACTTCTTGAGTTGGTTTAAGACTTACGATAGATCTAGCTAAGGAATGAGTAGTTGTGGGCAGTTGCAGTCAGTGTTGTCAGGGATGATTCTGAATCAGTCCCAGGTAGACCTCTCCTGATGGACTGTACCGCCCATTTGCTATTACTTTTTATATGATCTAACAAGTGCAGCATTTAATGGAGCTTCTTCTACATAGTACATAAGTGTGACCTTGGCAGACCCTTACTGAGAGCAGAAGTTTGTCTTTGCCCCTTTTCTCACTGAAACCGAGTATCTTCTCTTAAAATAAAAGTCCTGTACTTGGGTGATTATTACTAATGCTCTACAATCCAGCATCTAGGAAGGCTTCAGCTGGGTAAAGCTGCAGCTTCCCTCAAAGGTGAATCCCGTGTGTCCAGACCCCCTGTTGAGTAGAGGTCAGGTAAAGAACTGCTCCTGTTAAATCAGTCATCTCTACTGGTTGGCTTAGGATGCTAATGTTGTTTTGTATTTGAATGCATATCAAGGCATTGCAGCTTGCCAGGGGGGATAGATATTAGCAAAGACAAACCCCATTTTGTCAAGTGGTAGAGCCCAAGGAAACCATGGAGAGTGAGAGGAGCCTGCCCTGCATCGCCTCCCTGTTCAGAGAGGCTTGTCCTTTTTTTTTGACATTTAAAATCCTAGGTTTGCATCTAGGGCTTATCTGTCCTACAAAAGAAAGTTAGGGAGCTAGTAGCAGGGCAGAAGGACCTGCCCCTAGTTACAACACAGTTCACATCTATTGTGCAGATAGGCCTTAACCGCATCATACAGAGCATGTGAGATTTAGCTGATGTGGTTTACTACTCACTTAGGTCCTGTCCAAACATCAGATTTTACATGCAGTGACCAGGACCAGAGACAATTTTGTTGCAACCAGATCCCTTGGCTGGATTCCTTTTGGCTGCTTCCTCCACTAAAGGCACAAGCAAGTGCAGTCAGATTAATAATTATAGCCTTTTCTTGGAGCACTGTGAAAAATGCACGTAATATCAGCTTAGCTTCGTTATACATGCACTCTGCCATGACAGCATCCACCCAGCACTTCAAGGCAACATAGCAAATGTAGGCAGTAAGAATGCACTGTTGCTTTATACGTGTATTGCGCCATCTCATGCTGTGCTATATCTAATTTACATTGTAAACTTCTCAGGGTAGCAAGCTGTCTTTATCTCTGCCAAATCAGTGATGCAGTAGAAACAATCCTCCTGTGGTGTTTAAAAAAATGAGGCAAACTGGTATTTACAAAAAAGGGAAATGTTTTATTCTGTTCTATTTAGTAGCAAAATGTCACTGAGCTGTGCCTTTAAGGCCTGTCCTGTCACTCTGGCTGCTGTGCTTATTTATAAGGGTGTACATATGCTGCACGATGGTGAAGTTGTGTAATTTTTGTGGTGGTGATGGATGTGGCATGGCTAAATCCCATGCAAAATGTGGAACATCTATTGCTCACTGTGAGTTTAATCCATTCAGGTGTTTACTGCTTGGATGAAATCACTCAAGTGTTGCTGTATTGGGCAGCCTACCTGCAGGATAGAAAGGCCTGACTCAGTAGCTTTCATGTCATTTAGCATTCCTGTGTCACGTTATTTCTGGCTGACGGCTGCATTACTTGGGGGAGGAGAGCATACACACTACTTGTACTACAAACTAATATTTAGTTGAAAACAAAAGAAAACCCCAAACTACAGAGCATTGTAGAGCTGGATGAATGCCCCAAATTGTATATGTGTTCTAAGAATGCCACCCCCAGGTTTGCTTTGCTGTCCCACTACACACTTTATCACATACAGCTCTAATTCTCTAGGTAGCTTCTCCAGAAGCATGTAAAAACAATTTACCGTCATCAAACATGGACATAACACAGCGGACATCTACTCCCTGCGGGCACCGGGTCCCAAGGGAGACCTTGGGCTCCCTGTTAGCAGAGGCAGTACAGAAAGCCAGCCCCCAGGAACAGCAGCTTTGTTGAGACGAGACATTTTCAAACCTTATATGCAAATAATATCATCTGATTGCATTTTAACTGAAACATTAGATGTTTTTGTATTCTAGTTGGTGTTTAGTTTGCAACTCCTTTCCCTCTCATGGCTGTCTTCCTGCTTCTGGCTTTGCTCAGCCTGCCCTCCAGGCTCCTCTGCATCCTTCTCTTTCTCCTCCTATTATGACTTTCTTTCCTCCTCCCCACTTCCCTTTGCTACCTTTTAAACTACTTCCTTATTTATTAAATCCCTCCTGCCCTTCCTTTGGTTTTGACTTCTTAGGAAGCAACATGGGGCCAGGAGATGTGCCTTTACCTTTCACATTAGTCCAGATCAGTGGTTTTCAAACTCCTTTTGGCCACTTACCTCTTTACTTGCAAAATATTGCTGCTCATACTCCTTACACCCGATACATCTCTGCATGTTCACTGATAACAATGCACAGCAATGCCATTACTTACTGCATATTGATCAAACAGAAGTTTCACTGCCAGTATTTATAATTTAGGCACATGCCCCTTGGCAAAACACTCCGTACTGTTGGTGGGTATATCTGTACCTTCATTTGAAAACCACTAGTCTAGATGATAATGAGAAGGCAGTTGTCTTCAGGTGCATGGACAAGATCTCAGGTGCCTCCATTGCTGTCTGTTCCTCAAAGCTTGTGCATTAAATAGAACATGCATCTGATCAATTTAACCTGCAATTAAACATTTTCCCTAAGCAACTGACATCTTGACAAGTAATAATTACCATGCGTAACACTCTTGAAACCTATTATGCATGTTTATGTGAGATCACTTGTTACCATAATAATAAGATATCATTACTAGAAACGTGCCTGCTAAATGAGCACATCTTAAAATGATCATGCAATTTCATTAACCATATTGAAAATTTTAAATATTTGTTACTTTTTAAGTACTTTTCAGGAGGTCTTGGAAGCAGCAGGTCCAGGCTCTCTGCTACAGCCCCCTTCTTTGTGGTCGCTGGTGTATGATCTCTTCTGTCCCTTCTCTTTGATCTGTGTCAATGATCAGCTCAGACCCGTGACCTCATTTGGGAACATTTTCTGTGCTGTGATTCCTATAGATTGCCTTCACTGAGAGAAACCGCTTTATAACTCACATAGAAAGGACTCGGCTGTATCTCCCCAGTACTGGGCTGTTTCCTTAATAAGAAGATAGCCTGGCAGTTTTTTGTAACAGGTGTTTGCCAACTGCAGTTGAGATTTGTTTATCTCCTAAATAGCAAACAGAAACTTTTTTTTTCCCTGAGTGGCTGTTGTCAACGGCTCATCAGATGTTTACTTGCCTTCGTTCCTCTGCAGCTCAAAATATGCAAGTGCAGTCCATAGTTTGTTTCCTGAGGCCGAGTCTTCAAGCCCTGCCTACAAAGCTCTGAGTGCTTCCTCGCTGAAGAGGCAGAAACACCCCTTTCTGTCGGCACAGGTCCACCACCCTGTCACAGGGTGCAAGGTTTCTGCTAGCTGCCACAGGCGGTTCAGCAGCTGGCGCTGTCCCAGGGTCCACCCTGCTGTCATAGAGGAGCCATGCAGCTCTCTCAGAAATGTGTCTATCCCCAGGGGTGGAAGCTGTCCAGCCACCAGTTTCTGCCAGCTTTGGCAGTGTAGACCCGGTCCGAGTCTTCAGCTACACTCAGACATCGATATTCCAGGTCTGTAGGGTTTTTTCTTTTTCAAAGACCATCAAAAATAAGGGAAGGACTTCTTGGAAAGGAAAGTACTCCATGTTATCAGGGTTCCTTTTCTTCCTCTTCCTTCTCTCCCAGAAGGCACCCTTTCTCTTACCCGCCCAGAAGCCAACCAACTGGTTGTGAGCTGTACAAAAGTATACGTCCGGTCACCTTGTTCTTTATCTTCTCAGCCACAGAAATGGAGACTGCAGAATTGCTTTAGCAAAGGTTAATAACAGCTGAAAATGGTTAGAAACGTGCACATACAGAGTCTTTCATGAGAAGTGCACATAGTTATGCTTTTGTTGAAATCAAACATTGACAGTCTACTTGAATGATATGTAAGAAAGTATGCTGGTTAAAATCATGAAGAGTCCTTAAATGTGGAATAAGCAATAGCATCTCTACAATTTTTTTACAATGATATATGCAATACATAGACAAGCGGCTCTCCAAGTAAATACTTACAGAATCTGAACACCAGGAAATGTCTTGTTTTACTAAAGCAGAAAGCCACATTTCTCAGGGACACGCTGTGGATGATGACTCCACAGCTCTTGAAATCGGCCTGTTCTGGATTCAGATCCATCCAGGGGGTGGTTGTTTGTGGTTCTGCTTTAACTTACCATAACTAAACCAAATGACCACATACAGAATCAAGTTGTAGTAATGTTAACATTGCAGGGCAGTCAGTCACAAGGAGGTATTCAGCAGAACTTGCCTGGGACAAGAAGATGCTGTGCTCTTTTATGCTTCTGTAAGACCTGAAATGACCTGAAAGCAGAGAGTAGTTTCTGCTTAATTTTGCCTTAGGGGGTTTGAACTTTGCATGCTTCAGTTTTCCTGGAAGAGACTGTAGAGAACTAGAGCATTTGTAACAGTAAAGTTTAACATATACCAAGAAGTGGAAACCAGAATAACTGAAAGGAAGAGAGATTTTGTTCAGGCTGCCTAAAATCTTTTGAACTCAATTGCATGCCACTGAAGGAAAGACGAAAAATTTTGTAGTCCTTCAAATGATGGCAAAGCAAATGCCTGCTCTAGTTCTCTGGACCTTTGCTTCACCAAAGGTAACAGAGACCAGTCAAGCAGGGGAGAAACAGTTTTAGGTTTTCTTCATAAAGAAAGAAGATCAAGGGGCCCAAATCTATTTTCTTCCCTTTCCAGGCCACCCTACAGTAAAGCTGCCACCCTGCACTTGTCATCTAATTAGTGAGCTGCTGTGCTTGAACTGCAGAAAAGGACGAGGGTGCCACGCTTAGCTTTGGATTTCCTCGGTTTTGAGTAGCAGCAGAAGCTGCAATGTAATGACCATGCGGTTCTGAAATGAACACAATCCAAGAGTGAAAGACTGGTTCGGAGCCATTCCTCAAGTTTGTTAAGCCAAGCCTGCAAAGCTGCTCACAAGCCAGCATTACAGGCGAATGCAAGATCCCCCTGTGTATAGGTCTCATCATAGTAACGCTGCACTGCCCCCTCATCTAGCTAGGCAGAAGATGTGGCTACAGTGCCCTGTACCTTTTTTTAATCTCTTGGCCAAAAGAGCCTTCCCGGGTTCTCAGTATCTAAGGCAGGGATGGGCAATTATTTTGGGCCAGAGGCTGCTTACTGAGTTTTGGCAAGCCATCAAGGGCTGCGTGGCAGGCAGCCAGGAGTAGATGCATATTAATTTTCTAAAATTTTTAGGGGCCCCGCAGGCCGGATAGAAGGGCCTGGTGGGCCACATCCAGCCTGCGGGCCACATTTTGCCCACCCCTGATCTAAGGCGACTTAGAGCAGTCTTCCATGCTCCTCAGTATCAGTGAAACCAGCAGAACTCCCCTGGCCTAAAACCTGCACCCCACCCCCCCAGCTTCTTCTGAGCTTGCCAAGAACTTGTACGACAGCTCAGGAGATAGGCACCTATTGGCAGTGTAGGCAGTCGCACAACTCCCCAGGTTCCTTGACAATGAACGAGTCCAGCAACTGCGGAGTTTAGGAGGACAGATGGAACGGTTGGCTCTGAGAGCCCTTGCTAATCCACTTAGAGTGCTCACAATTGCTTTATGCATCTTGCTGGGAAGTAGCTAATTTTGTTTGTGACTTTTTTTCTATCTCCTTTCCTTGTTTAAGGTGAAGAATCTGTCCTTTCTCAGCAACTTTGGTGACTCTTCCAGCATAAAGAGAGAGATACAGATCTTTTGGCACAGTTTTATTATGAGATCAATGAAGACTGTTATGTTCCAGTCTAATTAGATCAGTGCGTAAGATTTAAACCAAGGCTTTTCAAGATTGAGACTGCTCGCTAGTGCTGGCTCATACCCTTTCAGTAGTACAAGCTTTTGTTAGCTCCCTTATGACCTGCTTCTCTCAGACATCTACTCATTCAGCCATTTCCTCTGGATTCCCTGTTTAATATGTTGTGTCAATACTGAAAGGACAAGAAGTTGCTTCTTCAGAGATTGCACCCCTTTCTTTATATTGCTAGTTAGTAATATAGCCATACATACTACATTTTTGTTAAGTAGCAGAATATAGACGTGGAGGAGCCAAAAGAGTGTATTGCTGCATATTTTCTTCTTGAAGTCTGGACTATCAATACTCAAGGGCACAGTTAATTGTATGTTATTAGTCAAAAATGGTTTACTTCTGTAAATTTGCCTAGCACTTTACAGACATATTTCTGTCTCATAAGTGCTACTGGTATAGGTGCCTCGAGAGAGGAGGAGAGACTATTTTGGAAGTTGCAGAAGAGGCGAGAAAACTGAATTTTTTGGAATAAGTTGTTTTTTTTTTTTTTTTTTTTTTTTAAGGGGCTATGTTGGGGGGGGTGTGGTGGCGGGGAGCACTTTCCAGCGAAGGGTTACGAATGAAAAAAGAGAAGAAGAAGAAAGGGAAAAATACAAACATGATTGAGAAGGGGGCAAACCTGTGTAGGGGGGAGTTTTAATAATGGAGCCTTTTAGCTGAGAAGAAAAGGGTTTGGTGTGAAAGAGGAAGGGAGCGGCTTCTGGCTGGAGCTGAAGGTGAGAGGAAAACACTTCTCCTCCTATGGGCAGTCACAGTTTTCAGTAAAAACCAAAAGATGGCAATTTAAATGATAAAGGAACACTTTACACAGCATGGGTTTTGCCAGGGGAGCTCATTGCCACAAACTGTGGCTGAGCTCAGGATTTTTAAAAAGGTCTGCACTGTTAACAAAAGCAGTGGGGTTAAAAAGTAAAGATTAAAAAATGAACAGCGGAAATTATATAAACCCATGTGTCCTGAGGCATAAGCCAAACGCTCATTAGTGGAGTTAGGAAACATTTTCCTTTAGGGCACAAACCTCTACTCCAGCCTACCACTTTCTTTTGAAGCAATTAGCCGTTATCGCTGGCAGAGACAGGGCAGGCGACCCCCAAAGCTGATCCTGGCTGGCAATCCCTATGTTCCCCGTCAACTTCTTGTTTTTGAGGAAAATCCAGATGAAGATGATTGGGTGGGAAGTTATGAATAAACCGCTCTGGGATTACTTAGCGAAGTAAAGTTAGCTTACTGAATAATTTAAATAGAGTGGCGTCATGTATTTGCATCAGGGGCTCGCAAATAAGTCTGGTTTAATACTTATGCTCAGGTTTTGGGGGGTTTTTTAAAACTTTTATTGAACTTCCACTATTCTTTATAAACACTGTTATTTCAGAGTTTTCTCGTCTTTCAGTTGAACTGAGGAAGTTAACCCACAAGCCCTGTTAGGTTCAAGCTTTGCATTTAAATCCTGCACTTTCTTTGTAAAAATGTGTAAGAAACTGCATTAAGTTCCCCTTCCCCCACCTTTTTAAATACAATTCCTTTAGGAGAAGAAAAAAATTGCACAGTCTGTGTTATACTGAGTAATTATCCCCCCTGGGAAGTAGAATATAAAGATCTTTAAAATCATTCAGCTGAGAGAACAAGCACTTTAACTTTTGCCTCGCAGGAGTCATGTATTACATTATCAGCTGCTTGCTCCAGTGTCAGTGTGTCATGCCTTGCAGGTTAGCAGGTTTTGGCAGAGGAAATGAAACCCAGTCAGTTACTGCAGGATTTATAGTAGACCTGCTGTTGCAGGAAGTGGTGAAAAGTTGATTGATAGTCTGAGGCAAAACTCTACAGCAAGAAACAGGATGTATGTTTGCTATTTATACCTGTTTTTCTTTTTTCCCCCACATTTTCAAGGCACTTTTGCTTTTTTGTTCTCTGCCTTTGTAAATGTGGCACAATTGTCTGGGAAGGCACAAACTTTTATGGCTGTGGCTGCACTCAAGGAGGTTGCTAAGCTTAGAAGTTGACCTCCTGTATGTGTTGTCTCCCATAGTTGCCCTTACCTAAAGGGTCCAGACATTGTTTCTTAGCTACAGTACTAAATACTTGCATACAAAATCCACTGCTGATTTATTGTGCAGCTCATTTTACAGCAGGTGCAGCAGTCCTGTTATGAGCGGGGAAGGAGTGTGCCTGTGAAATAGAGCCATAATAAGTTGCCTGGTTTCAGCTTATCTTCTTTGAACTTTGTGTTTCGGGAGAGATCAGCTTTGGAGACTCATTGGTGTGAGTCAGTGAATTGCCTTTTAAATCTACCCCTTTTGCGATGCTGTCTTTTTAACAAGTCTAATGAACTATTTTGTATCCAAAAGAATTGTTTAATTTAAATGTGTCATTCAGAACAAGACTTGAATAGATGAGGGGTTTTTTCCCTGAAGAATACATTTTTAACATATAGTAATAAAAATATGAATTAACTTTATTATTGCAGCAGGATTTTTTAAATTCTTGGCATGAATCAGAATTTCAGCAAAAGGAGAGTATTAGGATCATTAAGGATGGGGAAAAAAGGGGTATCCAGTTTAAAAAAGTAGGCTTTAGAGAAGCATTTAAAATCAGGGGAAGAGCGGAGTGGTTTGGAGGATGGTTGTAGATGACAGTGGTCATTTAGGGGCGTAGAGGTTGGAAAGGGTTGAGGGAAGTGGATTTGGAATGAGTGCATCTACATGTACATTAACGTGCCATAATTACGATGCATTAAGATTAGGACCTGTAATAACAGGTACTCATTTTAACGCGCTGTAATTGGTGCTACTGTACGTTAGCTCAGATAAACACTTTTTACATGATGTTAATGCACATTAGACTGCGCATGGTTTTTGCTAGCTGAGCTAATGCACAGTAGAATTGGTCTTCTGCTCCTTAAGCATCTTGTGTAGATGGGCCCACTGGGGGAGATCCTCATGGAAGAGTTACTCATTGTAGAAATCTGGTAGCTTTCTGATAAGCATGAAAATTGTGTCCTGAATTCATTTTGATTTTGGTCTGTTGTGTTCATTTTGCAAATTTCCAGTTCTCTAAACATCTTTCCTTTGTTGTCAATTTAATACATGTATTGTCTGCATAACATATCTCATGTAGTTAAATAAAAACAAACTCAGAACCAGGTTTCCTAAGTTTGGTAATATTTGTATCACAGAGGTGCTCACTTACTTAGGAGGTATGTTGATGTACCATCATTTCTGTCTATTAAAATAAAAATGTAGTAGGGGATGGGGGGGCTCAAAATGTAACTAATAAAAGTTGTTAAGATAATTCAGAAAGTGTCCCAAGGTAACAAAGGAGAATTAATTGGAGGGAGGGAAATAAAAGCTTAGAATAGTAAAAAGTACCCCAGTCAAAGAAGCTGATCAACTATATTGCAAATGTATTGAATTTAGAGGACACCTTGAAAAGATTTTCTGTGTCTAAGGAACTACATTGGGGCACGGTAAACCATTGCGCCTTTGCTCCTCCTGGACTCATGCCTAACCAAGCTGCCCTTTGGTTCAGGTGTTGCTGCTGTAGTTCAACACTGAAGAGAGGAACTAGGTGGTTTCATCATTTTAAGCACAGTTGATTTCCATTTCAGTGCCTTGCTAAAACTTTTAGAGAATAAAGTACCTTCTCCTGGAACAAAGCCACTAAGTTTGCTGAGGTAAACTGATATAATTAGCTACTTGTATAAACCTTTGTGGCAGTGAAGCAGCCTAAAATACAAGGGATGTGCTTTTTTTATAGCAGCCTGAAAAAGAAAACTGTTTACAAAACAAATAAATAGTACACATGGTTAACTCCATGGCAGTTGTTAGCAAATAATAGATATTTTGTTTCTATATTTTAACAGTACATTTTGTTCTTTCTTTAAGGTCCAAAAAGTTGGCAGCACTTGGTAAATCTTTGGAGCAAGCCAAAATTACTAAAGCTCACCTAGGCTTTGAGCTAGAAGAGCTGGAAACAGCAGCAGTTCTAGTACAGGAGGAAGAAAGTGAGTTAAAAGCTGCTGGTGCAGTTTCCAAGCAACAGCTGCCTTCCTCTGAGTTAGAGACAAGTGACTCCGAAGAATCAAGCAGCACTTCATCATCTGAGACAGAAGGCTCTGATTCAGATGAACAAGAGTCCTCAACCAGTGAAGATGGGAAAATACATTCTTCACAAGGCACACTCCAAGAGAAGAGGACAGCCCCACTTATTGACTGTAATGGATTACGGCAAGAGACAAACACTTTGACGCTAGATCTTAGTAATGAAAAATCAAAGGCTCCTTTACAATCTACATCTGTTCCTGGAAAACTGATAGAGGAATTAGGAAAGCAAATGCAGACTGCAATTAAGCTTTCAGAACAGCCTGAAGGATTGGCTGCTACCAGCTACACTGCTTTGCAGGAGAAAGGAGAAAATTGTGCAGCTGAACCCAAGATACTATCACAAGATCCTGCTGGAAAGGTAAATACATTGGATGTCTCTTCATGTAGAAACCCACTTCTTTTTCTAGACTGCACAAATGAAGATAAAGACTAAATAAATCTTGACCCTTTGGATGATAACTCAGTGCTATAATGAGATGCTCTTCCAGCTAACATGTGGTACAAGGAGCTGATGTTTTTCCTTTCTCATTTCTATTGACTGTTTTTAAACACAAGGATGCTTTGAAGGGAATCAGCAAGGCTGTTATCAAAACCATCATCGTTAGATTTATTTTTACATCAGTGATTCATCAGAAAGTAAAACGTTGATCCGTGAATGTGAGAACCATAACTTCAGTAAATACTTTTAGGAGCAGTTTTCCGAAAGGATAGTACTGGAATGAAGGCATAGTCCAATATAACCGAGTACAGTTACAGCTTCTTTAGGTGGGTGATATCTGTTTAGTAAATAACCTGCTATATGTATATGCATTTTTTATGATATTTTACAGCACTCTTTGATTTAAAGTATTTTATGGATAATTTCCTCACTTAAGAGTTTAATAAATCTAAATAATGCTGTCAGGTTTTATTTTGAAATCTAAATAATGTTCATGAAGTTTAACAAATAAATGATGTTTTTGTATGTTCCAGTGTTATCTTTTGGACTTATATTTCCACAGTGCTTGTATAAATAACACACTTCAGCACTTTCAGCAGTTACATTTATTCTTCTGAGCCATTTGTATTTTGTAAATGTGTTTCCATGCATGTATGTTATCAACAGCTGCTGTCACTTTAGAATAATGAAAGGCTGAATCATTTTATAGAAGTATTTCAGCTATGCTGTTAGCAACACTAACAGGCGAAACAGTATGATATAGTGATCTGAGCACAGGACTGGGAGCCAGGATTTCATGACTGTTAGCCTGAGCTCTGCTACTGATTTGCTTTGCATCCATGGGCAAGAGACATAGAGCATCTCAGTACCCTCCAATTTATGCCCAGAAATGCCACCGTGAAGCACTCACCATTCAATTGCTCCGGTTCTGCACGTGCCAGTTTCCAGACGTAAGGCAGTATAACTGCTGGAGAGTGGCCCTGCTGCTGTGCCAGCAAACACTGCTGGGACCAGAACCCAGGAGTGGTATCGGGGTGCGCATAGGGCTGCCCTCAGGTGGCTGTGGTGCTTCGTTTGTGGGCAGGGCATTTTTCATAGTAGGACTGTGGGTACAGCATGGTGTGGACATGACCTTAATGCCCCTCTACCTTCTCTTCTATGCCAGTAAAGTCTGAATGATGCTTCCTATCACTTGAAAATGTGTGAG
This sequence comes from Crocodylus porosus, assembly GCF_001723895.1. Taxonomy (NCBI): domain Eukaryota; kingdom Metazoa; phylum Chordata; order Crocodylia; family Crocodylidae; genus Crocodylus; species Crocodylus porosus. The sequence goes on from NW_017728917.1 coordinate 8,080,026, forward strand.
ACCTACAGGTTTCCCTCGACAACCACTGGGTGTAGGTTCCTGAAAGTTACCGTGGTTGGCAAAACCGTGGCTGGCAAGAGACAAAAAGCTTGTGGAAAAAATGGCAGGTGGCAGGCTGATGCGCGGCCATGGAAAACCGTGGTTAGTCGAAACTGCATACCGTAGTTGCCAAAATGGTATGTAGAATATTAAGTGTGGATACCTAAAACTGCGGTTGGCGAGTGAAACCTGTAATTACTTTTCAACAAGTAGTAATGGTAATAGCAGTCTCACATTGTACAAATGAAATGTTGTATTTTAAGACCTGTATAACTAACCCATAAAAGACTGCTGCAGGACAAGAGGTGGCAAGAATGGCCCCTCCCTTCTTTTAGCATAACTAACATCTAAATGATCCCATTAGCCAGTGTTTGGGTAGTTTTTGTCAATGGGAGTTTTCAGCTCTTGAAACAGGCTGGTCTGCTGCTACTCCGTCCCTGGAAAAAGGTAACTGATCGGCAGTGCAGGATTTACACCGTCCCGTAGGAACTGGGCTACGCCAGCCTCAGCTCAAATTTGTTCTTCCTAAGAAGTGCCTGCTCTTGCTCCTCAGCCTTTATTTATTGTTGCCAAAGCCCGTAGAAAGTTGCAATCTTAAAAGCTTTAAGCTCTTCATTTCTTCTCAATAATCTCAGTGTACCTGACATCAGGAGACTTCTGCTCCAGCACCAACTACTTTTTCCTTTTCTTGGTTGGAACGGCAGCCTGCAGTTGTTTCAACGATCGTAGGTATCTGTGAGTCACTTAACCACACCTTGGTTTCTTCTTCCCGCAAAGGTGGAGTCTTTCTCATCTTGCTCGTCAGTGAGCTGTTGCTCTCCTCAGTACCAACAACCGAATCGAAATTGTAAGTGCAGTTATGCAGCACACATTCAAGAAGGACTGAGTGTGTTTATGTGAACGAGCGAGAGGGATAGAGAGAAAGTAAAAATAAAGGTGAACAGTGAAACTTCCCTTAGCTAGAAATGACGTGCAGAGTGCTGAGCTAATGCAATTTAGGGAAGGCAAGTTGCAGAAGTTAAAGGGGGTATATTTAAGGCCATGCCTTCCATGGTTTCATTTTTTTCTGCCACATCTTATGGCCAGCTGCCAAGGAGAACTGTTTTTCTCTGTTTTCCCAACAAATTTGCTGCCCTTCAGGGCCTAGCGACCTCTTTTTTTTTTTTTTTATAGTGAAAGTAATCTGTCTGGAAAGTACAAAAGTGGACACTGGCTCCAGTCAGTCAGGCACTTGATCTTCCCAAGCGTGTCTATGGGAATATTTTTGGGCTGAAATACTTGTAGTATCTCCTAGAAGGCACATAGTAGCAAATCCTGTGTGCGAGGAATAGACAAAAAATGGTACCGTGTACATCTAAATGTTGAGGTCCTGCATTGTATGTTCCTTCTACCTTGCATAAGACACAGTCCCCTCCAGTCATGCCAACTTATTGGGTTTCCTTACTTCTCAGTCCCCTGACAGCTTCATGCATTCGTCCCCGTATTGGCCCCTATGCCTGGAGTATTTTTCTTGGTCAACAGTCTCCCCAGCCAAGCTGCCCTTCAGGAGTCTCCCATTTCAGTTTACAGCCAATCTCCGCTCCTGCCATCGTGCTGAGCTTGCTATGATAGACATGCAGCTAATCATCAACGCTAATATTACGAGTACTGAAATGTAAAAAGTTTATGAACAGTCTAGGTGACTGATGATAAGTTGTTGCATGTTGGGCGATTGGAATTTCTTCTAACTGTATTAATCTAACTTGCAAAGGAAGAAATAGAAGGTTTGTGACACATCTGTAATGCTCAAAATCAGTGGGGTCTGGGCATGATGGAGAAACCAAAGCTTCTCAGCGTGAACAAAGACACACCCTTGAAAGACATTGAAAATGATCCCAGCTGTTAACTTCAAGGATCCTGGCCTCATTCAGTTTCAAACCTTGGGGTATTTTTGACCAGAACTGGGAGTTAACAGATCAATGGGCTATAAACGGTTAAAAAGTGACCTGATTCCTGTCGAGGTGGGTGAGTAACCAAGGACGTTCCTGGGAGTTGTTGACGGAGAGAAGCTGACGTGGAAAGGTACAGCTGGAGAATCTAAAGGAAGCTAATCCTGCCGCGGTCTCCATGTAGAAGGTGATGAAAGACCTGATAAACTAGACATGCATATGTCCTTTATTGTTCTTAAAATATTTTTTTTCTCTGCAATGCTTGAGAAGTCATATTTTTCAAAGGAGGTAGTTTGCTTACTGATTACCACTATCATTGCTCCAGAGGGAATAGAACTGGCGACTCGGGTCATAAGTTAGACCTGCTGAAGTAGATCACATATGATACGCAAGAGATTGCAGGTCTGGTCAAGAGAGTGGAAGAATCGTATGACTTCCCCCACCCAGGAGTCTCATGGTGGCTGGAGACTCGATATCTCTGGGCACGTGCTTGGAGAGACCAGGAGAGGACAGAGGTACAGTAAACTGACACTCAGTGTCCTCAGACTGTTCTGGGCACTTCACATTAAAATCTAAAGCACGTCTAAACAGCAACAGAGGGGCCAGGCACCCACCGCAGAGCATGAGACTCCTGAAATGGAAGCAGGAAGTCCCCTTTTCCTGGACCTGGCTAAATTAAGCTGTCTGCAATGCTACAAAATTATTGCCACAAAAACATTGCAGTCTCACATTGTACAAATGAAATGCTGTGTTTTAAGACCTGTAACCTTGCTGTGCAGCTTCTGATACAGGGAGTAGTGCATGGAGGGCAGCAGGTCTCTGAGAAGGTTGCTGCCTGGTACAATACATTTGCAGCGTAGATATGCCCTCTAGGTATTGAAAAAAGGTTTCAGGTTAATGTTTTGCAAGTACAAATTTGCCTAAAGCTAGGGTGGCCAACTGTGGGCAGATTCTACCAGTGTCTGCACCAGGAGGCGGAGAGCCAGCGTAGTGAACTTCTTTGCTGTGTCTTGCCCCCAGCTGCTCTTGAAAGGTGGGACCGAAGCTTCCCTGGGATTTCCCAAGCCTCAGCTGCCAGAATAATCAACTGGAGCTAGTAGTAGCCGTCATAATTCAGAGCAGTGGAGAAGACAGGGTTACTTGGGCTTTCTTGCATCGCCAGTGAAACCCCTGTTCTTCTCTCTGGGATAAGGAACCCCACGTCTCATAGGGCCAGGTTCTGTGGTCCACTGGAAACCTGTTTTGCAGTGTGCAAAAGACACTTTCCCTACTGCTGCTTCCTTTGGCCCCAGAGCCTGAGGGTCTCTTGTGTCTAAAACCCCAGTGGTGTCACACCCCTGTTTTGCCTAGATGTGCAGAGAGAAGGTCACCATTAGGTCTCATTCACAGCTCCTGGCAGTCCTACTACTGCCTGGGTAATTTCAGAAGGCAGTTACCGGCAACAGCTGGCAGTAGACCAGCAGGAGCAGCCTGCGTTCTTGCTCAAGGCCCCGGGAAGTCTACTCTCCTTGCTACTGCTTGGAGTCCTGCCAGCCATGGAAGGAGAGGGAATGTGTATGGCATAGTTATGACCTGGGTTAACATATGCTAGCTCCACTGCCTTCAGCAAAGTTGCCTAAGTGTTATTTGGCGACCTGGTGAATGGGAATTGGTGCTGATGGTGCCTACAGGGAATAAAACCCAGCTCACTGAGTCTTGGCTTTGCAGGGCTAAAAGGAGTAATAGATATCTGTTTCGTCACCAGTTAGCCAGCGTGACTGAATGCATGGCGTCCAGCTGTGTTAAACCCAAGGCACTTTGTCCTAGGATCCCTTCTATGAGCAGAACTGCACTTCCATGTGAAAAGCAGCCAGTGAAATCTCAGCTCCATCAAAGTCAATGGAAAATCTCTCCTGCACTTCAGCAGGGGAAGGATTTCCCCTGGTACACTGTCAAAAAAAAAAGACTTGAACAGTTCATATTTTTGTTGTTAATTCAGCTTATTTTCTTTTCACCTGCCAGCTCGTTTTCTTTAAAGTTTATAAAGGTTTCATCCTGCCGCAGATGAAGAAAGCATTGATTAGACTTGATTTACCACAGTAAATGATAAATGTGCCAGCAAAATTGATTCACACCCCTGGAGTGAGTGGGCATGCAGGCCTCCATCGTTGACACGGCTAAATATTGTCAAAGCTGGTGCTGGCTGTCTCAAGGCTGGAGAAGACAAACAGGGAAACACATGTCAAATAGATAAATGGCTTTGCTGTTTAGAAGTCTCTGTGGAGGCCATTTGTCTCCAAGATAAGGAAGAATGCGCTCCAAAGCTGTGAACAGATAAGCCAGAAAAGCAGAACGAACGTGGAATTGTTTTGTAGGCCCAAAACAAATTGGACATCTTAACATTTGGAGTGAGTACCTCTCCCTATCCAGGAAGAGCATCTAATGTGAATTTGTATCTGCTTTTTCTTAAAATATTATGATATACTGTGCCACTTAGTCATATAACAACATGTGAGCAAATGGCGTCCCTATCTGTTGTCTGACAAAGTCAATAACTCTGTATGATTTTTCTCATGCTTGTTGTGGATGCATTTCTCTCCTTTATTGCAGTAAGTGGGTTGCTGCACATGAATGTGCTTATGTAACTGGTGGTTGTATTATTGAAATGAAATTGAGAATGAAATATTCTGATACCTAAAAATAATGCTATGCTTATTTTTTAGGTTTGGCAGCAGGGGCAGACCCTTCAGCCTTCAGGCTGTATGTTTGGAAGGCTGGCTTAGATCACAGCTGAAACTGAGCTTGGTAACGTTGGCCTACTTTTCGTTCAACATTTGTCATATTGTAAAGCCACATTTGTCATATTGCAAAGCCATGGTGCAGTTCGGCACTATTGACAGCACTGGGAAGGAGCTCAGGACAGGAACAGAAGCAGTGTATTTTGTCAGGCCTAAGATAAGCTGGCAGAGATGAGTTTGCACTGCTCCTACCCATCAGCTTGTCACTTTTCTGAGAGCACAGTTTCTTTTTTAGATACTTTTTTGGGGGAGAGGGGGATGGTAAGAGAACAGTCCAGTAATTGGTTGGGAGTATAACTAAGATGGGGCGAGCGGGGCCCCAGCCCCAGGTACCAACTATGAGGCAGTGCCAGAATCTTTTCCCTGGTGGTCTTTGCTATGGCAGAGGCAGTGCTGCACCAAGCAGTGCATGTAGGGGAGGAGGGCAGGGAGCATTTGCCATAGCACAATCCTGCACCCAATATATATTCAGCGGTGGTGGGGGAGAGGTAGGAAGCGAATGGGGTCAGTTTTCAGGGAGACCAGCCGCAGGGTTGCTGTTGCAGGAGCACAACTGATGCTGCCACAGCAGTGGCAACTGTAGGCCAGGAAGGTAAGCCTTCCCTTCCACTCACCCATACCTCTCTCCAACCTTCTTGGTCTGCAGGGGTCGGCAGACCCCTGGCTGCAGACCCAGGCCACGTACAGGTGTTGTGTTTCTTCACTGCTTTCCTGATAGAAACCACAAGCATACAGTATTAAGTTCCCCCCTGCAGGAAAAATATCTCCTGTGAGAGAGAGAGCGAGCTTCTTCTTTTAAGGAGGAAGATATCTCTTGTGGGCAAGCTTCTTCTGCAGAAAAGGCCCCTGTACACTTCCTTAGTCACATACAGCACAAAAAAGCAGAAGCTTCTCTTGGAATAACAGCTTTTCACCCGAGAGCTCCGCAACTTGGCCTGAAAGCATCAGGAAGGTACAAAACAGCACACATCATGCCCTCTAATTGCTCATGGACGTGTGGGAGACATGGATGAATAACTCATAAATGTTAATGAGACATTTAAGCATAAATCACCTGTATATCAAGATGAGGACAGCCCCCTGAAGTCGTCCTCCTAAGCACTCTAGGCTGTGACAAGGGGGTGATAAGGTATCCTACTTACCAGTGGCATAATTAGTTTCTGCCTTGTGTCCACAGTTTTTGGCAATTAGCAGAAATGTCCCATTTACTACCGTAGACAACCCGGAATTCATGTTTTGCTTGATGTAACTCCTCCCACTCTAATATGCTGCATTGTCCATTGATTTGCCTAATTATGTGTATTACAACTGCATACGGCTCACTGTAGCAGCAGGGGTCCTTACTCTGGAATGAGGAGGATGATTGTTCCATCTGTTCCTTCTGAGCTGAAGGGAAAAGCTGAGGGGGGAGGAGGGGGTGATGGTGGAGAGAGGAATTACCATTTAGTGCAGGTGTCTCTGGAAGGGGAATCCCACTGCCAGGTGCCAACAGACAGCACTGCCAACCTCCTGCGTATGCTTAATTACAGTATATTGAGACTTCCCATGTAAAATCAGGGCAGGCAGTTGCAACTGAAGTTCTGAAGCAGACACGGGGGAATGCAGTTGCAATGAATCCATCTCACTGTGGAGACCTATGTCCATAATTTTGGGAGATTCATGTCCCATTCGAAAATACTTGCATGGAATTAAATGATTAATTTTAAAATCAGAACGTAGCAGAGTAAGTGCAGAAAACAGCATCACAGTATTTGAGTCTGGGAATCAGTGTTTAAATGACGACATTTTAAAGTGCAGATATGGCAACCCTTAATGATATGGGCCCTAATTCAGGACAGCATGTAAGCTCAGACTTGAACATAGCCAGAGAGGTAACCAAAACTCATAGGAGTGAATGTAGGTTTGAATTCTCATTCTGGCTTTGCCTCAAACTGACAGTGCAGCCTTGGGTACATTTCTGCAGTCCTGTCTGCAACAGCTCTTTCTCCCTTGCAATTCCACTTAGTCTCCAATCGCTAAGTCCACTTAGACCCTTTTCTGCCATGCTGCTCACAGATAAATCTACCTGCCTTATATCTATAACATCCCTCTCTACTCTTATCTGTTTGTCCATTTGGCGGTGAGTATTTTGCGGTCCTGTCTTGAGTATGAAGAAAGCTCCAAGACAGGGGTCAACAATGTTTTTGGGCCAAGTGCTGAAACCGTCTGCTGTCTTGACTTGTAAGATGTTGGCGTGCCAGGGGTGGATGGTGAGGGAGCCGTGAGGCACCTGATCCTCATTATGGCAGCACTTTCCCCACTGTCTGCCACAAGGTGTGCATGTCGAGCAAAATGCCTTTGCATGCCATTCTCTGGCATCTGTGCTGGGGGTTACCTACCTGTGCTCTAACTCATGGTACTATTGAAATAATAACGCAGGGAGAAAAGCTGGTGTAGACAAGGCTTCTGCAAGGATTGCCTTGTGTTATAAAGTTACATTGTCCTTCTGGGTGTCTCCTTACACCTTGTGCCTTGTTGGACTAGGGCTCGTCTATGTGGATAGATTGTGTTGGTGCAGATCTAGTTGCTTCAATGCAAAAAGACCTGCATGCACACACACGCCCCCCACCACAACTCCTTATGTTGATATAACTGGAAAATTGATCCAGTGTCTTTGCTTCCGCAAAGCAGGAGTAGTTTCACACTGGAGTATGTTGTGTCTGTGCCCTGAAGTATGTTGGCAGTCCTCCAGCTGCTTTCCCACATTGCTTTGCACTCTGCCCTGCTTGTGCAGTCTGTTTATCTATGTTGCCTTTGCTGCCCCAGGGTCATGGTGACTGGATAGCATTGCCCAGTTACAATGCCGGCATGCAGCCAGATTCACTCTGGGCTCACAGGCTCCAGCACTCCACATACTTAGCAGCTGCACCCCACAGCCTTTCCCACTTTGCCCTGGGCCATGCCTGTTGGTCATGCCTCCAGCTGGATCCATGCAGAGCTCTTGGATCACCTCCTTTTCTGGTGATGAAGCTCTTGGAGACCTGATGGGATCTCCGACACTTGAGGAAATAGCTGTGGCAGTGGGAGGGCATGTTCACGCCCAGGACTTCATCCAGCCCTGTATCAAAATCAGGGTATTGCATGAAGGTGGTCGTACGGACAGAAACTGGACCTGTGGTCATGCTCCAGCTGCCTCTCCATATTCCAGAGAGCTGTATAGGGTTTTAGTGCACAGGCCCTAGCTTTGACTTGGACAAAGGATGCAGAGGGCCGTGTGAGTGCTGACCATGCCGATGCGCCTAGCGCTCAGTTGTGCAATACTTAAGAACCCAACGGCCAGGTCCTGATGCAGGGACAGAGAAAACCCTGCCTACTGCTGATGTGCTGCAGAAGCCACCTGGCTCACATTGGATGCAGCTTTACTATAAAGGCAAATGGGACATGTTACATGCTAATATATGCAGCGTGCACTTGATTTTATTCCCAATGCTGCATGCTGCCATTTTGGATGGATACGAGCTCGTGCCCTTTTGTTGCAATCTTTCTGAGTTACGCCCCCCGCTTTGTCTGCTCAAAATGGCCAGTCAGGCACTAGTCAAGCCTGTCAGCTGTAGCCCTCTATCTTTTCTTCCGTGTGCCCTCTCTTAGTCTGATTGAGCCAGACCTATTGCGAGTCTTGCACATAAAGGGTGTCCTCACCACAATAGACTTCCTAAATGACTGCTGCTCTCCTGTCGCGATGCCGGGCTTCCCAACATCCTCCCACCCACCATGCCATGTGCTCCTTTCTCAGCCCTATCAGATTTACAAAAGACTATCTTGCCATAGAAACATTTATTGAAAGCCAAATATTCTGTAGTTCTAATACAGGGGCATATACTGCATTTTGATCACACAGGAAAATGTGATTGAATTATGCTTCATCAGTATGTTTGTCATTGGTAAAAAAAAAATCTTAGCAAGGCATTTTCTTATCAGTATGTTATCACGAAGGTTCTTGTTTCCAGTGAAACCTTAACGAGGTTGTTTTAATCAATGCATGTCTTATGTTTTTTATCAGTACAAACTTTATCAATGTGTTTCTTTAATCTTCCAAAAAACCCATTGAGCAATAATCAAACTATAACATATGGGCAATATATCACACAGTACAGTTTACAAGGCTCCAGCATTGTTGGCTCACACAATACCCTACCCACATTGCAAAACAGCATCAGTGCCACAGCACACACACAGCGTGTCCACGAGTAACGCACAACGGAGCCCTGGGGTGTGACACCGCAGGGCAGGGCTGCCTTTTCTCTCGTCCCCACATAGGGAACTGTCCTCCCAGGCACATTACCCTGCCAGTAATGACAGCAGTGCTTGCTTTTCTGGGCTCCTCTTAGCTTTCAGAAATAGTCTTTTTCTGTACTGCTTTATCTGATGGGGTATGGACACATATTGCAATAACAGGAAAGCCTGTGAATGGGCTGCTAGCCTGGCTTCAGCAGCATAGCCCCTTGCGGTGGCCCAAAAGGACACAAACCCTGCACAAAAAACTGCCAGTGCCCTGATTGACACAGACCCTTCTATGGAAAAGGCCTGCATAGCAGATAAAGCCAACCGCTCATAGCAAGAAGGAAAATACACCATGTCTTCATTGCCCTAGCCCCAAATGTAAATCTCTCCAAGTCCAGTGCGTGGGTGATCAGCATTTGGTAGTTTCATTCTTGTTTGTGAACGATACAGGGAGCTCCCATATTGATTTCCTGTCTCTGGGGTGACTCGGGACAGACGCCCAGGAAAGCACCCTTCATCACCCCCAAGCTCTGCAGGCACGACCTATCCCAGACACTCCACCCCCAGCTGCTGATGCTCACGTCTCAAGCACAGACATGCTGCTACATGGAACGAGCCTGATCCAAAAACTATACAGCAAAATCCTCCTGAAATGGCTTCTTAGCGAGGTCAGTGTTTCCTCCTAGTCTGCATTCCCACTCTTCTCGGTGCAGCTAGTGGGCAAAGCTATGCCCAGCTGGCTATACCAAATACAAGCGCACAAGTTCCTGCTTATGTTTCCATGCAGTACAGATCTGTGTAGTCCCTCACCATCCAACAGGACCAGGAAAATAACACCTGATGTCCCCAGAGAGGTGGAAAATTGGATGGTAAGAGAGGAATCAGAGCTTCTTTAAGAGTTGGATCTGAGATCCCGTAATGCACTGAGCCTGGGAACTGCACAACAGAGACTGGGATACCACCCACAATGTAAGCGCTTGCATCAGGGGAAGTCCTCCTCCCCATGTGGAAGCAATGACTGCAGCAGTCAGCTCTTCAATTTCGATGCACAGTTAGTGTGAAGTCATTATGCTGAAGAACTTCACCTCAAAGTAAACCCCTTCCTGCAGACAATCCTTCCGTAAATATTGATGAAGTGCCTTGATAATTAATTCAGAGCGCCCTAGATGTGCTTGTTAATGTACTTTTACTTATGCTGTATAATGCAGTTAGTGCTGAATAGCCTCCTGCCTCAAAAGAATAAATTTGGCCATGCCCCAGAAGGTAGCATAAGGGCCTAGTGGGCTTCAGTGCAGGCTTCGAGGTGCCCAGGAGCAGATGTCAGCACAGAAACAAGGGCTGTTTTCTTATCGGAGAAGAGTTTGATTTTTTTTTTCTCATGATCACTACTACTCCCCTGGACTAAGTACCCTAGTCTGCAACCAGGTAAACTAAACCTATCCTAGCCACTGTGCTACTGGGATAATGCTATTTTACCTAGGGCTTTGAGTTACCGATAATTAAGCCAATGGCATATCTTTTCCAAATGTTTCTCTATGGCTCAGAATAACATACATGTACATGGAGCTCCAGTACGGTGCTCTAACCTGTTCTAAAGAAAAGTCCTAAATTGAGCTTTTCTGATTAATTGAAAAGCTGATGGGCACAAAAAAGGTAGCTAAGCGGTGGTGTTTGTGTGTGTTAATCAATTTGCTTTTCAAAGTAGCATAAAAACAAAAGTCTAAGGAGTTCCCACTGTGAGGTGATTTCCCTTGGTGCTGTTCAGTTCACAGTCTCAGTGCTAACTGCTTATTGTGCTAATGGTATCCTCTCACCAGAGAAAACATTATACTTCAGATCTGAAGTGGCTGGCAGCAGCTGTAATTGAGGTGTGAAGTGACTTTCCACATAAGAACATGCCTTTCAGTATTGGGTTCCTCACTTGTCTTGCCACAGAGTACCGTTAACAGAGACTCTTCAGCAATTAGTGTTTATAAATGGTCTGCTAGCAGCGTTTCCATTTGGGAGATTTTGTCTGGATTGCTAATACTGGGCTTGCTTCTTAAATCGCTTAAATCAAAAAGAAACCGCTGCCGTTTTTCAAAGTGATGGATGTCATTCCTGGAATGTGTTCTTCCAAATATAAATAACTTGGACAACAGGTTTGCTGCGTGTGTAATCCTGATGAATCTGTTTGAAGCCAACAGTGAACTAGTTGCGAGCGGTGCAGCATGGGGAATAATTTTGCTACCCTCCTTTCTCCATCAGCATTTCTGCTGTTTAGAAACATGACTAAGGTCTTCTTTTGCTTTAGTGCGGTGTCATTTTTCCAGTCAGAATTGGTTTTTATGTGAGTTGCAGAAAAGCTAAACAAAACGAGTATTAGTTACTAGGAAGGAAGACTTAACATTACCTCTGGGAGGAATCAGAAGAACACCAGGAAAAAAACCACCTGCTACTTAGCATGTTTTTAATGGTAATTTTTTGGTGGTCTTGAATACTGATGACACGCCTGTGCTTGCATTTCCCAAACACCAGGAGGAATTTAATAGGAAGCCAAGACAGGTTAGCAGCATCATATGCATCATCTTAGTTTAGGAACTTGGGGTCTTTCAAATTTCAGTTCTCTGGCAGCCTGAAGAGCATTAGGACCAGTCTATTAAGGCTTTTTAAAGACCGTGAAATGGCTGCTTAGGTCATCTGGAGACTGCCAGTGCCCACCCCTAGCTCCTGGTACAAGTGAGAGGATGGCTCAGTGGTTAGGATACTAAGCTAGGATCTTGGAAACAGGCCTACGTTCCTTCCTCCACCACAGTCTTCCCTTGTGACCTTGGACATGTCACTTAGCCTTAATTCTCTATCTGTAAAATGGGGAGAGTAGCACTTCTCTATATTCTTGAGGGTTGTATGGACAAATATAGTAAAGATTGTGAGCTTTTTAGCTTGTGGTAATGGGGGGGGCGCCAAGGTAGCAGGAGGGGGGTGGAGCTGAGTTACCTACTACACCCAATCCTCTGGCAATGTAAAAAACCTTAGGACAGCAGTGAGGTGGAAAGCAGGGCACCGGCAAACAGCCCAGAGCTGGCTGGTCTTTTATCAATGGCTCTCCCCGCTCTGTAAGGCAGCGTGCTGCAGCGGAGATCAGACCCTCAGCCTAGTTTTAACAAGCTTCCTGGGATCTGTTCTTCGTATAAGTGTCCTGTTTGGAGCAGTAGTTCCTATTATTGAATATCCTCCAGGCCTCCACCGGAGCCTGTATTATTGAATATGCTAAGACCCTTAAGTTTTAATTTGAAATGGGAGTGTGCCACCACCGCTGCTACATAGCGCTGTAAATGTTGGCAGAGCAGCGTGTTGTGCTGTACTGCACCGACTGCCCCACTGCAGCCTGGAGATGAGGTCCCTGCTTGCGATTAGCAGCCCACCCGGTTCTTGTGCACCCTTCTCACCCTTTGGAAGAGTACGGTGGCTTAGCGAAAGAGGCTTACACATTCAAATGCAATTTGTCTCTCCTATGAGATATGGACTTTTTTTCCCCCTTCCAATCTTCCCTGGCTTCTTTGTACCCTTACTCTTACTTCAGTGACACGTCTAAAATACAGCCCTATCTGAGAGAGAATTGGAGGAACAAAGCAGTGCTTCATGCTTTTGTGAGTAGTGCTGCAAGAGAAGGACCAAAATTGTGTGGCTGAAAAGGTGCCCCTACACATAGGAGACCCAAGGTGCAGGCAGTGTCTCAACTCCCATAGGTAAGAAATGAGCCATTTTGAGAGCTCATGAACAGACTTGATTTCCACAGTGGCTTCATATAAAGCCATTTAGCCCAGGTTTTCATTTTTGCATCTGTTAGGTGCTCTGGTCTACATACCTTGTACTTCAGACCTCTGCTAATTGCATTTAGTAGATTAAGACACATTGCAGAAGAACCAGGCAAACTGGCGTACCCATCGTCTCCTCTGAGGACAGGTAAGAAATAAAGCCAGGACTGCTACAATCTAAGGCACAATTGGAATATAAATAATAAATATTAGGCAGTTCCTAGGAAAATGTGTCTGATGTCTGCCAGAGTGATGGCGATAATGTTAGTAGTTATGAGGCACTCAAAATAAGTAATGTGATTTAAATGCATAAAATGACCATTACATTATGCCAGTAGATACAAGCTGCATAGTAAGCAGGTGCGAGTCCAAGGGGGTTTCTAAGTTGATTTAACATATATAAGGGGTGGGACAGAAAAGATGCATGCTACTTGGACATAGACTGTCTCCCACCCTTCAGATTCTCCTCTCAGCGAGCCCAAAGTTGAGAGGAGTTTAACACTTAATGCCTAGGATAAATCTGCTGGACTGGGTAATCTGCCAGCTCGCAGCAGCAGTAATTGCTATACCTTGCAACCTTACAATGGTTTCCCACAGTCTTCAAAGCCCAGGATTTCAGGCTCCCCTCAAGAGTTTACCACGTCCCCAAAGATGTGGACAAAATGATGGCAGGATGAAGGGCAGATGAAGCTGCTCCTTGCCACTTGCATCCATCTGGCTTCCTAGGGGCTAGATGGACTTGTATTTCCAGTAGACTTCAGGGTCATTAAGGACCACGGGGCTCTCCAGTGCTTCATTACGTAGGATGAGAGCAACCCCATCAGATCCAGCTTAGCGACTGCTAGAGCCAGTGCCTGTTCGTCCTCAGCCGAGAGATTTCTTGCAATCCCCATTGAGGCTGCAGGTACTCTGCTTGACGTAGCAGCCCTGTGGTGAAGGGAACTTGGGCAGGTGTAGGCTCTGATACCAATTAATCCTCCCGGCACCCTGGAGCTGGGGCCGGAGCGCGTGCTGACACAGGCTGCAGGCTTCCTCTTGTCCGCCTCATCCCGTCTGCTCTCCACAAAGCAAAATTGCCAGGTAGGGTTCCTGTCATATTTCTGCATAAACGATCCAATTTGTGAAATTGCAGACTCCACAGATTACTGAGCTGCATAGAAGTGGAGTTCACCGGCTGCTCTGAAAAGGATAAGGTTGACCCACGAATGGTGACGTTTTGAGCCTTTGAGAGTCATGTGAAACCAAGCAGTGAATCCGCTACAAAATTTTTCCAAATCACTTTCCGCTCTTTCCACCCAGCCCTCGTTCAAAGCCACCCTCCCGGCAGTTGATCGCTGAGTAAGATTAAAATGTGGGTGTTCTTCATGTGTAACTTGAAATGGGCCTAGGGGTTTCGGTTTCTGTAAATGGCACGGGTTCACTGGAAGTTCTGATTCTCTTTTTCCGTTAGTTTTGCCCTGTTACTAGAACAATTAATTAAAACTGGTACCACTGAACCCTGTTGATTCATTTAGCACATGGAAGCTTAATGAGGTGTAAACCTGCAGACTGCTGCATGGCACAGCTGACATAGTAATTTATATCAATGGATGTGATTAGTACAGGTCCTCAATCACTTCATTGTGGCTCCTGGCAATCTGTCATAGTCTTAACAGGGGCCTTAACGCGGCATTTCTGTTCATTTGGGTAAAGCGCTCTCTCTGTTTGACAAGCAAGTGGAGTACAGTGTAGCAATGCCATCATTTCTGTGAACAGACAAACAAATGCAAATAGCTTTTACTCCAAAGATAATGACAGACGTCTGAGCTGGCTGTGTCATTTGGACAATTGCTTGCTCCGTCGTGTTAGCTGTGTGTGCAAATTACTTCCGTGATTTGTATCTGGTCATTTTCTATGAACACTTTTGGACAAAGAATTTATTTAGTATTTTTAAGCACAACAGGTGTGGGGCTCAGTGCTTCAGTCCTTCCAAACTATCGAGTGCAACCCGATTCTGCAAAGCAGATCTGCAAATATTTTGGGGGGGGGGGGGGCGTCATTTACTGTCATGATTTACTTGTAAAATGTGGGCATTTGATTTGGAATTTTTTTTATACCGGCCAAGCCTTCAAATTCCATATAAGATCTGAGAACCTTCCCCCTCGCACATCACCTGGACCAAAAAAGGCTCGGCACCATGCTGATTTACCCATGGGCAACCCCACATCTCCCAGTTACGTCAGTTAGCAACACGTGAGACGAGAGCGTTGTATTTATTTTGTATGTTTGCTAACTTGGGACTGATTGGCGCTTAGCAAACAAGTCTCCTGGCAGTTGACAAGGAGGAATAGAAACTAATGTCCCTATCTTTTCACTATATTAAATTTGCTAATGGCAATAAAGAGCAATAACAACAGAAAATCATCAGATATTTCTTTGGCCACCCAAAAATTACAAATCTGTTGAGTATATGGCCTCGTCTGCGCACAAACTTGCACTGGTTTTATTAAAGGGTTGCCTTTGTGTTGCATGACTTACGTTGATACAAGGTTGTCGGTAGACGTTCTTATTTCAGTTTAATTTATTCACCATAATACAGTAAAATAAAATGATTAAATTAACTCGGAATAAGCCACTTTTGGACCAAAATGAATCTGTAAGCAGTATTTTGCACTGGTTTGACTAATTGGTTTGGAAAACAGTTTAGTTATGGCGAAGCATCTTGTGTAGTTGACAGGACCTAAGAAGCAAACTGAAGTTACCATTTAGGAAAAACAACCTTTGGTCCTGTTAAAAAGGTTAAATATCATAAGAATTTCTATTATGTTACCCCCACCACCACCACATGCGCGCGCGCACACACAGATTTTCATTTATTCTATGGCCTCTTTACATCACTTTAATAGTACAAAAGGGGTCTTAAAGCTGGTGTAAATTACATTTACACTTATGTAAGACCCCTTGAATTGCAGGAATAAAGGGGCTTGAAAGCAAATTACTGTAAAATTAGTGCTATTCTCATAAGTGTTGCATTCATTTCAGGCCCAATCTGAGATTCCTTTAAAAGAGTGCAATTTTTTTAATGAGATTTAATGAAATGAGCTGGCTAATAGATGATTTTTTTTTTTTTTTTAAGTCCTTGATAGGGGCCCGGTCATAGGACAGTGTGGTAGTGGGTACAAATGCTCGCTTTCTCTGTAAAATGCCAGGGATCAGACCATCTTTTAGTCGCATGCATTTTGTTTAAGAATCTATTTCCATAAATTACTGCATGGGAAGTGAAATAAATCAGCCTGTTCAGCGGTGAAATCGTAAATGTTAATTGAGAGTCACAGGAGCAACTCAAGCCAAGGGAGAGAAAGGGCATGGCCGTGACTGCACACAACAGTGGTGGTGGGGTAGCTGGGCTGGGGATTTTGCTGGCAGGAGCCGTTGCTCTTATGCCTGAAGTCTCTGACATCACCTACAAAACCAATCGTCTACATAGATATCAGTAAGATGAGCGTCCCCCGAGTTTGTCTTCCCTTTTGCTGATGTAGACAC
>NW_017728917.1:8096508-8115140 GCF_001723895.1 Crocodylus porosus
TGTCTAACTGCCTCCCCACAGGCATGGGTTTGACTCTTGTCAAAGGTAGTCCCCAGTTGTATCTGGATAACCTGGCCATGTGTGGGCTGGAGGATCAGTGGTAGCCAGATGTGATGCGAGACTTAAGCCCAAGGGATGCAGCAATTCAGCCTATACCATCCTGATGCCTGTCTCTTATTGACGAAGCTCCTGTGAGCACAGGAGCCTTGGCTGAGCCAAGGTGGAGCAAATTCAGCAGGACCTTTGTGGTTCTTTAAATAGCAGAAACCACATACGCTAGTCTTGCATGTGTGGAGGCGGAGGTAGCAGGCATGAACTGAACATGACCTTCCTGCGCCAAATATAGTGCTGGCACAGAGTGAGAGATGCAAGAGGGACAGAATACAGAGCAAATTATGAAGCACTGTAACATGTTGGCATTGTCACCGGGCACTTGGGACAGCAGACCTGTTTGGGGGATGCCAGGGGACTCTGCTTCTTGCGAGTGGTGCAGCCAGTCTGCCATAGTCCATCCCTGGTGCTGCGCAGAGGTGGACTTGCAGGCTTGGGAAATGACTCGGTTTCCCAGCATGCACAGGGAAACGGAAACGTGGGGCCGTGGGCACTGCTACAGCTTCCTGTAGCACCTGCAGCCAGCTCTGGCTTGGGGTCAGGAGGAGCCTATCTCCCCTATTCAGACCTCCAAGGCTAGCTCTGCGTGTCTAAGTCAGAGCTTGGCCCAGCTCACACACGCTCACAGAGCCAGATTTTCACTTATTATATGGCCCCTTTACATCAAAGATAACAGAGCAAAAGGGGTATTAACGTTGGAGTAAATTGCATTTCTACTTACACAAGTGTAGTGTATCATTGTACCTTTCTGGCATGGAGGCGCCATCTCTGCGTGTCAGGGCTGTTCTTGGTGGGTGTGAGAACTGTTTCATTAAGACTTTGCTTTTTGTG
The DNA here is from genome assembly GCF_001723895.1 of Crocodylus porosus. Taxonomy (NCBI): domain Eukaryota; kingdom Metazoa; phylum Chordata; order Crocodylia; family Crocodylidae; genus Crocodylus; species Crocodylus porosus. Next base: position 8,097,451 of record NW_017728917.1, read on the forward strand.
TCACAAGATTTCCAGGGAGAGGACCATTATTTCCTATTTGTAAATGGCCCATACAAAGAGGCAGGCCTGCTCTGCTCCCAGTAAGATGTACCGATATGTATGACCTCAGTAAGTACCAGTATGGCCCCTTAGATTAAGGGTGTGATTTATTCTAACTACTGTATTTCAGGTCAATGTGATGTATAAGTTGACCCCTTTTTTCTGATGCGAAAAGTTAGGATTTTCCTAGATCTGGTGTATATATCGACTTAACTTTTTTGATCAAAAATATGGAGGCAACTTATACCGGCCCCTGCTCCCTCGCTGCGGGCTGGGCACCTGGGGGTGGGCATGTGCCACAGTGCTGCTCGCAGGGGACGGGGCTGGGCTCTGCTCTCGGCTGTCATGGCCCAGGCAGGGGGCAGGGCCGGGCTCAGAGCCCAGCTGAGCAGCATCTCCTTAGTAATGGCAAGGCCCACAGGCTGCACTCAAGTTGGGCCCAGGCCCCATGGCCTCCAGCAATGGGGACGATGTCAGTAGGTGACGAAGGCTGGGGCCAGGACTGGGCAGGAGTGGTGCTGGGGTGGGGGGCAAAAGTACTGATGTGGTGTGTAAGTCGAGGTGGAAATTTTAAAGGTAAATATTTTGACTCCAAACCTCAACTTATACACTGTGAAATACGGTACCTCTGCAGGGCAACCCCTAGTGTGGTTCCACCTATATCTGTGTACAGTTACAGTTGCATAGCTTATCTCCTTCCTTCTGTAATGCTCCTTTACACCAGGAGAAGGATTGTATTTGCTCTAAGGGATAGGGCATAGTTTTAGAGGTACAACATGTGTGTGGACAAGCACTGCAGATCAGGAGTGGAGCGGGGATTAGACCTACAATGGCTTAGCTCTTTGTCGTGTATCTGATGGCTGGCGTGTGATGCTAGAGGCAGTGCTTCCCTTCCCACCCCTTTGAAAGTCTTAATTTCATTTTTATACCTGACCCTCACACTGTGACAATCGGCTAATGGAAACGAGCAATTGGCAGCATCATTTACACAAAATTCAGATATGACAGGAATATTTCCCAGGTAGAGTTGCAGCATCTTTGAATGCAGCAGCCTAAGACTTTGCTGAGCAGATGAAAGATTGTAGTGATCAATTTTGTGAGAAGGGAGATATTTCTCCATCTGTCCACCCTCAAGGCTCTATTTTCTCATAAACTATTCCCGGAGACATCAAGAAAATTGAAGCTGTTCAGAAATGGAAAAGATAGTTAGCCCAAAATGAATGAATATCCGATACACTGGGTGACTTTCATGAAACATAACAGAGGCAGCCAGCTGAACTGATGGCTTTTCTGCAGGATGTTGATTTTTTTTTTTTAATAAAACCCCCTTTGTAGCATATTGTTTTCATACAACAGCACTCCTCTCTAAGTTGTCCTGCTTAGTGAAATTAATTGCAAATCCTCCTCCTCTACTGCCAAACCTATTGCTGCCCTCAGCCTAATATCAGTAAAGGGGCTAAGATAAAGCATGCAAAACTCAGCCATGTTCTACACCCTGATCAAGCTCCAGCATATCTTAGTAGCAAAGAATTACATTAAGATTCATTAAAAGCATCTTTTTGCACAGTGGAGCCAAGGTACCGGCACTGGGCCAGTCTCAACAGTTAAAATGTTCTGTTGGGGGTGCATTATCTTACATCCTTGATGCTTCATTAATTCTTGGATTTGGGGGTTTTTTTCCCCCAGGCATTTAATATTCTAGCTTATATCTGGATTGCTTTTATTTTTAAGGAAATAAAGATGGAGGAACAAAAGACCAGATGGGAACAATCAGTCTAAGGCACTTCCATGCTCCCCACACTTCGTCTTCACCAGCATGTTCTGCAAGTTGTTTGAGCAGCCAGAGCCCATGTGGGGGTCTGTATCCTGGTTTTTAGCCCTGGCCCTGAGGAGGGAGTGTGGCATCTCTGTTCCCTTCATGGAGACCCAGGGTTCCCACCACGGCACAGGAGAGCAGTCTCTAATGCTTCCCTCCACATCCTTAGTTTTGCTGGCAAAACTTCCTGTGAAAGTGTAATGCAGGGGATGTGCGGATAATAGATTCACAGAAAATGAGGGTTGGAAGGGACCTCAGGAGGTCACATCTAGTCCAATCTCTTGGTCAGAGCAGGACCAGCCCCAACTACATCATCCCAGCCAGGGCTTTGTCAAGCCAGGTCTTAAAAACTTCTAAGGATGGAGAGTCCACCATCTCTCTGGGTAACTTGTTCCAGTGCTTCACCACCCTCCTTGTGGGAGTTTTTCCTAATTTCCAACTTAAACGTCCCTTGCTGCTACTTGAGCCCATTGCTCCTTGTTCCGTCATCTGCCACCACTGACAGCAGCCCCCTGAGCCCCAGGGAAGTGTGGTGCATGTGGTCCTGACCGCAAACTAAGTAGGTGAATGCTGGGGAAGCCTGAACTGATCTGGGGCAGTGACTCAGGCTCCATGTCTTTAAAACTCTGGAAACAGATTGCGAAGGGCAAGGTCTTCTGAATGGTGTAACACTGCACTAAGCTCTTCAGGTCCCCACAGTCCTGGGATAAAGAATCCCCCTGTCTGAAGCCGAATCGCTGTCATGCTGGAATCGGCACTCCCTCCTAACCATGCATTTTGCTTGGCCTGGTGGTGCCCCATGGAGTCACCTGGGCTTGGGACAGAAATTACACACAAACTTGTTTTGGCCATTTTGAAAGTGGTTTAGATGCATTGAACTTCTGTTGCATTACAGATTTGAACTGGTTTCCAATCACTTATACCAGTTTAAGGCAAACCTGGATGGATGTAGTATCAGACTTTACTGATTTAAGTTAAATCACTTTCTTGAACTCCTGTCCTGGATCCCTCCCAGATTCAAGTTAACTTACAATCATCCCAGGATGCTTTCCACCTCCCCTGCAATCCCCTTTCACAGGCTGGGTTGGTAGACCCAAGCTGTCTGCCCCAGCTGATCAGGCAGCCATGCTCTAGCACCCTTCGAATTCTGGCCTGAGCCAATGTAGGCTTGTGGCTGCATTTCCAGAATCAACAGTGAATGTCTGTTCACTTGCTTATTGGTTCAATCTACGCGGCTTAGATTAACCAGTAAAGATAGAATTGATTCAGCCTTGGGGTTTTTGACTGTCTATACCTAGCCCTGGCCTGTAAGATCAATAGAGTGATTCTGCCAGCTGCTCAGCACCCGGAGAACGGATCAGGAGCCGAAACTGGCAACCTGTAAGACCAAGATGTGAAGCAGTAATCTTGTGCTGAACTGACCAGTGTTTGCAGGCACTTAGCAGAACTGCCATTAAGGACTGAAGGACAGAGGGCCAGCCAGAGCCTAGGGATGCTCTGCACTAGCCCTAGTCTCCCAAGGGTCTTGGCTGCACCCTGTACTCTGTTAAAGAGTCACTTGATTTAGCCAAGACCTTATTAAAGGGGCAGCACGGCCGAGCAAAAGAGAGATCCAGGTTCTGTTCCTGGCAGCAAAACTGTTCTGTAGCCTCAGACTGGGCAGTTCACATCCGTGCCTCCTTCCTTTCGCATTCGTTGTCTTGTCTGTTAGCCCGTACACTTCTCTGACTGTCTCTAGCTATGTACTGCACAAGACCCATCAGAATAGGATCCTGCTTCTAGTTTTGAGCGTTGATGCGCTCCTGTACTATGAGTAATTCGTGGGAATAAACCTGCTGTTCTAACCAGACAGGACCGCCGCGGCAGTCAAACCTGGTGACCTGATCACCAATTGTTTTCAGCAGCTCTTCTTGTGTTTCCTCCAGCTTGTTTTAAAAATGTTGTCAAGTGTGAGAAAACAGGAAGCTGTGGCGACAACACAGTCTTTTTTTTTTTTTTCTTTTCACATACTCCCTTTGAACTCTCTCTTTACTATGCTTTCCCTCAAGTGATGGTTACACACCCTATAAATAACCTCTTAGCACTTAGAAATGTTTTTCAGAACCCAAAATGTTCCATACAGCCTGTACAGCAGCTGAACAGAAAATCAGTAGATGGATTTGCTGAGAACAGCTCACCTTTTACCTCGTTTCGCGCTGTGAATGAACTGCAAAGGGGAGTAACACGCAGCAATGGTGCCAGCTTGCACGAGGCTTTGTTTTGTGAATGGGCTTCACTGTCCCACCCCTCATCTACACCTGTGCTCTGTGTGTAATCTGGCATATTAGGCGCTCTATTTCTCTGCCTGTCAGTTGGGAAAATGGAGTTCCTCTTCTCTAGCAAAATCCCAGGCAGAGGATGCGAAATGGCTTCTAAACCTAGTTGACCAAATCTTTGCATTCTTTACAAATGCAAACCGCAGGGTGCATCAATGAGAGTTTGCATGATTTAAGCCTTATTGTGTGGAGCAGGCTACATAAGGTCCTGGGGACCTAGGCTATGAGGGAAGTTGCTCTTTCTAACTAATGCCTGGGGCAAAGAGCTTTCTTCTCATTTTCCCTGAAGTCAGAACTCTACTTTTCTACCTTGAATGCCTTCCTGTTTGCCGATCTTCAGCGCTGCACCTTCCTCTCTTTCCAAGGGAATGTGTTGGTGAACCAAGTGCAGGGGAAATAACCTGCAGCTCTTGCCCCAGCCTTTTCTAGGTGTTTTCTTTTTTAAACTTACAGACTGAAAACCGTTTGCAAACCAGAGCTGTTGACAAAAGTGACAAAGTTCAGTCAGGTAATGAATTTTTCCCTCTCTGTTTGCCATTTTAATGAAATCCTTCATGTCATACATTGTATTTAGCAATAAAGGAGCTACCCTAATGCAATGTGAATGTGATCCTGCCCTTGCAGTGGGACGTGATCGTGTGCTCCCCCGGCGCACAGCAGGCCCTCTTTTATGCTGCTTATAACATGGCAGTAGTGGGAGCATTGCCGGCAGATCGAGGGAAGTGATTATTCCCCTCTATTCTGTACTGGTGAGGCTGCATCTGGAGTCCTGTGTCCAGTTTTGGGCCCCCCACTGCAGAAAGGATGTGGACAAATTGGAGAAAGTCCAGTTGAGGGCAACAGAAATGGTTTGGGGGATGAGGCACATGGCTGATGAGGAGAAGCTGTGGGAGCTGGGCTTATTTAGTCTGCAGAAGGGAAGGCTGAGAGGATTTAACAGTAGCCTTCAACTATCTGAAGCAGGGTTACAAAAAGGATGGAGCTGGACTGTCCTCGGTGGTGACAGATGACAGAACAAGGAGAAATGGTCTCAAGTTGCAGCAAGCAAAGTTTAAGTTAGATATTAGGAAAAACTTTCTCATGAGGAGGGTAGTAAAGCACTGGAAGAGGTTACCTAGAGAGGCTGTGGACTCTCCATCCTTGGAGGTTTTTAAGACCTAGCTAGACAAAGCCTTGGCTAGGATGATCCAGTTGGGGATGGTCCTGCTTTGAGCAGGGGGCTGGAGTTAGATGTCCTCCCGAGGTCCCTTCCAACCCTAAGTTTCTATGATACATTGAATGGGGGAAACTCAATCTATGAAATTATCCATTGCTCGCTGGCGAAGTAGTTCTTCTCCATGGGTGAAGTGCAAGGCACTTAACATGCTTGCAGCCTGAATCCAAGTCCTTCCCACATGCTCAGATGTTGCTGAGGGCTCCACAAGAACTGCTAATACAAAGGGCTGACCCATGGGTCTGACGGCCTTTGGTAGCTAGTGATGATGTTTCTTCTGGGGGTTCGTGTCTGCCACCCTAGAAGCCTCACCCTTCATTTCAGTGGGACCGGGCGTTTCACTCAGGCTTTAGGGTAGATGCTGATTCATTTCGGTGCCTCCTTCGGCTTAAAGGGGCCCAAGCACGTGTTGGAGCGTCCTTCCCTGAGCGGGACGTAATAGCTGGTTTCGGGCCACTCGATGAATCTAGCCATTGACCCTATTTCCAGAGCTGGCTTGGGTGTCTACACAGCAACGCAGATCACCATATAGACGCACTAACAATGTCCCTTACTCTAGCTCAACCTTCCCTCCAGCATCTGGAGAACGGGGTTGTCTCTGGTCAGAAAGGTAGTTTCCCCAGCCTCATTGGTCTCCTGGGACAAGCTGCCGCCACTAAGTTTGACATGAGGAAAATGTCCAAAGAAACAAAACCTCTCAGCTCTTGCCTTTTTTTTAACCTACCAGCCCTGTCACCTCACTGTGGTCAGCCCTCGTTAGAGGATCACAGGCCTGCCCAATGAGCCTATGGCTGAAGAGACCATTTGCTAAAGTAACAGCTTCCCTTGGTAGGAGTTATCTGTTCAAGCATGACGAAAGCTGTGCATTTACAACCCTTTCTTGGGGCTGTGCTAATATCCTTTGGAGGTCTAGCACAATATGGGGAAGGAAAAACAACAGAGGGGTTAAAGACTGTCCAAAATGGAGCTGTCTGATTGGCAAAGATGCACACAGCCAGTCCATTGCTTGGCACAGGATTCGTATGTTGTAGAGATGTTCTCTAGACCATCGCAAGATCTGGTTTGGTGCCCCTGGAAGTCAGTGGGCGTCTTACCATTGGCTTCAGGGGTGTAGCAGGATCAGACCTTTTAGGAGGGATTCCCCTGTCACTTAGTTTGGTTTTACAGCACATTGGTGTAGTTACCTTTGAGTTGTGTTGGTGTGAATGAGAGAAGAATCAGGCCTTCCATAATTATTCCCTACTATGTGCAACAATAGATAGAGTACATTAATGGATATAGATGGCCCATTATTTTTCTCAAAACAATTTGAGACTGCTAAGTGACTGCAAGAGACATTTGTATGGTTTAGTTAAAGAGGGGCTGTGATGGGAAACTCATGCTTCAAATTGGATGAGTTTGTTACCAGTAATCCATTGCATTGATTAGATTAATGACGGATCTACCTGTGTGGCTCAGCATGATTAAACTGAGCACCTATTTCTCATGTCAGTCAATAATGAAAAAAAAGTACAGTTTAGCAAAGTGATTAAAGGTAGGTTTTACTATATCCACTAAAGATAAATTTCAGCCAACTACTGCACTAGATCGTTCCTTAGTGTGGGCAGACGAAACTCTTGAACTGAATAAGGCTCCAGGTAAGTCCAGTCCCCCACACCTTGTAGCCTTGAGTGTGTTTATCTCCTGCTCAAATTATCTCGCTGAATGATGAAAATTGTATTCACCATCATCTGTCTTCAACTTACTGTGTCAACATGGCTATTTGGGTATGTAATGCTTTGAGCTTATCTTGGTGAATGATGTAGCTTGGAGGTTTTGTTTCGGGGTTGCTTCTTGATGAATGCTCCTTACGGCCACCTGCCATGGTTGCTGATGGGATATGGTGTCGGTCTGAAATAAACAGGAGCTCCTGTCACAACAGGATGCAAGGTTTTCTGCTGAGCTGTTTTACATGACTGATTTCTGATGAAAGACTGGGGTTTACCATACGGGCATTTCTTGCCAAGTTTCTGATGATGTTCGTGATCTTGGCTTGCCATTTACCTAATCTTGCCTTCAGTTTAAGACCAGCCAGACTATATGAGTCATTCTTGTTTTCTGGAACAAAATGTGTCTTCAGCAATACCAAAAAACCAAAAATGTCCTGAGTTAAAGTTAGCAACCTCACACTGACTGACTAATGAAGCAAAATCCCAGTGAAAACAAGTCACGGTCTGCGTTAGCAGATCAGGTGGCAAACAAGCAGGTCATGTCTTTGTGTCAGTAAACCAGTCTTACACATGCCTTTACTGAGATAAGATAACTAATATGTGATAGGGATATAGGTTGTGGCTGTTGGTCTAAAGGCAAAAACAGGCAGAACTCTATTGGTAGAGGCAATATTTTTTATTAGACCAACTAGATAGTTGCAAAAAAAATGTCTTTTTTTGCAAGCTTTTGGGCCTCCTTCCTCAGGCAAAGGAGGATGCAAAGATTGTAAAATGTCTCCCAGGTAGAAATGAAACTTCATATTGCACACAGGAATTGGAGGATGGTATCAGTTCTCCCGGGTGGAAAAGTTGATTTTATGCCTAATTTGCAGAGAACATCTGTACAATGTATGAATCCTGTGCCAAGTCATGGACTGTCGCTGTGCATCTTGCTGATCTACCAGTTCCGTTTTGGACAGTCTTTAACCCCTCTATTGCCTAATTTGTATAAAATGAACTTTTCCACCCAGGAGAACTTATACCATCTTCCAGTTCTCCTGTGCAATATGAAGTTTCATTTCTACCTGGGAGAAATTTCCTTTGCCTGAGGAAGGGCACATGAGCCTGCAAGCTTGCAGATAAAGACATTCGTTTGCAACTATCTAGTTGGTCTAATAAGAGATACCGCCTCTACCACAAGAGTTCTGCCTGTAATGTGTGACAGTTAGCTTGATGTAAAATCCTCGTTGGAGATAAGGTACTTGCAGTATTCACCACGAGGTCAGCACAATAGCAAGCCTGCCAATGGCTGACATTGTGTCATTTATCCTGTGGTAAAACCAAAGAGCTTTGTCTCTACTTTGGTTTGACAAAACAGCAAACATATGTTAATGATGTTTTTTCTTAATGGAGAAAAAAAATCCCTTAAGAGCCTGATTATTATTTTTTATTTGCATAAAGGATGTGACTGTAATTAATGCTCCTTTTGAGTCCTCCCTGATGTTTTCAGAAAATAAGCTGGCTTTAGTATACATGAGAATCAGACACTAAATATGAGTTTGACCCCAAAAAACACTTGTATCAAAATGGTGCTGCCTTATTTAATAGATCTAGCGTGACAGCTAGCTCCTTTCATAGCAAAACACTTTTGGTACTTTACTTTCCAGTTACTGGAACGGGCTCTGCGCTACCAGGAGCAAATGAGCTGGATCCTCTCCTGGCTCAAACGTCATCACTAGAAAGATGACTGAGGTCCAGTTGCAAACTATTTAACATGCAAGTTTTGATGATCAAGCCCAGGGTAAGTTTGCAAAGCTGGTGGTTTGAAGGCAAAGTTCTTCTAAACCGAGCGAGTTGGAGAGAGAATCGCCCATACACAATAAACAAAGATGCTTCTGATTATCTTCTTTTTATTCTTGCTTTTGGCAGATTCGCAATGAGGAAGCAGGAGCATTTAAAGATGTTTATAGCTGAAAAACGGGGAAGCGGGCTGGCTAATCTTTAAAAACTTACAGATGCAATTTATTTGCTAGTGAGTGCAAAGGATAAGTGAAACATGAGAAGGGCAAAGCGCTAGTAGCATTTCCTTTAGGCTTTGTTTGTTGATTTATATAATAATGTTAATATTTATCCAGAAACCGTTTCTCCTTGTCTCTTCAATGCGTGCTTGGAAAATGGCAGGGAAACACAATTTCTTTTGTTTTGTCCATATTTTCTCACCCACCATAGTTCCTGACCTATGCTGATCTTAAAGTAGGAGAAAAATGAATTTGGAATAAAGAGGAGTGCAAAAAATGTTAGATGACAGCAAAATTGTTGTAATGCTTTTTTTTCTATATAGACAGAGAATATTTCTCACAAAGCTAAAAGCTGATGGCTTTATTAAGATCCATTGATACATTGTTGCACTGGAGTGGATTTTTGGTAATGCACGCATGCTTGCAAGAACATACTTTTTAACAGAAACTTATTCTAATTTTTAAACAAGGAAAAATACAGTAGTTCCCCCCCCCGTTGTGGCACCATAATTCGTGTGTATGTGTGCGTGTGTGTGTCCATTCGCACTGATTGGTTTGACCGTAAAGGCGTGCACAGTTACTGGTATTGTTGTATGCAGGGGACCCCTGAGAATACATGTACCTAAATGAGAACAAACCCAATAGCCTTCATATTTATAAATACACTGGTGATATGACTGGGGACTAGGTATGTTTGCAACTGTGCTGATAGGAATCTTTTTTTGGCCAGTCTGTTTTAAATCTGTCAGGTCATTTTCTATTCTCCGTGTGGTTTTTGCAAGAGAGAGCATGCGATGAAGGACATTAGCTAAATGAGAGATGATGTAGTGGTTATGGCAGTGGTGTCCACGTATTGTACGGCTGGTAAATTTCAATCTAAACTCCACGATTCTGGATGCAGCAAAAAGCGCACGTGGATGAGAGACTATTTCTGAAAGTCTGGATACCTTTAATTTTTTTTCCTCCTTTAATAAAAGACACACATAATAGCATATTTCTCAAAGTGCAAAGCACTTTACATTGCAAATAATTACATTAAATTTACATTTCATGGGTGAGTGGCTGCAGCCTTGGCTCGCTCCATCCTAGCTGCTGGTGACACTCAAATAGTCCTACGTGATCTACCGCTCAGTCGTACCCAGTGCCATCTGGATTTGGCAGGATAAGAGGCTGATGCCCAAGTGCTGTTTAGCTTCTTGACTATTGCACTCAACCTTATCTTCAAGGTCAAAAAGCAACACAGCTAAAGCCCCAGAGGACCAGGTCTTGGGGGACAGCATTGTTAGCTCATACGTTGAAGTCCTGGAGAAGAGAGCTAACCAGAGAGCTAACACACATGCTGAGAGGCCTGGGAGAGAGGGCTAGAGTTATTGCTTCCTTTTATCCTCATGCAGTGGAGCAAGCTGCTGCTCTCGTCAGCGAGCCCCACAGCTGCAGGGAAAAGCTTGCTGATACTTCCGGCTCCCTCCGTAAAGGTCAATGCACTCTCTGTCTCCATTTTCTCCCGAGATGATAATCAATGCGACCCAAGCAGCGTGTTGACAGTTATGGCTGCCAAATAAAACTCATTTGCTGCTTCTGCTGTCACACACGGGCGTATCACACGTTAGTCGACCTTTTGTTTGGGGTTGATCTCGGTGACTCTAGCAACATCCCTTTGGGTGCTCACGTGTGTTAGAGGGACCCCTGCCGTTTTGACTTGCTGATTTGCTACTAAAATAGAACTAGGTTTCACCCTTACATTACGGTTCGTGTCACCCTGCAGGGGCCTGTAGTCTAGATTTCGAGCCCCGTCGTACAAGCACTGGACAAACGCAGAGGGAGGGAGAGTATACAGCGTAAATGGAGACGTGCATAGGGGAAGGGTGACGGCAACAAAACAAGTGACTCAAGTTGCATTGCTGGTCCTGGGAAGGATGTAGGTCTGTGCTCAAAGTGCAGCATGGTATTGAAACACCTGAGCTGATTTGGATACTGCATATAGCCAGATACCTCAGAAGCTGGCGGGCTGTGACTAGTATCCCCGCCAGCAAGGGTACCGCTGGAACAGCACCAGGGCTCCCAGCTCCTGGTGCTTTTGCTACCAGAGCTCTGTTCCTCCAGCATCCTTCTTTCCTCTTCAGTCGCTCCTGCTCCTCCCACTCACCTCCATGTCTAACAGAGCCTAGTGCCACGATACCAAGAGCTCAAACGGTCCTGTAAGGCAGTGTTTCTCAACCCGTGGGTTGTGGCCCAGAAGTGGGTCTCAAGGATATATAAAAGGGTCACAAACAAGCTTAAAAAATGGATCATATTGTGCATACATTTAAAAAAAAAAAATAGATGCTGCTTGTGCTTCATCATAAGTTAGTGCAGTGCCTACTAATAAACAGGTTTGCCATTTGCTACAGAAACACGAGGAAAAATCTGGATTTTTACCTTTTAAAGGAGAAAAATATAGAGCTGTGGATTTTCCCTTGCAGGCTGGCAGAGTCCAAGCCTGCAAAGGGCTGCTTAGGGCTGGGGTAGTGGGAGGAGGGCAATGAGGCAGGGGCACCACGTGCATGTGAGTGTGCACAAGTGCACGGGGCCATCAGGCAGTGTGAGAAGCAGCTTCTGCAGCTCCCCACAGGTAAGTCTATGGGGCGGAGAGGGGGGCATGGATAACACATTGGGGACCCATGGGGGGCACATGCCCCCCCTGATTTGTGAGCCCACAGCATGTATGGGGCAGCAGCCTGGTGAGACCCACATGAGCAGGAGCTGCCTTTGTGGCCCAGTGGGAGGCCAGAGGGGGATGGCAAGACTCATTGATGCCACTGCCACCAGGACCCCCGCACCAGCCAGCCTGGAAAGCTGCCAGCCTGCAAGGGGAAACCTGCCGTTTCCCACGGCTCCCTGCACCACGCTCTAATCCAGGACAAATGTCGCGGAGTCACGCAGCCCGGGACTGGGACTTGAGGTTCCCATTCTGGGCCAGTCCTGCCCATTTAGGACAGTGCTCACCCTACCTGGTGGGGTGGCTGGTGTGGGGGTTCTGGCAGTGGCCGCAATGAGTCTTGCTGCCCTGCTTTGCCCTCCCGAGCTGGGCCATGGAGGTGGCTCCTGCCCATGCCAGTCTGGCCAGGCTGCAGCCCCTTGTCTCCTGTGGTTGCACTTCCCCCCTCCCTGCCCCACACATTGAGAGGCTGGGGCCTAGGTGTGGGGGGCTGTGGGTTGGGACTGAGGGGCACCGGCAGGGCCAGGGGGCTGTTTTTTTTACTTACTGGATCGGGAGTGGCCATCTCTGTTTACATAGACATAGACATAGATTTCATAGACATCAGGGCTGGAAGGGACCTCGGGAGATCATCGAGTCCACATGGGTCCTGGTTCCAAAAATGTCGAGACCCATTGCCATAAGAGACGAGGGGGAGGCTGCTGTTTCCTACATGCTTGTAGCGGCCTTTCGACCCGACGACAGAATGGGTCAACCGATAGCATGGGGTTGTCGCTGAGAAGCAAGGAGAGCAGACGTCTCCGCGCCAGATCTCACAGCACTGCTCAGAGCAGGCAAGCCTCCTGGTCCCCGTTTCAAAGGTGGAGAAATGGAGGCAGAGGGAAGGAAAATGACTCGCCCAACATCACCGAGGAAGCCAGGAGGGCAAATAGAGCCCAGGTGCCCACTTTGGTGCCCCATCCACTAGGTCACGCTGTCTCCCAGGTGTAGGGAGGAGTCCAGTAAGTTAGGGAAGCTCTCTGGGTGCACTAGTGTTATTCGAGGCATGACCCATGTCCTAGCAAATAACACTGAGCGCCCTGGCTGCCCAAAACACTGGAAAAATGCCAAAAGTGAGGGGAAGACTGAATGCACAGAGGGTTGGGTGTTGTTTATAGAGGCACCGGGAGCACTGCTCAGCAGCGGGCTCCTAGATGAACGCCAGCCCCCAGCATTGGGCTCATGAGCTACTCCAGTCCCACGTAAGCTCTGCTGGAGACAGCCTGGGCTGGCAGCAGGGTTTGCTGTGGGACTCGCTTACTCTGCACGTGAGAAGTACAGACGGTGCCGCCTGCACCCTCCCAGTTGGGACCTGGGGGCTGTAAGGGATGAGGTTACTCCCTCCTCTTTGCTTCACTGCCACTGATGCCCCCAAGAAACCTGCAGGGGTGGGGGCACTCAGTGGCATATCTCCCCTCCTATGCAATCTGAAGTCAGTCTGAAAACACCAGGTTATTAAGGAACAGTGCTAGAGCATTATGAGAATAATCGAGCCATATTCAATACCTGCAGATTTGGGCTCATTTGTCCACACCTGAATTGTTGTTCCTATTATCGTGTTTGCTGCAGGAGTGCCCAAGAAGCGACCAGCAGTTGCTCAAAGCAGAGGAAAGTCAAAATAGGCGCGACAGACACAGGGTGCAGGGAAAGGCTATGAGATGCAACCAGGGTGAACTAATGTGACACGGGGGCAAGTGCTGTGACAGCTTCACCAATTTTTTCAGTGAAGTTCCTGAATAGAGAATCAGCTCCCTGGAAAGAAGAAGTGGAGGCAGTGGGGATGGGGCAGACAAAGAGCAAAGGGTGTAAGGGACAAGTGTGGGTGAAGGTGAGGTGAAAGGACGATGAGATGGAGAAGGAAGTGCCGGAGCAGCCAGCCACGCAGGGCAGACACCACCCAGTCCAAACTGCAGAAAGATTGAATTGCAGGGGAGGAGCTGCCTGGGTTTGGGCTGCCAAGAAGCAAGGAGGCTGAAATCCTATTGCTCAGGACAGTGTAGGACCCAAAGGAAGAGCCCAGGCAATGTGATTTCCTAAATGCTACAAAAATATTCATTTTTATCTCTCTCTCAGCTTTTCTGCATCACCTCCTTGGCTTTACTGGTCAGTCCCTATCACTGCCTTCCTATCCAGCAGAGATGCAATGGTTTTATTTTGAATCTCAAGGTTCATTCTTTGTTATTTATCTGTATTGGCTTTGGTGCCTGTTAGCCTAAGGGATATGACTCATCCGTGTTGTTCTTTACTGGCCTGTGTTATTCTTCACTATTTACTCTGCCTTCCCCTTTCCCATGGCTTGGGCTTGGAAATCTTGCTTTCTGTACAGCCCCCCTGAAGCCCACCGTTGTTGGAAATAGGAGTGATTTCAGCGTGCATAGGTACACCGGCGCTAACGTGGGGACCAGCGGCACTGGAGCCACAGTGCACGGCTCCAAATAAGATCATGCCAGACCTTGGTGTCACTACATCGTTGCTGCTATCAGTGCCCAAACTACCTAGGTTAAAGCCAGTTTGGGCAGGTGTGCTATTCTGCAACCATGTCTTCCATTGCACAGCTGACAGCCATAGTTGCTTCGTGTATAGCCCTTGCTGTTTTCCCTTTAAAACGTATCTGTCTAGTAAGACAAATCTGCTCGGCGACACTTCCTCCCTGCCCACGCGCTGCCCACAATGCTGTCTTTCTTGGATCCTACGTTATCCACGTTTCCTCTTTTATGTATCCGGTGTGGCGACAGCCTCCCTCTACTCTGAGATGGCTCCAAGGTGACACATAAACCTACTGTTTCTGAGGGTCTCCTGACTTCCATTCACAATATTACACTTCCCAGAATGCTCCCTCTTCGATAATCTCAAATAGCTCCTTAATAAACTAGTTCAATGTATAAAGCATTTAACTGGTCTGTAATTTCCTGGTAAGCCAGCAGGTTCCCTAATAAATATACTAGTGTTGTGCTGGCAGCAGGCCAGGCTTCGGGGATCTCTCTTGAATTCCAGTAAGCGAGCTTGTAAAAACATTTGCTAAAACGTCTCCAATTTCCATCCTTCCTCCCTTCGCCATTCCTGACCTACGAGGGCTGCTCCTGGTCCCTTATCAGAACTTGTGCACTTTTTAACGGCCCCACCAATGAGGTGGATGTGCTTGTCATTCAACTCTAGACCTGGCAAATCTGCTTTGAAACAAAAGGCCACCTTGTTCTTTGTAAAAAAACAAAACAACCCCCCCCCAAACAAACAAACACGTGTTTAATAACCGCTTGATAACTTTAGCCTCCCCCGGTTTCCCTACCGCCATTCTTAATGGGCCGGGTCGTTTCCCCCTTAGACACTTAAAGGTCGTTTCCCCCATAGACACTTAAAGGAACCTTTGGCCAACTTTTGTCGTTTTATCATGAGTCTCATAACTTTTGTTATGTTTCTCAAAGCCTCAACTCCTGGACCAAGGAGAATTTCAACTTTCACTTGTTTTTTGGAAGTGAGTTTCTGGTCCTTGTGGCTGTGGAGAAAAACCTGAAATTGCAAAGTGCATGAATCCTGAAGATCTCAACATGGCAAATAAAGCCAGCTCAGCATTTATTATTTTTTAAAATCTCATGAGTTTTGGAAGGCCTGATTCATGATGCTGCACACTTGGGGCTGGCAGGAAGTAACGGCTGTATGGCCATTTTTCATGGCCAGTCCTTCTTTTGGGTTCCAGGTCTTTAAAACAACTTTATTCCTCCTGTTCCTAGCTCTCTTCTACCTTTTTAAGTGCTCTTGGGTTATCTTTGCAGAAGTCTGAGCACAAGTTTGACTTTTGTGGGGCTGAAAATAGACTGAATCCTCTGGACTCCTTTCAGTACATACCTGACATTGTCTCATGATGAGTGACTCCAGGGACTTACCTTTACTACTTGTGTATTACTCACTCACACTTTTGAGCTTTATCCTGAGATGTTGGCTGTTACAACCTCTACTGGTTTTTTTTTGGGGACAGTCAGTGGATAAAAAAAATCGTAGGCCATGGCTGATTAAAAATAAAATTCCAGGGAAGCTGTTCCCCATGGAAAATGAGGTTTTAAACATAGACAATCTTGCTTGCAAAACGAGGTTAGTTTGGCTTGTCAAGCCCCCCGTCAATGGGCTTACGCTGAAGCCAGCGCCACTGCTGTCAATATGTGATCGGCTAAATTAAGCTATGCCTTCCCGTGTGCCAATCTCCATTAGCTGTAGTGTCGATATAGATTGTGATGTCATTTGAAAGCATCATCTTCTGATGTGTAATTACACCTTCCCCTCTTGTTCTTGGTTTGTGATTTTTTTCTTAACCAGCTCTTAAGTGCAGCTGTCACAGCAAATCTCTCTATCATGATGGACTTGGACTAAGGATTTGAACAGGATAGCAGTGCTCTAGTGAGCTCCCCTATAAAGCTCGCTATTTCCTCTCTCCCTCAGCCATCCACGTGCCACCCTCTAGACCCTGGGTGCTTTTATCTTTTGGTAACATTATAGCCGAGTTAATTACCTAGCCTGGGACTTGTGGTACCTGGCTCTAATGCCCTGCTCTGCTACACAGTTTCTGGGCAGGTGATTTACTCTGCTTGTGCCTCAGTTTCCCGTTTTGGACAGAACAGTGCTTCCTACCACAGAAGGTCTTGTGAGGATAATTGCACTGAAGATGGTGAGGTGCTCAGAGACTCCAGGGATGGGGGCCACATAATTAGCAAAGCTAGGTAAATAATGAAGTGACTTAGCTCCACAATTGCATTCCAACTCCTTTGAATGCTAATCATCCCTCTCTTTCTTTTTCTCATTAATCCAGTGGTTTCTAATAACATTTACCTAATGGTGCAGATTCTTCTTTAATCAGTTTAATATCCCTTCCTAGCCGCTAAATAGCTTAAAAAGATAAAAGGAGGTTAAAGGGCACTGTGTTTCCTCTGCAACAAGAGAGCCCAAACTAGCTAGGGTTTTCTCATTTCGCCCTTCTGCCCCGTGCCGCCAACCTGCCCCTGCTCATGTGACAGCTGTGGTGGGGCATCTCTGACTCACCTCCAGCTCATTTGTGCTCTGGTCTGAATGCGCGGACCTGCTGACTGAATCTGAGTTTGGATTCGTGAAGCCCGTTGCATTTGAACTGGTGGGGGGAAGGGCGGGGGGGGCGGGTTAGAATTGTATGTAAGCTCTAAGGGGTCGGATCAGTAGCCAGGACATTCACCATGCGTGTGTCTATACAAACATTTGATCCAGGACCAGTTTACTTGCAGGCAAACTACTTGTGAGTAAATGCACTGGGGCAGGTGTGTAGTATACATGTGCAGGGATGTGGGAGCAGATTTGCTGCTCCTAGGAGAAAACTGCTCCCAATTCCTGTGGCCCTGTAATGGGCCCCTGCCACCACCAGGGGGAGCATGAGGCTCTGGCCGCACCTGCCAGCAGCTAGCAGCTGTCTTTTCAAGGCAGTCCTGCTCCCTGCTCCTTGGCCAGCTATTTTTCCCTCTGGGAACAGTGTGCAGAGCCCAGGGCCAGCATGTGGCGGCTCTCTTGCTGAAGTCTCTGTCTCCCCATGCCATGGCTGCTCCAACTCCAGCCCCTGCTCCTGGCAATAACACCCAGTGCCCCAGGCTCCTGCTGGCCATGGTGCTGGCTCTGCTGGCCCTAGTGAGCCCCCACGGCCAAGTCCCCAGGTGAGCCGCACACCCGCCAGCAGGGACCAGGGCACCGGCTGCAAGAGGTACTAGCTGACCTCCTCCTCCTGCATTCCCTGCTGTAGCCCACCTGCACAGCTGCCTATGGACCCTCATCCCACCGCCCACCACCAGCACCAAGTCCACTGCAGACAGTTCTCAGAGAAGCACTTTATTGCCCTCACAACAAACTGAGCCCCC
>NW_017728917.1:8115240-8117025 GCF_001723895.1 Crocodylus porosus
GTTAGGTCTTTCTATAGAAAACCTGGGAGGGTCTCATTGCTTGATTGTGCTTTCTGCCTTGAAATGGGTTGTCAGCTGATTTGTAGCCTTGTGTTTCTTTTTAATCCCCATAAAATAGTGAGGTTCTGTCTTGCATCTTGGTGTCTGTGTGTGCATGGGAGGATCTTCCAGTTCAACTTTTGTGCTGCTTCTGGTTTATTCCTCTTCCACAATGGCTGAATGAATCTGCCCCCTCCTACCTTGAGACTGCTGTAAATTCTATACCAGATACCAAGGAGAGAGGAAGAGGGGGGATGCTGTTATGTGTGAAGCAAAACCATATGGCAACCACAAGACCACTGAGGGTTGGCGGCATAGGGGAGATGCTCTTAAAAATGGCATTATGGTCTGCTGTCCAACAGAAGGACATGAATGAACTGGGGGTACAGATGATTCATCTTTATATTGGCCTGTTCAACCCTGGTGCTTATCTTCAAGCCAGGAACCGGTATGGAAGTTTGATGTACTGGTCTAATCTAATTGTTTAAGTCTCAGTGCACATTGATCCAGGTCTATCTTAGACCCGATTTTGCCATTTTTAAACCAGTCTATGCCAAACTTCTGTTCCGTTACAGTTTAGACCAGTTTCTGATCACTTAGGCTGGGTTTGTACCTAGCCCAGGTGCACACCCTTTGTCCTTGTGGTGTTGGCTTGACTATGAACATCTTGTATGTCCATCCTACAGTTCCTGAGTTGTTCTTTCTTAGAGTTGTTTTCTGCTTGCCAGTTATTGCATGTAGGACACATTACAGGTGCAGTGATGGAGATGTGCACATATCACTTACACCTTTGGCTATCAGTACCTTTTCTCCAGCAGCACATTCCCAAGCTTGCCAACTTGATAGGTGCTGATAGCACTGAGGTACCACTGATAGTAAATAGTACACTCCCATCAGGCCTCCTGCTTCATATCCACCAGCCATTACTTACCCCAAAATCCCATTAACTTAGTGTCTCCTGCCTGGTTCCCAGGAATCATTACTTATTATGACACAGTCCATTTTGGAGGTTTTGCTGTTGCCAAAATTGTGGTCTCTCAGAGGCTCAGGGTTAAGATTATAAGCTATGGGGGGAACATTAGCTGCTCTTGAGTAGCTGGTTAAGACCAAAAAACTGGCTCCAGGAGCCCTTGGGATCTGCTCCAAAGCCCGTTGAACTCCATGTGAATCTTTTACTGACTGGGATGGATGTTCGATCATACCCTTTTGGAAAGACAGCTTCCCCAAACCCATGTCTAAGTAGTATGTGTGATGAATAGTGCTCAAAGAAATGCATGGGGCAGTGTGTCAAAAACTACTGAAAGTCTCCACATGCAACATCAAACTGCGCCTTTACAGCAGGCCACAAGGCTTGTCTCCGCTACAAGCCTTCTGCCGGCAGACAGCTGCCACCAAAGCACCTCCCCACCCACTCAGCTTGTGTGCAGCACCTGCCGGAGCCACGGGGCTCCACTGTAACAGCTGTGTGGGCATAGTGCACCCCTGGAGGCACCAGCTGTGAAAGAGGCTGCAGCAGCTGGAAGGAAGTATCCATTGCTTGCAGACCTAGTGTTGCTCTGTGAGCAAAAGAAAAGCATTTGCAGTTCTGCGAGCAGTATCTGGACTCTGTAGGGCTGACAAGGCTTCAGTTGGTTTTGACTGATCCAGGCACTGATGGATGCACTTGGGGTTAAAACGGTCCCTGGTGGAGCTCCACTGAAATCAAGAACAGAGTTACACTGCAGGTGGACACGGCGTGGTGGGTCA
>NW_017728917.1:8117446-8121859 GCF_001723895.1 Crocodylus porosus
CCCTGGGGGTCTTTAAGAGGAGGCCGGATGTACACCTTGCTGGGGTCGTTTGACCCCAGTACTCTTTCCTGCCATGGCAGGGGGTCGGACTCGATGATCTGCTCAGGTCCCTTTCAGCCCTACAGACTGTGAAACTATGAAGTTTTCCTTTTGGAAGTATTGTTTTGTAAAGAGATCAATGGAGTTTGTAGTTGAAATTGTGCAGAAGGCAACTAGTTAGCTATACTTCCTTCTTTTCATTTAACTGGCCATCACATCCTAATTATTATCTCTCTTTTTTAACTACTGTACTCAATTTACAGCCTAATTACCCTTACCTTGTTTGTTTAATGAAGCTTATATAATGATTCCTGTGATCTTCATGAAACATTACGCTGGGATTTTATTTTTCACTTTATAAACTGTGATTTTATATTAATGTTTTATAACCTCAGGTTTCTAATCATAAAGTCATAAGGAGTTTAATTGATTTGAAACTAGCCGTGCCCTGAAGTGTGTACATGTCAAATTGATTCAAATTGATCCAATGTGTTTAAATAACGCTCATGCCAGAAACCACGTTGCACCTTATACTACCAGATATCTGCCGAAAGCACGCTGGAAACGTACTTATGCTGCCATCTTGGTATAAGAAAGTATTAGCTAGAACACATTGTTTGTTGCAGTTTGAGAAGCCAGGGAAGTGCCCCCAAACCCAGAAGAAATTGTAGATGCATTAAGTCTGATCCTCAGTTGGCGTAAACCCAGGTAGCTCCATTAGAGCCATGGCTCTAGGTGAGTTATGCTACCCAAGGCCCACGGCTAAGTCTGTCACCACCTAGTTGTGCTGTGTTGAACCCATTGCTGTGGTTCCCAATTAGTGAGTTTTGAATAAATCATTTGTACTCAAATGTAATTGTTTTTCAAAGAAAATGTGGGTATTGAGGCCTTGGGTAGAGACTCTGCAATAAGGGCACTGGATTTCAGACATAATTATCAGGTAGGACATCCTCCTCTTTTGATCCTGCATTCTGCGATCCCTCATCATTAGCTTTCCAATCTGACACGCTCTACAAGGCAGAATCTGCATTTTATAAGGCCACGGTAGGTTATCTTGGCCGTCTTGGTACTAGTGTAAGTCATTCAAGTCCTAATTGGCTCTAACTGGCTCCCACAAGCTGTTAAATTCTGTACTTGTGGCAACATCCATTCCCGCTGTCGGAAACATCAAAGGAATCAGAGAAATGATTTACAAGCCGGTCTTTACAAGCGAAAACCCTAATGTACAGTATAAAGCAAAAAGCCATACTCATCAGCATCCTTGGGCTATGCCTTTTGGAAAAGTAATGTGGGATCCATACAGCCACACCACTGATCAGTAAAACCAAATTGTTGTCAGCCTAATTTAGCTACCCTCACAGCCTAAGCAATCACCTGACAGTATCATCATGTCAGCCTCTTGCTGTGGCACCAGACATCTCTTTCCTTTGCTAATCAGGTTTGGGTTTTTTTTAGAGTCCTTAGAAAAACCTGACCTGTTTAAATTACACAAATACACATTTATGCCTTTGTGACCATTGGACTAACAAATGGGCAGTTTGTGAATGCAAAAGAATATTTTTAATTAGACATGGGTGTCTCCAGAAGCCTTTTACTTATTTTGCACCGAGATTAGATTTTAACGAAATGGTTGCACAGAAAGGGTCAAAGCTGTTGAGTCAGCTAAAATGCAGGCGCAGGTTGATTTACGGTGAGTAGTGCTGTCATTACTGAAACTCTTACATAAACTGGCAAAGCGATTATATTTATACAGCTCTTCCTTGTGGGCTTCTTCTGACCTTCATACTTGAATAGACTAGCACTAGACTCTTCAACCTATGCCAGTGACAGAAGCCGGACCTCCAGGGAGGAAGGCTCTACTCCGCACGAGTAAGCGTTGGCCCTCACCATGCTCATGCTAATGCATTGAGATATTACCAGTAGTGATACTGGAAGGGATTACCGAGTCATATTTACCATGCATAATGTAGGAGCCACAGTCTTGATCCCGAGCAAGGAATGAAATGGGCTCTTTGCATAAAGCACTGCGACTTTGCTTGCATAGGGACTTTGCAGTTTGGAAAAGAAGCTGCGACTTTTCCAGTATGGATCACAAACCAGGTTCTCTTTTATTTCCCATCATCTTGAGTCATGGGCCAAGACGATCTAAAAGCAGAATTTCCAGTCAAATGGGGCGTAGGGTAACATGACAGCACACAAGTTACAAAGCCAAATAACAATACCAGGTCACACGAAGCATTTACCTAAGTAGCCCTTCGCTTCCAACCTCTTTCATGCAGCGTTGAGCAACTTACCTGCTCTTTATCATTAGAAGGTGAGAGGTTTTGACCTGCAGACCTCTGAGCCCTAGATAAAAAGCTAGACAGCCGCTGTTTGCTGTAGCAGCAAAGGACAAGGTGAATCATGCTGCATGCAGAAAAGCCTCTTTGGAGTCTTGGGCCTTTGTAATTTGCTTTACTCGGCAGAGCACAGACAGCGCTTGAGCGCAGTCAAACGAAAGGATGTTGTCTTCTAAGCATATGACTGCCAAGCCTTCAAGGTACGTTTCATGTGCTTTGCTCAGAGAGAGGGTTGTTTTGTTTTTTTTAATGATCTTTTCTACATAAACGATGATCAGTTGTTGATAATTACCCCTCTTCCTCAAGCACTAGTAAATCCAACTCTCCAGAGACAAACTGCCTGCCAAGCTTCCCATGAGGCTGGCAAGACTTACTTTATTTAGGTCCCTCATCCCCTTGGAGCGCACAAGTAATGAAATACTTTAATGTTTTCCCGGTGTGTGTGAGTACGGGAATTACAGGGCAGCTGTAGGCACATCTTGTCGCACAAGCTTTGCTTCCTTCTGACTTCTGTGTGTGTGCCCTACCTGCGTCCGCTCTTGCCAATGGCTGATTTTAGCACTGACATCAATGAGAGCAAAATTTGGCCCTGGGTGAATGTAGCTTAGCTTGAATGATATAACCTTTCTGCGCTGCAGTGTCCCCAGGAGCAAAACATGGATAGTAACCTCCCCTCCAGAAGCCCTACTCGGCCTCCATTGCACTCCCTGACCGTCTTTCCATTGGCATCAGTGGGAGTTGCATTGGGACAAGAAGCTGTTCAGCAGCTGGATTTATTGGTGACTATAAAGCACTTGAAGATCTTGCAGAGGGAGAGGCAATAAACTTGCGGGAATCCACGGGGCAGGGCAACAGCAGGTTCCCGTGCCCTTCGGCTCCCTCCCCAGTCCTAGAAAAGGTCTAGGGTAATGCCTGCATGTGGTGCTGCCCTCTGCACAGGGTCTTGCAGGTTGTGAATACATTCGCTCTTAACTGGCCAGCTCGTTTTCATAAAGACATTCAAACCCACTCCATTGATCTGGAGAAGAGGGGAACAGACATGCTTCTTCCAGAGTGCCATGCTCATTTTTTATAAACCCAGGGAGGACCAAAGGAAATTCTTCTAGTCTTCTGTAGCCTTTTAAGAAAAAGTAGTAAGAAAAGATGAGTGAGTACCCTGGATTTTATTTTCTTTCTTTGCATTATTTTGTTCTGCCTTGGAATACAGCAAAAATTGTCTGCTCCTTTTTATAATACCGAAGATCCATGTAAATCCCATCTCAGATCATCATCTCTCTACAGGCAAAACAAAGATGAGTGCATTGATTTTAGCGTAAAACTCCCAAAGGAGTCCTCTCACTTGTACAACCCATATCTAGGTAGCCTTGCATTTTCACTGTGTAAATCACGCATCCCTGCACTGACTTTCTAGTAAAATACTGCAGAAATAATGTACATTGCCCTCATGAGAATATTTTTGTATCAACTGGCCCATAAAAGTTCACCAAGGAATTATGCTCATACCAATATATAATCTCCACTTCCTGATGATGGCATTGCTTCGGTATAGATAAAATTGAATTTTAATTTGTTCTTTTTTCAGACACACAGTTGTACTTTCCAGGTGCATCTATGGGGCTTGTGGAAAGGAAGTAGCCTTCTGGGATTTTGGTTACACAGATCACTGCATTTCATTGATTGGTGGCATTGGCCTAGAGTGTGTACTTTGTGCCATACACAACGCAGTCCACCAGCGTCCCGACCCATTTGAAGTCTCCTTTGTAACAACAAGTGGAACAAATTCATTGCAGAAATTGGGAAAATAGAGTTCATACAGCAGGGAAAAGCCACAGCCCTGGAAGCAGAGTATGAGGCTGGGGCAGGGAAAAAGGCATGCTACTAGGATGAAGACTCCCGGCAGCATGACCATGTCATGGTTTCATAGTTAGGGTCGGAAGGGACCTGAGCAGATCATCCAGTCTGACCCCAGCCATGGCAGGAAAGAGTATGGGGTCAAACGACCCCAGCAAGGTGTTCATCTAACCTCCTCTTAAAC
>NW_017728917.1:8122072-8144930 GCF_001723895.1 Crocodylus porosus
GCGGCGCCCAGAGCTGGACGCAGTACTCCAGCTGCGGCCTGAGCAGTGCCGCACAGAGGGGGAGGATCACCTCCCTGGACCTGCTCGAGATGGGTGTATGACAAGGTGCGGTTGGCTTTCCTGACCACGTCCCCACGCTGCCGGCCCATGTTCATCTTGGCATCAGTGATAACTCCAAGATCATTTTCTGCCTCTGCCCTGCCGAGAAGGGAGTTCCCCGGCCTGCAGGTATGGTGCCAGTTCTTCCTCCCCAGGTGCAGCACCTTGCACTTGTCAGTGTTGAATCCCATCCTGTTCTCATCCGCCCGCCCCTGTAACCTGTCTAGGTCTAGTTGCAGCCTGTTCCTCCCTTCTAACGTGCCTACATTCCCCCACATCTTGGTGTCGTCTGCGAATTTGAACAGGGTGCTTTTTACCCCCTCGTCCAAGTCACTGATGAAGATGTTGAGCAGTGCGGGCCCAAGGACCGAGCCCCGGGGGACCCCACTGCCCACATCCCTCCAGGTCAAAAATGACCCATCCACCACCGCTCTCTGGGTGCGGCCCTCCCGCCAGCTGGCGACCCATCTGACTGTGTGGGTGTCTGCACCACAGCCCCCCGGTTTCTTAATGAGAACGGGGTGAGAGACAGTGTTGAAAGCCTTCTGGAAGTCCAGGAAGACAATGTCCTCTGCTACCCCTGTGTCTAAGGATTTGGTGACCTGGTCGTAGAAGGCCACCAGGCTGGTCTGACAGGACCTGCCGCTAATGACCCCGTGTTGTTGCCCCTGAGAATAATCTCCCCCCGGCCCCTCGTGGACATGTGCCAGGATAACTCTCTCGAAAGCTTACCCAGGACTGAGGTAAGACTAACTGGCCTATAGTTCCCCAGGTCCTCCTTCCTCCCTTTTTTGAAGATGGGAACCACGTTGGCCCTCTTCCAGTCCTCTGGCACCACACCAGAGCACCACGAGTGCTCGTACAGCCCTGCCAGGGGTCCTCCTTGCTCTGAATTACAGAGGGTTAGAAAGTGATTTTTTTTTCCTGCCAAAAATGTTGCCTGAGACCATTGTTTTGGTGTTCCTAAAGAACAGCATTTTTTGGTGAAGGCAGAAAAGGTTTTGTGACAATTTTCCATTTTTGTCACAAAAAAGGCCACTTTCCGTAAAGAACAAATGTGGTGATTTTTTTTCCCCACCTAGCTTCACCCTGAATTCTTCTCAGGAAAGTGGTGGCTAACTCCTGCTGGGGGCTCGGTAGGACTCCCACCCAGGGGACCCACCCGGGATGCGTGGGGCTATGTTCTCCAGCCACCCAGGATCTTTACCTTTTCCAACCAGTGCTGTGTGCTTCCGGGACTGTGGGGGGCTTCAGCAGCCCACTGCCCTTCCCAGTGAAGAGGGGGAAGACTCATTCATTTCTGCTCATGTAACTTCCTTCCTTGGCAGATATCCCACCATGTGGATCCTCCAACAAGTTTACACCGGTAGCGGCCTTAGGGGAGGGCAAACTGGGCAACTGCCTGGGGCCCCCACACTTGGGGGGCGGGAAATGTTGTAGTATTCTCCACTCCAGTTGTAATAAAAATGAATTACATGGAATATTTGTATTATCAATATTGTATTAAGATACTTTCATTGCAGTTTCACGGATAGGGCAAAGTGAAATTGAAATAAAAAATGTCCGACTTGCATATAGGCCATCAATATTGAGCCTCTAAGGGGTCGCAAATGATTCTTTTGCCCAGGACCCCAACAACCCTAAGGCCACCACTGGTTTACACTGGCATTTTCAGCAGTTAATCTACACGCACAGAGACATGTACAAAGACATGCAAGTACACACTGTTCCTAGAGTTTTCTCTATTTCTGTCTTCCGATGTGCATCTGGCCTGACGGTGGTGCCTCTCTCTCTGAGGTCCGCACTGCAGTCAAAGCAGACCTACCAGAACGCCCCCCCAGAAGCAAACCTAACTGCAGCTCAAGCAGACCGACCTAACCAGAACTAGCTTCAAGGGAGCCAGTCTGGATACTGCCACCACCGTCCCTGCAGTGGCAAAAAAACCCAGCAAAAAGTCAAGTAAACACATGGGCAGTTGGCTAGCCCTGAGCTCCATGCTGCTGGAGCTGCATTGCTAGCAGTACCACCCGTGCCACGAGTGCATCTCCATGAGCTGTCATCACAGCATGGGCTATGGTATGGATGTACCCTGGGGGTTTGTCTCTAGCTGCAGCTGTGTGCAGATTTGAAGTCTTTGCTGGCACTGTGGATCAACTCTGCAGGAAGGTTAGCGCCTTGTCCTGCATCGCAGACCTGCCTCCTGGTTCTGGAGGAGACTTGGTGTTTTCTCCCCCTTCCAGCAGGAAAAGGCAGCAGTTTCCTGTCACCTTGTGCATGCCAGAAAGAAAAGCAGAACTTGATACTCTCCCTTGTCACCTAACAAACAGTGGGGTGTGAGGAACCTGGGGCTGCTACTGAGATGGGGTGAGAGCCTAATTTGAGGCCAAGGCTCAGTGAAAGCAGCTTGCAAGGAGTGGGGATCAGCAGCCCTGTACCTCAAGCCTGCCTGTGCTTCAGCCCTGAGCCCTGAACTGCAGCAAAATCCTAATCCAGACCCAAGTGCATGTCTAACCACCTGCTCAGCAGTTCAACTAGAAGAGGGCATTTATAACTGAACCGAGCTAATGCATTCAGCAGCTCCCCTCTTGCACTGATGAGAAAGCATCAAGAAACTTGAGAAAGACACAGATGTCTTCATTTGTACTAGCTCTGGAGTAAAATCATGAGACAATTGGAAGGGGCCGAACAGAGGTGAGGCATAATGGCAAGGAGAGGACAGAATGATTTATCCCAAGGCAGTCCTGTGCGGGGGGATATCTCTGTTGCTGCAGGGCCCCACAGCTGGCTGATAGAGCAGAGCTCTTTCTCCCTTGATAAGCATGCATGCAGCGTATATAATTCTTCTGGAGGTCTCCTACTAGGCTAAATCGTGATTTCTGCAAACTTTATGCATTGGTAAGATAAAAGGTAATGAGACTCCATACATTTCCTGGCAGAGTTTCCTTGCTAACCTTTCAATTGCTTCCAAAATGGCCTGGTGCAACCTCCCTATTAGAAACAGATTGGAGGGCTTAATTCTCCTCTTATCACGGACAACACCCAAGGGAAAAGAGCCATGTCCTTCTCCTCCCACTCTCCTGCAGGGATTTGCTTCCAGAGCTGATGATAACTGAGAGCAGCTTCGGGCTGTAGTGCTTGTGTGTCGGGAAGTGGCAGGAATATATAAAACATAATATACCTGCACCGAGAGGTTGGTAGGTGTCAAGAGAAGGAGGGAGAGTAAAAGCCAGACATGCATGCAAAGTGGATGCTCTGCTTCCTGAGGTCAGAGTGATGCGTGTTGTTTTTCATTGAATAATCCTGCTGACTTTGGAGGAGCTGTGTCCACGTGGGCCAGTCACCAACCTGAATTTTTCTGTGCCGTACTTAATTCATATGAACCTGCAGATCTCTGTGGTCACTAACCCTAGTGGGGAGGTCACTGGTACCTTATTTCCTATTTCAAGTTATTGGCTTGATAAGTTGTTGCCGATGCTGCTTGGTGTATCCGCTCTTCTTGTCCTCATGTGTCTGCCTGTTAGATCTGCATACGAGCGAGTTACTTCGGTATCACTTGGGAAGGAGGTCGGGGTTCAGTCCTGATTCTGCAGCAAACTTCCTATATGATGAAGACCTTTTTCTTTCAATAAGTCATACCACTGAGGGTGAACTCTTAGACACCCTCTGTCCCCTGAGTGCTTGCTGAGGCTATTTGCCAATTTGGGGTGCCCAGAGATGGTGTCTCCCCCAGGGAGGGCTGAACTCTGAGAGCCTTGCCCCCTTGCAGTAGCACCCTGCTGGATAAACTGTCTTATGGACATCCAAAGAGGTAGTTAGCTGTGCTAGCCTCAAGTCGGGCAGAGAGCAAGGTAGAGAAGCACCTTATAGACTAACTGAATCAGGGATGCATAAGCTTATGGAGGTCTGTGAGTGCACAAGAGGGGGAAGCCACAGAGGGAGATGGCGGGGGTACAGCAGGAGTAAGTAGCTGATGTGAAGAGCGGTTCAGCAGCAAGAGGCCCCTGCCGAAGGGCTGGTTTCTCTGGTAGCTGCTCAAACAAAGCTCTGAATTATTATCCGGAGGGAGCCTTGTTCGGAGAAATGGTCCGGTTGCAGGTCAGGTACCTGTGGCCGTCCATAGCATGAAGATTGCCTGGTCCCTCCTCGTCTTTGCTGCCCGTGGAGGCAAGGGCATGGCTGCATCTCCATTTTGCAGAGGGGAAACTGAGGCACAGAGGCCCAAACCCTCAGCCACCTGTCTCCTGTTGAAATAAAGCGCGCAGGGGTGGGACCTCAGGGGTGTCTGACCAGCCTGGTGCAGAACTGAATTACCCCCGCTAGCTTTAAACCAGCTCGCCCAGTACCAGAACCAGTCTGGCCGCTGCGACACCGGGCTCCGCCGCAGCTGTGCGGAAAGGCTGTGTGTGCCCTGCCTACGCTGCCTGTGCTGCCCGAGCTCAGCGCGCAGCGGAGATGTACCCTCAGTGTCCAAAGTCCCAGGCAAGCTCTCTAACCGCTTCCGCTCTCCTCTCAATTCCCTTGTGACCCAGTCCATGGAGGGCCCTGGAGTCCGTGCTGTAGGCAGAGCGGAGAGGTGCACTCTGTTTCCTCACAGCCCCTTTCCCATCTCTCATCTGCTGTGCCTGACGGGCTGCACAGCTCCCCCGCTGGCCCTGCTTTATGCCTCTGCACAAAAATCAGATGGGGAGCTTAAAATGAATGTGTCTGGATGCAGGACTGTGAAGGCAACAGAATTTCTGCTCCGAGCTAATATGATGCTTGCTCGCATTTTTGCTTAATCTGGGGACCAGCAAATAGAATCTGTTTCTCCGGGGACATTGCGATGCAGCTGGCCAAGTGCCAGCGTATTGCCAAATGACTATTGATTTCCTAGCAAGGTGTCTGAGTTGTAGGCAAGAGAATTGCTCTTTTAGCCTGACTGCGTGCTGGGAGGAAGAGAGGCAGCAAAGTGTAATTTCAGGACACCCAGTGTGCTTCGCTCCCCCAGGTGCTGCAGGCCACGATGGGATGGTTTCACTCCTGCATGCACGGGCAGGTCTCTCTCTGCTGCTTCCATATAATAACAATTTAGCGCTTCGGGGTATAAACGAAGCGAAGAGACACCCGGGTTTGGGTCCGTGTCAATGTGGGCTTGGGAGAGACCGTACACGGGCAGGTAGCACTGAGATCAGGTGGAGGGCAGGTGCATTATAACAACAGGCTTTGCCCTACCCCTTGCTTTTCCCGTCTCTCCTGCTTAGACCCCTTGTTCACCGAGTTCCACTTTTTTACGTGAATCTGTTTGTGCGACTGTCTCAGGAGCTGCCGCCCACAAAATCCAGTGCCTGTTGCTATAACTACAGCGCTGAGAAATTCAGCCTGGACTTTCACCGGTGAGTCTTTTGGGCATCTCTCACAGTGCAGAGAGGGTGCAGAAGGGCTTATTCCTGCTATTGATTGTGGGGAAATCAAATTCTGCGGGGCTTATTCCTGTATTTCAGGGGATGCGGCAGGACTCTGAATCCTAAGTTTCTGTTCATTCTTTACTGGCCAAAGTCTTTGGAAAACATGCAGAAAGTTGGGCTTGCATCCATCCCATTCAGGACCATCTTCTGTTTATCCCCTGGCCTTTCTCTCATGTTCCTTGGAAACTTTCCTGGAAAGCCTAGCTGCTGGGCTAGGCTGTCATCATGCTCATCTGGTCACGTAGGTCTGGAGCAACTTCCTGAGTGACAGTACTTGTGTGCCTGGCCCTGGCTGTGCTCTCAGGCAGTAATGAGAATCATCTTCTGGCTGTGCTGCATACAACCCCTCTGTGGTGTCCCGTTGTCCCCCATTATACACTTCTGCTGTAAACTCTTGGGCCAGGGACATCTTTGTGTGATATGTGTTTAAAGCACCTAATACATAGGGATGTGATACTTGATTTGAACTTCCAGATGATGCTACAATGCCGATATCTATCAATCTATCTATCTCCCTCTCACCCTACCTGTTATTGAGGGGCAAGTAGCCAGAACCCAAGAGTAATTATGGGTATTTCACTTTGCCTTGGGTCTGGCAGCAGGACTATGAACGGGACAACCAACACGGCGGATATTCTCTATGTAACCAAGATCCTCAACTGGATCATGCCTTAGGGAACCCATGCATGGATATAAAAGCTTCCAGAGATAAGTAAAGCTGATGTAAATCAGTGTAACTCCACTGACTTGTGCCCTTGCTGTGAAGAAGGCTAACAGCATACTAGGCTGCATTAGCAGAAACATTGCTAGCAGATAAAGGGAAGCAATTTTTCCCCTCTATTCGGCATTGGCGAGGCTACATGTGCAGTACTGTGTTCAGTTTTGGGCCCCCCGCCGCAGAATGGACGTGAAAATTTTTGGAGAGAGTCCAGTGGAGGGCAATGAAAATGGTTGTGGGGCTGGGGGACAGGACTGGTGAGGAGAGGCTGAGGGAACTGGGCTGATTTAGTCCGCAGAAAAGAAGACTGAGGTGGGATTTAAAAGCAGCTTTCAACTCCCTGCAGGAGGGTTGCAAAGAGGATGGAGCTGGAGTGGTCTCAGTGGGGGCAGACGACAGGACAAGGAGCAATGGGCTCATGCTGTGACAAGGGAAGCTCAGGATGGATATTAGGAAAAAGCTTTCTCACTAGGATGGTGGTGAAGCACTGGAACAGGTTACCCAGAGCAGTGAGGGAATCTCCTTTCTTGCAGGTTTTTAAGACCTGGCTGGACAAAGCCTTGGCTGGGATGATGTAGCTGGGACTGGGCCTGCTTTGAGCAAGAAGTTGGACTAGACGTGACCTCCTGAGGTGCCTTCCAACCTCATTTTCTATGATGCTATGAATTCAGAGGAAGTTTGATCATTTGTGAGGACCCCTGCTGCTGATCTGCTTCCATCATCTTTTAAATGGATAAAGTCTGTTTCCCTAACTTACCTATTTCTTTGCCATAAATAATTCTATAGATCATTATACCTCTGTTCCTGCAAAAGCATATCTGTAGTGCTTTGGACACGTCCTGTTCATCCTAAACGCTGAATCCGTGAACTCCTACGAGTGTTGCAAAGATAGCATCAAATGTGGCTGCCAGTAAATAAGGCTGCTACAGATGTAAAAGGCTTAGTGGGGCTGCCTCTGTATCTAGAGGGCAAATGCATTGGGTACTGAACCATGTTACCTCTGTGGTCTGGCCTCGTTGCTTTTGTCACTCTCTTGCAGAGGTTTCTTAACTGTGGGGTAAAAAAAATGCAACCACAAGGCACTGTTTTTTCAGATGCACTTTGAACTAAGTAATTAAACGGCGTGGAGGGATTAATTTGTAGCATTTTGAGATGCTGTTTACCATGCAGCTGTTGAGCATAAATTC
Source organism: Crocodylus porosus (assembly GCF_001723895.1). NCBI lineage: Eukaryota > Metazoa > Chordata > Crocodylia > Crocodylidae > Crocodylus > Crocodylus porosus. Next base: position 8,129,521 of record NW_017728917.1, read on the forward strand.
TGAAGTCTGATTATTTTTACAGCATTGAGCTGAGCATAGAGCAAAACAGACCAAGGAAAAAGCCAACCTCCAGCCTCCGGGAGCATGCAGTGGATACAGCACTTGACTGGAAATTGGGAGATTTGTTTTCCAGTTCCACTTCTGCTGATGGGTGACCAGGAGCAAATTACTTCAGTGCTCTGTGACTTAGTTTCCCCTTCTAGTTATCCACCTGATAAGCCATGTGGATGAGGTTCACTGCATCTGGTTTAGAAAGCAGTCTGCTGACAGCAGTGCAGGGAGCTGGAGGGCACTGCCACCCGGGAGAGTCAGCTTACAGGGTACATGTGGCCTTTGAAACCTGCTGGTGAAAACTGCTAGATGAAAGCTAGGTGCCCTCTTCCATCTCCTTGGTTCCTCCCCTTCTCTTCTGGAAAAGGAGAGTGGACTATGTCCTTCATAACAGCTGTGAGGAGCATCTGGGCAGGAGGCCATCTGGAGCTTCCTCACACATGACTCTGGGCGTCCCAGTGACTGCACTGTAGGTTCTTCAAAGCAAGGGGCATGGCTCTGCAGTCTCTGAGAGGCTGTAGCATGCTGACCATGATAGCGTTCCTACACTGGGTTTAACGCCCCTAACAATTTATAGTCACCAACAGCTACTGTAGTTCTCACGTGCACAGCTGGTCATTTGCTGCTGTTTAACCCGTAATACGGTGCAAGCCAGAGGTAAGCTTGAAAGATTTTGCACTCATGTCAGCAACACCCAGAAGGTTACTCGAGCGTAACTTTCTTTTTATATCTACATATATACACACTCAACACCGAGACCAACAAATACAATCCTTTCTTGTAATTGTTCTAGAATAGATATTCACTTTTGCTCTGCATCAGAGTGCATATTAGAGACATTTCAGTCTTAGACACTGCATAAGTGATTGAAAAGAAAATCATGCTAATAGCAAAAGGGCTATACATTTTGAAAATTACCACTAAACTTTTCACATGGCCAAATTTAACATCATGTCTCCTCAGCCCGTGTGTAGTTCTGCATAACCGGGGAGGTGTGTTCAAGTGTCGCTATGACACAGAGCGACGTTTATGAATACAAAACAGTTATTTAGAAACCACCAGAAATGGAGGCAAACCAATGTTAAATGGAGCAGCTGTTAGCTTTTATTTCACTCTAACAGCTTATCAGAGATCATCTCTTCAATCAAAGGCACTTAAAAAATCTTTGACAATCAATTCATATTCTACTCTGAGCCCATGAGAAAAGAATTACTAATAAAAGACCTTCCACTATTGCCTTTGTAATTTCCTTTCCACAAGATAAGTTTAGATCCCAATTTGTAAAGGACACCACACAGGACATTAAAGTTGTTGTGTTTTTTTGGTCCCAGAAAAACCCAGGATCAATTGAGAGCCTTTAATGTATTCGGTTTTATGAGTCATTAAAACTTTATTCCATGTCTGTACATCAGACCCTTTGACGAGTTCACTCCATGCAGACTTGACCGGTTAAACTAAAGGGCGCTCCTATTTTTGGCCTGGAACTGCACAACAACAGGGACAACTTTCAAAGCGGAAGCTAGCGGAGGATACAGAATATGGTGGCACCTTATGATTACCACCAACAAGCTGTAAATGCCGATGGGCTTTTCCAAAGCCCGTTGAAGGAAGTGGGAAGACCATTAATGAATATATTGTGGTCACCCTAATATTTTTGTTTGGCAAAGCAACTTCTGAAGAAAACATGCATTTTAGGCTCACGCTGAAATTAATGTGTCCATTCTCAGCATCTGACACAGTAGGTTGGTGCCTATGAACTGGGATGGTCTAACTGGGGACGGTCCTGCTTGGAGCAGGGGGTTGGATAGATGTGACTTCCCAAGGTCCCTTCCAACCCTCATTTTCTATGATCCTAGGACAGCTCATGCCTCTCTGAACCGGCTAGTCTTCAAGGTGCTCTTCACCCTGCCTTCTGGCTGAAGTTAATGAGTGTTTTACCATTTGCTCCAGTGGCAAGGAGGTTAGGGCCGAAGGACACTTAGGATAAAACATAGTGCATTAGGAGAGAGAACATCTCCACAGAGCGCTCTGCGGGGCATTTGTGCTGTGCTTGGAGGGAGGAGAGCCGCTCTTTCTGCTGAGGAAGCTTTGTCTCTCTCCTTAGGAGGACTCTCATCACGGGCCTTGGAGGATCATTCAGGGCTCTTACGAATAATAATTCAGGGCTCCTTGTCCTTGTAGTTCACACCATCATTTATTTGAAGATGGAGTAAGTGTGGAGCTACAGTTTTGCTATTGTAGCCTTTTCCATCGTTGAAGTAGGCATGGGCGACGGGTGCCTCCCGAGTCTGGAGGGACAGCAGATCACCGACTGGGAGGGGTTCGCCAGCAGCCGATCGCCGAGCTCGAAATCACCGGCGGCGAAACTGGAAGTCACTTCTGCTGGCACTTCCAGTTTTGCAGCTGTCATTTCCAGGGGGTGCACAGACAACATCTCAGGGGGTGCACGTGCACTCATGTGCACCCCCTACGCGTCACCAATGGGGGTAAGAGACGGTTATCGTGACGTGCTGCTCTGTCCTTGTTTCCTCTTTACCTGCTCTGGACTCCCCATATTGTAAATGATTTACAAGACAGCAGGCGTGTAGAGCCAGGTTGGCCAAAGCAAGGTTGCTACCCGACGGCCAACTCCCACTATTTAGATCCTCGAAACCCAGCTGCGCTACCCCGAGTTGTTTTGGTCAGGGTGTTTTATTGCAAATCGTGAAGCAGGGGTGAAAATCAGCAGGTGTTGAATGCATTCAGGTCTTGGAGGTGACTGATGAGGCCTGCAAGCCAAGCAGGCTGTGCACTCCCCCGTGCCTCAGCCCAGTAGGCCTGTTAGCTTAGACGCTGTTGCCCTCTGTGCAGCACGAGAGGCTGGCGGATGTTTCTGATGGCTCTGCGGCAGCTTGCCAGAGCCCTGTCATGCGTGTGCAGTCTTTGTGCAGCTTTCTTGGTGGCTGACAAAACCCTGCCTGCGACGGCTTTGTTCACGAGGGCTCCTGCCAGCTGCTCGGCTTTCGGTCCAATCCTGCCCTCATTGAACTGAACAGCCCAGTTCTCACTGGCTTCAATGGGATGGACTTGGGCTCTTTCTTTGCAATTTGAATTTATGAGTGCACAGTTCAAAGGAAAGGTTAAAGTTCAAAGGTCAAGAATGAGAGAGACTAAGGCCCACATTGTACGTGAGCAGAATGGCTCTCTTGATGCCAGGGACTAGGCTGAGCAGTAAGATGGCCCTGAGTAACACGCTCGGTTTCTGCACACATGCTGGGGATTAATGTGTGCACCGTATCCTAGCTCTTCTCCGTATCAGTGCTTAGTGTTAGACCTAGGTGCTCATTTCAGCTTAGATGTTGGCAAACCCTAGATACGCTTCACTGAATGAAGAGGTCATCCTAAAAAATCAGCTCCCCCGATGCGTCTCTTTATTGGACCTGACAATAGTCCAAAGCATATGAGCCTAGGGGAGATCACATTGGAGCACATTTCCAAAGCCTCCCGTGACTTTTGGGTGACCCCAGGTGACATCACCATGACAGCCTGGCTACAGGGGACCAAATTCTTCGCATTGGCTGAGCAGCACTTGATGCAAGTTTGGAGCTGCTGGGAGAAGGGCTAGAATAACTCTACACCATCTCTGTGCATCCCTGGTTCTGGAGTTTCAGGGCTCTCAGCTGGTCCTCCTCAATAAATTAGGGCAGCTTGAATGAGAGAGTGGTGGTGGATGGGTCGGTATCGACCTGGAAAGGTGTGGGCAGTGGGGTCCCACAGGGCTCGGTGCTTGGACCGGTGTTGTTCAATGTCTTCGTTAGTGACTTGTAGGAGGGTGTGGAAAGCACTCTGTGCAAATTTGCAGATGATACCAAATTATGGTGTAAAGTTAACGCACCAGAGGGTAGGGAATGAATCCAGGCCGATCTGGACAGGTTGGAAAAGTGGGCCGAACAGAATGGGATGCAGTTCAATAAGGACAAATGCAAGGCGCTGCACCTAGGAAGAAGGACTCACTAACATGCTTACAGGCTGGGGGATGACCCTCTCAGCAGCACAGCAGCAGAAAGGGATCTTGGAGTCACTGTTGACTCCAAGATGAACATGAGTCGTCGATGTGACAAAGTGATCAGTAAAGCTAACTGCACTTTATCATGCATTAGCAGGTGCATGACAAACGGGTCCAAGGAGGTGATCCTTCCCCTTTATGCAGCATTGGGGAGGCCGCAGTTGGAGTACTGCATCCAGTTTTGGGCACTGCACTTCAGGAAGGATGTGGACAGCATTGAGAGGGTCCAGAGTAGGGCCATGGGCCTGCAGGCAAAACCCTATAAGGAGAGATTGAGGGCCCTGGAGCTCTTCAGCCTCTGCAAAGAGAAGGCTGAGAGGGGATCTTGTGGCTGCCTACAAATTCATCAGCAGGGGACAGAAAGGAATAGGAGATGCTCTGTTTACCTGGGCACCTCTTGTGGTAACTAGGAACAAGGGCCGCAAACTGACAGAGAGCAGTTTCAGGTTAGACATCAGGAAGAACTTCGTTATGGTAAGGGTGGCCAAAATCTGGAATGGGCTTCCAAGGGAGGTGGTGCTCTCCCTTACCTTGCGGGTCTTTAAGAGGAGGCTAGACATGCACCTGGCTGAGGTCATCTGACCCCAGCGCTTTTTCCTGCCCAGGGCAGGGGGTCGAACTCGATGATCCGCTAAGATCCTGTCCGACTCAAACATCTATGAATGCCAATGGGGCAGCCTGCAGCCGGTATCTGGACAGACCACAATATCCACCCCTGCTTGGTTTTGGCCACTTCCCACAGGCCATGGTTTGGGAACAGGATGGATTGACTGGCTTTCAGGTAATTGTATGGTACCAGAGCAATGCAAAAACTGGGTCTAGTGCACTGGAGACTTGGAGCCAGCAACATCAAGGTTGCCTGATGCTTGCATCATCTCCACTGATTAGGGTAAGGCCACCGAATCACACGGGCTAGGTACAGACACTCAAAAAGCCTGAGACACAATCAGTCTAAGTTATACACTGTTTTGTAAGTGGCATAGTTTAGACCAGTAGTGAACTGAACACACATTCGCCCTTTGTGGTAGGTGCGAATCTTAGACCAGGTTCTGCCGTTGTATAAACAAGTCTATTGTGCCGAACTGCTGTTCTGCTACAGGTATAGACTGGTTTCCAATCACTTACACTGGTAAAAGTGTAATGTCTGTACCTGGCCATAGTGCCAGCTCTTGGTACGCAACGCGGAGCCATGTATTTCTCCTGGTGTGTGGTTTGTTCAAAACCTGCACTTTGAGATGCGTGGGGCTCCCCGGAGGAAGGTTCTTGTTCCATTTGGATGCTTCAGAATAGTAACAAAGCCCCTGCAACTCTGGCTTCAGGGCAGTGACCCATAGTAAGATAAGAGCATGTGGAGGGCTACGGAGGAAAAATAAACAACTGGGATCGAGCAAACACTTGTGGCTCTTTGACCTTTGGACAGGTCTGTATCTTGCTTTTGCAATCTGTGCAGCCTCGTGCCTAGAGGAGGAAACGAGGGAGACTGAGCCTTGGGGCTCTGTTGCTGCCTCACATAAACCTTCTGCACCTTTTGTCCACGTTGTGGTCAACGTATATAGCATCCGTGCTGAGGTTTGGGGGCCTCGGTTCCCTTATAGAGAGTGGTAGGATGCTCAGATAAAAAATGTTGTTGTCTTGTGAGTGCCAAGTGTTGTTGCTGCTGCTGTTCGGTCTCCTGTGCTGAGTGATACTGAAAACCTGCAGTCACTAGGTGTTCATCTAGGCAGCAACAGCCCTGCGTCCTACGGGCCCAGACAAAGCCACCCTGCTCGACCAGACCGAGCCCTACCTGCTGGTGCAGCTGTCCTGCAACACAGCAATGCCTCTTGGACAAACTGTGCTGTGACACAGGACAGGAGCATGCCTGATTAGTTGTCATATGGGAAATTTGCCCAAATAAGCGGAACAAATCAGAGAAGTTTAGGATCCTGAATAAACAGACAGGGTGCATCTACACAAGGCGCCTTAATGCCCAGGGGACTGTCCTACTGCGCATTCGTGCATCATGCGCAGTAGAAAGTCTACTGACTTTAAATGTCACCAAAAAACAGTTTGCCTTTGCTACTGTGCATTAGCACAGCTACTGCGCCTAGTACCTCATATTAGAAGCAGTAAATTTAATGTGCAGTAGCAAAGGCATGTTAATGGATGTGTAGATGCACCCACGGAGTGCAATATCTGAGTTCATTGAAGCCCATGGGAGTCTTGCCGTTGCTTTAGCTGGGCCAGGGCTTTGCTCTGACTAGCTGCGAAGTGTGTGACCTTGAAAATCAGCCAAAGTCAAAATCCCAGATCCCTGTGCTTCCAGCATGTGAGGAAGCTCGGACACAGAGCTGAACTTCACAGCCCAGGGCCTTTTCAAACGCTGTAGATGGCAACGAGTTTGGTGTGCAGCTGTGATGTAGCCTCGCTATTCAATTTGTTATTTTCATAGGGTTCAGAGGGAAGTGGGGCTGGAAGGGCCCTGCGGAGGTCATCCAGTCCAACCCCCTGCCTGAGATGGGATCCTCCCAATCCAAACCAGGATCATCCCTATCCACGTGGAAAAAAACATGTTTTTTTCTTCCCATCCACTTCCCCTCCACCCCAGACACATGTTCCCTACATTTGCTTTAATTACTCTGCTGCAGATCAGTTGATTTCAGTAGGAGGAGGATCAAAAGCAGTGAGGAAAGAGGAATTGCAGATGGAAGCCCTTCTAATTGCTCACATCTCCAATCCTGTTGGGCTCTGGTAAGTTTTTCTATTAGTTGAAAATTAGCATCTGAGTCATCCGAGTCGCAAGCAGGGGGTGTGTGCTAAACCTAAGGCAACAGGTGTGAGAACAGCTCTCAGTACACAGAGCATACATGATCACTGGGCTTGCATCTGACCTTTATCTTCTTGGGTAAGGAGAATGATAACCCAGTGGCAGTGCAGCCACAAGTGACTTATTTGGTCTCTCCTCACGAGTGAAGATAAAGGTCGATTCATAGCTGAGCTCAGCTAATACGTTCTCCATATGGACAAGAAATGCTGCTGGGGTCTCATCCACAAGTTCTTTTACTGTTTTACACTGAAAGGTGGTGAAACATCGGTCATTAAAAACCAGCCCCTGCTATAAAAAACAGTGTTATTTATATCCAGGTAAAAGAAACAACTGCTTTCCATTTAAGGCGCCTGCCCAGCAAATCGCTTTAACAGCTTTCTTAAATTTAAGCCCGTGAGCAATCCCACCCTATGCCGCTAGCCGTTTAAGTGTATACTTAAATTGCTCTGAAATAAATAGGACTTAAGTGCTTTGTTGAATAGGAAGTGACATTATTCACGCACTTAAGATCAAGTGCATGCTTCGGTGCTTTGCTGAATCAAAGCCCATAAATATTGACCCAAGGTTAAATTAAAAATATTAGATCAAAGCAGCCTGGTTAGTCATAGCAAAGGTGTGAGTTTTTTCTGATGACATGACAGTTGTGATGCCTGTAAAATATGGCAGGAATAGTTAAGTCAAAGAGATACTTTGGGCCACATTGAGAGAATGGGTGATAGAAACATCTCTGCATGCCCGGCCTACTTATCCAGTCACCATTGCACACAAGTCAATATGGACATGGGCTCTACAGCACCATGCTTCAGGGCACCGCTTGTTTAAATAGTTGTATTTAACCCAACAAATACTGGTAATCATTAGATCAACACTCCTGGTTAGCAGATATCTCATATCTTGGGAGGATTATTCCCCAAGAGTTTGCTCGGGATGAAGTTGGTCACGGTGCAGTGGTCTCAGGCAGGGTCTCTGCCTCGGCTGAGATGGTAAATGATTTGTCTGAGGTCGCGTGGGGAGTTTGTGGCAGAGCTGAGAAGAGCGTTGTCTCCCGACTCTCCGCGCTCTGCCCAAACCACAGGGCTGCTCCTAACGCACAACTCGGGACGGGCTTGCCGAGAGGTTTGTGGGTGTCCCAGTAAGCAGAGGTCAGCGTCGAATGAGCTGCCACCAGCTGCGACGGGACAGTAACGGCCTGATCCTGACGGGGCCTGACCCCGTGACAATTAATGCGAGAGCTCTTAGCACTGCTCTCAGGGAATTGGGGGCATAGCCCTGGAGCTTCATCCAAAGATAAGTCCTGCCCGCTCACCCCCAACTCTGTGCGCCTAAGCCTGGCATTTTGACACCGGGTTCAAACAGCCTCGGACACGTGCCCAAATTCTCCCCAGACTGAGACTTGTTCTCAGGATCCCTGTAAACCGAATGGCCGGGTCTAGGCCCATGGGTGAGCAAGGCTTGTTTCTTTTCAGCAGTCCCTGACTAGCCAGGAGGCCTCAGAGGCTTGGCCACGGAGACGTGGTCAAGGTCACAGGTGGCGGAGTTAAGTCCTCCGGCCTGCCAGCCTGGTGCCTCTCCCGGCAGAGGGCGTTCGCCAGGCGTGGTGTCGGGATAGGAGAGGCTCATATTCAGGAACGTGCTCAGCCATATACTTAGCTTGCAGTGCACGAGTGCATCTGGCTGACAGAAAGGCAAGCACGGGTGCAAGCGCTCCAGGGCCAGAGGGCAGGAGCAGCCGTGCTGAAATCAGGATTGTGGACAAGCAGGACTAGGATGGGTCTCTGGAGGTCTTCTAGTCCAACCCCACCCCGAGGCAGGACCATCCCTATCCAATTATCCTGGACAAATCCTTGCCTAACCTACTCCTCAAACTATGGGAAACACAACCACAAGGCAGGGCACTCTGACCTGGGAAAGCAGAGGGGTGGCCCTGCTGCTGCAAGGGGTATTAAACTACGCTCCAGAGAGCCCAGGAATGGGGCGGCTGCCCTGGTACAGAGGAGCCCCCACCTTCCCTACCCTACCCAAAGGCGCTGCCCCCTTCCCTAAGCCATTCACACAATCCTCCTTCTCCTCCCTCTGCTCAGCCCAGATTTCCCTGCAGAGAGGGAGAGGTGCGGGACTGAGGCCCGAAGCGAAGGGGCTTGTGCCGAGAGCACCGCGCAGCGATGAACGTGCCTCCTGCCGCACTTGTTACCATGGCAAATGTTGCCTGTTGACTGAACACCAAATGATAAATTCATCTGGAGCAAGTCTGCGCGGAGCAGGCAGGGGAGCCGTGTGCGGCGCGGAGGTCTGAGCAAGCCCTGACCCTTTCGCATACGCCGCGGACTAGCTGCAACTTGGCCAAATAATTGGCACGTCTTCGCCCTGCTGATTCCTTTCACCCCGTCACGATTTCACGAGCCTGGAGCGGTACAGCAGCCAAGCTGCTCACGCTCCCCTGGGAGAGTCAATATTTCTGGGCTAGGGACGAGTGGCATTCATTTGTTCGCTGCAAAAAGCGGTGGGGCTGTTTAGCAGGTTCCCGCTGCCTCTTATTGAAGGCAAAGGCTAGGCTAACCAGTATAGATTTGGAGGCGGGGAGGTCAGTAGGACTTAAACCTGCCTTCAAAAGGCAGAATCCCCCCCGGTATGAAGCTGATGTGGCCCTTCCCCTCCTCCAGTCAAGATGCATGTCAGAAGCAGGGACGCAGCATGTTGCAGCAGGCAGGAGCGCTGTTAAGTCAGGGGAAGAGTCCTCCCTCGGGGTCCCTTCCAGCTGGCACGAATCGGAGGAGCTAGGTGGGTTACTCTAGGGCAAAGATGGTGGTGTCCGACCTGTTTGGCCTGCTGGCTGAGTAAAAAGTGCAAGATCCAGCATGCGAGCCCGATCTAGCTATGCCGCAACAGCCCGGTGGGAACCGATGCTGTTCTACGAGGCTTGGAAATTTGGCAGCAGAAGGGCAGCAGCGGTATTAATTGCCAAATTGCCGAACCCAGGGGGAGATCTGGGGGCTGGATTACACGGCTTCACGGTCTGCCTGTAGTCTACAGGCTGGGGATTGAGCACCCCTGCTCTCGTGGGAAAAACCAGCCCTAGGATTGATGCACCTGGGCAGGGGTCCTAATCCTGGACTCTGACACCGGCTCAGTCTGCAGCCTCGGGGAAGTCTCTCTCCTTTGCTGAGCCATGGCTTCCCCATGTATGGAATAAGGCTGGCAATGCCGACCCATTTTTTCGGGGGATGGAAGGAGGATTAATTAGCATTTATTCATGCTGTGGATTAATAAATCCTTACTAAACTGCTCAAGAGTTACGTGGCTGTCTCTACTGCGGCGCGTGTGATAGAAGCTGGGAGTATTCCTCTGAGCGGCTGAATGTCAGATGAGCATCAGCGGTGTCAGGAGCTCTTTATTTTAACCAGCCACAAACGACCGCTTTAAAAAACTGTTACATACAGCATGGTCTGCGGCACCGATCGGAGGAGCCCACTTCATGTCTCCTCGCAAAAGGATGCACGGTGACTTCCAATTTGAAACGAAGGCTTCAGCGGCCTGAATAATCCCCGTGGATATTTTTCAGTCCCCTCTTGAGACCAGTGTGATGAAGTCTCATTTTCTGCTTTCTTACTTATGCAGACAAAGCTGCTTTGAGAAAAATCCATCCTTTCAACTCAGCCGGGCAAGCTGCGGAGACCTGGAGCCACCGGGGTGTGGAAAGCAGAGCGCTGGCACGGGAGGGCGTCACAGGTGGGGTTTTCCCCGCCGCGCAGCGTGGCCTCACCCTGCTTCCTGCGGCCCCCGGATGAGCCACGGGGAAGAACTGTGGTCTCTCCCACCCTGGGAAATGGGGATTTCTGGGGCAACACAGGGCAGGCATAGGCGGCCCGTCCCAACCCCACGTGGATGTGCTGCGGGCTCTCTTGCTCTGGCAATTGTGGTCCTTGGACCCGCTGACTGGGGAGTAAGTCTGCAGGGGGCTGGATCGGCTTGATGTGGGGGATGCACCCACCACCGGAGCAGCTCCAAAGCGGGAAGATCAGGCGTGGTTTCGCCTCCTGAGACGCACCTTGCAGGATCCTCTCCACTCATTCACGAGCCCTCTCAGCAGCTGCTTGAGGCAGGTCTGCAAGCCTCCGTCAGCTGGACCAGAGGAGCAAACTGAACCGGGTCGAAGCTGGGCTTGAAGCCTGAAGGATGCAGTTTGAAGTGAAATGCTTCCCAGATGCTTCTGGGGTACTATAGTATCCCAAAGGGCTTGGGAACCTATGCAGCTCCTGGGCTTCAGATACTGCTTAAAAAGAAAAAAAAAAAGGTAACAGGAGATGGGGGAATTTGGACACCTTGATTTAATACCCTGGTTTGTCTGTTTTGCATTTTGGCGACCTACTGATAATTTACACCGGACGCCGTCCGGCTCTTCCTCCGCGTGGTTGGGCCGGCTGGAAGCGGGGCTGAGGGAGCAAGTTTCTGCAAATCCTAACAAGTAAGAATAGTTAGAGAAGCCAGGTCCAACTTCTTCCTGACGCCATCAAACTCCTCGACGTCCTATCACTGGCGTTTTGCCACATCTGTCAGAGGCAACGCTGGCCCGTGCTAGGGCTGTTGAAACACAAGGATAGAAAGTCCTGTGCGCTTCAGAGCAACGCGGCCAAGGGAGCTGCTGCTTCTGCCCGCTCTTGGCGCGAGGAGGGCTGCTCTGTATTGCCTTCCACGCTGCATATATTGTATTAACCCTTTCGGGATGAATCAGGGTAAATTTCTGGCCATTCCTGTTGAGCATCAGGCAATTGGTGCAAAATGTCGCAAAGTAACTTGGGGTGTGTGAACAGGTCCCCCCTTGGGCTCAGTGGAGAGCCACGCAAAGACAGGTACCCACCACTTTTGTTATGGATCCTAAAGTTGGGCCTGGGCATCTAAATTCCCTCCGAATTTGCCTTGACCAAGTTGGATGGCCCTCTCTAGGTGAGCCAGGTGCTGTGCAACAGGAAAGCCTCTGGAGGAAGCCACCAACCTGGGCCCTCCCTGCCGGCTGCCAGCCTCCTGGCTTTAAAACCACAGAGCCTGACTCCGGCAAAGGCAATCGCGAAGCTCCCACAGGATGGGGAATTCACCCCTCTGCCTTTGCCGAGGGAAGAGGTCTCGGCAGAGGCAGCTGGGCTCAGGCATGCTATGGTTTCGATGCCTCGAGCTTATGCAATACTAGCTCCAGCTTCACCTGCGTTGAACTGTGGAATAAATAATGCATCTGGGAAGTATGCTAACGTTGTGTGGGACTGACACCCTGGAGATGGCTGAATAATAAATAAAAGCTCCTCTTTTTTTGTCAGTGGCTTGCCTCCTTGCTTATTCCGTCTCATGCAGGGTAGCCAGAAGAAAGCTGAGGGGGGGTAGGCTGGGATGGAGAGAAGAGGAGAGGACTGCAGCATCCCCCTCTCCTAGGAAGCTGCAGGGATCTGGGAATGGGGCTGCTGCAAAACCCTGCACCCCGGTGTTTCACTTGCTGAAGGCAGAAGGCTCGGTGCAAGTTTTCAGCCCGTGCACAGGGGTTGGGCAGGGCACAAGGCCATGCAGCAGCGCGCGGCTTGGCCCCAGGCTCCCAAAAAAGGAGAACTGTGTTCATGTGAGTGGGGGGCTTCAAACTGCCCTCCTGTGGGCCAGCAGAAGGAGCAGGAGCAATAGTCCCCTGTGCTGCCTGCAGGGTCCAAGGCGTTTGAGCCATGCGTGCCACGGCCATTCCTCAGCGTGGAGAAATATGGGAGAAGGTAGAAATACAGGCTGACCGAGCGTGCAAGAAGGCAAGGGGAGAAGAAGGGTCTATCTAGGATACGGGCTAGAGGCAGGAAAGGGCAGAGAGAGGAGATTGCCTAGGAAGGACAAGGAAGGACTTGGAGCTGGCCCATCTCAGGCTCCCCCGTGACCTGGGGGCATTCAGATGTCGAGTTCTGGCTCCGGCCCCCTCCAGAAATGTCAAGGGGAAAAAGTCAAGGGGAAAAGAAAGAAAACCCATTTCCCACCATTCCTGCCACAGCTTCGGGCAATACAGCTTGGCCCTCCCGGGCTGGCAAGCACGGCGGTGGGGGGCAGAAGCACTTCCTCAGCGCCCGACGCTGCGCCCAAGCCCTGGACCTCTGGCACGAGGTACGTTAAAAGAGAGCAAAGCAATCGGGGCTCGGCCGGGAGCCTTTGTGCTGGACTGGCTCCCCTCCGCGAGGCTGGCCAAAATGCAGCCGCTTGCGGGGAGCTCTGTGCCGCGTCCAAAGTCCGTCTCTGTGTGGTTCGACCGCCGGGGCAGGGGTGGAGGCAAGGGGGGAAGAGGAGGGGGAGTCGCCCCTTTGTCGCCGTTCGCCTTGTGTTACGCCAGGTGTCTGAAATGTGTCCAAGTTGTTTCGGTGCTGGGTTGAGTGGCAGCTGCATTGTCACCTGGGTCACACTGCCACTGCTGGAAATGGGAAGCAGACAATAGATTCCCAGCTAAAAAAAACCAACAAGCAGCTGCTTAGCAACTCTTGCTGGCGCGCTCTCCCCGAGCAGAGGAGCAGGCGTGAGCTCGGGAACACAAAGCATGGCGGGGGAGCACGGCTCAGTGCCTGGAAGCTGACAATTGCTCGCAAACAAGTTCCTTGCACGGGGGCGGGGGTGCATGGGTGTGCACACGCATGGGATGATGAAGTCAGTGGCGTTGCAACAGCGACTGTTCCCAGCGGCCGAGGGGTCCAATGCAGTCATATGCTACCACTAGCGCTGGGGCGGCTGTAGAGAGTTTACACCCTGGGCCAGATCCCTTTTACGGTCTGTGCTGCTCGGGAAGTGTGATGGGGGCTAGGTCACGGGTGACCCTCCCTGGTTAACAATCCTCCCCGGAGCTGGAGTCCCCACCTGCTACCCACGTGAGCCTTGACAGAGGGCAGATGGGGGCTGGCACTGCGCCACGCTGGTCCTGCGCTGCCAGATCCCAAGGCCGGTCGTTCTGTCTCACGTCGGGGCCCAGCTGAGCCCGGGGTGCCCTGGGCTATTTGCTTCGGGTGCTGACAAGCTACCTGATGCAGGGGCTGCGAGACGGCGCCTGGGGGGCGGCGGGGAACGAAGATGACGGGCGACAAATGTTGGGTCTTGGCGTAAGCACGCATCTCCGAGTGCAGTGGGGTGGTGCCACCTTGGTCCGGATATGACAGAAGTACGCAGGGTGCCCCACAGTAAATAGGACCCCGGCGCCCTCCCATTCCTCGCTGTGCAAGCTACGGCTCTGCACGCACACTGCTGGCCCTGGGGCCACGAGCAAGGGGGTTTACCTTGGGGGTGGACCAAGGAGCACTGCAGCTAGTACCTGACCCCACCGGCCTCGAGGGTCGGGAGGCGTCCAGGGAAAGCCATGGCATTACTTTAATTCCCAGGCAGGCTGCCGGGGCTGTCACTCGCTGGAGGCAGGAGCCCAGCACGCCGGCGGCTTCAGACACACATTGTCTGCAAAGCACCGAGCCTCACTGCACAGGCTGATTCTCTCCTGCCTCCCAGCCTCTCTGGCAGGGTGAAGGGGGCTGGAAAGCAGCCAGTGCCGACCAATTGGGCATGCTCCCAGCACCCAGGGGCTTGCAACTGGCACCGGGTCGTCGGCCTGGCACCGGGAGAGCAGCTGGAGCAAGCTGTTTTCTCCCTTTCCCCCGTGGATGTTCAGTGCCCTAGGGGCTGCTGCCAGCTGGCAGAAGTTAGAGCAAGGCCTTGGCTGCTGTAATGTATGCGAGAACTAGGACTGGTGCACGAAAAGGGGCGGCGCGGGAGCATTTGCTTTGCTTCTGCTTTGCACATCTGGATCCTCCTCTCCCGGGCGGGGGCTGGGCTTGCTGCACAGGCTCTGGATTTGCCCTGCTCCGTGTGTGATTGCTCCAGTCTCCACTGCTGGGCCCCGTCTCTGTCTTGCAGAGGGGAAAGCAGGATGCTCGATGCAGCAGCTGCTCCTCTGAGGCTTGAGCTCTGCAGCAGCAGCAGGTCTCTCTGCCCTTAGTATCCTGCTGGACGCAGGGAGCAAGGAGGTGCCCCTGGGTCAGCAGGCAGGAGGTGAGGGCAGAGCAGGGCAGGGGCTGGAGACCGAAGCAGCGCATGCATCATGGCATCATTGTGGGGGTCTGGTCCTGGCCACCTGCAGTACCACCCCTCCCCGGTGCCGTGTGCAGGAGGGCCCGTTCGACCGTGGCATCAGGGATTGCATGGCCTTTGTTGCTGATGCCTCGAGGAAATCCCAGGTCCCTCGTTCTTTGCCTTGGCCAATGGGTTCCCTGCTGTGCATCCCCTCTTGCCACGTCTTGGCACCATGGCTGCCCTCTCTCCTTTTGCCCTGCGCTTTTGGTTAACTCCCTGCCTCCTGAAGCCACCTGCAGCTGGCTGGAGTGCACAAGGGGAGCCTGGTGCTGGCCAGCTGCTGCCTGCAGCCCTGCACGTGGCAGCTGCTCCTGTGGCTGCTGGCACGAAGGGCCGTCGCCAGAGAGAGCAGGCAGCTTTCCAGGGGCAGAACTACGTTAGCTACTTGGGATCTAC
>NW_017728917.1:8145315-8169722 GCF_001723895.1 Crocodylus porosus
CAAGAAAGGGATCCTGCTCGCTTGGCTCTTCACAGGCAAGGCTGCAGATGGAGGGGGGTTAGGATGCGGCCGTTTGACGTGATTTGTTCTGGTGCTGGGCTTTGTCATGGAAAGCAAAGCAAGCCCTGAGGGTTGCAAAGCAAGGGTTGCAAGGGGCTGCAGAAGAGACCCTTCTGTCTCCTCTGTCACGGGAGTTGTTTGAACAAGGGCTGACACGTCTCTTCCAGACCATCACCACTAGCTTCCGGCCACTGAAAACGTAAGTGTTATTTCCTGGGTGGTGAGGGGGTGTGTGTGTGTGTGTGTGTGTGTGTGTGACTTCCCCTGCCCCCTTTCTTCCATGTGTAGTCAGAAGTGAAGTGGATTACCATACGAACATCTAAATCCACATCGGTCAAAGTGAGCTAACACTTGTGAGATGGACAGGAGCAGTTTGCCCTTTTCTGTTGTTTTTTACAGAGTTTGCAGAGGGCCGGAAGCAGCCAGAGGACTGGTTTAACACAGCCAGTTTGGGGTGGCTGGAGTGACAGTGGTCCCAGCCCTGGCTGCAGACAAACGCAAACCTGTGTCCACCAAGCTGAAGTCACACGTGGTTGTGTAAGTGGTTTCTTGTACATGTGAGATTGCTTAGCTGAACTCCCTCATTCAGGTAGGGTTTCTTGTGACAAAGGCTCCCTTGGCCCGAGCCAGGGGCTGAAGTGACCTGGGTGCAGGGTATACCAGGGTGGCAGTGGGAGCGTGCAGGAGGTCCATGGGGATGGGTCTAAAGCGTGCCCTGTTTCTGCATGGGTTTTGGGGGATGGGGCAGAAGGCCCTGGCAGTGAGACGGGGAGGGAGGCGACAGTGCTGCTGGCCCTTGTCTGCATGGCCAACAATAGTTTCCGGGCCTGGCCTCCTTCACCCCTGGCAGGATGGGCATGTGTCCTCCCACAAAGCTCAGCATGGCAAGCAAGAGAGCAAGCTGCCATCCCAGCCTGCGTGTTAATGTGCACACATGGGGAGTCCTCGGAGATTGCTAAAGACCGGGCCGCGCTCATCCCCAAATCAGTCCCCCGATGCTGTCTAGCCAGGGGTGTTCACTCAGCACAGCTCTGAACTACACAGCAGTGTCCCCATGGCCTCCTGCATGGCCCCACCGCCCAGACACTGGTGCAGCCCCGAGTCTTGGGGCTCTGAAACCTCCACAGGCCCTAGCTGTGTATAGCAAGGCTGCGTCAGATAGGCAGAAAAACAAGCGCTTGGCTTACGCTCTCTGCGCAGGGGCTGGGACGACGCAGCGGGGAGTGATGGGAATGTGCAATGTGCTTGTGGTGCCAGCAGAGCCAGTGGTGCCATGTTCGGCTGAATAAAGTGCCCGGATGCTACTGAGGCCAAGCCTGCACTTGTATCCAGCCATGTTTCCAGGAGACCTCTCCTTATGCTGACGGGCTGCTAAGGCTCCCAAAACCAAGGAGAAACAAGTGCAGCTATTCTGTCTACGGAAGGTTTCACCTCTCTGGGAAAAGCCCAAGACATAATAAGCCATGGTCATTTTTCTCCTGTGATAACCTGCCGTTCCCCTATGAATGCTGAGCACTACTCAGGGAGTCCCGGCCCAGGGAGCTCTTCCTCAGACCTACTGATGAGTCTCCTAATTACACGCTCAAATGAGCGTTACTCTGTTTTTAAGTACTGCTGACAGGCTCGGTGCCATACAGTCCCTCCTCACTGCACCGCCCAGAGCTAATGCCCGGTGGCTGTGCTGGTAGCTCTCCTTGGGAAGCCCAGCAATGGTCTCACCTACCCCAGGTGGCTGAAAGAAATTATGCTGTTGACTTCAGTACCGAGACCCTAAAAACAACAACTTTGGTGCTCATTCCTTTCACCTTCTGGTGTCTTGAGTTTTGGGAGTGCACTTGGGTCAGGTGTGTAAGCTTCTCACTGCTGCCACAAAGGCCAGCCATGTATTACCGCTGAGATCTGTACTTAATCTGGAGCTTTTAAAAGGAAGTCCAGTATTCCTCACCTTGTGATCGGATGGTGAGAGGTAACAGCACTGCCTTTGCAGCCGGCCGTGTGAGCCAAAGGTGGTCTGGAAGCTGACAGCATCATTTCTGCAATGCTCTGCTTTATGATCCGTAATGTGCAAGAGCTTGCGGGTCCTCTGACACCCTCCTAGTTATCTCAGGCCAGATTTTGTCAGGACTGGGCAAATCGGGAGCTGAAGAGCTTTCCTCCCACTTGGTGCTAGAAGCATCAGCAAGTTTCTCCCAGGAGTGGGCTGGGCAGGACCTGAACACCGGGGGGAAATCGATCCTGTTCCAGAGGCTTAAAAGGGGACTGAGCCTCTCTGAAATGCTGGCCTTTGCTCTGGGTGCTAAACTCTTGGAAACTGGGCCCCTCCCATGCACAAAACAACTCTGCACCTTTCCAAGTGAGTGGGAGTTGCTTGCACCTACCTAGCAAAACAAGCCATTGCAGCAAAGTCGAAATGGCGAAGGACTGCCCTGGTATAGGCTTGGCGAGGCAGATTTAGTGCCTCTTTGATGCACCACAGAAGCATTTGCAGAGAGGAAGACGTATTCATGAAGCAGCGCCTGTACCGGCAGCACAGTGACCTTCGTGAGGCTGATGGGCGGCAGTCCACTGATGTTTATTTCAACATCCTTCCTGAAGAAGTGGAGCAGTTATCACAGCTCTTTATATCCTGATCTGGGCCCATTCCTCCTAGGTTTGATGTGCTGCAGCAAAGGGGTGTATGAACAGCGCTACGTAGGCAACTGGGGCCCAATCCAAAGCCTATTGAGGCCACGGGGGGCCTCTCTGTCAGCATCAAGGTCCCCTGTGGAATAAGTAAACTTCTGCCCAATCTCTGCAGACAAGGCTCGATTGATATGAAGGGTCTGACCCTGCCTCCTTTATTCAGGCAAAACCCCACTGTCCGTAAGGAGGAATGGGCGAGAAGTGCCTTGCAGTCAGGATGGATTTTCAGCGTTGCAAAGATCAGTTGCTTGGATACGTCTCTGCACCCGTGTCACTGCGCTAGGAAAGGGTTTAATCTAATTCTATTGCTGTCGCTGGCATGGAGACTTTACATCTGCCTCGATGATGGGTAAAGTATAATACCACCACCAGACCCTACCAGGGCACTGCTCATCCCTGCAGTGACATGCCTGTTATACTGCTCCTTGCAACAATAGAGAGAGGTCCAGGGGTGATAGCAGCCTGGGGGGCATTTCTGGGGCAACACTGGGCCGGCACGTGTAGCCCACCCCAACCCCATGAGAGTTTGCTGAGGGGTTTTTTGCTCCGGCAGTTCTGGTCTTTGGAGCGGTAGACTGGCAGCTGGGGAGCATGTCTGCAGTGGTGGGGGGGTTGCATCAGCTCTCAGCACTGCTTCCCTTGATGTGGAGAATGCACCCCTCACTCGAGCATGAGGCACATCTGCAAACATCCCTCAACTCGATCAGAGCCAGCTGAACCACAGGCCTGGGACAGAGCTGTGTCAAAGCTGGGCTCGAAGCCTGAAGCTCCTGGCTCCCTGTCCTGCGCTCAGCACTCAGCTATGCTGCTCTTCCCTCTCCTTGTACTGCTTGGCTCAGCTCAGGCAGGTTTACTGAGGGGCTACCCAGTGCTTTATACTCCCAGCCTCAGAAGGTGGGACAGTCTTAGTCCTCAGAGGTGACTTAAAATACTGCGCACACATTATTACCGTTGGCTGGAAGGGGCTTTGTGATACGCTAATTGGGAATATTCCCATTACAATCCAGAGCTGAAATGTGCTATTGGCTCCAGGCTCAAGGAGTGTGGGTTTCCTGTGGACATTGGATTCTTAAAAAACATTTTCCCCCACCTAAATAACGATGTTTTCCATCATGTTCCATCCATTAGCTCTAGCTTGGCAGTTGCATCCATCATAATATGCTTTTTTAGAAAAATAAATGAGTGTATTTTTCTCTTTGAGAACCAAGGCAAAATATCTAAGGGATGAACCACTGAGAGAACTGGTATGGCTAGACCAATACAAAATATTACCTGACTGCTTAATTAGACTCAGAAAATTAACACACGATGCTGATTAGCTTGCTTGCTCGGAAGTAATCCTGTGACCTCACAACTAACAATATTCCAAGTTCTTCCACATTAAATCCAACATTAACCTCCAGCCGATGTTGCTAAGATATTGTGATTCTCCCAAACTAGCCTTGCTTTATTTATTATAGCTTTTTTCAGTAGCCACAGCTGTCCTCCGAGGTCTCACGATGAGCTGGTGGCTGCCTTGTTCTTGCAGTTGTTTGCACTGAAAATACAGGTTGGAGGCGTTTCTAATGAATTTTTCCAAAGTTCACGTCTTGTTCTGTTTTAACTGCTCTCACTGAATTACACTTTTGAAGAGGCCCCAGGCCTGATCTTTGAGCTGAGAGCCTTGCTGGGGTAATTCAGACAGAAAGGGACCACAGTCCGTGCTCAGGCAATGAGCAGGCAAAAGAAAAAAGTAAAGATTGGGTGACACAAAATCCTAACCCAGGTTAATTTACTCAATTTGGTGGAGCATTGCCCCTGAAAGAATCGGGGTCAAGCTCTACCAATGGAAGTTGCATATGTTCACATCTGTGGCTGGGTATTTGTTTGTTCAAAGCTATTGCCTTCTTGGCTGCCTAGCAGCACCGCACAGTAATAGCTGCCTATTGTTTAATCTACCCTGAGATAGCTACATGTCCCTCTGTTTCTGATCACAATTTAATTTACACTGGGTGAACTGCACTGGTGGTGACCAATTGTCTTTGATGCCCTCTGAGATGCATGTAATTCTCATTGTTTTCAACAGGAGTTTCACTGACATGCCAGTGGTATTCTCTTAGCATGGGTTTTGCTGGGGAAATTGAGTGTTGGAGGGATTAGCAAGGGCTGATGAGCTGGGGAAAGCTGAGTTCTTCTCTGCCATTGACTTGCTGTGTAGGCCTGAGCAAGTTGTTAAATTCCTGCCTCACTTTCTCCAACTGTTAAACAGAGATTCATGGAGATTTACCTGCACCTCCCAGGTTGGGGCTGGAGACCAGTAATTAGTGAGTACTTTGCACAGTGCTTCAGCAGGTATCTCAGTGCTAAGTGTTATCTGCAAGTGGGGCCTGATTCAGGGCCCTTACCAGTCAGTGGAGATGGAGCCATAGATTGGTACTTAACATGAAGACAAAGAGAGGCAGTTCTCTACATTTCTCCCACGTGTAGTGAGCGCTGAATCCAGCCTGCTTGTGTGGTCACACTTCCTCACTGAGAAGCATGAAGCCAGTTGTGCTGCCTGGGTACGTCTCTCCTGAGAGGAGAGGTAGAGAGGACAAAAACCAGAATGAGACAGATATTAATCACATCACTTAGTGCAGTGCTGGAAGACCGTCAGACACAGTCGTGTAAGAGCTTAAATAGACGCCACCTAGACGAGCATAAAACACATCCCCATCTTTTGTCACGTACCTAAATTTTTGTGACGTACCTAAATGTGCAGGTAGATGGCACTGAACAAACAAGAAGGGATGCTGCATCTTTAATCCTGTTCCAGGAGTACTGGCTCAGGAATGATTCCTTCACCACAATTCGCAGTCTCCAGGACTTTGCAATAGCAACTAAAACCTCCAGCTGTGACACTGGGATCATATATAAGAAAGTTATATAAGAATATAACTTTGTCTCCAGGAAAAATCATGCAGACGAGGCTGTCGGGAACCAGGCATAGCAGAGGATGCGATTCATGGTGAATGCTTGCAGGCAGTCTGGCGTTTGGCAAAAGGTGCCAGGCAAAGATGTGCAGTGAAATAATTGCACATGATTTTAAGATATCCTGTGCCGTGAGAACCATCAAAGGGAAGGTCCAGAAGTCCAGCAGCCAAGTAGGATCCCGTGCCACTGTAATACCAAGGCTGATGTCACAGGCTGTTAGCACAAAGGGGATGTGTTTGTGGGACAGGAAAAGCAGAAGCTTTGCAGGGACAGTAAGGGAAGCAGACATGGGAGTGAACTTCCATTCGCTTAGCTCTTCATCAGGTTTGGATTTGATGACGTGAGCTTGTACTCACCAAACCTCATGCTATACATTTCTGCTTCAATCAGTCTGTAAGATGCAAATCTACCAGGTTTAGATCACCAGCAGAGGAGCTGGAAAGACCAACTCCTGTTCTCATTGATTTCTAAGTGAGCAGCACTGGCTCCTAGTTCCTCCGGTGAGTCTAAAAACCTCATTTTTGTATAAAAGTTGTGGGGACTGTAAAAAGGAGAAGGCAGTACACGGAGCTCAGGAATGCACGAGCTACTGTATTCCTGCTGCAGTTTTTTTTCTTGACATCCTCAATGATTACTTGCAGTAAATGCACTGCAGCCCAACACAGGCTTGTCAATCAATAGGCAACTCAAACTCAGAGCGTTATGAATTCACCATCGTAAACTTTACTGCCAGGTCAAGAGTGAAATGTGGTGAGAATAGGTACCTAACCTCTGAACATCTTTATATACCTCGCAGAGCCTTCCCATGTGAAGCTGGGAAAGCAAATTAATAAGGATCTGCAGCATATGCATCAGCTGGAAACAACAGTACATCTAGCACTCCTTTTCACCAGAAGAGCCATCTTACAATTACCTTATGCGATCCTGTCAGCTTCCTGCGCTGGAGAGATACAACAAGGTTATTAAGCAAATATGATTAATGAATAAAAGAACCTCTGGCATGCTGGAAATGAAGCTTAGAGACCCGCAGGGTTCTGGGAGGATTCTCCAGCACATGCTTTGGGAGTGGTGTCGGGTTTCTGCAGTAATATGATTAACATGCTGCATAACGGGCTAAATTCATCCCAAGTGACCCTGCATTTAAATTGATGGGAGGACACCTGGGATGAACTTGGCCCAGTGCAGTGCATGCATGTATTCAGCAGTCCTGAGGATACTTGTCACTGCAATATTCCCTGGTGTCTGCGTGGGGAGGGAGCTGGGAATGCCAGGGCTCAGCTCTCCCCGACGCTGTTGGAAAAATGGAAAAGGGAACTGAAAGGGGAAATCAAGTTGGAGGAAGAAATAGGAGAAATACACAGCACTCATTCCAGCTGCCTTACTGACCTCTGGGAGCAGACGGAGGAGGGAAGGCTTGGAGAAAAATCTGCTCTGACCTCACAGCGCTGCCATCCTTATCATCCTGCCAGCAAGGCTGGCATCTTAGTAGGAGCCCTCTGCCACCGTGCCTCTCCTGCAAAGCCATGAGGCTCCTAGAGACATTGGTCTGAGGCTCTGCTGCTACTTTCTTCTGCTACAGACAACAAAGAGCTGCCAGACTGGCTTGACAGGAAGAATGAGAAGAATTGGAAATGCTGCTTTGCTTATCTGCGAAGCCAGATTTAGAGCCGCTGTGAATAGATAAGAGAGATGCAGATCCGTGCATGATGAAAGGTGTTTATTTCTCCTGCTTTGTAAACAAGCAGAGCCAGCCTCCCTTCCTCTCCAGTAGATTCATGTTGCTTTCCTGGGCGAGGATTTTCAGAACCTGGGTGGAAGGAGTAAGAAGACGGAGTAGGAGGAATGATGGAAAGGGCTTAAAGCAGGAACTTGAGAGGGAGGTTTCTGTTTCTTTGTGGACTTCTGCTTTACATTACCATGGTAGCAGCAGCTGCTGCCACTGCTGCCTCTGCTATCTGTTAGTCTAGGGCTATGACTTCACTGCCGAGCCACCTGGGGTGACCAGCATCTGGCATAGCTTGGTGAATAGCCACATCCCAGCCTGAAATACTGCGTTCTGTCTTGACGCTTCTCTTCGTCTGCACCCCATTCAACAGCGCTGTTTCTCACGCACGGTTAAGCCTGCCTTGCGGTCTAGGATGGTCAGAGAGAATCAGTTCTTTGATACTCCCCCATCACAATATTGGAGACTTGGGCTCAGGCCGTGCTCCAGAGCTCACACTGAAGCCCACCCTCGGCCACGGGAACTGAAGGTGGCTCAAGGCGAGGTGAGCCATATGGCTCCAATGTGTGCTGCTGGCTACAGAAGCTGGTCTGTCTTAGCCACCCAGCAGGCAAACGAAAGTTACAGAAGACCCTGCTCTGAAACGTCATCATCTCACGCCCTTATGCAATATGCACTTGTGTGTAGTCACAGCTATAAACCACTTCCTGTGGCCAAATTGAGCAAAAATTGTCGCTTCTCTCTGTGCCTGGTGGACTTTTGACCTTGCTTGCATGATGTTTTTTACTCATCTCACTGTAAATGTCATCTCTACCATCTAAGCACGAGGTGGAACATCCTGATCAGGCTTACACGTCTGTGCTGCTCAGAAATGTGGGCGCATTCCCAACAGTGAAATTACTTTCTCTACCTTGTCAGGTTTTTGTCTCATGCTACTGTTCGTCCTGTCCCTTGGCAGTTTGGAGAAATGTCTTAATTAACCCACGATCATGAAAAATCCTGTTATTTAGAAGACATGGACAGGATGTGATTCATCTCAACCAGCAGCTTCTACGAGTCTGTTGCCACACAAATTCCCTGTGCTTGCAAGCAGTGCGGGGTGAAAAATGGTATTTCTGCTGAGGAAGGTCAATACATGGCCAGCATGCCGGTCTGTGACTTATTGTCCACCGACTTCAGTCCGAGATGCTGCTGGGTTCCAAGGCCTGAAACGGAAATAGCTTCCTGCCAAGCCCCTGAGCACCCAGGATAAGATGTACATTAGCTGCTCTCTACTAGCCTTTTCTGGCTGAACAACCTTCAGTCTGTGGTAGATGACCTCAACACAGAGATGCTCATGCTACCTATGCACAGGCAAACTCAGTGACCTGAGTAAAAGCAGTGTGAGGACCTCAGGATGGTGCCCTGGTAGAAACAGCCCCCTTTGCTTCCTTTCTGGCTGTGCTCCTATACTGTCTTGGAGGAGGTTTCGGCTACTTGCAATAGGTTAGTACTCAGAAAAAATGATCTCCAAGGGTGCCACGGGAAATGCTTCCATAGGTGACACACTTTCCTCAAAATCACTGGCTCCCATGAGCACTGGGCGGGTGGGCATCAACTTACTAGATAGACTCAGGGAGATTTTTTTTATGGCAAACAGGGTGAATAGATGCCCCACTTCCATTGGCAGTGAGTGCAGCGGGGGGCTGTCAAGGCTGCACAGGTGGCCACTTAGGGCAGCAAACTGAAGGAGATAGCAAACCAGCGTGTACACACCTTGCACGTGCTCACTAGGGGCCACCTCAGGAGTATGGGCATGTGCAGAAGTGAGGAGGGCAGCTCTGCTCGAGTTCCCGGTCTCTGTCTGGTTCCTTGCCCTCATCGTAACGTGCCAAGCACGTTAAAAGGGAGGGTGGCAAAACTCCTTGCACTGCTCCTGGAGGCTCTAGCCATCTCTTGTGCCTCTGAAAAACTGCCATGCAGTCTCTTGGAAGAAATTCAGGATTGTGATCCTGACCCGTGAGAAATCTCACGGTATGTTTGGCGAATGCGGAGGGCATTGGCCCCGACGTGTTTGCTGCATTTCAGCCCACCATGCCACAGGGTTTATATGCTCTCATAGACCAATTGAATCGGATATCTGCTTCAGCTCAAAAGATCTGGGCGCACACCTAGAGAAAACCTGAGATGCAGGACCAAAGGGCAGAGCTTAGTATCCCACCACCCAGCAGTTCTCTGCCTGTCTAGTGAGCCAGGCTTGTGTGTGTTGTTTAGTAACCAAATCTTCCCCACGGCAGATTACTGTGAGTGGATAGTTAGAGAGGTTTCTGTGCCTCTGGTTCACGACTGATATTGCAAAGTAGTTGCATGCTCTCAGTTCTTGGGAGGAAAAGAGTTAAACCTTTTGTAGTTGCTCCTGTGGTCTAACAAAGTTGGCACGAGGCACAGCAGCCGGCTGTGAACATGTTTGCACCACGCATGCTGGAAACTGCAGAGAAGAGTGGCTGTAGCTTTTGTCCTCTTGAAATTGATTACATTTTAATGGGAGATGCATCCAAATCAATCCACAGCTCCTGTCAGGGAATTGTTGAGGTGAAAATGATAAAAAGTAACTTCCTTAAAATTCCTTTAACATGACGGTGTATAATGATCCGTGGGCTTTCAGTTCAACCTTCCAGCCCCCATTGGTTTTTATGAGGAACGGAGGCTTTCCTCCTTGAAGTCTCCATCTTCATTCTCCGGGCTAAGTGAGCTCAAGGGCCTGATCCTGCCCTGCCTTCCCCCTTCTGCCATTATTTACACCATAAAGACTGCAGTATGATGATTCAGGGGTGATTAATGAAACTGCATGTTAGCTGCTGTGAACAGCGTTGTATCATAAATATGTATCTGCCTTGCTGACAAGACCTCCAACATGTATCCACCAGGCAAGGATAATGGAGAGGACTTGACTTTAGTGCTTTGCTGAACAAATGATCTGACAAGGTGGTGGATGGGTTGGAAGAGATGATTTTTTTCCCCCTCCTTTTCAAGTTGGCTATGGGGTAATGGACTATGATCAAAGGCAGACTTGCGAAGACAGCTGCTAGAAATACCTCTAAAACACACAGGAAACATTGAACAACAGACAAGTGATGACCAAGATTTTATAGTAGAAAGGACCTGGTCCAGATGCCAACATCAGAGAAGATGCTGCTTGTAAGAGCCTGAGAAGATGGGGGAAGGTTTGCCTGACTGAATGGAAACCTCTGGTGACTCAAAGGAAGGGTGATCTCGATCAGGGAGTTGTTCAGGATGTTCACTTGGTAAATAATCTGTACTCGCTCATGTTCTGCCCCTTAAATATAAAACAAATATTGTATTCAGAAACTCTGTGCAAAGCCTGTCCCTGTGCGTCTGTCTGCTTACTCCCCACCTGCTTCACGTTGAAGAAATTGGTAACCAGAATAATTACACCTTTGGCAGCACTCTGAGGAAAGGTCTGTTTAAGCAATGGTAGAAGCTGGACGAATTTTTTACTAGACCAGAGGCTTGGTGCTTGAGCTGCAAGGTCCCTGCTTTCCAGAAGACTGGAGAGAGCATCCCCATGGTGGCTGTACTTTGAGTCCCCCACCTCTTAAAAAACATATGGGATTTAGCAGTCCAGTTCTTTCACAGCAATCTGGTGAGTGCCAGCCAAAGAGAGCCCAACCAGATCTGTGACATGGTGGTCACATGCTATCTAGGCAGCATGGCAAAGCTTTGCACTCTGTGGGTGCATCTACATGAGATGCTAACGGTGCAGCAGCCAAATAATACCGCACAGGAGCACATCATAGCATGGCCTACTACACCGTAGCATCACTAAAAAGACATTTGCTGGTGCTACTGTGCAGTAACTCCAACTACTGTGCATTTATTTAGTACTTGATTATACAAGCACTGCACATTAATGAACTTGTAGATGCGCCCAGTTTGTCCTACCTGGGCCAGACTCTAGTCTATGCTACAACTGGCAGCGGTGAAGGAGGTAAAGCTGAGATGAGAAGCGGCAGGGCAAGCGTGCCTTAATGCTATTTGTGTCCTCAAATTCTGGGCCTGACTGAGAGCCTTCCTGATCGTTGGTACAACTTAGAGCTGCCTTTGAGGCTGCTCTAATTATGGCAGCTTTGTATGGTCACATTTGGGCCCTGAACTGCATTCCTCCTACGCAACTTCCCTTGATTAACACGTCCCCCTCTTGTGCCTAGTCCTGTCTCATGTCTGACAGGTTTGGAGCCTAAGTGAAATGAGTATTGAAGTACATATCAAAGCAGGCTCACAGATAAATCTTTCCCTAATCCCCTGTTATTTATACTGTAAGTTCTTTGGGGCAGGAACTGTGTAATCTTGTGTTTTGTACTATGCCTAGTGAAATCAGGCACAGTTAATTGCTGGTCTTGGGTCACTACAGAGGAATACAGGAGAGTGGATATATGAAAGGCAGAAACTATTTCAGGGAGCGTGCAATGTTACTGTCTAAAAGTATTCTCTCTTGTCAGCACAGAAAATATTGGCATGCAGTCGAGTCAACCCTCTGCAGCCCAGGGAGCCTAAACTCTGGATATTCAATCGCAAAGGGATTGGCTGGGGATAAATTTATGGTGGGAATTCCTTTTTAATACAAATTTTAATAATTTGAAAAGAATCCTGGAGGAGGAGGTCTAAGGTAAATAAATGTGGAAACCAGGGGAGGACTTGAACTGTTAAACGAATCAATATAAATGATGAAATAACTTTGCCTTGAGATCTTTCTTATCACCTCTGAGGCACTACCTGCCTTTATCTAACAACAATGTAAGTTAATTAGATAATTAATCTCATTATCTAATTAGGTGGAATAGCAATTCTACCTAATTAGGCCATCACTGCCTCTCAGCAGCACTGGTTCTCTCTTTTTGGTGAACCCTCCACCTTCTGCCATGACTGAGACCAGACAGTGACGCAATTCATTGCTCTTCATTTGATTTAACCAGAACCACCTGGAAACATTTTCACTCCAGCTTTTTTTGAATGAAACCAAGGCAGCCAGTTGGAAAGCAGAAAAGGAGGCTCTCAGCACAAGATTCATTTTTATCTATGAATGATGCATCCTGTTAGTTTTTAATTCCTCCTCTTGGCATAAGATTAATACTAGCTCTGAATTCTGCAACCTGTTATGTCTGAATTGATCCTAATATTGATCATGATCAATATTACTCTTAACTGGGGGCAGGGAGGGGTGGAGAACCTCACTTTCTTTTTGCTTGGGGGAGTTTTGCTAAATCTACATCAATTAGCTTCTTCCTCTAAAGAACTTAGTATTGTTCTTCTATTGTGAGCTGGCCTCTGGCTGTACCACCCCAGGAGCAGACCAGAGGATGGGTTATATGACATAGTCAGACTTCCTCGCTTGCTTCTCAAGTTACTTCACCCTTTTTTCCTCTCTTTCTTCCTGCCCAAGGATTAAAAGCTTCACTGCAGGGGCTCTTCTGCTTTCTGCTCCTTTCTCTCCCTCCTTCACAATCTATTTGCTCCCAGCATGAGGTACAAGGTAGCCCCCACTCTCTCCCCTTGATAACAGGAGTCCCAGTCTGAGCAGATTGCATGGGGCTGCAGGGGAGGGGGAAGTAAGTGCTGTGAAAATCTAGCTGGTTAATTAAGTTAAATCCTCTCAAACTGAGCTGTCAGAAAAATAGGGATGGGGCTTAAACACACGTTTTTAACCAAAACATGTGCATTAAAGGACAAATTTTACTCGCAAAACATTCATAATGTTGTTTGAATGACCAGAGCACTTAGGAGCCCTATTCATGGACTAGGACCCCACAGATGTGCATACACACAACCGTTCTTTCTTCAGGAAGTAAGGATGAACTCCCACAGCTGTCCAATGGCAAAGCAAACTCACAGCCAGCCCCTCAGCCAACAGCAACTTGACCCCAAGAAACTCTCACAAGCTCTTCTGTGCCCCCAAAACCCTCTCATAGCCCATCCACTGCAAAAGCCCAAATAGAGGAGCCCTTCAACATGCCATAAAGGCCAACAGACCTGGGCTATTTCAGATCAAAGCTGGCTTCTTTGGAGAGCGCTTCACAGCCAGCCCTATTTCTTTGAACTCGCAGGGGATCCAGTTCGAGTGCCTCCAATGATAGCAGCTGTAGCAGGCAGTAATTGTTGTTTTGCTGGGGTAAATGTGCTACCGCATGACAGAAATCAGTGTTCCCAGTCGCAGCAATCCAGTAGCGATGTCCACAGGAATAGCTGGAGACCCTGGACTTGGTCTTTTTTACACCAGTTTTCCTCCTGTACAGGTAGCTGAGCCTAGCCCCGCCAGTCTAATCCATGTGCTAACATGGCACGTAGCAATGGGGCAGTCAGAGCTGGGCATGGATCCTGGGCTCCTGCAAGGATTCACCTGCAGGACTGGGACCAGAGGAAGCAAATGACTCTCTTGGCATCTGGTATCACTTTCCTCCTTTCCTGGTATTTTCTAAGCCAAAGGGCTGTAACACGTCTCTCTGGGCTTGTTCGACATTTTCCTCTGTAAAAATATTTTGGTTTTTATTATAGTTGGGCTGCTTCGAGCTATGTTCTCTCAGCATTTTCACTGAGACCCCTGTATTGAGGTGTTTACTACTCTGTAATGAAAGTTCACATTTAGCTGAAGCTTGCCGTGTGCTCTCCAGCTTGGAGTGAGTTTTTGTTCTGAAGAGTTAACTGCGACACGTTTGTGTTTAAGACAATAAGATGCACTACATAGTGCTCTGATCCTGAAGGGAATAAGAGGAAATAAAGTAATGCATTTTTCATGTTTCAGCCAAATTAAAAATGATTCAGTCCCCCCAAACACCACTGATAGATGATTCATGGGTGTACTTGGTAGTCGTGTTGGTCTGAGACAAAAAGACATACAAAAAACTAGAACTCTTGGTTCCAAAATGATACCTTTTATTAGACCAACTGGAAAATGGCAAGAAAATATTCCAGTTGGTCTAATAAACCAAGTCTCATTGCCTAAAGCTGGTCTTTTACTGTAAGCTGGGCTTGTGCCTCTGATAGGAACAGTTTTGAATATCTGTACTGTCCAGTGCAACTGGCTTGCTTGTGCTCTACATTGTGGTGCTGCATTGGATGTAGAGAGTCTGTGCTTCAATTTAGACATTCAAGACCCTCTAGATTCATATAAAGGAGTCTGATTTGCAGGTCTGTTCTTGCTCCAACCATCTTAAAAATCCGGCCACTTTTATGTATGTGCTTCCATTTGGATTTAGGCTTCTAACTAGAGACCTCCAAGTTCAGAAATGCTGGCCCATGTTTTCAGTTTGGATGAATGCCTTACATGGTTAGCATCTGGCCTGTGCTGCCATGCAAAACACCTGGCTTTGACTACTGGTCTTAGTCTCTTGGTACTTGCACCAGTATTAGCTGAAACAGCTGCCATGTCCCTGAAGGATGAAAAGTACCTCATAATGCTTTTTAATGAAAAATTGAGATTCACCCATTTTCCTGGGACCATAGAAAACATGTCTGCCAAGATCATGTACTTAAATCCCAGTGAAGGGAGCAGTGTGTGTCTTCAGTGTCCAGTATGATGGACACTTTTAAATCAGTTCACAGGAACTCATGCAGGAACCTTGTTCTGTTGCTCTTGCTTCCAAGGTGGCTGGGACAGAATGGGCGTGTCTGCACGAGAGGCTCCTGCGCAGTGGTTATTGCAGATTTATTTAGTACTTGTATAATCAAATACTAAATAATTATTTGGTATAATCAAGTACTAAATAAATGCACAGTAACTGGAGTTACTGCGCAGTAGCACCGGCAAATGCCTTTTTAGTGATGCTACTGCCCAATATCCTAATAATACTGCATAGTAGCATATTAATACTGTTAGTGCTATGATGTGCTACTGCGCAGTATTATACAGCTATTGCACAGTTAGCGTCTCATGTAGATGCGCCCAGTGTGTTGCAAGAGATAGCACTTGGCCTTTGGTGAGGGGATCTGATGATGGTCTATGGCAGCTATAAAGGCTATGAAAGGAAGGAAGTCTGCAAAAAGGACTGCAACAATTCTCAGGCAGATATAGGAGGGACTTAAATTTTGCTGACCAGATGCTACATTTTCAAGTGTCTGTTTCATGGGTTCATGAGTCACAAGATACTGGCACCAACTGGGCAAAGTGGTTTGGCGAGAAAAAGGAACCGTGCTCTTCACCTGAAAATGGAAACAACCAAAATGGGATCTTTTCTATGGTTCAGAAATACTTGGGTAGGGTTTTTTCACTTTCAGTTTCCAGCTCTGACCAGAGGCAGAAGTGCCAGAAATCTTGTGAACAAATCTGTTCTTTCAAACTCCATTTGACAAGTTCTGGAAATGTGTACAATTCTGATACTCTCCCATAACCTCAGTTGTTTATCCGAATTAATCCTGCACCAGCACTCTGTGGCTCTCAGCGTTGTGAAGAAAAATCTTTCCTTTGAGTTTGACCTCCATTTTCATGGGTTTTTTTCTGGGGCTGGAAAGCTGAGACCAAACCCTACTGAATTTACTCACTTGGCAACAGTGGCAGCTCTCCCGAGAGTAGAACAGCAGGAAGAGGCGACAGCATTGCTGTTGTCTGATTCTGCTGTAGAAGTGGTCCATATTTGCTGTCCATTCAACCACATATGTGTTGCCAACAACTTGATTCTGCATTAGCATATTTATTGGCCAAATCCTACAAACTACCTCCTCCTGAAAACATGCTGACTAGCCTCCTGTAAATCTTCCATTCAGGAGTGAGTTCACGTTGCTAAAATTTCAACTTCCTAGCATCATTTGAGGCCATAAATTTGGAGATCTCCTTGGAAGATCAGCCTCTCTAGTTAGGCTGCATGGGGCTTGACTAGTGTGGCTTCAGTTCTGCCTGCATTCGTGCTATCAGTCTGCTTCCAAAGCATATTTTGCTCAGCTGGTTGAATTGCAACATTGGGCCACCTCCAGTGCTCCATCATGCTCCCCTGGTTTTTCAGTATTTTATGAGATATTTATTGTTTTTCAGCATTTTGCTCCTAGGTATCATTGCTATGCAGATGATACACAGATCTATTTATCAATTTCCACTTATCCTGTTGTAGCAATCTATTGAGTGCCTTTGTGTCTAACCATACCGCAAGCCTGAATATTCTACAGATCGTAGCGTACTGGGTTGGGAGACCACGGTGCTTTTTCTTGGTCACCGGTGTCTAGCAGGAGGAAGAGGATTCAGATCTGCTGGTTGTTTCTATGGATAATAATCAATAAGGCCCATTAGGAAGACAACTACATACATCACTAAACTTTGACCTCTGCTCCTCAGAGCAGTCCCAAGATACCTATTCATATGCTGGTGACATCCAGATTGTACTACTGCAAAAACTCTTTGCTAGGGTAGGGATTACAGATTTAAATTGCACAGACTTCAGTATCTGCCGAATACAGCATGCAGGATGCTTAGCTGGAGTCCCTAGTTTTACCTGCCTTTCTTTTCTGTTCAGCTGAGTTTTGTATTTTAACTCCGTCGAACAAAAGGTTTCCTTGCATATTGCTGTACCTTCTTAGATTTCTCTCTACTCCAGACTGTCTGGCATTTTAAGGGTTTGTAGACGCTAGAAATTCTTGGCACTGGCTATGGCTTGTATATTGCTCCTCATCTTTCAGATCTTTGTTACACTGAGTTCTGCTTTATGCGTGATATGTCTGAAAAAAAGTTTTACCTCGTTATTTTAAGTAGCGGATGGGCAAAAATATTCATTTGCTCATTTGCTATTTTATTTTTTCCTAAGGATTCGTGCAAGATCACCTATAAATAAATAGGTGATTTTAAAATACTGTACAGTACAAAGGATTTTTTTTTTTTTGCAGAAAAGCTGAAACTAAGAAACTGAACCTAAAAATGCCTCTGGGCATTTAAATCTGAAAAGTGTGTTTGTAACTAGGATGGCAAGAACCAGAAAACTCCCTTCCCCTCTCCCCTCTATGTCTGCCACATGAAAGTGTCTCCTGAATCCTATTCACTGGGACCAAGTCAGAAAAATTTACTCAGTGGGGGAAAAGGTTATATATTTAGACAAAAGAGAGGCCAGAGAACAATTGAGGACTGCAGCCCCGTCTGCCTCGCAGAGCAACATGAGAGAATCAGCAGTACGTTTGTCATTCATGGTGGATTTCTCAGCATGCTCTTTCTCTGCCACTCTCTCACTGGTTTTATATTTTAACTGTCTCCCTTTTTCTTTCTTGAACTGCCCTTCCCCCTCATGATGGTGTCCTTCTCGTACACTTCCAGGCTTTCAAGTGACAGCATGAATGCAGGACTGCAAGGGACCTCGGAGGTCACCAAATTGCCACTGAAGGCAACTGTGTCATTGAATCCCTTTCATAAATTGATCAACCTCCATCTTCAGAGTAGTTAGATCGTTTGTTTGTCTCCAGTGCTCCTATTGGAAGGCTCTTTGGGAATTTCAGTCTTCCCATGGCTAGAAATATTCTTCTGATTTCTAGCCTACATTTTTTCCCAGCTAAGTTTATAGCCATTTGTTTGGGGGATAATGTCTTTTAACTGAAACAATTCATTTCACCTCCCTACCAATCTACTTATACAGAGCCGCCATGTCCCCTCTCAGCCTGTGTTTGGCTCAGCTAGATGAAGTAAACTCAAGTTCATGGACGCTTGTGCTCTCTATTTTGTTAGTCTGTAATATGCTAGTCTGTGTATCTATCCTGCCTCAGCTAAATGAGCCAAGATTGCTCAGTCTTCTTTCCTGACGCATTCTTCTCTCATCGTTGTAGCCTTTCTTGGCCCTTGTTACACTTTGAATTCATCTTTCTTGAATATGACCAATGAAATTGTATCCCAGAAGAGGTCTCACCAGCGCTTTGGGCAATGGAGTTCATCCTTCTCTACCTGTACATGAAATGCCCCTCCTTATGCATCCTAGAATCACACTTGCCTTTTTTCATGGCTGCATCACATTGGTGGCTCATCATCAGTGAGGCTCGTTGGTACTCCCAGATCTTTCTTCTCCTCAGTTTTTAACGGCAGAGTTCCCAGCTTGTAGGAGAAATTCTTGTTATTAGGCCCTAAGAGCATTTAGTTGTTTTTGATACTATTAAAAGTAATCCCCTTTCTCCTACTCCAGTCCTCAGGATCATTCAGGTTTTTCTATACGATACTTTTCAAATCTGGGACAAAAGATCCAGTTCTGGGACTCCGTGAAGCAGTGATCACAGACTGGCGACAGGCAGCGTCCTGCTGTGGCTGCTGAGAGGATGCAACAAGATGCCCCATTAGTCTGGTGCTGCCCCCAGACTAATTAGCTCTGCCTTTCAATGCCGCTAATTAGCTAACCCAGTACTGCACAGAGGCAGCTGGAACTGGAAGTGGTGCAGAGACTATGTCTAGGTCTGGAGACATTCAGGTTGTCTGGTACCTTGGCCTGGATTTTGGTCCCTGAAGGCTGGGTACTCTGTCTACCCTAGACCTGTCCCAGGGCGTTTATAGTCGACATAGGGGCTAGATTTTCTGAAGGTATTTAGATGACAGTTGGGATTCTCAAAAGTACCTATGTATCTAACTCCCATGCAGCTCAACATAGCCAGTGCCAAGAATTTCTAGCATCTAGCCAGTGCCTATGTAGTTTAATCCTATGTTTCAAGAGGATGTAAATACAGAAGATGAACTGAAGTCTGGGTGTTTGTTTGTTTTTTCCTTTTTGTGGTAGAAACTTTCAGGCTTTTGAGCACGAGCTCTTCTCGTCTCCTTGCCCATGCCAGTGGTGTCCCACATGCTACAGTATATTATATTGAGGTCTGCAGGCTTTTATCCATCCCATTCTAGAGACATGGTTAGAATTAAATTAATCCATGGGATATGTCCCTTGCCTCCAGTGGGATGTATTTGAATCGGTCAGGCTGATCCTGCCTGTTCAGTACATGCCTGTGAAGGCTGCCTGTTGTGGAAGCCTGAGTAGGAATAGGTCTACCACTAATTTTCCCTTTTCCTTCCACTCTGCATCTGCTAAGAATTGCAAACAGTGTAGGGATACGCACAGCTCCTGCCCCACCAAGTGGAAATATTATTTTGTATTCCCTTAGTTCTGACTCTGGTAAGAGAGACCTGAGTCCTTGTTCCTAAATTTGGGAAAAAATCCTTGAGTAAAAATCCCCACAAGAACTAAAAAAACCCCCCGCTTCTGAATGGTTAGAAATCAGGCTGCTGCAGACAGCCGTCACTTCTCAGAAGTTATGCAGATCTGATGTAAAATTTAAAAAATGCATATTTACCACATTGACCAATGAGGGTAAGAAGCTCAAGTTAATATTTATATTTGGCATCCAACCCTCTGCACAAATACTGACTTTGGCTCCTCATGTTGTGCACTGGTTTATTTTTAAAACAGTTTATACTGACAGACCAGGTACAGGACAGTAATCTCAGGATTGGTTGTCCCCACATTGTGGAAATCTAGCTACGTTGCAGAGGCAATTAACAGAGTGCATAGCTGGGGTGCAAGTTGTCAGTGGACTACGGAGCATCCCTCGCCAGCTGCTCCATGGAGAGGTGTGGACTGTACACTTGGCCTGCATCCCACTCACTTAGCTGAAGCAAAGAAGCAAGGAGCAGCTGCAGTTGCTACCCAGCATGAGGGATTGTTCAATCAGGAATTAAGTGGTTGTGGGGGTGGGGGAAGGGGAAGCAGAGGTAGGTGACTGTATCCCAGTAGGAGAAAGATGGGGTAGAGATGTCCTTGCTAGCAGCCCTGTTTCACATGGTTTCTGGAACCTCTGCAAGCAAAGAAAGCGGCTGCCTAATTAGGTATTTCTGATGTGGCCGTCACCAGAGTACTGAAGTTCTTCATCCAATGATTAAAAGAGAAAAAAGGGCTTCACTAATTGCACTCAAAATCTGCAAAGATCAAATTATGATTTGCCTGTTGTGTTTCAAATGCATACAGTAGAATTAAGAAACAACTTAACCTGGCTCTATTAACTACCAGGACTGAAAATACCTGGCTTAGGGCACAGCAGTATAGTGGGTGCTGGTGCAGGGAGGCGAGCAATAGTGAGGGTCTCCAGAAAAGAAGCAGTCAAGGCCTGTGGTGCCAGGTTAGCAAATACAATCGTGCTTGGGAGGCTGGAGGTATGGGCAGAAGAGAAATGGCAGGCTGACAAAAGGGATGATAGGCGCTACTCCCAACGTACTGCTTTGAGGATAGAGTGAAAAGTTAGATATACAGACTGGTGTCTGCTCAAAATGTTGGGGCCTGGGCTGAGCCTACTTTGGAACCTAACTGGCGTGGTTTTGTTTTTAAATTGGAGCTACAGGCTTCACGTGTGAGCTAAGACATTTGCCACCTTGTGGTTTTCAAATCAGCAGTGCTGGAGTTAATAATATGGAAGTGTTAAGTGACACACACCAGGATGCCTTGCGAGCCTGCACTGTGATGCCCTGGTGCTCAGTTGAGCGCTGTCACTATTGTTCTATTTCAGTCCGTTCTGAGAGAGGTTTTCAGGTAACTTTTTTTTTTTCTAACATAACAACAGTTTATGAGGCACAGACTGCCACAATGCCCCTGTAATCTCCTTTGGCTGTAATCTCTGTTTTAAGCTCTTGGTCCATTATTTTTTTCTGAGGGTCAACAGGAAATAGTGTCCCGTTGGATGAGACAACTTTAAATGTCTTCCTGAAGCACAGTGATAGCACCGCCACCGGACCATGCTGCTTGCCGGTAAACCATTCCAGCCTCACTGTCCAGTCCATGACACTAGAATATACTAATTGCTATTTAAAGAGTATTTAATAAACTGGGAATGATTGCCTTCTGTTGTATTTGCATAATTAAGTGAAGGCATGCCATGGTTAGGTTGCCAAGCTTTCAACCTGTGTGACTTTGAAAACATCATTTGCTAAGTAAGGAAGGTTTCCAGGGGGATTTGTATAAAGGACGTTGTAGGTTTTGGAAAGAGAACAGTTTTGGCTAAGGAAAGAAACAAACTTTTCTAGGAGATAAATTGCTTCCCACAGCGTGCCATAGATCCTTAGTACCCTTTATGGAATGGTTTATTCTGTGCTGGTGGTGATTGTCATTAAGTATAATAGAGGCACCACGAGTTAAGTTTTAGCCAGAAACATCAAGCAAATGTGGCATTTTCCCAGTATGTTAGAATACAAGAGCCAAATTCTGTCCAGATCAAACATTGGACTGATGTTCAGTAGCTTTTCAGGTTAGTGTTTTCCTTTCTGGTTATCCATTGACATTTCCCAAAAGACTCACTCGCATACCCAAAATATTG
Organism: Crocodylus porosus; assembly: GCF_001723895.1. Classification (NCBI taxonomy): domain Eukaryota; kingdom Metazoa; phylum Chordata; order Crocodylia; family Crocodylidae; genus Crocodylus; species Crocodylus porosus. The sequence continues at coordinate 8,167,022 of NW_017728917.1, forward strand.
TGATGGTGTTTTGGTCACAGTTACACAACAGGGTCTTGTGATTATCGTGTCCTTGCTCCCACACAGATCCCTTATAACAACATTGCAGCTACAATGTAAAACAAGCTGTGAAACAACTGCAAATGTTTGGAAAACAGGAAATGCAAAGGGAAGGTGGTGTTTCCCAAACTTGATAACTACACAACCTTAACTCTGCTCTTCCACGATGTTTGCTTCCTTTCTTCTGGACATAGAAAAATCTAGGATCTGTATGAAGTAGAAGAAAGTACGTTTTCTGTTGAGAACCACGCTCTCCCTTGTCTCTCATCAGCCTCTTTACTTGTGATCGCTGCTGGAAACAAGGAGGAGAAACAGCTCGATACAATCTATGGCAATTTCTGTGCAGGTAACTGCTGCTGAACGGACAAAGTTGAGAGTCTTCTTGGAGTATCCAAAAGAAAAGGTACCTTTCTAGCATAGGTAGTAGCAGAGAAATCTTGAAACTGTGATACTAACAAGCTCAAAACCAGAAGTCAAATAAAAAGAACACCACATTTATTTCTTTTACAACTGTTACGACTTTTAAGCCAGTTTCAGGATTTTTTTGGAGCCTGACTTGGAGCTACGTCTGCCTCCGCAAATGTCTGCCAGGTGTTTGTAACATGTGGGATTGTATTTCCAGTGTGTTAGTGGGATGAGTTATTGTGATGCTCTGAATTTCTCAGGGCATCCCTGTGGGATAAGGGTGTGATTCTCAAGTGTTCTCTGGGCTGAGCATGGGAACAGGGCGTCGCTTGTCACAGAGTGCCCCGGGATGGGTGTTTGCTGGGGACCACTGCAAACTCATCCTGTCTCTGAGGGTGCCTCTTGATATCAGCTCAGGCCTGGCATCTAGAGCTGGGGGGGGAAATGCTCCAATGTCACCACTGCTGTAAAGCTTAGGGCAGCTGGTTTTGCTTTTCCCTTATAGAAGCACGTACTGGCTTAAGTGATTTACATGGATTTGTTTCTTAAATAATGAAGCAACTGTGTTTCAGGCCTTTGCCCTCAACTGATCATCTGCAGCCTGAATTTCCCCCTTCATCTCCAGCCCCGTCTCCCTGCTGACTGCTCTCTTCCCCTTCCCGTTAGTGGCCACAGACTTGCGTGTACAGCATGCACCATATGTGACCTCATTGCATCCCTTGTCCTTGCCTGTCCTAGCTGCCCTAGTTCTCCAGGAGTGAAGCTGGTTAGTGAGGACAGGGCTCAAACATTACTAACACCAGTAAGTCCTAGGCTTCTTCAGGCCTGCATTCCCTAATGTAAACCAGTGGCTAATCCAAACCTGCTAATAGATACACTTGCTTCAGAGGCTCTCTCTTGCTGTGCTACATGCCCTGGAAAAAGGGGGAGCTTGCAAAGCTCGTGATGAATACGTTAGCCCTTGCCTTCTGATTTGGTTTAAACCCTCTCCCCCCAAATACCCCAGAACAATGGATTCAGGCATCCACTGTGGACAAATCTGAATGTTGCTGTAGAAAGGCTAAACAATGTGAATGGAAACTGCTCCATAAATACGCTGACCGGACATGATTGACCCCAAAGACAGGGATGAATCTGGAGGTCTGTGGAGGTGGATGTAGCCCGTCTGCTTGAAAGAAAGAACATCTTGTATTTGAAAGCTTGTCTAATTTATCCCACCTGCATAGCCGGTCCAGTAAAAGGTACCACCCTAAGAAATCTTGCCTCTCACATTCAGGACTTTGGAGCATAAGCAGAGGTCAGTCCTCCCCTGCACCACTGTGCACCCAGGTGCTCCTCCTCGTAGGGTGAGTTGCTCTGCGGTCAGTGAGGCTGCACAGTGGTGCGAGCACAGAATTTGCCCCCTTCCCCTCATACAGGGCATGGATGGACGGGCGCACACCTGCTGTGCTGCCTCCTTCCCTCAGGGACCGCTGCACTCCCGTGCATCCTTCTCCCCGTGTCCTGCAGCTTACTGCACCCGGCTTGGTGAGGGCACCTCTCAGGAAACCTGTGTTCCCTGTGCCCTCCTTTTGATGGATGGGAAGGGGAGTATATCTTCCCTTTCCCTAATCTAGTGTACCCCACGCACATGCACACACACGCATCTGCTGGGCTGGCTGCAGGTTGTTATGCTCCCTCATGAGCTCTCAGAGCGAATGAAAGCAAACCTTTGCCCCTGTATCAGGAGGACTGTTGGCTCCTTTTCCGCGGCGCAGCACTTCTAGTCTTGCATGGGTTTGCATGCAGGTGCCCCTGCCCTCGTCACCGTGGCCGGCCGTGGGCCTAATAGGATGCAGTGCAACACTGATGTTCACAATGCCCTGGGCTCCCGGGATGGGCTGGCCTCTCAGGATGGGCTACAATCTTCCTCTTCCCTTTTCCTGGGTTGGCTTGTGGACCAGACCTCTGACCTGGGCATGTGCAAGCATTTCTGGCTGGCCTTGCTTGGGAGTCCCACATCCCCCTGCTCGTCTGGGCTGGCTGCGCCCATTCTCTTGGCAGGAACATCCCCCTACCCCCATGTACAGGTCTTCCCTTTCCTGGGGTTCAGATGTGCGGCTTCCTCCCTCTCCCTGCGGGTCCGGTCCTGCGGGGCTGGCTGCAGGCATCTTCCCCTCTCTCTACCGGCGAGGAATTGCTGGGGGCAGCACGTCTCCTGCCCCATTGTCCCAACAGTGGGGCCTGCTGGCAGCTGAGGGCGGTGTGGTCCCCTTGG
>NW_017728917.1:8169822-8193283 GCF_001723895.1 Crocodylus porosus
TCCTCCTCCTCCTCCTCCTCATCCCCCCGGACTTGTTGATCGATTTCTGGGCTCCGAAGCGTGTCCTTCCCCCTCCCCCCCTCAACAACCCTCCACATTTTTGTTTTCAAATTTCCCATCTTGTTTATCCAAGGCTGGAGCGGACCCAGGAAACGCGCGTCTCACCTCCACGCTCTTTGTTCCAGTTTATGGATTTAAAGAGCCTTTGACTGCGGGTTGGACGTGTTTCTCTGCCATTTTGGCCAGCTCCGGGGTGGAAATGCTCTGGGGGGATGGAGGATGCTGCGGGAACCAGCGCTCCCCCCTTGTCCGGTGCTGAGCGGACGCGGTTTCTAGGGGCTGTGCGTGGATTTCCGAAAGCTTCATTTATTTATTTATCTTCCTGGCTCACCTAGGCCTGCTTTGGTCTTTCCAAAATGGTGAAGTTGCCATGCAGGAGGGGAAGGAAACATAACAAGTATTTCCCTCCTCCCCTTTCACAGTCGAGTTGGTTTTCAAAAAGTTTCTGGTGACAAAATATCCGTGAGGGCCATGCTCTGAAATGGGAGGTTCGTTTTTTTTTTGTTTGTTTGTTTGTGTTGATGGAATAGGCTTTAAAAATGAGGTTGACTCATTTTGATTTTTTTCTTTGCCTGTGTGTGTTGTTGTTGTTGCTTCTTGGAAAATGTGTGGCTTATAGCGGAGAAAATGCTCTATTTTTTTTTTTCTAAATGTTTAGCCTAGTTTAAGGCTTAACTCCTTGCAAACTGAGACATTGTCACAGCAGACTTTTCATGACTTGATGCCTTGAGGTGATTGAGGGAGGAGGGTACAGGCGTGTTCAGCTGGTTAGTGTTTGTACAGTGGTTTGAACAATGTAAAGCCCCTTAAGCCTTAGTATTTTTTGTCCAACAGGAGCATGCTTTTGGAGGATTGATTCCTACTCTTCTGCTATTTTACTTGCATATTTTAATTGCATTGAATGTTGATCAGAAGACTGTATGTTGTGCTATTAGGTCTTTTAAAAGGTGTTGCATTTAACTCTCTTATTTGAATTTAACACACAAGTGATGAATATATATGGCTTTCTGTTCTCATGTTGGAAGTGTGGACGGTCCCTTCTTCCTTTTGTTCAGTCAGGGTTTTTTTTACCTATGCTTGAGTTCAGGGGAATCCCTGAGTTGGCTCCTCTAAGGTTTCATCTGCATGGACACAACTCTGCAGGGTTGAGGCATAAAGCCCTGATCCTGCAAACATTTATCCCTATGTTAAATTTACTTGTATGAGAGGTCCTGTAGGGATGAAAGACCACGTTTAGGGTCATACACATCAGGCATATGCACAAGCGCAAGATGGGCGCCTAAGTGAAGAATGCAAGTCCTAGCACTTAGTCCAATTTTTCAGTCTGTTTGACTAGATCCCTTCAATTTGAGTGCTGCTGATGACTGTTTTGAGGGAGGAAACTCCTCATCCAGTAGGCTGCTGCTTCTTTTTTTCATTTTTTTAATGATCAATATTAACATTTCTTCAGCTCCAAAAATTTTTTTCTGTGATTTTTTTTTTTTTTTTTAAAATGTTCTTAAGTGGGATACTAATTGCTAACATAGAGTTAAGAAATGTAACTTCACTGGCCAGGTGATCAGTGGGCCTAGAATGTCTTACAGTATTTTCCCCATTAGCTGTTCACACAAGCCTTTAAAAGCTTACTTTAATTTGGAATGGGTAAGGTTTGTGTGTGCTGAAGGTTTTGGGAAAGGACTTCTAATGCAGGGTATTGTGGAGATTTTTATGGTAGTGTTGTGAATAAATGCAACTGAAAGTAGGAAGAGTGACTGTCGCGAGCATACTTTGTTTGTGTGTGTACACAGAAGACCTCAAAGGTCAGAATTCTTTATTGTGGTTTTGCTTTGAGTATTACCGTATGTGACGTACAAGTCAATGGCTGGGAAATTCTTGAGAATTTTTTTTCATAAACTACTAATGTAATGAAGCTTATTGATTTATGGCTGACAATTTCTTACTTGAAGTTTACGTGTCTGAAAAGATCTTTTAGTGATTTTTCTTTTTTTCTTTTTAAATAAAATCTGTTAACCTTTGAGATATTGGATCAGTAACTTAAGACTTGGTTTTAAGTGTGGATAAGTGCCATTGTTAAAGTTTGGAGACTTGGTTTTAAGTGTGGATAAGTGCCATCGTTAAAGTCCAAAGTACTTCGATTTTATACTTGATTTTGACAAGGTTTGTGCCATATACTTTTTTGGGTGAAATGTCTTTCATCAAAAATATTGCGTGTAGTTATAATATGCCTAGTTTCACAGATTTATTTAGATACAACGTGACCTACTTTTTTAACCCTCCTGTGAAGTCTGTGGTTGGCTGTAGAATTTACTTTGGCAGATTAATGTCTTCTGATTTGTGAACTAGTTTGGACTTAGCTCATTCTGACTGTGTACACTTTTACAGACTTAAGATAATCCTTGTGTGCCATGTGGGAGGGGTGACTGGCAGCAACCAGAAGTTTCACTGCTTCTCTCATCCAAGTACTTCCCTTTCCAAAGGACCCTGAAAGGGAACTTTATCCACAGAGTACTTTCCAAGTTTGATAAGGAAGAGGGTCTGTGGTATATGCTTGGTTATCAGGGTGCACTGGGGTAGCTTTTCAATTGCCCATTTGTAAATATCAAGTATAAAATTATATTTAACAGTATAAGGGGCCAAATACAGTGTGGTAATGCTATATGGCTTAATTTAGCAGTACACAACCAATTACTTTCACAAACTCTCTTCTCACTTGTTAGGTCTTAATTGTTATCCCTCTTTTAAAACAAATGGACATAGTATTGAGTGTTTCCCAGCTGCTGAGGAGTTCTGTGTGAAAACATGCAACAGTAAAAGTGAGGGGCTGTTCATGTCCGCGAGGTGAAAACACCAAAACTGACTTGGGACTAAACAGAAATGACTTGAAGCCAAACAAACTTAATCATTTTCTGTGCTGGATTTTCTTTGTCCTGGTATAGCAGTCCTGGTGCACCGATGTCCTGAGTTTTGGTCTTACCTTGGTTTTACCAGGGCCTAAAAACAGATGAGGGCTTGAAGCAAAATTTCTTCTGTTTGGGAGAGGTGCTGCGTACACATTCGCTGTTAGTCCTAATTACTCCCTCAGATGTAGAAGGCAGTTTGACTTCGGGTGTCTTAAGGGCACAAAGCTACTGCATGGTCATCTATTTTCTATTAACATTAATGGAAGTTGTACACGCTTATCTGGTGGTATCGTTTGTTTCATTGTATCCAAATGCTAGTCCAGCGGTTGTCAACCAGGGTATATGTACCAGTAGGAGTACTTGGAAAGGTGACGGGGTGTGTGCATTTAGGTTGTAGCTGAGGGGAGGGGGCGTGAGGGCAGCAGCACTCTTCCGTAGACAGACATGGGCTAGGGGGCTCACATGGCAACCGCTGCCACCTCCTGGGAATAGCGTTTTGGGGCGGGGGGGTGGCCAAGGGCAGCAGCGCTCCTCTGTGGGCTGCACAGGTGCCACCCAGCTGGTGGCTCCACGGCATGTTAACAAGTGGTGCACGATTGGCCAGGTGTGAGGCTTGTCAGCAGCCCGTGGAACCACGAGTGCAACCAGCTGTGGAAAAGCGGGCTGTGCCAACATGGGTGGTAGGTAGCAGCCAGTAGGTGGTGGCCACATGTGAGCACTACCCCCTCCATGTGTTAGAACCCCCCCCCACCCCATCTGGCCACTGCCACCAGAAGGGATACACCTGTTTAAAAAAAGGTTGAAAACCTTTGTGCTAGTCTTAATAGTACTTTCTTTTAAGGGTGCACTGATAGAGATTTTGAGGGCTGAGACCAATAGCCAATATTTAAGGAGGCTTATCGGCCAATACCGATCCAGTATCTGATGCAGCTGCCTCCAAGTGGTAAATCTGGTGTGGTGGAGGGGTAGATCAATGCCCCCCACAGTGAGGGAGAGGGCAGGGGCAGGTGTTGCCTAGGGTGGGTGGAGGTGGAGTGCAGGATGGAAGCATTGCTTGTGGGGTGGGGGCAATTCCCACTGCTGCTTGCATCCTGAGAGGGTGGGAAATGCGTGTGCCCCCGGATCTGCGTGGCATAGGGCAGGTGGCAGCTGCGAGGTGGAGCCAGTGCTGCATGGGGCTTTTCTTGCTAGGCTTGGAGTGGGCTTCGGCAGTGCTGGGAGGAAGCTGCGATCACCCCAAATTTATGCCACAGCTCCGTTTCCAGCTCTGCACCACTGCCCAGTTGCGGCTTTTCCCAGTGCTTGTGTGGAGGTGGGGCACTGAGTGAGGGCTGCCCCAGTGAAATTTGGGGTTGCTGCAGTCTCTGAGAGCCTCCAGAGCCTGCTCCGAGCCCAGCCCCCATTAAGAAGAGCTGCACAGCTCTGGCTCTGGCATCGGCACCACCTCACCTGCCCTGCACCATGCAGCTCCAGGGGCACATGCCCCCCCTGTTCCCCATCCCCTTCCAGGGTGCAAGCAGTGGTGGGAGCTGCCCCCCCATGAGTCACGGCTCCATCCTGCGACCTCCCCCCCCGCCCTCCCTGGGCAGTGCTTACCTCTGCCCCTTCCCTCAGATGCATTAGCCAGTGTGTCGCGAGCAAGGATAAGGAAGTGATATTTCCTCTCTACTCGGCGCTGGTGAAACCCCAGCTGGAGGACTGTGTCCAGTTCTTGGCACCATGCTTGAAAAAAGATGTGGAGAATCTTGAAAGGGTCCAGAGAAGGGCCACAAGGGTGATTCAGGGGCCTGGAGCTCAAACCTCATGAGAAAAGACTAAGGGATCTGGGACTGTTCAGCCTGGGGAAGAGAAGACTTTGGGGGTACTTGCTGGCTGTCTGTACCTTTGTAAGGGGTGAATATTGGGAGCTGGGAGAAACTCTTCACTAGGGTGCCCCAGGGGAGAACAAGGAGCAATGACCATAAACTGTTAGAAGATGGCTGCAGGTTGGATGTAAGGAAGAACTTCTTTACGGTAAGGGTGACCACATCTGGAATAGACTTCCAAGGAAGTGGTTCAGTCCCCAACCCTGGAAGTCTTCAAGGGGAGACTGGACAGACACTTTGCTGGGATCATTTGTTCTCAGGAGTATTTCTGCCAGGAGCCGGGGGGGTTGGAGTTGATGATCTTTTGAGGTCCCTTCCAGCTCTTAATTTTTATGATTCTCCTTTTTCTCTCTGTTTTGGTTTATAGGTTTATATTACCCTGCTCCCCCTCTTATTATTCCCTCTCCCATATGAGCAACTTTGACTGTGAATCCTATTCGGTAGTGCTCCTTGAAAAATGTTAGTGTGGAACAGTAAAATCCCCCTGTTTGTAATTAGTTTCACAAAGCTGCTGTTACTCCCAAAAAATGGTATTTAGCAACAGTATTGATAATTCTCTGGGATTTTCCAGTTCAAGGAGCAGGGAAGCTCAGAGACTGATAGAGGAAACAGCATGTCTAGTAGCTTTGCTTGATTAAAACTTCTTTTAGGTCCATCATATCCCAAAGCAGGGCTTTCCCCATCAAATTGCCTAAGCTGGAAAGAGCTCAGGAGATTGAACATGTATAAAGTGTGAGAGCAGTAATTTGTTATCTTACACTATACCTGAAGAGTAGGCAAGTGGCTTTTGAATATGAAAGCAATGCTACTGTGTACATTACCCTACAACAGGTCATGCATGTTTACTAATAGGCATTTCTATGGTACTTGCCATTGTGGTGCTTGTATACACAAATTGGACGTTGTGGAGATCTTGTTCGATGACTTGAGCTTGTCTCTCGTGAGAGCCACAGAATTATAATCTTCCATCCCCAGGCCTATTTTTATTTCATACATAAACGTTGCTTGATACAACATTAAAACTAATCTCTAGTTTGGGACAAAAGTAAAAGTTTTCAGTCTTTTTCCCTTGAGTGTATGTAGCTTTCAGCCACTTCCGATGCATCCCAAATCTTTCCATCAGTCTCTTTCTCGCTCTCCTTCTGTCCCTCTTTTCCTCCAAGTGCTTCTTCCCTCATTCTTTATCCAGTATAAAGAACTGTATCACTGTGGCTTCTTTCAGCATCAGTTCTGAGCTAACCCAGGATAGTAGCTTGAATCCTGCTGTTTTTCTTGATTGAGGGACTAGGTTTACATCAATTAGAGGTTAGAATTTATCTCCATTTCTTGCTGGGCCATCCTTTTCTGCAGACATTTGCTTTGCTTTATAGCTATGATGTAATTTATCATGTGCAGTAGTTTTATTTTTCAGTGATCAATTATTTGGGCTTGAGGGCCACATAAGGAGTTCTGGTGAGTGCTGCGGGCTGGATCAGCACCCCTGCTGTGCTGCCCCCCCCCCTGCCGGCCTTCATGCAGCTGCTTTAACAAACCTCCTTAAGTGCCTCTGCTCCCTGCTTAGCTGAAGGGCTGGGATGGGTCCATGGGTGAGCAGGGAGCTGCATCCAGGAGCAGGATGGGCAGGTGGGGCAGAGCTGGGTGTGTGGGGCTCTGGCAGAGCCAGGACCTGCTGCCCCTATGCTCCTGCAACAGGTACCAGTTCTGTAAGCAGAGAGGTGCAGGGAACAGATCATGGCTCTGTCCCTGGCTGTGCACTGTCACTGCCCAAAGATCCTGGGGTCTTCATGGAGACCAGCTGTGATCTGTTTGGGCGAGGTGCATGGCCAGGTGGATGGGATAGTGCCATGGCTGGGCAGCAAGCTGTGTCTGGGGCTGGACCTAGGATCTTGGGCCTGTGACAGCATGGGGCCAGGACCCAAGGCGGAGCTATGATCCATTCTCTGCCTCTGCCCAAGAAACCCATGTCTGTCGCAGGGCTGTGCGGGCAGTGGATCATGACTGCCCCAGGCCTGGCCCTGTGGTGTCACCAGCCCACAATCTTGCCCTCTGATCCGGGCCCCACCTGCCTATCCTGCTCCAGAACACAGCTCGTCACTTGCCTGTAGCCCCATCCTATCTGCCTAACTACATGGGTCCCGTTCCTGGTGGTGAGTGTGGGGCAGACAGGCTGGAGTACCTGAGCAGTGGGGCTGTCTGGCAGTGGCAATGGCAGCCAAGAGAAGCTGCTGCCATTGCTACTGCCAGGAAGTGACTGCTACGTGCCCAGGGGCAGAGCACTGGCTGCAGGTGCCATGGCCCAGGCTGCCCCCAGCATCTGGGTTGGTGGGACTGAAGGACCCACTGTAGGTTGGATTTCCCCCCCCCCCCCACCTCCCCATGTGAGTACATTGCCTTGTGAATGGTGTCATCCTCGTGAAATGTGGTAATTACACTTAGCTCATTTGTAATGCACTTTCACGGCTGAAAATGAAATATTCAATCTGCGAGAACTTTAGTTTTTCTCCATTCCTAAATAAATAATCCTTGATTCTTCTGTTCTAATATCAGGTGGTAGCTCTGACAGCTTTGTTTTAGGTTTTCTAAAGTAGACATACATTTTTTTGGAACTGCAGTGGAAAAACTCTCATCAAATTGGTCACCAACAGTGCAAAAGAGTTGGATAGTAATGAAATTTGGTCACTGCTGGTCTGTACTGGATTGGTGGTAGTGATCTGCTGAGATGTTCTGTTTTCCATACTCTCTTGAACACTTGCGTAATGGCCTAATTGAAAATTAATGAGATAATGTCATTTGACTTACCATATTTTCTTGCATACCACATGCCCCAATAAGTCGTGCATCTTGTTTGGAAGGTACAGCGTAGAAAAGGAGATTTTTGCAGAGTCATGGCTGATGTATGACCCAGAATAAGAGAGTCCAGGAAGTGTGGCATTCCAGGAGACAGTCTGGTTAGGGCAGCAGGAACTTCCTGGTGTGGGAGGACATCAACAAGGCTATGTCCCAGGCCTTGCAAAGACGGTAGCAAGACTGTTACTTCTTTGCTGTAAATCATTCTTTGTATTAGTTCCTGTAAATAAGAAAGCTTCACTTCCATGCCAGCAGCTTCACCACATACAGCAGCTCACTGCAGCCAGCTCAGTGACTGGCCCTTCAACCAAAAGGTACTGCCTCTCTAGCAGCTGTGCGAAGGTTAACACCGACCTCCACTGTTGCTGCCCCAGGCAGAAATGGCAACCATTTCAGCAGTGTCTGCTTGCTTCTTTTCTTCTCTGCTTCAGATGTGCACTCTCCCCACTTAATGCACACCGAAATTGTGGAGGGCTGATTTCTGGGAAAAGTGTGAGCATGTGAGAATATATATAGCTGTGGGTTATGTGCCCATCTTTGTAGCATTTGTGTGCATCTGGGGTGTTTACCCAGTGTTCGATCAGAAATGGGAAATTCTCTTTTCATCCCTCCATTTCCTTTCACCCTTTTATTTACTAGAACCAACTGAAAGGAATTGGCTGTTGCTTTAACTGTAAGGGAAGACTTTGTATTTTACTGCTGTTGGCAAATATGGTGTTGTAGGTTAGCTAAAAATAGTCTAAAAAGAGTCTTTTGTCAAATCTGGCATTTTAAAGAGGAAAGCACTGGATATTCACAAGCACAGCATGAGCCACTCCATTTTTTCCCCCCAGGAGCTAAAACTCCAGTATCTCTGGAAAATAGCTCTGAGCAGGAAGTGTCCAAGGTATTGATTTACAGGTGGAGGATTCCCAGGCTATCAGACAAGTTCCTGCCTACAGGTGATGCATATAGCAGTGCCATAGTGACGGGAGGGGAGAGGTTTTTACTTTATGTTCCAGTTCTGTCATCTCTGTGCAGTTTTACAACACCTCATTCAGACAATAGCCAGAGTGTTCCACAGGGGGTGGGGGGAATTAGTCTGTTTTTGGCTATATGTTGGCTAATTGTAGTAATATTGTAATCTTCATCTGGGTTAGTTGGTGGGGAAGCGTAGGGCCTAGTGAAGATGTGGTCTCAAAGGGTCCTGTTGGTAAGCCCTACTTGTGATATTGGATGTGTTGCTCTCCTGCCAGTTGTAAACACTGTGGAGACATCCCTGGATCTCTCCGCCACCCCACCTTAATTTGGTTTCCTTTGGAGCTCAGGAATTTAAATCCAAGTGTGCGTGTGGTCATACAGAAATACCCCCTTACTCATAAACTGGCTCTTCATTAGCTGGACACCAATTTCCTTTGTCTCTTTAGAGCTTTATGCTGGAATTAGAGGTGCACCGATATATCAGTTGGTTATTGGATCAGTGCTGATAAAAGGGGAAATGACATTATCAACGCTTGGCTTTCTTGGGCTGTTACAGCCAATAATGTTTACTGATAATTATGCCTTCTGGCCAGGGCCCTGGACACCTGGGTTCTCTCTCCCCTGCAGGGTCATTGGCCTCAGATGCCTGGGTTCCCTTGGGAAATGAAGGGTTTCCCCTTGCAGGTGGCCACCATTCCAGCCTGCAAGGGTCCTTCTTGGGGCTGCCAGGCATGAGATGCAGGGGGCTCTGCATGCATGCACATGGCCAGGATTATAGTTGAGCAGTGTGCGGAGTAGCTCCGTGCAGGCAAGTCTATGGAGAGGAAGGGGCATGAGGAGGTGCAGATTGAGGCATCTCCCCAGTGAGGGAGAGAGTGGGACTGGGGCTGGGGATGCTGCCCAGTCAGGGTGGTGCATGGCACCTGAGGCAGGGAGTGGGATAGAGCCACTGGTGGCTTGTCCTGGGGGGGGAGGGAAGGGGGGGCATGGCCTTCCCAGACTTGTGCGTGGGGCAGATGCAGGCTGCTCACTGTGAGCATGTGGCTCTGCTCTGCTGCCTTTCCCTTGGGAGCCCTGTGCCAGCTGTGCGACCCCTGCCCACATGGCAGGAGTGGGGACACAGTTGTACAGAGGGGGCTCAACTGGCATGGGGCTTGCAAGGGATAGGCAGCAGAATGGACAGCCCCAAGCTCAGCTCTGCTCTACTTAAAACCACCCCCACACTTAAAAATGGTGGTGGCAGCACTTGAACTAAAGCTAGTTGAATGGGCTATAGTTCAAGCGCCCCTGCTGCTGTTTTTTAAGTGCCAGGACACTGATGCATGTGATGCAGAAGGCTGCTGCAGTGAGCCAAAGAAAAAAAGGGTTATTTATGTCAGTAAATTCGTTATTGGCCGATATGGTTGGTTAATAATTGGGTACTGGTATCGGCCAAGCAAATTTTTATTGGTGCACCATTCATTGGAGTAAGTTTTAGGCAAAGGAATGCAAAGCCACTTCCCCTGCATCCCTGCCTTAAACTGACCTGGTTGTTTCACTGTTCCTGTGAGTTGCGGGGGGCGGGAACTGAACAGTGGAGCAGATTTGAAAGATTGACTAATATATCCTGGAAGGTCTCTTATGTAGCTTCTTTAAGTGGAGTCCTACCTCATGTAGACCTGAAATAGGCAGGAGTAAAAAGTGATTAGGAAACTTGGATACTTACTTGTGATGCTGCCTTAAGGGTATGTCTATTCTGGAGATTTAACTTTGCCTCTGCTTGGATGTTGCCTTCTTGTCTGTGCATATGCAGTCTCCTTGCTCAGGTTCCATCTTTAAATCCAGGCTGCCTTGTCTGACAAGGGATATGGTGTCACTTGGGCTGGTATGTGGCTTGATTTGCAGAGAGGACAAGAGCAATATAGTTCCAGTGTTGTTGTGTCTCAGGGTCTTCCCACAGTTTCCCCCATGTGTCCAGAGGGGCAAATAGGTTCTCCTGCACTTCACTGGGAAAGAATCATAGAATAGTTCTTCTTACTGAAGCACAGAGATACGTAGGATAATGTCTTTGGAAGACCTAGCGGTGCATATGGGTGAGTACGCCAGTGAAGAGACGGTTTTTTGAAGATGGCTTTGTAGTATGGTTGCTTGCGTATGAGATAAGCTAGCCTGGATCACCTAAGTTAATTCTCAGTGAAGACGTAACCCAAACAATCCTATTTGGTTGCATGCTTCTCTCTGGGATCCATGTAAAGTTGTCTCTGTGGAGTCAGTTTTTGGGGTTTTTTTCTCTTTAAGAAAAACCCAGTGACCTACTTTGTGAGCTGTCAGATGGTTCTGTAGGTTAGTGGGTTTTCTTTCCATAAGGTAGGTCACTTGGAAGGTGTGCAGCACTTCTGGAATAAGTAGCTTTTGACCTGGAATAAATCTCATACAAGCTGTGTATGGAACTGTCTTGTAGAAGTTCTGGCTATAGTACAATATCTGTCATTGTCCTATTGTTTCTCCCCCTCAGGTACAGTAAAAAAAATTGGCCCTTCCCAGGTGGAAGCAGTTTTACATGAGGATTTGTGGTGATTTTTTTTTTTTTTTGGGTGTGTGTACGTATTTTAGATGAGGTAAGGGTAGCTTGTCCTTATTGCCTTGTTCCAGCTGACTTAATAAAAGCTTAGAAACATATAATGACTATTCAGTATATAATACACTAAGTTTCTGGTATTCCTTAGGAGGGAGAAACTTTTGGTATATCTCATTTACATAAGTCCGTTCTGTTTACTTGTGCATGTTTATATTTATCTGTGCACACAACCGGAACACCATTCTCACATCTTCAGTGTGTCGAGAGCAGCGATTCTCGGCTGGGGTGCCACACGATGCCCTTCATGGGTGTCACAACATGGGCACCATTACCTATGCAGCAGCCAGGTAAAACTGCCCCGCGTGCTTGCTGCACAGCCAGACCCTAAAACAGACAGGAGACCCTGTTGTGCTGCAGCCCTTCCCCGTTTACTTCCTTCCCATCCTCATCCGCCCCTGCCCCTGCTCCTGAGGCACAGAGAGCAGTTCCACCTGCCCTGTGAATCTTTGTTTCTGGGAGATACTGTGCTGGATCAGACCAGGAAGGGCTCTCTTGCCTGCTTTCAAGTGAACAGAGCACTCTAATGAGGCTGGATAGCATGCGAGTGTCACAGCCCTTCCCAGTCTCGCTGTGCAGCGCTTTTACCTGGCAGCGTCTCTGGGGGATGGCTGAGGTCGAGTCAGCACAACAGTAGCTTTCGATTAGGGGTGCTGCCAAATTCAGAAAAGTTGGGAAGGGATGCCCTGACTTTGAAAAGGTTGAGAACCACTGAGTTAGAGGCAAAGCCTTTTGGTTCATTCTTTATACGTGGCACCTGCCGTTTCATAGGCCAGATGCAGTTTAGGGGAGAGTTTTAGATAATGCCATTCTAATAAACTCATCCCCAGTCTCACTTTGCTTTTAAATTCCTATATTCCTGACTTTTCTCTAACTTCATCAGTTAAGGACAGAGAAGATTGAACTGCTTTCTCTAGCCTGCCTAAATATTTTCACTTGAATCGGCAATGATGCCTACCAAAAAACAGGTGACTTTACTCCAGTCAGGAGATGCAAAACTAGCTACATATGACAGACTCGGTCTAATCCCAAACTTTTTATATCTGACTCTTGTCTCATGGAAATGTTGCCTGTGTTTTCAGAAGTGGAGGGGGCCTAGCCTGTCCTGGCTGGTGTTCTTTTCCCAAATGATTGTTTCTGTGCGTTCAACTCTAGGTTGACCTTTCATGGCATTTTAATGGGAAATCCCTTATTTTAGGCAACTGTTGAAGTCAAGGTCTATCCAAGCTCAGTGGATTAGCATTGTTATGTCAAACCAGTTTTTTTAACCAACAGTGTGAGGGAATGAAATGGGTAGTGTCACATTTAATGTGAAATTATTGAAATGTCAAAAACATCTTCCCAATTTGAGTTGAAATGTGTGAAAGAAAAAAACCTTTTAGCTGCTTTCAGGCTCATATAGGATCCTTTTAGACTAACTCTTTTTTTAACTTGCTCCATTTCTGATACTGGAAGTTAAGTTAGTTTTGCACTCGATTTAGGGGTAAGAACTAAATGATTGAATGCTTAGGTTTATTTTCACAAGAATGACGGCATTCTTTAGTATTTAAGTGTTATGATAGATTTGTTTGCCGTGTGTAGAAGTACTGAATGAGATGAATTATCTTGCCTGAGAGAAACTGCCTTTGTCATCTTTATAATGGGTAGGCATGAAAGTGAGCAGAATTTGAAATTCTGTACATTTTTCTGAAGTAAGTTGGGAGCGTTGTGGGTTTTACTGTTGTGTGTTTTTTTTTTGTTTTTGTTTTTGTTTTTGTTTTGTTTTTTTCCCTAGGGTCCAGATTATATTGGGAGCCGTACCTAAAGGTATTCAGGCATATATTAGGATAATTTAAGCATTATTCATTCTAAGAGATGTTACATGCGACAGAGAGGAATTGGGATTCATTACTTTTAGTGGCTCTGCAGAAGTTCTTCAGGTTTTAAAACTAGGACCATCATGTTAATGTGGACATATAGGCTTAGTTCTGCTTCCGTTTGCATGTATTAGGATGTTTTCATGGACTTCAGTGTCATAGAATAAGGCCCCAAATGAATATAACAAGTGAATAATTTTATTTTCTATAAGTGGTGTAATACTAAGGAAATGCAACGTGTTATATATTGATATTACGTTCCCCCAGCCTGTCTAACTGTTGTTGGATATTCTAAACCAATGTGGGAAGAATAGGAATAAAAAATATGCTAGTTTAGCTGATTATTATCCCCTAATTAGTTAAGCTAATTTGTGGACAAAGTGTATGTGAATATATTTAATTAATTGTCTACACTCAAAGTATTTTCCCCCTGTTTATGTAAAATCCAGATACACTGGAGGTCATGCAATCTTTTGTTCTTAATTGTACAGCACGCTTTGAAAGGTTCAAGCTGTCAAATGTGTCCTGAGATTGCACCCAGATATTTGGCTCTTAATTAGTTGAGCTGCCCTGTCATGGGACTCTTATTCTGAAAGGGTTTTCACTGATTTTGTGGGGGGAAGAAGTGCTGAGCACTTCCTCTCTGAGATTTCAATAGAAGTGGCAATGGACTGATGGAAGATGGCCCTCTGATACAGTCAATCAGCCAGTGCAGTCATTGGTCTCCTGAGGATAGTGTGCATCATTAGCTATAGTAGAGGCTTTCTTCTGTGATGCTAATATCCTCTAGAAACTCTGTTGCTGCTGTGCTGCTATTACTGAGTTAATAAAGTCACCTTTTGAAAAGGTGGGGAAGTAAAACTGTTTTAATTTCTAATGCATAATAAGCTTTGTGCATGGGGTCAGTTTACCAAAGTATTTAATGAGCCTTGTGAAATGTTCTTAAATGTTGCAGACTATTAAGCAGTAGCAAGATTAGTACTACTGTGTTTGAGCCTGAAAGTTGCAAATCTTGCTTGTGTTTTTTGGATGCTGGGACTGCGTAAAGCAATCTCTTTGCTTTACGACTAAAACTGCATTGTACCCTTATATTTTAAAGTTTCTTTAAGAGGTATAAGGCATAGACCTCTCAAAAATGGCATGTGGAAATGAGACTACTTTTAAATTGCTTTAATACTTTATTTTGGATATTAGTAGTTTGATCATTTGACATGGTATTACTCTAAATATTGAAAGTAAATCAGGAGTAGTTTGTCTCTCTAGAATACGTGACTTCTGCTGCAAGAATTGTGTTGTCAATAGGAATTGTATTTTATGGTTCAGTGTAATATCATGTATTCTGCTTACATACTGAAGTTAGAGTATAAAATTGTAAACATCCCTAACAAGGAACAGCTGAGTCCCCATAAAGCTTGATTGTGTCACTAAGGAATTGTTGTCTCCATAACTCTGGTAATCTAGTCCAGTAAAGATATTACTTCTAAATTGTGAGCATATGCAAGTTTAGTTGAAATGTAGGAAAGAAATAGTGTTGCCTGGTTTTATTTATTTATTTAGTGAATGCAAATCTGCAAAGCCAAGCAATAGCTGCCTGGTGAGTAGGGTTGTATCCTCCATTACTGATCTACACATGAGAATTGTGTGAATTGTTTACATTTTTTGCATACTGAATTTTTGTTCTCCACAAACCCAGAGTTGGTGTTTTAAAAAAAACAAACAAAAAACCCAAAAAAACAACAACCAAAAAAAAAAAACCAGAAGATTTTGTGGACAAGATATTTGCAGTTTAACATAGGAGAAGGCAGGAATTTCAAAGGATAGAATGGCAGCCATGTAGTCTGAAACACTGGATGTCTGATTATTTTATGGACAGTTAAATTACTGGCATATTTGGAAAACAACATAATGAACTAATGTTGTTGCATTTTCTTAAAACTAATAATTAAGGTTGGGGCCTGCAAGATTCACCTGCCAAAAGTAGGAATGAGGCTAGGGGGACATCGCAGTTGAGTGTGGGTGAGATCTAGTGCAGTGGTCTCCAAAGTGGGGTGCGCGCACCCCAGGGGGTGCTCAGGATGATCCATTGGGGTGCGGGAAGAAAATATTAGAACTTGTATTTATATTTATAATCATATACATATACATATTTTGGGGGGGTGTGCTCAAAAAATTTTTACTGATAGGGGTGCACAATCAAAAAAGTTTGGAGACCACTGATCTAGTGGATCCCCTTTGGCTACTGTGTAATTTGTGCAGGTGGTGGCAGGGAAGCAACTGGTTGGTGGGAGAGCTACTGGATTTTTTTCTCACAAGTGCCTGCACCCTGTTGAGGGCTTCTCTTTCCCAAAAGCTTGAACTTGCAGGTATCTGATAAATAAGATTCCCAGCTGTTAGGCAGAGATGCTGCTATTGTTTCCAGACCTGGTTAATTTGTGCTAGGAAGTCTCTTCCTTCAACTCCAGTGTAACTTCACTGGCAGCATTTTTTTTTCCTGAGCTTTCCTCACAGCCATGCTCTCCTTGACACCATGCGTTTTTGTTTTCTCCACCAAGTTTGCCAGTTTACTTGCACTCTTCTGTTCTGCTTACAGCTTTCTCAAGTGTAGAGTGAAACTGGGACATCTTATATGAGCAGTTGTGTTGCCTTGTTTCTGAGTAGTTGTGACGATGCCCAGATACACAGTGGGTAGTTTCGCTTTTCTCAGAAAGCTTCCTGCTTTCAAGTGGTCACTGCATATTTCAAGCAGTGCCAGAACAATCATTAACTCAAAAATGAGGGCATGCAAAGTAAGTTTAAAATTGAAACTTAGATCAAAGAAGTGATGTTTTAATGGCATCTAATACAACTTGGTTTCAGTGAGGACAGGGTAAGAAAGAGCAGTTTTCTTGGTGGACTCCACAGGCAGTTTTGTTAATCTGGGAGGTTCATTGCAGCACACTGGAAGAAGTAGACCTGAGTTAACTGACTCACAGAAAATGGCGTTTATTTGTTAAAACTTCTCTTTTTATTTTCAAACCTTGTTTGTTTCTTTTACTTAACCTCTTATATTGAATAAGGGAGTGGCTGACGTCATGTTTTATGTTTACTTTATTGTGCGTCAATCATAATGAGTTAGCTTAGAGAAAGATCCTACTTTCTGACAATGCAGCAGAAAATTTTGCGTGTCTAAGATCTGAGTGTCCAGAGACAACTGGTTCCCGCCCCTACTCACTGACACAGCAGGAAATTATACAAACACTGGTAAGAGAAGAGAGTAGTATCAGAAGGATATTAGTCAAACCAGCTGGTGCTAATACGTGCTTCAGCTGGGGAAACTCAAGTGAGTGGGTAGGTTTAATGCTGTGGGTAGGGAAATGGAGATTAAGTGAGTGGATGTTTCTAGCTCTTTTGTGACTTCGTACAATTGCTTATTTTTTCTTCAGCTTATCCCTCTGGTAAAAAAAAAAAAAAAAAAAAGTATTGTACTGTATTTCATAAATGGCTGTTGAGAAGTTTAATAATTGTTAGTGAAGTGCTTTGAGATTTTTTAAAAATAAGTGTTTTTAGGTTTACACTTAGAAACAAGGAGCATTTTTACACATACAAGTGCCACAGTGCTGGATGCAGCAACACTTGCACTTGTATAAGTGGTGAAATGCACCTCAGCGCAAAGGAAAAGGTGGTGGCATGCTTCTGAACTAAAGCACCGATGTATTTTAGTTCAAAAGTGCGCCACTGCCATTTTCTGCACACCGATGCACGTTGCGTCACTTACACAACTGCATGCGACACAATGCAGTGCATATTGGCTCATGTGCAGAACAGACTTGATTAATTATGTCTGCTCTGAAGCAGCAGTTCTCTGGAGCATCACGGAACCAAAAAGTATGTTTATAAATGCCCAAGATTTGTACCTTCCATAACCCAGCGCACACAGAAAATCCTCTACAGTGCCAAGCCAATTGGACTGTAAGGCAGGTAGTAAGTTCCTGCAAAGTGATTCCAGAAATATCTTGGGTGTTAGAATTTTTGTGGAATATAGCGAACCTGCTCCAAGATGTTCCAGAAGTTTAAACTTGGACCCACGTATGCTGTATGTAGCTGAACGGTTCATATTCGTTTCTTGAAGAAGGCATGTGATGGTTGGGAGGGTTCTGTGTTTTATGGGTAGGTGAGCAGAGGAAGGAGCAAGCTTACTTAATGGTGGGTATGGGAATACAATATAGTATTATGGGAACAATTAAGAATCATTAGTTACAAATACACTTAATTGAGAAGCAGAGCTAATTGGCCCAGGTGCAGTGTTGTGCAAATGTGGCTAAATTGCTTCCAGTTTGGATATGTCCACATGGCTTTGCCTTGTGTAATGTAGGCATTTATTAGTGCCAGGTAATCTTAAATGTCTCAGCCTGATCCTGCAAGCTGTTGAGGTATTGCACAGATGCAGAGATCTGCCCATACAGAACATCAGTGGGGTTCTGGATAAGTGAAAGACCCTGTGGATTATTCTGCAAGACTGGAGCCTTACTTGTGACATCGGTCATGTGTGGTTTCTATTTAAAAATGTGCTTCATAGTTATCTAACATGCATACTAAAAAGCATCAAGAACTCAACCAGATTTGGCCCAAGGTAACATTTCAAGTAAAAATGATAGCACTTTGCATAGACTGACAATTTCTTTTGTGAGGTTTGTAGAAGTTGAAGATTGCAGGTAGTGGATGGGAACACACGTGAATGTGCCGAACAACTTCCTGATTGCTCTGGCCTGCGAACAGTGTTTTCAGACTTGGATATGTGAAGCACCACTGCATATGCAGGCATTTCTGTTGAATTCAGTTGGAGCTGCATGTTCACAGTGCCTCTAAAATATTTTTAGATACTTTTCAAGCTCAGAAGTTTTTTGTCTGTTGCTTAAGTATCCCTAATCCTGCAAGAAATGTATAGGTGAATTCCAGGCATCGATGCCGCCTTTCTCACAGTATTGTATTAAAAAAAATTGGTTTCTACATAATTAAGAAATCGCCCATCCTTTTTATCTTATAAAAACTTCCATATTGGTTCAAAGGTTAATTATGCTTTCATTGACTGGTTGTTGAATAACAGTAATGCTTAACAGACTGGCTAGAACCTTGAGCCCATATGCCATGTGAACAAGCAGCATAATGAATAGCTATAATCGATATTAAAGCTAAGGAGGATCACACCTTGTAATTTTAATACTCAGCGAGCATACCAATTTCCAAAGGTCCTGAATTTCAGGACCCTCCCACCATCTGTACTTGCACAGCACGGTCTCACCAACTGTTAGAATTACTCTGGGCAAGTCGTAGAATATGGACCATAGCAAGGCTTCTCTTTCAGTCCTGTACCAATAATTAAAATTTTCTGGCTTATCTTTTTAACATGCAGGAAAGAAAAGGTAACTGCCCCCCCCACCCCCGTCTTCCTTCCCCATCCCAAACGAGCTGTAGTCCTTTTTCCCCATTCATGGTTAAGCAGCTGTCCTGTACTTTCTCTCACATTGTAAATCCAATTAGTTTTCCCACTGGTGTTTTGGCAATTTTTCATTCTAATCTAGAGGGCGTTTAAACTCATAATGGTTGGAGAAGCAGGTAACAGATGTGGAAAATTATTTTCCTTTTTTTTAGCCATTTGGGTAACCTCTCATGAACTTTGCCCCAAGCCTGCAAAACCAGTTTGACATTTTCCCTTGTCTTCAGCGGATACTGGATTAAAACCGTAATGTGGTAAAGCCTCAAGAAAAACAGCAAACTGGAATTCAATTAACATTTCATTTCCTTTGATTGTTAATTGTCATCTTTTTTAATTACTTAAACATGTATCCCAAAGTGAGGTGTATTTGTTTATTTTTACAATAGGAAAAGAAAAAGGGGGGGGGTGTGCTCAGAGCTCTGAGTTAGACAGGTGAGAGACTATTATTGCTGTTTGTTACATAAGCCTGAAGTTGAGGAAAAATCTGCAGTCTACATTATCATTCTTGTATTCATACCTCCATAGTACTTCTAAACCCTGCTATATCAAATGATTTGAGGAGCGTTATAATGGACAGTAATATTTTTAGCTTTAAAATGCAGGAAACTGCTTGTTTGTGATGAAACAAAATATGCAATAAGTTTGGTTTTAAGTCGGTTTTGCTTGGCTTTAGTTCCTGATACTATCATGGGAGCTGGCTTTGATGGAACTTGAACCTTATTAATCACTTCTCTGTGCTGTGCTCTGTTTCTCCTGCAGTCCAAGTGGGATATGCTAGCTCTCTGTCAGTAAGCTCGGGTGTTTCCTTGGCTCCTAAGCAAAGACGGCATATCCTGGTTTCTCATAGCCCTTTGAACGTTTAGCCAAAAGCCTTTTAATCCACAGGGTCGAAAAGATGAGAGGTGAAGTTTGCTGATCTCAGGCTCTTGCCTTTTCCTTCTCTGCTGTGAAGCACTGTGTCATACATAGCTTCAAAATAATGATCTTCCCATGTAGAAAAATTTTTGGCCGAAGTGGTAAGTTTTCTCACCACGTTCGAACCTCTTAAGTTGTGGTCTGTTTGAAACCATATCTGTCTGCTCCACCAAATGTGTGTAGTAGAGACAGCCAAGTTATCTCTGGTAGGTCCATTTTTATGTTGTCTTTAGGGCTGCTTGCAGATTTAAAAAAGAAAAAAAAAAGCAACCAAAAAACAGTGCTATACCGGAAGAGGAAGCATGTTGGTTTGACCTGGCTCTGCAGCGTCTGTATAGGGCTTTTTGGCACTTTTATCTAATAGCTGATTCAATCAGCCTGATCTATACAGACGTTGTGCAACCTGGGTCAAACTAACGTGATGCCTCTTCCAGGTATGTGCTGGGCTTGGTGTATGGGCGCACTGAGCTTAAGAGTAAAGCACTGTTTTTGTTTTCTTGTCTGCAAGCAACCTCCATGTCAAGAATGAGTATTCTTGGGAAAAGCAAGCAGTTGTTGAACTGAGCTGAACTGGAGTCCCCAGGTGTTTGCTTGTAGTTTAGTTCTGGATTACAGATATGTTCAGGTTCTGTCTGTCTCTGCTTTTGCTTGTTGTTAGATGTGTGCAGGGAATATTCTGCTCCTTTTTTCGAGGGCAGACGAGACTGTGTGTTCTGATCTAGGAGATGTGCTGCAGTGCTGGTATGAGTGCTTTTCCCTTGAGACCCCAGCTAGTTTTTAGGAGGGAGCCACTTTTGGAACTGGAATGTGATGGTTTAGGAAGCTGGCTTCATGGAGTTGCAGAAAACCATTTTACAAAATTTTTTACAAAACAAGTCTGTCTCCTTCCCAGGATCAGGAAGAACTCCCTCAGAATGAGGAAGAGCCCCATGAGCCCCATAAATTGGCTCTGCTGGTTCTTTCCTTTGCCTCTAACCTTCAGCTTGCAGGCTCCCCAATGTCACTATAGGACATGGATGACAGAATTAAATATGCTGTTGTCTTGCATAAAGAGTCATTGAAGATTAGCTTGTGCATTCTTTTATTACTAGATTAAATTGAAGCACTTCATGAAAAATCTTTTATAAATGTTATTGGGCAAGAGTGTGGACTTTATATACTATATCAAAACTTCAACATCAACAAGCATGGGAAACTAAGGCAGGCCTTGAAAAGAGAGAAAAGCTTTTAAAGGAAATTGTCCCCAAGGCCACATTCTATCCGTACATATTGGAAAGTTGTGGATATGTTTAAAGGATCATGTATACAAGAGCATTTCTTTTCAGTGGTTTCACAGCATGATGTGGTCCTCCCAATATGATCTCTAGTGTCTGTTAATTCCAGGAAAACTCATGTGAACAAAACCAACCACAATACACAGCTTTTTATTGAGCTAACAGGCCTTTTGTGGGATTAATAGAAGCATTGTGGCAACTCTTCAGGAAACTCGGCTGCCTGTACAGGCTTATTGCCATCTTCTGTTTATTCCGCTAGGATTCAGGTAGAAGAATCTTTTACAATTGTGTCTTTTTGAATAACTTTCAGGTAAGGACAGTATCAAGCAGGGATACCTTCCACATCAGATGATCTACTCTTTGCTGCCATTGTTGCTGGAACCTCTAACTGATCTCTACAAGCAGAACTGTATATCCCGTCTAAAGGAGTTAACTAGAGGTGGGCATTTAGTTAGCGCCGAAGGCTGTTTGCTGAGTTTTGGCAAGCCATCAAGGCGTGCAGCCAGGAGCAGATGAATATTAATTTTCTAAATTTTTTAGGGATCCGGCAGGCCGGATAGAGTGGCCTGGCAGGCCCTGAGTTAAACCCTTAGTTCACACAGTCATTTTTACTTTTTTCTCTGCTGCTTGTGCTATTTCAAGCAGCCATTTCCAAGAAACTGCAGTACCAGTCTTAAACGTAATGCTTGCAAAACTTGGTCCATGTTTTAATTGTGTTGGGAGCCCAAAGTATTTAGGGATGCCTAAGTGGTTATTGAACTTGTTATAGCAATTGTTTTGTTGAGTTCAGACGTGTCTAGAAAGACCATAGACTTCATAGACACTCAGAGCAGTTCTGGTAACTGGTAAGGTTCATACGCTTCAAACTCTGTTTGCGCATGTTGTCCATGTGTGTCCTGAAAGATTATTAATGTTAACTTTATAAATATCTTATGCATATAGAGATGGTGTTCAGTCATATTTACCAGATACCACTGCAGTTCTGACTGGGGTATCAGATGAGAAGTAACTGCGCAAGCGTGGGCAGCTACTTGAATGCCACCACGTTTCAGAGAGATTTTTTTTTTTTTCTAAACAGCTTTAGGAAGGCTTGTGCTGGCATACAGCCTGATACCTTTATGTTGAAGATAAGCATTAATATAGTAACATGACAGCCTGACACTTGAGTAACTCTGGAACCTAATCAAACTGAGTTGGAGGATCACATTTTGGAAAGGAAGTGTCATATTTGAAAGGACCAGATCTGAGAACCTTGCTCTGAAGAGAGCTATGGTGTTACACTAAATTTCCAAGCAAATTTGTGTAACCCATTGCTCAGCATTTGTTGTGTGTACCCCTCTGAGCTCCTGTGCGGTGGCTTGTTCTCATTCAAACTGTAGTTGTCCCTGCATGTTTGAGACATCTTTTTATTTATCCAAATGAAACAAGCCACTGCTCTGTGCGTGTTATGTGCCTGATCCACTGAAGTGTGAGTCTGGTATGGTTTCCATGTGCAGAACCTGGCTGTTGAGCTCAAGTTGTAGGATCCTGTGTTCAGTTCTGGAGGCCCTCTTTTTCAAGGTGGTAGCTGTTCCCCCAGTGTCTTTCTTTCATGATCTTTAGGTTCTGTGATATGGTTTTGAAGACAATTTGCGAGTGCCATCAAGGACTCCAGAAAGGAAAACTTCATCTCACAAAGTGCTTGCATTCTGCCTCCAGTTGAAGGCAGCCGATGGGGCAAGTTAGACATG
The DNA here is from genome assembly GCF_001723895.1 of Crocodylus porosus. Classification (NCBI taxonomy): domain Eukaryota; kingdom Metazoa; phylum Chordata; order Crocodylia; family Crocodylidae; genus Crocodylus; species Crocodylus porosus. The sequence continues at coordinate 8,192,317 of NW_017728917.1, forward strand.
AGACTGTTCCCATAATTTTGAATCTGGGTACTTGCTTGCTGTTAGTTGTGTACTGAACCAGGTTTGTTTCAGGCTTTGGGCCTGTGCCCTGGCTGCATAGCACCGAGCAGCTGTTGGTTCATTTAAATCTTCCTCTGTCTCCAAGACAAGTTGGCAGTACTCTGGTAAAGGGCAGAGAGCTTCCAAGATTTAGATATGCTGCTTAGCTCTGTGTGCTAAAACCACAAATAGAAAAAAAGAGAAGACTGAGAGGCAGGTGATAGAGAAGAGGAAAGCCACAACCCAAAAAGCAACAGAAAACTCACCTAAGTAGGACCAGAAGAGGTTGTTAGATGTAAGAAGTTATCTTCCCAAATGAAGGCAAGGAAAATGGCAGGAACTTGTTATTGCTGACCACTTTGCTTTCTGCTGGCCACTTCCTCTGGTCCACAGCGTGAATTTCCCTTTCACGTCTCCCTGAGCCTACTCACTTCTGCGACTGACAAAATATGCACTTCACTTTAAAGAGACAATAGGACTGGCAAGTGTTTCCCTCATCCTGATCACACGGGATGGATCTCATTCCCTTGGCTGTTTTCTTATCTCTGTTTCAGGCTTCATCTAAACGAGGAGTGCTGGACTGATGCACGCTAACCAGGCGAAGTACTGGACACTATTTTGGACACCTGCCTTTCTGGGAAAGTTGTACTTAGTTCTGGCATAGTGAAACCATTTTTAGTAGTAAAATAAGCTAGACTAGTACAAAACATAGCTTTGCCAATAAAGTTGCATCTGCACCAGCAGCTTTTGCCGGCGCAACTGTGTTGGTCTGGTACTGCTATGCCTGTCAGGCTGTGATAGGCTTATACTATGAACTTTTCTGGAGGAGGACCATATATCTCTAGCTGACTCTTGAAGTAGAGTTATTAAAACAGTGGGATGGCGATGGAGACTGGGTCTTTGGACATTGCTATAGTATAAGTAACAG
>NW_017728917.1:8193383-8212754 GCF_001723895.1 Crocodylus porosus
TTTTTTTTTTTTCTAAACAGCTTTAGGAAGGCTTGTGCTGGCATACAGCCTGATACCTTTATGTTGAAGATAAGCATTAATATAGTAACATGACAGCCTGACACTTGAGTAACTCTGGAACCTAATCAAACTGAGTTGGAGGATCACATTTTGGAAAGGAAGTGTCATATTTGAAAGGACCAGATCTGAGAACCTTGCTCTGAAGAGAGCTATGGTGTTACACTAAATTTCCAAGCAAATTTGTGTAACCCATTGCTCAGCATTTGTTGTGTGTACCCCTCTGAGCTCCTGTGCGGTGGCTTGTTCTCATTCAAACTGTAGTTGTCCCTGCATGTTTGAGACATCTTTTTATTTATCCAAATGAAACAAGCCACTGCTCTGTGCGTGTTATGTGCCTGATCCACTGAAGTGTGAGTCTGGTATGGTTTCCATGTGCAGAACCTGGCTGTTGAGCTCAAGTTGTAGGATCCTGTGTTCAGTTCTGGAGGCCCTCTTTTTCAAGGTGGTAGCTGTTCCCCCAGTGTCTTTCTTTCATGATCTTTAGGTTCTGTGATATGGTTTTGAAGACAATTTGCGAGTGCCATCAAGGACTCCAGAAAGGAAAACTTCATCTCACAAAGTGCTTGCATTCTGCCTCCAGTTGAAGGCAGCCGATGGGGCAAGTTAGACATGAGACTGTTCCCATAATTTTGAATCTGGGTACTTGCTTGCTGTTAGTTGTGTACTGAACCAGGTTTGTTTCAGGCTTTGGGCCTGTGCCCTGGCTGCATAGCACCGAGCAGCTGTTGGTTCATTTAAATCTTCCTCTGTCTCCAAGACAAGTTGGCAGTACTCTGGTAAAGGGCAGAGAGCTTCCAAGATTTAGATATGCTGCTTAGCTCTGTGTGCTAAAACCACAAATAGAAAAAAAGAGAAGACTGAGAGGCAGGTGATAGAGAAGAGGAAAGCCACAACCCAAAAAGCAACAGAAAACTCACCTAAGTAGGACCAGAAGAGGTTGTTAGATGTAAGAAGTTATCTTCCCAAATGAAGGCAAGGAAAATGGCAGGAACTTGTTATTGCTGACCACTTTGCTTTCTGCTGGCCACTTCCTCTGGTCCACAGCGTGAATTTCCCTTTCACGTCTCCCTGAGCCTACTCACTTCTGCGACTGACAAAATATGCACTTCACTTTAAAGAGACAATAGGACTGGCAAGTGTTTCCCTCATCCTGATCACACGGGATGGATCTCATTCCCTTGGCTGTTTTCTTATCTCTGTTTCAGGCTTCATCTAAACGAGGAGTGCTGGACTGATGCACGCTAACCAGGCGAAGTACTGGACACTATTTTGGACACCTGCCTTTCTGGGAAAGTTGTACTTAGTTCTGGCATAGTGAAACCATTTTTAGTAGTAAAATAAGCTAGACTAGTACAAAACATAGCTTTGCCAATAAAGTTGCATCTGCACCAGCAGCTTTTGCCGGCGCAACTGTGTTGGTCTGGTACTGCTATGCCTGTCAGGCTGTGATAGGCTTATACTATGAACTTTTCTGGAGGAGGACCATATATCTCTAGCTGACTCTTGAAGTAGAGTTATTAAAACAGTGGGATGGCGATGGAGACTGGGTCTTTGGACATTGCTATAGTATAAGTAACAGATACTTTAAATGAACCTAAAGTACAGACCCTAAGTATAAAAATAAAGGCTTCTTTGGGATACCACATGATTCTCACAAAGTCTTGAAATCAACCATGATTCACTGTACACTGGAAATGCAGTGAGGGATGGAGTATTGGGGGTAGCTTTTATTTATTTATTTATTTATTTAGGGTTTTGGTAAAAAGCTGTATAATATTAATTATGTAAGTGGTCACTTTATCATTTCCATCTGTAGTCTTTAATATTTGTACAGTTTACTGTGAACAGGGTCTATAGACAGATCTAAGAAAGTCAGGCACCAACCATCACAGAATAAATTCCACCATAGAAACTTTTTGAATGAGGAGTTTCATAGAAGATGGGTTTTAATTTGCAATATAGGTTACATACAGTTAGCATGATACTGGGGAGTTCTTGCTGTGTCCCGTTGCCTTCCCTGCATTCTGTACTCCAACAGTGAGAGAAAAGAATGGCAGTGTAGAGTTTGGAAATAAATAGAATCCTTTTAAATAGGTGCTGTGCATTTCCTTTTACTATTTTGAGCAAATAAAACATGATATAAATGTACCTATATCATTGTTTCATGATAATAACAGAACCACTTGTTCCCTTAGCACTTTCTTGCTAGCATTTCCTAGCAAGATCTCAACTCTGCTTGTATTTCCTCTGGTAAGGAAGAGAGCACTAAAGCTGATCTATAAAATTTGTTCTGGCTGTTGAATTAACAAGTAGCTTGTTGGCTGAATTCAGCAGCTGAAGAGGCAGCCATTGATCATCAGCTTTGCTCTGCCAGTTCAGTCAATGATCTTGATAGTTCTTCAGGAGATGGCAACAGATAATCCAAAACAATACAGGGCCTCTACTCAGGGTACCATAGTAAATGTATCAGTTGAATTTTAAACTAAAATTTGGATGATCAGCTTTCTTGCATTTGTTTTAGATGCACATTACAAAACAGCTCTATTGGGAAAGGTTCACTACATGTTGTGTGGCTAAGAGTAGATTTAATCCTCCCCTAGTTTAGAAAGGGATAAAATGAAGATGGTTCTGGTGACTTATTTTCTTTTGTATGCTTTGCTGTCACCTCAGAGAATTTTATATCTTGCTTCTCAGTTATGAGGACTTCTCTTACTTGCTCCTCCCCTAAGTGAGGCTAGTAGCCACAAGTATATTCAATAATTACATGAGAGAGCTCCTCCAGTCCTTCTCTAAAAGTTCTTTCACTGAAAAGAGCGTGGATCCATAAGACTATTATGTGGATCCATAAGACTGTTATAAATGTGCACAAATTAACATCATTACTGTATCACAAGAGTTTAGAAAAGTCATGGTTTTTCCCAGCATGTGTATTAATGGTTTTTGGTGTGTCCTCTGCAGAGATAAGACATGAAATGTGATAGGAAATGCTAACAAGAGCCTGGAATCACTTATCAGTGCAAATACATATTCAAAGTAGATCCATACTTTAGATGAACTACAAGGTGAAACCTTTCTTGTTCCTTTTGTATTCCAGCTTTCAAATGAGCCCAGCAATGCTAAACATGTAATGCCACCCATTTTTGTTTATATCTGGGTGTCAGGTCATGGATAACTAAATGCAGTGTGGGAATTTAGAGGTCAACCTAGCTCTTATTAAAATTAATTGTAAGACTTATGTAAGAGTTCAGCTTTCAGAAACCAGACCCAGCATTCCTTGTATTTGAAATCTCCATTTAAATTCAGGCCCTAAACAATTGTTTTTAGGATATAATGAAAGTCAGACCTTGGAATCTGAGAACAGACAACTTCATAAATTAGTTGTCTGGCATGTGGGAGTGATATTTGAGTTGACTTAAAATCATTTTGTGAATATGGATGATTAAGAATTTCTGAATGATGGCTGTGGGTTTTGCAGTGGTGGGCATAATGCCTTTGCTGTAAAATAAGTTCAAGAAAAGTCTGGTGTCTTCACATAAAACTTCATTGCAGGTATTGGAATGTCAAGCAGGTTTGTAAACCACTGAGAAAGTTGCTTCCCAGCCAGTACAATTGTTTGTACATTGATTTAGTCTGCAGGAGCATGTGAATAGGGAGTTAATATAGTCTAATTGGGCTGTGGAATTTGGCACACTGATTCTTAAAGTTTGTTGTGGGGGAGGGAGAAGGGTACTCTACCATGTTAATATGAATAATTCTCACTTGAATGAGCTACCTGACTGTAGTTTTGCTAGGAGGTTAGACGGACTATTTGTATAGGATGGTTTGGATAGGGATGATCCTGCCTCAGGCACAGAAATGGATTAGATGTCCTGTAGAGGTCCCTTCCAGCCTTACTTCTCTATGATTCTACGAATGGAGTCTAATGGAGCCTAAGTTCTTGAATTTGTAGCAAAGAATTCATCTATCGTTAAAGCATGATTCATGAAAGCATCAGCTGAATGTAAGTCCCAAGGATGGGAAAACCAGTTGATGCTTTGGCTTGAGTATGAAATGCTCTCGGTGACTTCAAACATCTTGGGACTTAAACCTGCTATGAGCAGGTTTATGTGAGGGCAGCCTCTTGCTGCCACGTGACAGTTTTTACAGTGCTGAGGCCTTGGAGGATGCAGTCTCCTTTTGTTCTTTATATAAACATACTGTTACTTTTTTTCCCCACATAAATGCATATCAGTCATTGAAATGAGGATTTTAAAGGGACACATTCATTTAAGTTTCACTTCTCTCTGAAAGGTTTTTTAAAACCTATTATTCTGAGTAACACCTAAGATTGCTATTTATTTTATTGTGGATGTTGATGGGACTCTATAGTTTATTTTTCTGTATCCTTTTGTTGCTGCTGTGTTGCTCCTGCCTTTTGTCTCTCCCTTCCCCTCCTTGGAGGGGGAGAGAGAAAAATGGGGAAAATGTTATTGAACTCTTGCCCCCCTTCTCCCCCAGCAATTATGGGAACTGAGGCAGGTGCAATATGGAGACTAACTTAGCCCTCTTTAAAGTTTTCTGACTTCAAATTAAACAATTCTGCATTAGAGAGGACAATAAGGCATCACTTTGAGAGCAAGTGTTTCCCTGGGGCTCAAAGCCCCGCTTGAATGAGTTGGGTTTGTAGCTGTTTCATCTTGCAGTCTGCTGTGCTAGAATGAAGTTGTTCTGGAGTTCCTAAATGCGGCTTGTTTCCCTGGGTAGTGGGATGCATACTGTGTGCCTGAAAACAAGCAGGAAGGCTCAAGATAAACTGCCACTTGGGGGGCATTTAAAGGTTGTCAAGAGAGAACTCCCAAACTATTAGCCTGGAAAATTTTATTTCCTGGCTCCAGCCAGCTTGCAGACCCATTCTGATGAGCCTGGGAATTCACAATAATAAAGCTGGGACACTTGTTCCCAAGAGGGAGAAGTTTTTCTGGCATTGCTTTCTGATGCACACACCTGTTGAGGGAGTCCAGAAATACTCTAAGCTTACTTAGACTGCCATTACAGAATGGTTGAACTTTTGGTAGGATAGAGACCTAAATCCTTTTGCTCTTAATGCTTTGTTCTATTGTTAAAATAACCAGTACTTGAGTTTTTGAGACTGATCCTTCTATACACACCAGTTCATAACACTCATGAAGGGAAGACCTATAAGTGCCCAACTGATTTGGACCAGTTCAGTACGTTTGGCTGATGAACCTTAATAATATCAGGTTCAACCTAATAATATCCGGGTATTGGCCTGAAGGGATTTCTACACAGCAGATTGAAAGTGTGGTTGTAGCACATGATTCAGCTGCATAAGTTAACAAGTTTGGTTTTGTAGAGGGCATGTATTGCCTCTACTAAAGGCAAAGCATCTTCACTGCCAAAATTACCTGGGCTGCAATCGCACCTTCATTTTGCTGTGTAGGCTCATGTACTTGGACGCATCAAATATGAGCAGTTCTGACCAGCCTCCTTACTTTGCAAAGCACTCATGGGGTTGTCATGCGGAAGAGGACATATGGGAAGGGTTCTGACCATGAAATTAGAAATGTAACACTTTGGGGTCCTGTGAGAAGCTTCCCTCAGAGCAGAGGGACTGGCACTTCTTGTTGACATCTGGTGCAACACTGGCCAATGAAGATGCGATGGAAAACTGGCCTCTTGACCTCCCACTCACGATGTAAGGGCCTGTATTTGCTGAGACAGTTTCTGCCGTGTTAGAAGTGAGCTGGCGGGAGGAAGTGCTTCACCAATAAGAGTATTTGGTAGCGAATGCCCGAGTGCCACAGGCACACCAGTTCCCTGCGGGTGAGGATCCTGCATGGCATTGCTTGGCGAGATAAAACAGGGCTTTCCAACTTGTGGCCCTTGAAGTTAACTTATGGCCCCCAGGCTCCCACCCAGCCATTGCTCTGGCTGCAGTAGGACCTTGGGGCTCTCCCTCTGTCCTTTGGCGTCTGCTTCCTGCCCCTGCCTCAGCAGCAGGGTGGTGTACAGCACAGGGCCAGGGGGCGCAGAGCTGAGGGTGGAGGCCAGGGTGGTGCTCACCAGGTGGATGTAGGGAGGGGTGGGGCCAGCACCTAAATGGCATGCAGCCCAGGAGGGTCTGAGACTCCTGCTTGTGTGGCCCCAAACCACTCAGAAGTTGGACAACTCAGAGATATGATATTGTGGTGGTGACATGTCTCATAGTCTTCTCATACTATACTTGTAGACAGTGTAGGAGGACTTGGCTTGCACTCCTAGCTGTTCTGAGTTCCAGCACATTGATGTCAAGTTATGTCTGCTTTGGCATCAGATACCTTATGCTTAGAAGTCATGAATACAGTCTTCCCACTCTAACATAGTGGCAAACATTGTGGTAGCCTCTAAGTGTGAGGGAAGGAACAGGACTTCTTTGTGTATATTGGATTGGCTTTTCCATTAGGCTAGGAAGGACTGAATCACTGAGGAACCATCACCCTGGGCTTACCACAAGAGGGTCACTGAAGAGCAGAAGGTTTGAAATGGGACTGCATGAATTTGAAGTGAAGTCTGGCATGCTGCATCACAAAGATGTTGATGTCCAAGAATGGAGAGGCGAGTCTTCAAGGTCATAGTGGGAATTATGTCTTGGGTGTCCCAGAGTTTCTCCTTTTATGAGCTCTAGTCTCCACATGGGAGTCAGGTTGGGTTTCTTCGTTTTCACCAATATTGTGGATGATTCCTCTGGAGACTGCAGTTGTGAGATAACCGGAGCATGTACTGCCCTTGATCCTTTCAGTGCAGAGTTCAAGGAGGGTTGGGGCTATGTCCTGCTTTACAAGCATTGCTAAGGGAAGAAATCTGAGCTCCAGTACTTGTGGCTTGTGCCCATAGTGCATATGGATAATGCATCTCAAAGACTTCCAGTCCCTGGTAATTAACTTTCCTTAGTTAAGGCAGTAGGTCTGGAGTACTGTTACAGCTGTGATGGTCCACAAAATGTATGAAAAGGATAGCATGTGACCGAGAAGTGGTCAGACTTCTCTTCCAGCTATAGCATTGGTCCAATAAAAGTTATCACCAAAAATACTTGCCTTTAAGGCAAGTGAGACTTGGGCAAGTGAACGTGTTTTCTAAATTACCAAAGCATACTCTTGGAGGGTGCTTCTCTGTAACTGAAGAAATATGACTTATCCTCAATGTATATCTCATGTGGGGGCATTTCTAGGATCTCTGGGAAAACATTTTTAGAGTTTTGTTATGCCCAGGTATCTCTTCCTGTTTTAAGTCATGAATGTAGATGCAAGTTTTTTTCCTACATTACTAAGTAGTATTTAAAGTGCAAATTTTGTAGGTACATGATTAAATTTAGACTGTACACAACCCTAAGCTCTGGGGGGGAAAAGATTAAATTAATCAAAAGCTTTAATAAACGAAGGTTCCTTCTTAGTTCTTTTAGTGTGTTTTTACCTGAGATAATTTGTGCTCCTTCACAGAGTTGAGTAGCTTTTAAGGGAATGGTAATGGGAAGGGGCAGTTATAAGTTTGAAAGAGCCTTGTGTGAATTGAATCCAAAGTTTTGGAGGGGCAGGTCCATGGAGAGTAGTACTTGTTGGTTTTGGATGAGGCGACTTGCCTGGCACTCCAACTAGTTGTAAGAAACCACGCTGATCTGGCTGTTGCCAGAGGAGGAAAGAAGCTGAATAAACCAGAAACCTGTGAAATAAACAGAATAGAAGCAAACTTGAGCTAGGGCACAGGAGAGAGCTTATATTTTAAATAAATTAAGTGTTTGTTTCCATATGTGATGGTTTTTGTTAGGCATGATGTACAGAGAAAGCCTTCTGAATTTTGCTTTTGTTCTGTGACTTCTGTTTTGACACATTTTTATATGTGTAAGTGTGCCATTTGCAGGCTACTTTTTTCCCTTGAGGAAACGTATATGAAAAGTGAACTGTTCCAGTTGTAAATAGGAGGGAGGGTTTACACTCAGACATCACTGAGAAAATCCTGCTGATCTGAAACTTGCAACTTCTGCTGTTAAGTGATGCTCAAGTTCATGAAAACTGAGTAGCTAGAATTCTTTCTTTGTCTCAGTGTGTGTGTGTGTGTGTGAGATCAAGGAAGTGTTGAATTAGTCCTGTAAATTAAGCGCTCCTTATCACCTGATGTTAGTGCACATTTGAGCATGGAGTACCTCTTGGGACATGCTGAATGGGTCACCTAGATCAGACCCTGCTGGACTCATCAGTGTGACGCTAAAAAAACCCAAAAAACTGCAGTTTTGCCAAAACTATCAGTTTGTGTTAAAACAAGTAGACAATTACATATCCAAACCAAGCAAAAATTAGATTAGGAAGCAACATAAGGTAACAGACTCTCACAAGTTTGTCATGAACCCTAGTTATTGCCCCAACCTGAGGAAGGGTGGTTTAGCAGTTAGGGTGTGCATTTCATGACAGATATTGTTGAGCAAGTCCCTCTAAGTCTTTTACTGTCTCTGTTCTCCAATATAAAATGAGGATAATAAAATCTCTAATTTAGGGGCCTATTTGAAAGCTAGAGCAATAAAAAGATTTAGTCACTGTGTTACGAAGGCAAAAGAGGGAAGATACACACCTGAAATAAACATGCAAAACTCCCAAACAACCCAACCTTGATGACCTTTCATAACTTCTCAGTGACTTAATATTACTGTTCTGGGTGTTGTGTTACCCTCATAAAACATCTTCTACGTTTTGGTAGTATTTGAGTAATGTAGCCACGATGGTCCAAGAATTATGTATGAGGCAAGGATTTTTGTGGGGGATATCTTTTTATTGGACTGACTGCACAGTTGGGGTAGGCTTAGGCAAGCTTTCAAATACAAAGTATTCTTCATGATGTCTGAAAAAAGAAGTAGGCGCAGTGTTGATTTGAAAACAGTGTGTAGGGCTGTAAAATTGGAGAAGAGAGAAATTCTACCAGGAGGTGGGAGAGAATCAAGATGGCAGTATCCAGAACACCAACATCTTTAACTTATCACAACACCTCCTGAATTTCTGTCTAGAGATGCAGCTTGACAAGATGCCAATATGTGGAGTGTTAGAAGGATTCTTCTGCTGACCTTGAGGCTAGGGATAGAAATTATACATCAGCTGGTGCAAGTGATTGGAAACTGCTTCAAATCTGTAACGCGACAGAAACTCGGTACACGTAAACCACTTCCAAATGTCCAAAACTGGTTTAAGATATGCCTGGGTAGGTATAGTATCAGACTTAACTGATTTAGGTTAAATCAGTTTCTTGAACTTCTCTGTCCCAGATCCCCTTCACATCAAGTTAACTCACAGTCCCTTAGCATCCCAGGATGCTTTGCACCTCTGCCACAACACCCCCCCTCCCCACCTCTCTTTTTAGGGTGTGTAGGCTAGCCTTGGCCCAAGCTGTCTGCCCCAGCTGAGCAGGGAGGCATACTGTAGCACCCCCCAGATTCTGGCCTGGGCCACTGCAGGCAGGTGGCTGCATTTCTGGAATTGGAAGTAAACATCTGTTCACTTGCTTATTGGTTCAATCTACACAGTTTAGACTAACCTACAAAGTTTGAATCAATTCAGCCTCAGGCTTTTTGACTGTCTGTACTTAGCCTGAGAGAACTATGCCCAGCTCTCTTGCTCCTGGCCTTCAAACAACGCCCTAACTTCACCCAGCTCATCATCAGAAGCAAACTGCCTGCCATTCAGCAGACATCAAATGGGACACAGCCTTGCCCTAACAATGGATGCAAAACCTGTTGAGACATTTTTCACTACCTATGGAGCAGTCAACACCTCCCCTTCCCTGCTCCCCAGCCCATCAGAATCGATGGATCCTATGTGCATCTTTCCCAAAATGTGGCCCGTCTGATCCAGTGCACCAGATGACCTCATGGTAACTATGGAGGTGAAACTAGACAAAATGTGTGTGACATTTTTCACAGAAAAATCATGCCCTTTCTGGCCTCGCTATCCATGTGTTCAGAGGAGATTTACAAAAAGCCTTCGAAGGGCAAGCCCAGGAACAAAAGTTCATAAACTGGCTAGACACTGAATGCTGATACTGATTTTATGGCATAATGTAAACTACCCAATTCCTGACAATCATTCTTCATACTACAGGTAATAATGACCCTCTCCTTTTGAAAGGTCTTGATATTCCACTAATGAAGCTATCTTGTCTCCTCTTAATTGTTTGTCTGCTACCCCTGGGAATTTTTCTCTTCTCCGATTTCACAGCCTTCCTCACTGTTTTCAATCATTGCTCTGCCTGCTGCTTTTCTCAGATCTCATAAAGAATGCTTTGCTTTCAAAAACTTGTCTGAGGCTCTCCCAACCATGCAGTTGGTCCAATAAAAGATATCACCCACAAAAATCCTTCTGTTTTTTTTTTTTTAAAATACACTTATTAGTGGCAAAAATTAGGTCTATGCCATGTTTTTTCCAAATAATGTATATTTTGTTTTGCAGTTTCCCAGCTTTCCATTATTGTTGTTTGTTTATGTGAAGTCATAAAGTTCAGTAACCTATAATGTGACAGTAGCTACACTTTTAAAAACGATATACGTGGCGAGTCAATAGATCAGTATAAATGAGACTATTTGCTGAAAAGACTTTTACATGCTATTTGGGCTTCCTTTTTTAACTTAATTTATAAATGAATCCAACTTGCCAGATGATAAATTCAGCATTTTAAAGATGCTCCCTAATGTCTAAGCTCCCTAAAGACAGATACTTATCTTCCATCAACAGTGATCCCTTAATCCAAGTTAGTGTCCATAGAAACTTTGTGTTCTTTTCTTCTGTGTTTGGATTTTTACTGTATACTTCTATGTGCAGAGAGTGAACATCAGATATTGGAAAAGAATGAAGAAGTAATTTGTGTTTTCCAATATTGCATTTAGCTAATGTATTCAAAATGTATTTGTACTGGATTTGTTCCTGTCCAGGAAAGTTTCTACCAGCAATTAAATAGCAATATCTGGAACTTAATAGTGACAACCATTTTAGTCATAACTCATTTTCAAGTTCATGCCAGTGAATCCTTTGCAATATTTACACAGTCCACAATTACACAATACTCTTTCTAATAAGACAAATTCTCAAGATATGGAAGTAAGAATTCTGTAAATGTTAAGTCAAATGAAAACTCTGTAGTACTCTTGCACTCGTATGCTTTGTTACAGCAGTCAAAGGCTAAGTGTTGTTCTTGCTTTTATAAATGTACAGGCCCACAGCATAAAATTCGGAAGGGAAAATACCCAACTAGTCACTCGTGTATCTTTTTTCTTTGGAAAGGCTTGGCAGAAATCAATTTTTATTTTATATTTTTATCACTTTAACGGGTAAAATCAGCATTTATTTTTTAGCATTTTACATTTTTATCAATTTAAATTTTCAGGATTGCCTGAAGCTGGGGATGTTCCAGTGTGTGCATGCGTTTTCTGGTCAAAATCAAATCCTGCGAAGCCTAGTTCTTTTCTAATTAGCGTTTGAAAGTTTGATAGCCAGAAGTTTTGGAAGCTTGCGGCTGTTGCTAAGCAGGCGTCGTTTAGTTGTACTTCAGTCTGAGTCTCTCCAGATGACACACTGTATTCGGCTGACAATTCCACACGTGTTGTGGGTCAGGCACACTGCCAAGTGCTCAGCTTTGAGCCAGCAGGGAAAAAAAGCATTAGGAATCCCAATAATCCACACATCAGTCTCTGTATACTCCTTGGTCAGTGGAGACTGAACAAGTGAGCTGTGGAGAGATTGTGGGTATTAAGTGGGATGGGTAATGAAAGGCTATTCTGGCATTGATGTGCGACTCTTTAAATGGAAAATGACTTTAAATGATGGTGCCAGGATGGTTGGAGTGATTTACAGCTGGCACCAGTTCATAGTAGAACTGCTAGTTCTCAGCAAGACTAACTACTTCAGACGGTACTACTAGAATTTTTTTTGTAATTAAAACAGCCCTGCAACAATAGCAAACTTACCTGACAAATGCGTAGCTTAATAATGCTTGCACTCTTTAAAGATTACGGGTGCTGTTCTTTTGCACAATCAAGTAATTTAGCGGAGCAGTAAAGTGATGTCCATGACTAAAATAGATGTAGCAAACTCAAGAAGAAATACAGTAACATTAATCCCTTTATTTTATTCTAAGGCTAGCTTCAAGCAAAACTCTCCAAAAATGATCGTTCTGCCTCTTGGACCAATATCTAAAGTAGATGGTATTCTTCATAGATTCTGAAAGCTTGCAGAAAAAGATATATGCAGTTTCTCAGTTAGTCTAATAAAAGGTATCATTTTTGAACCAAGAGTTCTAGATTTTTGCATTTCTTTTTGTCTCAGACCAACATGGCTACCAAATACATCCCTCATTCATAAACCAGCATTTTACTTCGTAGAGCTACAAAATGCCAATGTTTATGTATGTGTTGCTGCCTTTTTATGGCACAGGATCACGCTTTCTGATGCTAGTGTTGTTTTTAAAGGTAATCACTTTCTACTCTGCTGTTAGGTACGGGCAGATAATTTAGTATTATGAGCCTAAGGAAGGAAAAAAGGTCTCTTGTAAGGCTTCCTAATTAGGCTGGAGGGAGAGGGTGAAGAGATTGTCAAATGCACTGAGCATCATTTTGCATAGTTGCATTTCTAATGGTCTCAACAGCAGCTATATTGATAGCTAGCACTTAAGGATGTTGGTGTGAATTTGAAAATGTAAGTCTGTGTGTCTGCTCCTGGTGCTATAGATAATTATAAATAGTCTTTGCCATGGATTTTAAAAAGGCCAGCTACTTTCTGGAGTGGTCACTTTTTTCCTCTTAAAAAAAAAAAAAAAAAAGCTTTGATAAACTTAATTGCCTGACAAATTGTGCTGTGACAGGAGTGTGTGTCATAAATTGGATTTGTACTATTCATTGGAACTTTGTTTATAACGCTACTTTTCTGTTTGCCCAAGAACAGCTTTGTTTTCATATTAAAGGCAATCCTACCATTGATGTTCATTTTCTAAAATGTTTTAGCTTGCTGTAGAATTTAAACACCTTAAAACTTTGCAGTGTTTATAATTGAATGTAAAGCTGATGTCTTATTTATAGCTGACTTCTTATTTGGTTTTCTAGTAAAACCCCAAGAGAGAGGGTTTGCAATAAGAGAGCATATTTAGTGCATCTGTCTTTGAATAAGGAAGACTTGTCCCGTTTGCCTCCCTTTTGGACTTGAGCACTTGGCAATGAGTGATTGGCCACACTCCTTTGCTTATCTATATGTGTACAGTGTTCCAGTCTTTTGTGAACATAATAAAGCTTTACAGTGATATGCCAGCACTTCCCGGGATGCCTTGTAGCATTATAGCACAGATTCATCTGTGCATGCTTATTTCACAGACGTTGCACTCAAAGAGTATACAGGATTTGAAGCTGGTGTGTCTGTAGTGACTTAGTAGTCTATGCTTGAAGTGAAAGTGTGGTTATGTGACATCTATACTTCTCCTAAGGGGAGTTACTGTGTAACATTAAGCATGTCTTGTCCAAGAATGGTTCCCAGGTGGAAGAGCCAGCTGACACTTCTGCCAGACAGCACCATTAATAGATTCATAGGCCATGTCAGCCCTGTTTCACAGCACTGAGTTTTTAGGCTCTTGGCTGTTGGCAGATGATAAGAAGTGATCCCTGGTCTCTCTGGGTCCAAGGTTTGAAGTACATTGGCAGGTATTGTATGGGGAAGTTCGAAATAATGCTGTACATTTATTGACAGATAAAAGTTTGTTCATTGATGCTAAAAATTCAGAAAGCCATTGTTTAAACTTAGTAATACATTATAGATGTTGGGAAAGCCCTAGTGTTATATATATATATATATAAAAAAAAAAAAAAAAAAAAAAGTCAAATTCTACACCTGGTAGTGTTGATAAAGTAATTTTAGAAGACTGAAAGAATCATTGCAGCTTCTTTTCTATATTTCTTCAGCCATGATGGCTAGCTTTTCCTATTTTAAATCATGGTTTTACAGGTATAGGTTATATTGTATTAAATCTCTGTAGCCTTTTGGCTTGAAGTTTTTCTTGGGCATCATGGTTTTAAAGCTGCTAAAGACCTTGCAGCACAGAATATTGCGTGGCATACATGTTTTGAAAATTGGAAGCGCTTTGGCACGTTTTAAAGAGGTAATTACTTGTTCGTAATCCAGGACATCCCTTTCTTTAAAAAGTCAGTCCTGTGCAGTGGGCCTGTGTAGGACTACACAGCAGTGTGCCTTTTAAGAAGAGTGCTTTTAGAAATGTTGTATTAATTTCCAGCCCCTATCCCCATCATTAATTTGGGCTTTGGGGAAAAAGGACTTGAAATTGAAAGCAGTGATGGGGGAAGGGGACGACTGAAGAACAGGCTGGTTTGTGTTACAGCTCCCTTGGGCAGGGGATTGCCTTCCTGACAGCTTTTCTCACTGCATTCTGGCACCGTTACCAGTGTTTCTTCTTCCACTCCCCTTCAGTGTTTCTATTCTGTGTCTGTTTTGCCATTTTCCCTCCCTGTTTCTCTCTCTCTCTCTCAGCCCTTCCCTTCCTCCCTGCGCCACTGGAGAGCTGCATGCTGCTTGTAGTGGGGAGCTGGTACCATTCATTGGTGGCTGGCCTGGGTGTGCTCTGGTGATTGAGACAAGTGCCGTGGGAGCAGAGAAGAGAAGCTTGGCAGCCTGTTGCCAGAGCCTGCGGCTGACATGTGAAATTCTGCAGCAGCCAACTGTATCGGGGCAGCTGTAGGAGTGTGGAGGGAAGCCAGGTAGCTTTCAAAAAGGTATCCGCTGCTTTATCCACAGCCTTTGGATCATGCTTACAGTTGGGGCACACGCACCCCTGACCTAATCGGGTGCTCTTCCACCTCCAGAGGCGTCTTGCTCCATCCCTCTGCAAGTCTAGTAATATTGCTTGAAGTTCTTTAAATAAGCACAAACGTCTTGTTTCAAGCGGCCAAAATCCTTGAAACAAATGCTCCCAGATGAGACCTGTCAAGTCAGATTAACAGAGCTGACCCGAGCAGGGTGTGGGGCCTGGGGTAAATCAGCTCATGCAGGGCCCTACCCTGATCCCGTGGGCCTTGAATGTGAAGATGGCAATGGCGGTGGGGTAGCAAGTGGCTGGACATGAAGCCAGCGGCACAGAGTTGCGATGGCCGCTCCACCTGGCTCCTTGGGGCTCCCAAAGTGCAAGGTCCGGGGCAGTCGCCCTGATTTGCACCCTCCAGGCGGTCCTGCAGATCAATGTGTGATCTAGTCTCTAGACACTCTTTTTAACTTAGGGCTTCAAAGCCTGGAATTGAAATGGTTATTTGAAATAGTCTTATGTAATATTTAGGTTTTAATTTAGCTATTTCTTTGCTTCAGATATAGCAAATCCTTTCTGTTTTGGTTCAAAGGGGGAAAAGAGAGATTCCTTTGCAATGACCATGCAAAGCTGTTAGGAACCAGTGTTACAGAGCTAGGCTAGTTTCTGACCCAGCGTACTCCCAGTGACAAAATGCACCTGCTATCCATGATATGTCCAGATTCTTCATAGTTGTACAATTGGAGAAGTGTACTTAGTTTAGTAAACAGAGCAGTACATCTGAGGCACTATTTAAAATAAATCATCTCTATTTGTAAATGTACACTGTAAATCTGAGTGTTTGATTACATTCATCCTAGTTGTTTCTAGCTTTACAGTCCATTTCAGTTATTCACAATTGTGCTGTAAGAGGAACTCTCTCTTTTTTTTTTTTTTTTTTTTCACCTGCAAGTCAAAGGTCATTGGTTTGATCTCATCTGCAACCATGAGGGATGAAGGGGAGCGGGGGCAAGTAGATTTTTGCCTGGGTTAAGTAAATTTCTCACTTCTTTCCCTCCCCCTTTTCAAATGATGAGCCTGTGAGAAAGTAACTTCTTGTGGATTTTACTAACCGTCCCCATTTATTTTATTCGAGTGGACAAATAACCTGGTGCCATGATGCCAGAAGACCAAAACACAAGGGGAAAGAACAGAAGACTCAAAAGCCAATTTTGCTCATTTCAGTGTGCAACCTCACAAAGTGCCAATGCAGGCAACTCCCGATTAGCTCTCTTAATTGTTTCCTGAAAAACTGTACGTTAAGTGAAATGATTCTTAAGCGAAGCTACAAGTATTTGACGACCCAAGATGGTGACTGCAATTGTTTTTAATGACCCAAGATGGTGACTGTGAGCGTTTATAATAAAACTCACTGTGTGCTAAGTGAAATCGGGTATCAATGTAAAGTGAGCATTATAACGCTAAGCAAAACAGTGCTAAGCAGGGGTTGCCTGTATAGATTTTCTGAGCTAGATTAACAGGCCTTTACAACTGCAAGAGCAGGTTACTGCTTGCAGCAACTTCCATGTTGGTGTCTCGTAGCCTTGTCTCCATTTGTCCCTAGGCCCAAATCGCTGTTCAAGAAGTTTGCACGTGTGCATGCAGGTGGCCTATCAGGTAACCTTTTGAGGAATGGCATGTGAGTGCCAGTGGATGATTAAGTATGAACTGACCCATTTGCATGCAGTATATTTGCACAAGAACAAAATAATGACTATTTTTTCATATCATGTTCACTTGCTAATTTGTGAGTCTGTGTCTTTGTGAAGGTCTCAGTTAAGCAGTTCTTTCCATGTGTTATGGGGAAAGTAGAGACTCTTATTTTAAGTGGCTAAGTTTACTGCAGAGAAACTTTTTTTTAAAAAGTTGTCCCATAGATTTTAAAAGTTGAACAATAAATTTTTAAAATACCTAAGTTTTGTAAAATGCTCCAAAACAAATCTTTAAGTGACTAAAATAATGGTTCAATATCATGGCTTCAGTTCCCATCATGTATTTTACTTGGGGAAATATAAGCTCATCCACTGAGCTTCAAACTTTCTGTGGTTAACATTAAGGTCATTTGTCTTATTTGGTAGTTTTCCTATGACAACATGTGAACTATCTATAATATCAATTTTTTTTTATAAATTCAGCATGAATTTGCAGTCCTATCTGTTTCTCATTTTATTTTAAAAGGTGAAAGACTTGTGCGTTTAATTTACCTTCGTTGCAAAGCTCATGAGTGTGTTTGTGCACTTCTCAGATACTCAGTTAAAAAGAACATGGAAGAAAGTCTCTGCTTGAAGCCTGTGCATGCTTTTTATTTCATTTTGCCAAGTTCGTATTGATTTCTTCTGTGTTTATACTCAGAAATGCCTTATCTTTGTATTCTAAACTTAAATAAGAAATACGTACTTTTATTCTTAACTAAAGATGAACAAGAGAGCACCAATTTTTAACATGCCCTAAGTCCTTCTTCCCTTGGTTGTTGTTGGTGTATTTTTTTTCCTTCAGTTACAATGTAAGATGCTTCCCGTGTTATCTGTACGATCTTGCTCATTCAGCAAGAACTCAGTGGTTTAAAACTCTTCATAAAGAACCTACTACATTGGTCAGTGAAAAGCAGCCAGATCCATAATGGAGTTACACAGCAAGTTAGGCCAGAAAGTGAAGACTTTTATATCCATTTGCAACTGGAGGAGCGGCATTCAAGTCGTTGGAGTACTGTGGACTTGCCCAGCATCAGGACAGATTCCAGTATGAGCCTGTTGGAGAAAGCACTTGCTTCACTCTGCAGTTGCTGGATAGTCATCTGGGCTTAACCTTGAGTCCATGTTAGCTACTAGAGATTAGGTAGGGAAGTATTCCCTATTGGTGCTTTAGGGATATAGAGTTATTATGAGTATGACTCATCACTGGTGGTCATCTGCAGTGTCTAAATCCCACTAGTGGCTTAACCACACTAAAGCAATGTTTGTTTGTTTTGAACAAGAAACGCAGTATTTTGCCAAGTTTGTCTTGTTTTAAACAAGAAGTGTAATATTTTGCCAAGTAGCAGTTTAGGTTCCTGTTTATTACTTAATATATGTTATTTTTTAAATTGCCCTTTTTCCTACGCAAGTGGGCTTTGAACAGTTTTGGGGCGTAAAAACCCTGTTAAGTATAGGTGGCCATGCACACTAATGTATGAAATAGCTCCCAAGGGGGAGGAGAGAGAATTTGGCTCTTCCTAACCCTCAGTCATGCTGTTCTGCAAAGGACTTTGTAATGAGTTCTTGAGTCATGGCCTTACCATTCACACTATTGAATGAACAGCAAGAATATTTAGGGAGAAAAACTATGTATAAAAGCATATGGAGGATCGGTGTGTTGAAAACTCCCATGTTACTTTTCAAAAAGGACAGACTAATTTTTGGGACCAGCGTGACCATTTAGCCATCCTTTCATTGCTTGTTCAACATGGGAGAATGGGGAGCCTGGTTTCATATAGGCATGTACAGGTGGCAGGCTGGTGTTGCCTGTTAGCTTTAATGTGTTTTATTTTGGCTTGGAGACCATCTCAAGTGGTAGACTCTTTAATTCAGGGGTGACGAACACAGCCTTTGGGCCCAGTTCAGCCTGTGGCACCACTCTTATCTGACCCATGGGGATCCTGGCGGGCCAGCTTCAGAATCCAGAGCTACAGGGCTCCATTGGATGTGGCCATCGATGGCTAAGCCCTCACTCGCTCTCTTGCCAGCACAGCTCCGCTGCTGGTCCTACCACCTCCACTGCTTGCCCCACAGATCTGGCTTGCCAGGAACCCTAGGGTCTGGATCAGCCCTTGGGCAGGCCTGAGTTTAACACCGCTGATTTAATGAACTAGTGAGCAGCACTTTGTCCAGCACACTGTCTAGAACAGGGGTCAGCAGCGTTTTTGGGCAGGGTGGCAAAAACACCCACAACATCAACGTGTAAGGTGTTGGAGTGCCGGGGGTGGATGGCAGGGGAGCCGTGAGGGACCCAATCCTTGTTATGGCAGCACAGCCCTGGCCCCTTCCCCACCGTCCATCCCAAGGCATGTGCACCAAGCAAAATGCCTTCACGTGCCGCATTCTGGTCTAGAAAATCTAACTTGTTTTGATCTTTCTTTAACTTAACATTTGCATCTACAGTGTATTCCTTTGGGAACTGTCTTGTGTTCCCCAACGTGATTCACAGCTTCTAGATTTATCAGCAGCAGCAGTGGCCCATTTCCCTTCTGTAACCACTGAGGGAGGTGGGGACTTGCTGTCTCCAAAGAGAGCGGTGGGAAATAGTATTCCTATCCTGAACATCTTTATATCTATATCTAGGGCTTTTGTTTTTTTGTTTTTAAAAGCTTCCATTCCACATTAGGATGACATGGGGTGCATGGGACATTTATTGCATAGTGACTGAAGTAAACTAATTAACTCCGCAGCAGGATAATACTTGTAAATAGAAGTACTATCCTGCTGTGGAGTTTTG
>NW_017728917.1:8212854-8214091 GCF_001723895.1 Crocodylus porosus
TGTACAGATGCTGCTTCAGCCGGCTGGGGCACAGGGTGCTTCAGTGCTGCCTGCTGGCTAGCCCCACAATGAAGCACCCTTGTGCCACAGACAGCCCCCGTGCAGCGCATTGAAGTTGTGGGGAGCAGCCTCAAGCTGGCAGGCTGACCCCTGGGGCCCCCTGCCAACTGGGGCTGTTCCAATCCAGCTCAACATGCTGAGTCCCCAGCACATATGCAAACAGCGTGCCCAGAGCAATAAATTCTGGATTTTCTTGCTTTGCATTAATATGCATGTGTTGACATGCCCACCGAGACCTCTTGTAACTTCCTGAAAAAACAGAGCCCAACCTGCTCAACAACCAGTAATCCAGCCCCTGGGCCTTGGGAAACCCAGATGGAGCCCAGACACTCACGCAGATGATTGTGCTAAGCACAAAGCTCTCAGCTAATCTAGGGAAGGATGTCTCTCATAGTTTAACAGCCATTCCATTCAGCATCTGAAAAGTCTTCCCCACCACAGTTCTGTCAAAACTGATACGCTCCTCTGTGAAGCTCCAGTGAATTAGCATTTCCCAATGGAAAAGGTTTTCATCAACAAATTCCCAGTCACCTCCATTGTCTAATATAAACCTGTCAGCTGTATGTTGGTCACTTCCAGAGATGATTGTCTTAATGCTCTGCTTTTTAATGTTACCCTTTAAGGACTACATATACATTTTGTGGCTGATAATGAATGCTATGTGGTCAATACTTATGACTGATCTTGAAAAGATTTCTGTACATTCCTAAATGCACATGCTTATGAGTAGTTCAGTGGAGCTATTTGTAAGTTGTTGCAGATTGGGGTTATAAGTGGGTATATCTCATGAGTTGTGCCATAACTGTAGTTTAAATCAGTTGGGGTGTGCTTACTATTTGGTCCTGGCATTGCCTTTTCAGGCTGGCTTTCTCAGCGTAGGGCCTCAGTTTTGGAGCTCCTTCTTACTATAGGCTAGCAGATCCAGGGTTTGGCAGTGTACAGAGCTGGATGTAAGGTTTCATAGTTGGTAGGGTCAGAAGGGACCCAGGCAGGTTCATAGATTTCATAGACATCAGGGCTGGAAGGGACCTCGGGAGGTCATCAAGTCCGACCCCCTGCCATGGCAGGAAAGAATACCGGGGTCAAACGACCCCAGCAAGATGTTCATCTAACCTCCTCTTAAACACCCCCAGGGTAGGAGCCTACACCACTTCTCTTGGAAGTTGGTTCCAGGCCC
>NW_017728917.1:8214191-8227459 GCF_001723895.1 Crocodylus porosus
TTTTAGCCGCAGGAGGTCCGCTAGGTCCCTGGAGAGCCAGGGGGGCTGCTGTGCCTTCTTGCTGCCTTTCCTCCGTGTTGGAATAGATTTAGCTTTACATTGTTTCTGGTATAAGTGATTGGAAACTAGTCTACACCCATAACAGAATAGAAGTTCAGCATACAGAATTGATCTATACGCATAACAGACCAGAAGTGCGGCACACGTAGCGTGGTTTAAAAATGGCGGAGCCCAATTTAAGATTTGTTTCTTCCTGACCAAAGGGCAAATGTGTGTGGTGTTCATTGCCTATCTAAACTATGCCACTTTCAGAAACCTGTGTAACTTAGATCAGTTCCATGTTGGGCTTTTTTAGCCAGTGTCTGAATCTAAAACGACCGTGACTTTTCCAAGCAATGGAAATAGCTGGCAATTCCTGCTTTCTATATCAGTGACAGGAGCTGGGGAATCCAGAAGGTCCAGATGATGTGCAGCCAAGTCACAGATGCCCTTATTCAAAGAAGCCAGTATAATCTCCTCCAAGTCTTCCTTTGCTTTGTAATTGCATGTCTTACTGCCTACTGACTGCTAATTAACTGCCCAATTTTTACCTGGGTTTACTGTCTACTATGTCCCATGGCTTCCTGTCAAAACCTCCTCATAACCCCAAAAAATGAACAGGAAGACTGACAGTTGAATTATATTTTAGAAGTCCTCGGATAAAAAGGACAGTTGCCCTCTAGAAACAACCTCATCAGACCTCATGGTGGCCTGCAGTGTCAAGAACACAAGTACTGCAAATAAGTGTCAGATCAAAAATTATCATGAGCAAGAACTGAGGTTGACTTCAGTGGGGACAGGATTTCCGCACTGATCTTTCATCTGGTGCTAGGAGGATATCATCTGCCAGTACAACCAGTGCTGCCTTTAAAACATGTTCATAACTGTAAATGATTCCTCTTCCCCTTCCTCTACTGCTACTTTTTCTCCTTCCTTTCCTATCCTGCAGTGGAGAAAATATTCTGTGTTCCTTCTCTTGCCATTGGACCAAGAGTTGCGATTTCTGGTTTCTTTGATAATGACTTCAGAAGTTTTTCTGCACTATCTTTTAGCCTGATCTTGCATTAATTTCTGTATTGGAGACGTCAAAAATCAGAGATCACTTTCAGTGAGTTTCTAATATGTGCAAGATTCTAGCTACATGGAGTACGTTGCAGAATTGGGACCTGCCACTAGGAGTATACAGAAGTTGAATAAAATATTGATAATAATGGAAGTAAAAATGATTTAGACTTTTTCTCTAGAAGGTACATAATTTTAAATCTTTGATTAATTTTATGTTTGCTTTTATGGGCTGGTGGAAGGAAGTCATGGTGTCACTTGTTAAAAATGAACATTTCAGTTTTAATTTTTGTAATTGTTCTTTTTGCTTCTTGCAGTTGTCTTTTCAGAAGAAGAGAGAGAGCAGCTGAGAAAATTCACAAATAAATCTTACCTGCTAGATAAAAGAACCTGTCATCAAGTGTATCTCAGCTTAGTTGATATCCTTCTGGCATATTGCTGTGAAGTCCGTGTTACTGGAGGAGAAAAGAATGTAAGTATTTTTTTTTTAATGAAACTTTTGCAGTGGCTTAGCTATAAGAGATTGTGCTTTTCCCTGGGAGGCATGGCTTTTAAAGTGAACTTTGTTCCCAGCATTATAAAGGTTGGTGGGTAAATTAAAGTGAAGGACTGGAACTTTTTTTTCCTCCAAGTTAGCCTGTGGGGTGGCAACTGGTACCGTTCTAAAAAGATTTTTATACTGGTGCATCATTTTAGCTGTGGGAAGAGGAAGCAAAAGGGAGTGCAGGAGATACAAAATGCCTCAGATTATTTCCTGGGTTGCTGCTATGATTTGATTATCTATGTAGTGTTTTTTTTATACTGGTTTTAATTTTTTGTGTGTGTTTTGTGTGGATTTGTTTATAATAGAAATGTATGTTGTAACAGGGACACTTTGTGTAGATACATAGTGACTAGGTAGGAAAAGCATGATGGGCTGGAGAACAAAGTTCTAGTGTGTCGTTGGCAGTCTTTTTGGACAGAGTGCCAGAAACACAAAACCTCCACTTCAAAAACATGTCGGGGCAGACAGCCGGGGAGCCACAAAGAGCCCAATCCTTGTTGTGGCAGCACAGTCTTGGCCCTTTCCCCATCATCCGCCCCAAGGCATGCGTGCCAAACAAAATTCCTGTGTGTGCCATGCTCTGGCACGTGCGCCAGGGGTTGCCTACCCCTGTTCTGGTGTTCTGTAGCAGCTGCCACTTCGGCTTGAATCTGTCGCGGAGGGAATTTCAGAGCTCTGAAACTGTATCTGCTTCAGTTTTAAATAAAATCCTTTTGAACATGGGTCATGGGCATTGGAAAATGGTTAGGGAAACATTTTGTGAATAATAGCAAAAGCATTAGAAACTGCCACATAAAACAGCCCAAGTCTCTTACCCGTAGTTCAGTACAAACAGGTGGGCAGGAGGAAAGTTAAGGCTTCTTTTAGTCTCTGATATTGTGGTGCCTGTCTATTCACCTGTGTAAAAGTAGCCATAAACCTATCTGCTCTGACTTGCCTTGTGTTTCCTAGAGTTCACTTTGTACTGTGGGAAAACTAGAAAACCAGAGCCTAGCCTGCTCAAGCTATATTTTAGTGGAGTCCACTTTCCCCAAGAATGCCTTGATCTCTTTGCCAAGGTCTGTGTGCAGAGTGTCTGAGTACTCTACTTTGTCCAGCAAAGTCCTTGGCTGTGCTACTTTCTGAGGACTGTTTCTTCTCTTTCTTTCTTTCTTTCTTTTTTTTTTTTTTGCCATCTGACTGCAACAGAACCATCCTTCTGGGTTGGGGCAAGTGTTGAGGGATAGAAGTGAGAATTGTGGGTAGAACTTTTCAGGTCTGCTCCATTCAAGTGGTGGTTGTGCTTATACCAACACTGCTGCTATATCACCTCTTGTTTTCATTGTTCTCAACAAACATGGATTAATTCATCCCCATAACAGCCATGCAGGATAGATGAGTAAATGCTGTTATGTTAATTTTTAAAATATGGGAACAGAGATACTCAGCAGCTACATGGCTTGCCCAAGGCCACAAATCAGATGTTTGTCAGAGTCAGGATTATGGTTCAGGCTTTCTGGCTTATAGCCATTCTCAACCCACTAAACCATTCTACCTTGCAAATCCCATGAGCTTGCCAGATTTAAAAAATAACTACAGTGTGCATGTACTGCTGCCTTTAGGATTCCCCACATCTGGATGCCAAAATCCTTGAGCAGTTTTCAGGAACCCAGGCATTTTAATTTGGGCTGTATTGTTGCATTGGGAAGACAGATTCAAGCTGCAGTTAGTTCCTTGGAGAAAGTGTGCACGGGAGAGACAGAATCCTACTAAAATGCAGTTGCATGTTAAAGACTTTTTAGGCACAGGCTAAACGTTCCAAATAGGGAACAATACTTGAATAATTTAACAGGATATTGCGTTTAAATCTGTCCTGTGGCATTTCAGTACCATAATGAGATTCATGTTTCATGTTCATAAAGGTTCCTAAACTTTGCAGATTTAAACTGTCTTCCACAAAGTTTTGGTTGGCAATTTGGACAGTTGGATTAAATAACATTTATGTTGTCACCCCTGCCGCCTCCCCTCTCCCTGCCTTTCCCCATCAGGTTGAATCACCTTGGAGTATCAGAAAACTAAGTGCAACGTTGTGCTGGCTTGAGGTAAGGGAATTTTCAGGTTCTATGTTGGTATTGTTCCTGTAACTCATGCTTTGCTCATTCATTTACTGTAGATGCTTTCTCTGTATTTTCTTTTGCATATGTGCCATTTTAAATTAATTCTGAAAGAAGTTAAACATGTTGTAACTACTTATTATAACTTCCAAAACTGAGTACAGTACAAGGTTATTTATTTAAGACTGGTTATTTATTTAGTACAAGGTTATTTATTTATTTTTTTAGGAAGTGCATCATATAATTCCAGGCTAGTGTTTGGGGGATTTTTAGACTGCACAGGTATCTGGTAAAGTGTTAACCACCAGGAAGCAAAGTGTAATATCCACAAGATGAAACGCTCTAGTGTACAAGAGCAACAGGAGTCTAGAGAAAGTGAATGAAATTTCTTGGCCACCTGGCTCTATGGCATCATGAGTAAACCAGCATAAGATGAGATGCTGTCTCTTGCTCTCATGAACTAGACAGTCACTCTGAAGAGCATTAGCTATATCATTCTTCCCCCAGGAAGCCATGCTTTCTTTGAACAAATACACTTTGTCTGGTTGGATGTGGCTTCTGCATATATCAATCAGGTTATTATAATGAAGCTATGGTAAGAATGAACTTGGATTTTGCTTCCTGTTATGAAAAAAGAGAAATGAAAAAAAGAGTAGTTCTTTTCCCATCTTTATACTGTGATATGCTGATGTTTTAGCAAAATGCCTATTGTGGGCAACTATATGCATATCATTAGAAAATGATCGTTAAGATTCCAGCTGTTTGAACAAAAGCTTGAGACAATATTTTTTATTTTACTGACAAAATGTAGTGCTGGATGTTAAGACAGCAGCTGTCGATCATAACCTTTCAAATGTGTCTTAACATTAGCTTTAAAACTGGCAAGATGTTTTATCTTCCAGGGCAATTAATTTTAGAAAGAATTATTCTAATGATCTTTTCCATGCTGATCTTCACATGCATTGTACTCCCTTTTTAAAGGGGTGCTGAATATATATTGCTTTGAAATTGTTCTGTAGCTAAATTTTATTATTTAGAATGGCTCTGTTTCTGTCAAGGAAATCCAAGTCGGGGAGAATGGCAGGGGGTGGAACAAATAGCACAGTATTTTCTGTGTGCAAATCCTAGTATCATGCAAACTTGCTTTGGTGACTGGAAATCCCTTTTTTAAATGAATAACTGAATTAAACAATAAAGATGAAAAATTGTGAATGAAATGAAAGGTATTTCTCAGCTAGAAAATTCTCTCATCCTGAAGACGCTCTGAGAGAACATGAATTTTGTAGGTTCTCTAGTTCAGGGCCACCTTCCCTATTGTGTATGCATAAGGTGCTTAGCATAAATGGGGTCCAACTTAACTGTGGCCTTTAGGCCTTACTGTCATGTTCTTCTGTAATAAAATAATAATTTGTGCTAGGGCTTGGGGGTCCTTGTAGCCCTTTTAGCAGATCGTCATGTCAGTTAGCTGGACCTTGGCTTCTGAGCTTTTTCTCCAGGTTTCCTAGTGCACGAGCTTCTTTTTTTGGCTCCCTCTTTGTAGCGTAGCTGCAAATTGGGTTCTAGCTCCCTGTCCTCTGCTGTTTGGCTTCAAGGAATAGGGCAGACAGCATGCATGGTCATCTAATTTCCCTGCTTGAGGGAAGACAGGAATCCAGAAGCAACTGCAGCCTGGTAGTGGGCTGTAGGTTCTTGGCTGTAGCAGAGCAGCCAGATTCATGAAAAAGATTGAATTTCATGAGAGCTTAGAAAAAAATTTCACATTCTGTAATTGCAGAATTGCTGAGTCCACAAGACCCTGACTGATCAGCATGGAGTAGTTTCATTCGAGTTACTGTTGTTGAGTTGTCTGCAAGTTTAAGTGGTTGTCACAGCTACCCTTCATGTTTAAGCTGCAACTGTGGGTATTTTTTTCATTTTTTTTTAGAATAGGGTTGGGGTGCTGCTGCAGCAATGGAAAAGCACTTTGTGGCCAAAAGCTGGTCCACTGTCTCTCCAAACTATACAGGTGGCAGGCATTGTTGGCTTAGTCCTGGGTTTTCAGAGTTGGACTCTATTTTATGCATTTTTTTTTAAATATCAAGAAGCCGATTGCAGAATTAGTCACAAATGGTAAAGTTAAAAATGCAGTGATGGCCTCAGCTCTTGTCTTCCAACCCCTTCATCCCTGCCCAGTACTTTACCTGGGCTGCCTCAGATATAGTTTAAATTGGCTGCCATTTTGCTCTGTATGATGCTCACACCTTATTACTGAATAAATATCAATATGTAAATGATTAAAATGCTTATCAGTAACCTCTAAAATGAAAAATAAGTTTCAGCATTCATATAACACCAAAAATACTGTGTTGTCAGCATCATGTTTTTTATTAATTTTAATAAATTGTGAATTCAAGATGAAACAGGTTTTCTTTTTTTAAAATTAATAAACGGAATGCTTTATCTTTGAAAGGTAGAAGACAGAAAGGAAATCAGTCTTGAGAGTCTTTAATAATTCTCTAATGCCTCTGGCCTAAGTAAATTAGAGGTCTTCCTTGCTCATAAAGGAGGACAATGAGCTGCCTTCCCAAGGGAGATATATTTATGCCTATCTGCAGTATCCATAACTTTCTTGAAAGGCAGAGTCGTATATCATTTTTAAGATCTTACAAGTGCATGTGTATTCTGTTCAAATCACATGTTTTTAATTTTTATTTATTCTTAAAACGCTTTTTATAGGTTTGCTTTAATATATGTAATATTAAGGGGAAGATGTAAAACTTAATCTAAAAAATGGCAAAAACGCGAGTTAAATATTTTATTGAAATATTCACTAAATTCATTTTTATTCAAAACTACTAAAATGGATCATCTTTTTATAATCCTGCCATGCAATTTGAAAGTACAAGGTTTTGTTGCTGTTTAAAATTAACCTGGTGTTTTCCATCTCTGTTAAAAGTACGGGCTTTTTGCGTATGTAGCTATGACTTCTTTTAAAAAGCTTTTCAAAATGCAGCTGTGTTCATTTCTGTTCAATTAAATTAAACAATTTCATTGGCGTGCAGACTTTCAGTAGTATTCCTGACGTTCTGGTATCCTTTGGAAGAAGAGTTTTATGTTACCCGCTCTACAGACATTTCAGATTGGTGACGCGTGCATTCAGTGACACAGCCATGGTACTGCAGTTAGGTGAGACGCTTCGATATTTTTTAATAATTTGTATTAATTCGCATGTTGCGCTTATGCCGCATAGTTGTGACCGTGTTGCGTGCTTCTGTGTATGTTTTGAGCAAGATGGATTTCCTTTCACTGGGATATGATGATGAAACTACTGTCATATGAAGTAATATGACAGATTTTGTCCTGTTTTAAAGCAACTAAAACGTACTTTTATTTCTGTGAAAATTAAATGACAGCTTATGTTTAAAGCATTAGATGGGCCATGATAGGCCCACCTTAGGACTGTCTTCATGGGGGCATCAATTGCCTGATCCAAAGCCTGCTGAAAAACATGGCAAATGAGATTCCTGTGGGTTGCAAATCAGGCTCTAATTAAGGGCAGTTTTGAAAACGTTCCCTAAGTTTGGCTTTGGAGATCATTCTGTTCAGCAATATCCTATTGATCATGATTTAAAGTTCCTGCTGGAGTGCATGCATGTTTGCTATATGGTCTGAGTTATCTTGCCAGTCATTTTTGTACAGTCATGGCAAGAGGTACTGGATGATGACTAAATTTGTTAAACAGGTTAATGGGGAGCTCTTATGTCCATAGTTGAATAAGTACCAACTTAGTTTTATCAGTGACCAATTATGGCTTCATGCTGTGGAAAGCTTCAAATAATGTGGTATATGTCAAAAACTGTTATTGTAGAAAGAATGGAAACCTTCACTTTTTCCATGTCATTATAATGCTCTGTCTTTGCTTTTGCATAGGCAAAATCGAGTCATTGCAAGTAATAAACAAATACTGCTCTGTAAACTGAATGTATATAATAGAGGGATCCTATACCGACATACTTTGTTTCTTTTAAACTGAGGAATAAAAACCCGACTGAACTAGGTACTTGTAGCCTTGCTCTGTTTCACAGTGCAGGAATAGGGCTGTCGTCTTTTTAATGGCTGTCAGTAAATCTTACAGCACCATTCTTATTATGAATCCTCTTTCTACTCCAGTTTTTCCCATAACCATGTAGATTTTCAAAACTGCTTTCATTTTCAGAACTGCTTTGCTTCAGGTGTACAGTGATACACACCCATGATTATACTTTGCATTGTGCAAGTTACTTAAAACCCTGCTATGGTCCACATTACAGGGGGGTTTTTCCCTCGGAGAAGTAACAGTTATTAACGGATTACTTTTCATTGCATGTATGGGAACTGCAGCTGCAAATTATGTACAGTTCTGTCTAGAATTTACTATATTTAAACCTGGGCTAGTGCCAAAAAAGTACTGCTAGTCCGAGGTTATTATTCACTGGATAAGGGTCAGACAGTGAACTTCAAAGGGGAAAGTACTGAACATCCTTTCCATTTAACTCCATTGAGTGCCGTTAGGAGAGGCATCAAGTTCAGGTAAAGCGATGGCATTCATGTTTCAAGGCCCAGTAACTGACAACCTGTCCAAGTCCACAGTTGTTCTGGTGGGACAAGTTGTGGCTGTTTTAAAGAATTAATACTTTTCCCTTGCTTCCAGTGCTGGACCAGGGGCCCACAGAAAGAAGAAGAAACATCTTCTGTGCAGTGAAAATGTGGTTCTACTATTTTTGTATTTCCTGAAATAGGAATGAGAGGACTGTTGTTGTTATGTCACAAAGGGCCAACCAAGAACAGGGTCTAATTGTTTTAGGCACTGTACGAAGTAACTAGTAGTAACTGTAAAAGTACAGTCTAAACGGACAAGACAGACAAAGTATAAGGGAAGCAGATATTATCATGTAAGCAAAGTGGATAATGCGATGGCTTGTGAACTTCACACATCTAGTACGTGCTATTAAATGTTTTTAGGTAAGGTTTAGAAAAGGTTTTGGTAAACTGGTAGGCAGGAAAGAGCCCATAAGATTATAGCGAGGAGAGGAGGGCTGGTGGAGGAGTAAAGCTGATGACATTGTGACAGTGGCAGCAAACAGCCACCCAGAGTAGCAGAGAAAACATCCTGTCAAAGCTATAGGAAATATATTGATAACAAAATTATCAGAGCCCTGCAATTCCTGCTTAAACTGTAGGCTTTGGTCTCTGGCAGAATCCTACATATTGGATTGCCAATAGCTGTAGCTAAGTAATCCATAGCCAATAGCTATAAGTAAGTAATCCATATTACATTTCCAGTTAATAAAAATGATCATACCACATCTCAAAATAACATTTGTACAAAATAATGTGTTGTTATTGTAAATGACAATAACAGTGCAAAAATAACCCCAATTTTATGCCTTGAATGTATTTGTATGCTAGCAGATAGAATGGATGGCTGCATACATTTAAAATATCAATAAAGTTGTCTTCCCTATATGAGCCATTTCACAGCAGTGTATGCCTTGTACTTTTAGAAGTGAACTAAAAGGATTAGGTTCCTTCTGCAAATTTCTTCGTGAATAGATCTATAATATGTTTAGGCCAATAACCGTTCCTTCATGATGTGGTACTTGATGCACGCTATCAACCAAAGAGTATAGATTTGAGTGCTGAACCTCTAATAAACAACATTTCCCTAAATAGTGTTTAATTTGTACAGGGTAGTTTAGTGGGTTTAGGGTATCTAATGGTAAAAGTAATGTAGGGAAAAGGTACAACTTTGGGGATAAGGTTGGAAAGTGTTACACACAATGCTACAAAGCGTTTAATGTTATTTGTATGACTTTATTTATTAAATAATAATATCAGTTGTTTGCATACCTTGTACCATCCCTCATCATGTTCTTCCACCAACTATCTCCACTTGGCATGTATAATCACAGCACCAGGTTCTCTGTTAGTACTTTGAAGTCACTTGGTACATTGGCAAGGAAAGTGGATCTTTAATTGTAAACTCCTTTGAGTAGCAACTGTGTTTGTGTAAAACATGTTCTGCATGTCTCCAATATTGCAGAAATCATGTGTGGTATTATGAAAATAGTAAAAATAATAGATAAGTATACATTGAGAACCAACTAAATTCAGTTTCCTGTAGGTCACTGAAGAGTAACAACCTTGTCTTTCTAAACCAGGGGTGTCAAACATGGCAGTGGCCCAAATCCAGCCTGCAGAACCATCTTGTCCAGCCTAATGGGCTACCAGAGAGCCATTGGATATTGTGGCCCTTTGCCACCTCTGACACTGGCAATCAGTGGTGAATTTGGCTCACTACCACTGCTGGCAGACCTCTGCCACAGGACCTCTCACTGCCCCCAGATCCTTTGCTGCCATCTCTGCTGCTGCCAGATCCACCACTGATAGCCATGGCAGCCACATGGGGCTGCCGTGGGCCCCAGAGTCCAGATTCGGCCCAGGGCTCCGGGTGCGTTTGGACACCTCTCTTCTAAACTGATTCTTAACAGCCAAACGCTGAGAGAAGCAAAGCACTTGAAGCTCCTCTGGAAGTCAGTAAAGCACAAAATGGATAATCTAGGGGAGAAATACTCCATATCCTGTATCCTATGAGCCATTTAGTTGTCCCCCCATCATTTAATATTTAATGATTTAAAAGCATTGGAAAAAGTGAAAATGCAACTAGTTTAGTTCTATCCAGGTATATTGTATGCATTTCTTTGGCTGTATTGGTTACCATGGAAACCAAGGCAAGATGAAACGTGACTGGCTGTCCTCACAGATTGCCTGTCAGGGTAATAGGTAGAATTTTAGGAGTTCAAACCGGTTCATGCAAGGCAGCAAAAGTGAAGATATGCCTGTTACAGCTTCTGTCGCAAATAGGAAGAAAGATACTATGCTGAATTAAGCCATGATGTTTTTTAATACTTAAATTAACCCACTAGTTTGCCAGATAAGTGGAAAGTGGGAAATAACTTCCCTCAGTAGATTATGGGTATGAAATGCTTTATGAAGCTCTATGTCTTACTAGGGTAGCCATGATATAAATAAAAGAGATCAAGATCCAGAGGGTTGAAAATGTCAGTATTATGCTCTGAAATTATTTCCTACTGTTATGTTCTTTGGTGTATGGCATATGAAGCTTTACATTTCTAAGTTAAAAAATAACCAGACTACAGTTAATTCTGATGAAGTGTGTTTTAGATGAGTATGTATCATTTATCAGAAAAAATAAACAGGAGACTATGAATAAATTTCTAAAAGGTGATAGATGCTTGAATTGCATAAATTTCATGTTTTATGCTACTGACAACTTAATAATATGCCACTGAAAACTTAAAAATAGCAAAGGGGGAGTTAATATATTAATTATATATTGGGTTATATATTAATTTTGAATATGCCAGAAGTCCAGCCCCCCTAAATTTATGCATCATTGTATACCCAGATGTATTATACGTTATGTATGAGTAAACGTGACTATATACATCCATAAAAAGCAAATACTAGTAATAAATCTGAACTACGAGATTATTTCATATGATCGACACACTTATATGAGTGTCGTTTAACTTTAAACGAGTGCCCTGTTTGATTTTATATGGGATTAAAGCCCTTCCCTGTACAGTGAAGGCAGATGCTGGTGCATACTCGTAATGAATTTGGACAGTAAGGCTTTGTAGAATACTTTGGCTTGGAAAGTCAGTCCATGCCTGGTGATGGCAGTTGTTCAGTTTACTGACAACTTTTTCAAAATACTTAACTGCAAGTCTGGAATTCTGTCCTGCCTCATGTTTCTGTCTGAGTGAAGAATAACAGAGTATAACAGAATGGTAAAGAAACAGCCTGTAGGAAATAAGTCATTTCCACTCATGTAAAAGAAAACAGAGTACAGTTTTGCTACAAACAATTAACAGCTCTGCAGTTCAGTTATTTGACTTAATAACCAGTTGTTCAGAAACTATTGGTTTTCCAAGGTAATGAATGTAGTATTGAAATGTAAACAAAAAGTAAACAGCTGTGTCAGGAAAACAAATAGGAAAACAGCGCATGATTAACTATTCTTCTTTTTTAAAAAAAAGGTAAGTAATTTGGTCTTAAAATGAAGCGCTACAGTGAGTGCTCACTCTCCATGTTCAGGATGCTTGAACTATTTTAAGCTGGATTGTAAAGTGGGTGAGACATTTGTTTAAATTAGTCCTTCCTGTTTAGTCATAAGTCTTCAGAGAAGTGCATTATGCTGATTTCTATAAAGATCCCCAACAAGTTTTTTCACGTTCCCACGATAAGTCCGTGCTTTCTATTCTATATGCTTTTACAGCAAAATGGTGACACTTTAGTACTTTATTTCCAGTGCTCTGGCATCTAACTTGTCTGATGCATTTGCTCTGTTTGTAATGGGTTTATTAAACTGATTAGTGTGTTTGGTTTTTTTTAAAAAGTCCTTCCAACCAAACTAGTATCCTGAAATGTTCAGGTGATTAAAACATAGATTAATGATGTGAAGCTGGGATATATTTACTTAGCATTTTTTTTCCTCAATCACATTGATAGGTATCACACTTTTTTGTTCAAAAATAGGAGATGGAGATTATTTCTCAGTATTGATACTATTAGATGATACTCTAGAGACAGGTACCAGCAAGGCACAAGGTGACCCTGATTGGCTGATCCAGACTGCTCAGTCAGCCTGTGTGCAGCTCAGTGTAGGTTTGTGAGGGGCTTCTTGTGTTCCCTGCTCATCTGGAGCAGCAAAGGGACATTCTTGGAGGGCAAAGCACCCTGAGATGGTGGAGGACTGTGCTATGGCTTTTGTATCAGAAAGGTAAGTTGTACAGACATTCACTTTCCCAGGGGAGAGTTATTTAAACCTGGAGGCTCCCATGTTGTTTTTTTTCCCGGAGTGGCCATTTTTGCTGTGGGAGAAAATCCTGAACACTTGTGCACTCATGATTTCTCATGAGAGAGCAGTAGCTCTCCCAAGAGAAACTGAACGCCTGTATATGACCCTTGTCTCTTACAGTGGGAAAACAAAGTACTGCTGAAACACAAAGTTCATAGTTGGTGGGGTTGGAAGGGACCTGAGCAGATCATCGATCCGACCCCCTGCCATGGCAGGAAAGAGTACTGGGGTCAAACAACCCCAGCAAGATGTTTGTCCAGCCTCCTCTTAAAGACCCCCAGGGTAGGAGCCAGCACCACTTCTCTTGGAAGTTGGTTCGGGATCCTAGCTGCCCAGACAGTGGAGTAGCACCTCCTGATGTCTAGCCTGAATCTACCCTCTGCCAGCTTGTGACCACTACTTGTAGTCACTGCTGGTAGTGCTCGGGGGAACAGGGACTCCCCCATTGCCTGCTGGTCCCCCCTGACTAGTTTGTAAACGGCCACTAGATCCCCCCTGAGCCTTCTCTTGTGGAGGCTGAGCAGGTTCAGGTCCTGTAGCCTCTCCTCATAGGGCCTGCCCTGCTGCCCCCTGACCATGCGGGTGGCCTCCTCTGGACCCTCTCCATGCTGTCCACATCCCTCCTGAA
>NW_017728917.1:8227559-8231542 GCF_001723895.1 Crocodylus porosus
AAGTTTCAGGGGTGGGGTTTCTCTTACATCCAATGATTAATGTAGACCAGGGGCAAATTATACCCTCCTTGCACAGATATGTTGGTGGGGAAGGAGTGGGGAAGTGTTTTTGGGGTTTTTTTTAAACTCCATTTCGAAATTAAGGGATTTCTGCTTCAGGTTGAACGATGCACCTCTGGTGCCAAGGCAGTGGCTTGTCTGTGTGGCTGCCAGAACTGCTGCACTGGCACGGCTGTGGAACGCAGGGAGTGAATGTTTCCACTGTTCACCCCCACTTTGCCCTGCCACCAATGTGAGTTGTCTTCAGCAACCAAAATCTCCAAATTTGACAGGAAGCAGTGGGGTGCAGGATGAGTGCTGGCGGCATTCATCCCTGGGGTCCGGAACTGCGCCACCACAGCTGATCCAGCAGCTTCACTGACAAGCCACTGTAAGAGCCTCACCGGCTGCATGGGCCCCACAGGCCATCATTTGGATAGCCCTGTCTAAAGTTATTAGCAGACATAAAAAATATTTGTTCTTTATTTCTTGTGTTGTATATAGTGAAACTTAATAAATACTACTTATGAAATCAGTTATCTGTTTTGTTACTGATTCAAGCTTTTAAATATATTTATGTCTGTAAATATACCCAAATCATTTTTAAACAGTCAACAACATTCTGATCCAAAATAGCTGCATATTAATTTTTTGTATAATGTAATACTTAACTTCACAAGTAAACTAGATCTTTAGCAGCCAGTGTTTTTATCACTTAGTATAGCAAACTTAAGTTATCTTAATGTTAGGCTAGTTGTCTTCATAGTTTGACCTAGTGTTTCCCAAGGGTACCTAGTAGTGTGAAATGCTCACCTCCCATTGACTTTTCAGACAGTCTCAGGGAAGTGGATCAGACATGGCAAGTTGTTTTTATGCGATGCTTTATATTTTCAGTAAACTTCTACAAATGCACCACCATTTTTTGTGAGCTCGCTATTTTGAGAGGGAATGGAAGCAAGCCACTTAACTGGAGAT
Source organism: Crocodylus porosus (assembly GCF_001723895.1). Taxonomy (NCBI): domain Eukaryota; kingdom Metazoa; phylum Chordata; order Crocodylia; family Crocodylidae; genus Crocodylus; species Crocodylus porosus. The sequence goes on from NW_017728917.1 coordinate 8,228,574, forward strand.
TACAGGACACAAAGTTACAATGGACCTCTGGCCTTGTTGCTGTTTGTGTGATCTGGATTGTATCATTCTTTGATGGGGATAAGGATGCTTCAGTGGAAAACCAGACTGTAAAGTGTGCAGTCACTTCTGACAAAACATTCTTCATGAGAATGGCTAAATACTATACTGTGAACTTCGCTGGCTGCCTTTTATCCAACCCATGTTTCAGGTTCAGACAGTAAACACAAACTCTCAAGTGTTACTTGACTGATCTATTTATAGGACCCGTTGCTCTTGCTCCCAGGTGTGGCTTATGTGGGTGGAATTTACAGGTGTGGCTGAAATGATTTGTTCTGACTTATCATGAGAAGGACAAGAGGAGAGAGTGTTTTCCACCGAGGATCAGTAATTCTGGGCTCGCTTCTTCTCTAGCTACATATAACAGTGAATTTACAGCATCCATTCTCAGAGTGTACAACTTTTCTTCTTTCCTTTTGGCTCTACTCCATTCACCAGCTTTAGGGGTTGTTATAGAAATATTGCTGATATTTGTTTTAACTTTTTAGCTATCTTTGTAGGGTGGCTTAAGCCCGCTGGGTAGGGATGCCCTCAGATGATATATTGTTGTGTATTACTTGTACCCCTGCAGAGTTCAGAAACCCGCTCAAGGCGCTTATGCTCTAGGGACAGAACGTGCTTCTCATCTTTGCTCAACAACCCCTTCTAGGATGACTGAAAGACCTTAATTAATGGGCTCTGGAGAGAGTTGATTGCCCCTGGAGGTTGCTGCAATGTTTGGCCTTAAGTAGGGCTATGGGGTTGGGCTCTCCTAAGGCCTCTTTTGTCTCCTAAAAATAAATCAGGCATTATAGATCTGCAAAAAAGAAGCAGGGGCTGTAGGACAGAACAGCTGTTAAAAATAAGTGCCGTTGAAGTGATGGACAGAAAAATAATACATACGTTAAAAAATCCTTTAATTTTATTGCAGTCGTTGTGGAACTGAGAGTAAAATATTGAGTGGGAGGGTAAGGGGTGGAAGAAAGAAGAGAGACCCAAAAATGAAGAGACATGTTAAAGTATGATATTATCATAGAGTTTGCTAGCAATCAAGAAATTCCAAAATGAAATCTTCTCTCGACCCCAGTCAATAGAAAATTTTTGTTGACTCTTATCTCCAGGCAACACGGACAAATGAAATTTAAATCCCTATTGATTCCTGGTTTAAATCAATCCCATGGGTAGAATCCTGGCCTCGTTGAAATCAATGGCAAAACTCCTGCAGGTTTTGGTTAGGTCAGGGTCTGCCCTCTCCCTCCCTTCTCCCCCATTGTTTTTTAACATGCCTTGGCCTCTGTAACTCTGAAGTGCACCATACTGTTTGTGCACTTCACTCCTCCTTCACCATGTAAAAAGATATGTGACTTTGCTGAAGGGCAGCATGATGAAAGTGAAATCAGTGGTAATGTCCAGCCTGCCTAAACAAAACAGACTGGGACTGTAACAGAATAGCAGCAAGCTTATGTTCCTTTCTTTTTACCTTGAGTGTGCTGGATGGGCCCAGACTTTGTGAAATTAAATAAGTTATAAATTAAATATGAAATGAAAATGTCTCTTTCCAGCCAGAACATAAGGGAAAAAGGCAGTACTAGGCAGTCATTAAACTAATGTGCTGTTATCTGTAGTATCTGCGCCGAAGCAGTCAAAAGGTACCCAAGCCTCCATGAATATGAATGAAGAAAATGCGGGGGAGAGCTGGAGTGGTAGCCTAGTGTAAAGAGTGGTTTTTATTTTCCTTTATTTGTCCACTAGACATTTAAAACCTGTTTTATACATTTTCAGTTGTCTTTCAGTCCTGTTGCATAAATGAAATGTTTTCAAGCCCATGCTAGGATATAAAACAGTATCACATTTTAAATACACAAGGGGACCCAAAATATTACAGTTATATTAGGTGTGTACTGGTATCACTGAAATGCAGCTATTTCTGCAGAATAGGTTGGAAATCAGCCAATGCTTAGGTTGCTACTCAGCCAAGGGTTGGTGGAAAAGACGCTTTGCAGACATGCTAGAGTAAATGCCTGCTTTTTAAGAAAAAACACTATGGGATCTTTAAGGTTCATGTCAATCAGGCAGGACTTCAGCTTAGCTAAAATTGTTCTTGCCAAAAACAGAGGGTTCTTGAGCCAAATTGTTAATAGAGACAGAGGAGAGAGAAATTTGTAGGGACTCGCGTAACCTACCAGTACTTAACAGCAGTGGATGATGCAAATTGTTGAGCCTACAAAATAGACAACAAAATCCAATCAAACAGCTGAACAAAGTTTTCATTTACACTGTCCTAATTTCATTTAAATGTGTCTGCTGCATTAGGTGGAATAGTTCAGCTTGATTGGTTTTATCTAGACCAGTGGTACTCTACCTTTCTGGACTTGAGTGGAACCCAATTTCAAAAACTATTTAATATGTTGCAGTGCATACATCTTTGCAGAGGGGTTAGTCAGTGGGGGTGATGGATTAGAGGGTAGGGACAAGCCTGAGCTTGTACTTACCTGCTTATCTTGTCATACCTCACTTATCTCCTCACGCTTTGGGGCACGCTTCAAAGTTATCTAGTGGCACCAGTGGTTGAGAATCACTTATATGGACAAATAGTGAGGATAATAAAGTTTGAAACTATGATGTGTGATTTTTAATATTTCTTAGGCCAGTGCAAAGCAACTAGTATTTGCTTCGGATTCGACCGGTTCGGGGGACAGTGATTCAATTCGGTGATTGGAATCACCGTCCCGAATCGATTTGGCCGAATCTCCGAATCAGCCAGGTCCATCCCCCCCAGCCCGGCAGTGGCTGCCCCGCCTGTCCCAGCTCCTGGCACTTGCGGGGGGGAAAAAAAAGCCCTGACTCAGCAGGTGCTGCCGAGCGGAGGAGTGATCGTCGCTGCCCCCATGCTGCATGGGGGGGGGCTCTGCCATGAGCCCCCCGACCCCCCC
>NW_017728917.1:8231642-8238370 GCF_001723895.1 Crocodylus porosus
CCCCCCCCAAAATGAGAAAACACCCAGACTCAGTGCTCCTGTCAGCAGAGGGGTGCTTCCTGCTGCCCCATGCCATGCTGGGGGAGCAGGCGGAGGTTGAGGGGGAGCTGGGAGAGCACGCAGGAGGTGGGGGCTGACAGGAGTTCCCCCATGGTCCCTCCCCCGTCCCTAGTACTTGTCAGCTCTGAGTTCTGCTGCAGCTCCGTGCTGTAGCCACTGGGGACTGCCCGAGTCATCAAAGCTCTCTGAATCTTTTTCCAAAAATTCGGAGAGCTTTGAATTGATTCGGACTTTTTAATTGGTCTCCTGGTTCAATTTGGGGATTTGGCCACCGAATCGGGCCAAATTTTCTCCAAATCGAATCACCACCCAAAGCTTCGCACATCCCTAATATTTATCTAGATTCTTTCTTGCCTGATATTTTTTTTGACCAATTCCCCTCTGGTGCAGTACCTTTCTTCTGCCTGCACCAACACCTCTTCCTGTCTCTATGCTTCTCTGCTCAATGTACATGGTGTCATCTGGGGGGTCTCGTGTGCGGAAGTACGTAAGTGATTGTGTGCTCGGACAGCAGGGGGAGTTTTGAGTTGATCCCCAGATGGTCATAATTTATTTGTACAGTGTAACCTCCCCCAAATTCAAACAAAATCTATAAGCAAAGGCCAATAGACTTCTACATGCCTTTTACTTATTTCCACTTTTATTTTCAGGGTTTAATTGCAACACATTAAAAAGTGTTCTCGGTAACAGACAAACAGTTAGTTGCCATGAGACTTGAATGCCCACAATGGTGGCCAGTGAAAGAAAAATGAAGGACAACATGCAGAGAGGTTTCTCTTGGTTGTAGAATAAGAAAATGTGTTTATGCTGCCAAACTTTCACATTTCAGAGGTTTATCAAGTGTATTTAAAAATAGAACTTTTTTTTAGTTAAGGAGAAACATACAGATCTGTTCAGGTATTTTGAGCTTCAACCAACCAATCAGTTACAGCAGCAAGAAGTGATTTTAATTAATGTGAAGGCTCTGATCTTGCAGGGAGGTTTGTATTGGCAGACTCTACTTAATTTCACAGGAGCTCTCATGTATTTAGGGGAATCCAATGGAATAGAACGCATTGTGCAGTTGGGACCTAAATCCTTAGTTTATTTTGTTTTTAAAGGAGGGGAGATGGGAGAAATTCCAGTCAGACAAGAGTACCTAAATCGGTGATTCTCAACCACTAGTAGCCCTTGAGGTACCCTGAGTTCCTTTTAAGGGTGCTTCACAGTGTTAACGCTGTTAGGTGAACAGACATGATTCACAAGATAAGCCCAGCATTTTCAAATAAGAATCCATAGTGTTAAGAACATTCTGATTTTGTTGCGGTCTTTTTAAGTTATTTGTAAGAGAATAATTACTCTATTATTTTTCTGTAGTCAAGGAATGAGTGAAGGCTAAAACTTGGCATTGTCTGAGGGGTGCCTTGATTTTAAAAGGGTCAAGAACCACTGCCCTAAATCAACTTTAAAAAGTGATAGGATCATTCTGATACTGTTGTAGCTACAAGGTGTATAGCAATATAATGATTACTGCACTCTCAGGATACTGAGTCATGAATCTGTTTATTAAAAATCGTAAATATTTTCCAGGTAAAAGTGCTGTTTTGAAGTGTCTGCTGGATATTCACAAGATTTTTCGAGAAAATGACCCTGCCTACATCCTTAATGATCTTTACATTTCAGACTATTGTATTTGGATTCAAAAAACCAAGTAAGTGTTGTAAGCAGTTTCTGGTTTTACCTCATTTTTACCAACATTGATCATTTTTAATTTAAAATGTTGATGATGAAAAGAATCCTTAAAATTCCCTGATTGAACTTACTTACCTTGCTTTTCATAAAAGACCAAAGAAAGCTGCTTTAATTTTATTGGTAATATTGGCAGCAGTGGAAGATTTGCTTTTAGATCAAAACAATATTTGAAAAATCTGTGGTCTCCAAATATGAGAGGGGGATTTTTCTAGGAGTATTTTAAAGCTGCCCAGAAATCGGTAAGCTTTTTTTAAATGGAATTAAAATGATTAAATAACATTCATGTAACATTTAGAAAAAGTTTGTGGCAACTCCTCATACAGAATTTTAATGTGTTGTTAATGTGCTGTTAATATGAACAAGTTAGGTGGTGGTGGTACTGGTTGCTTACAACATCCAGAGTAAGGTTGGAAATGGACATTCTATCACCATAAAACTTTTTATGGCAGCCCAAAGGCCAAAAAGATAGATCTCCATGCCCTTTGTTTTGCCACAAATACCCAAAATTTGTTAGTGCAACATAGGTGGTATAAAAGTGTGCCGCTTTTTTGCAGCAAATGGGTTCCTGCATTTGTAGAGAGATACCCCAAGGAAATCCCTTGCTAGGAGATTCCTGGAGCACGTGTCTGCCAGTAGGGAACCTGGGGTTCCCCTGTTCACAGTCATCCCACAGGATTGGGCCCCTGAATCCTTGGGAACATCACGGTCCTGACCCTGCAGGACAACAGTCAACAGCTGTATCGCCCAGTGAAGCACGCAAGTTGTGTTGGGGACATCCCAGCACAGCTGCTCGACTTTACTTGATGACCTCTGTTTATAGCATAAGAGTCACAAATCATAGGCTTAACAGTGCCTTGTACTGGTTAGCAGTCAAGAAAACAGCATTCTTTTGGGCTAGGGACAGAAATTGCTCACAAACCGGTGTAAGTGATCAGAAACCAGTTCAGATCTGTAACGCAACAGAAGTTCAGCGCACATAAACCACTTTTAAAATGTCTGAAACTGGTTTAAGATAACCTGGATAGATGTAGTATCAGACTTAACTGATTAAGGCTAATCAGTTTATTGAACTTCTGTCTCAGATCCCTTCCAGATTCAAGTTAACTCACAGTCCCTCAGCATCCCAGAATGCTTTGCACCTCCCGTGCAAATTCCCCCCCACCCCTTGCACAGTGGGTGGGCTAGCCTTGTCCCAAGCTGCCTGCTTCAGCCAAGCAGTGAGGCAGGCTCTAGCATCCTCCATCTTCTGGCCTGGGCCGCCACAGGCATGTGGCTGCATTTCCAGAATCAAAAGTGAATGTCTGTCACTTGCTTATCAGTTCAATCTACTCAGCTTAGACTAACCTGTGAAGATAGAATCAATTCAGGCTCGGGCTTTTTGACTCTCTGTACGTAGCTTTGGTGTCTGCGTCAGACTCACCTCTAGCTACTGCCACTGCACATTCAGCCCTCATTCCTCTTACCTTTCTCTCTAGACAGGGCTCTCTAATGGTTTAGTGTCCATTTAGTCCTAGGCATCAGTGTGGGAAAAATGAGTCTCTTAGCCTGACTGGAGTCAGGCAGGTGGCCATTTTGCAATTTATAGCTCCCCTGCTTTTCTGCTGAGGATCCTTGGTATTTTGTCTGGAGGTATTTCACCTCTGCTGCTGTCCCATTTTCTAGTTTTGTTCCTCCAACAACCATTTGTAACTCCATGCAGTCAGACAGAATAATATCAAGTAGTTAGACAGAGCTGCTCATAGAAATAATACAGTGATCTCCCACATTCTTCACAGAGGGTTTTAGCACGGGCGCTGTTGAATAGCAGCCTATGCAGGTTTATTGGTTCACTTGATCATCTATCTGTCTCAATACACAAAAGGCCCTGTTGCATAAGTGCCTCAGTTGCTTCATGTGTTTTGGAACAGTAGTGGTTGTAAGATGTACCATGCGTGGCTTTTCCACGAGGGAGGCCTTATTACCATCAGCGCAGTAAATGATATTGCAATACTGTACTATATTATTATGACTTGATAGTCTAAAATCAATGTCTACGTTTTAGCTTTTAATTTGACATAGATTCACAATGCGTTTTATTCTCTGAATCCATACCAATCACAGCAAGCAGAGAAGGGGTTAAGGCAAAGAGAAGTGGACAAGGAGCAGCCACAGAAATCTCTAAGAGAGTTTTTATTTTATATGCAATGTGAGTCCAGCTTTAATGGGCTGATGATGATACGTAAAGGTCCACCTCAAAAAAAAAAAAAACGAGCTCGTGATTTGATATCACCATAATTTCTTAATGAATTATAGACCTCTAGTTCAATGCTGCTTGTCAGTAATTCGGTGCATTACTTGATTGCTTATTCATTTGTTCTTTTGTGTACTTTTAAAATGATTGATTGTACTCCCACAGTTAACAGTGCTAAAAAAGTTCTGATTTTGGTGGGAAAAACCTGGTACATTAAAACAAGTCCAGTTCAGTTCAATTTTTCACTTTTTCCATGGGCTATTATAGGCCAATACTCTAGGATAGCTATTGGAAAATTCATCAGCAGATTGAAGGGTTAGAAGAAAGTATAGTAAATGAAGATAGAGAGAGCCATTTTGTGTCTCTTTCTTGAAGAAATGAGTCATATGAGAGCTATATTGTTCCTGTCCATGTCAGCGAATATTCACATCTAGCAAGCAAGTCATCAGAACCTAGATCGTCTTTGACTACAGCGAAGAAATTGTAGGGTAGATGTAAGTGACTGATAGATTAGCACATTTACTGCAAGATGCATACATTAGGTACCAGTTAAGCAGAACTGACATTCTCTGGAAAGCAGGCAATTAAGCTGTCTTACTATCATAATGACATGGCACAGTAGTTACCTGACATTAGATGAGCAAGAGGAAGAGGAGCTGCAGAATTCCTGTCCTATTTTTAGGCTTTAAATCAAGAAAACATTTAACCACATGCTTATGTCCTTCCCTATTCAGGATGACATGGAGCTAGCTATGTGCTTGAATTTAAGCATTAGCTGAAGTACTACTCTGAAGAGAGATCGTTTTTTTTTTTAGATCAAGGCATAAATGTTTTTTGACTCACTGCGGAGAATTGAAGTCCACCCCTAATTATGGAAAGTATACTGAGGAATCAGAAATGGGCGTTGGCCCATAAGCAGGCATCTTCATGCTTTTTCACTTTGTGGGTACCACTTCTTATTAGAACGAGGATGCAGGCCCCATCCCTCTCATAAATGACGTCCTTTTGGTAGCTCCAGCAGATGCTTAACACAGAGGTTCTGAGGGGGGAGAAGCTGCAATAGTTTTAGCAGTCTCTAACGTATTAAATATTTTGTCTCCTGAAAGACGCCAGTAATTCCATCTACTTTTGCTCTTCATTTTATTGTTTCTTCTACTGGTTAGAGGAAGGTTAGAGTCTAACCTGTTCTTTGCTCTTCTGGAAATACCATTAAGCTGCAGAATTCCCTCCTTCTCTTGAGTGTTTCTCTCTTCTTGCAGCTGGTAGTGTCAGTCCCGCAGGTGGTTCAGAGTCTGTGATGGTGGCTTTGTTGCCTTTCATTTTCTGACATGCCAGCAGTTCCAAGCAAAGGCTGAATCCTCTTTCTTTCCATCTGGTTTTTTGGGCTTGCAGGCTCCTCTGTACAATTAAGAACCTGGACACACAAACGCAGCTCTGTTTAGCTTCCTACACTAGAGGGAGCAGTTTGGGAGTTGCAGGTTAAGAACAAACTTGTATTTGATGGCACTAGACACAATGTTCTGGTGTTGAGCTTATAGAAAGTTTCAAGTTTAAGGCCCTATCCACAATCTAATGACACTGCGTGTTTGTACCAGTCTCATCTGATCTGGTTACGTTGGAATTAGAATTGTGCTCACAGTGCAGCTTTTCTGATTGTGAGGCAGGGATAAATATGGTTGCATGTCTCTGCCAACCATGCAATGTGATTTTGTTTGTACTGTGTTTTCTGATTGGAAATGTGTGCCCAAGAGCACATGAGATTTTGTACATTGGTGCGTACTACTGTGCAGGGCTGGAAGGTGGATTAGCTCAGCTGGATGCAGAAATAGTTAGGTAAAGCATTCCTGCAGCGCTTGCTGTGGTGACGGTAAGGAAAGCATGTGTTTGTAAAAAAAAAAAAAAAAATTGTATGCCAAACTAGGCCACTCAGATGAGCCTAATTCACCCAGCATTGACTCAGGAGAGGGGCTCATGAAGGATGCTTGATTCTGAACATGGCAAGTGTCATATTTGAAAGTAAGCTGTTGAACAGCAGTGTGGAAATTGCATGGTTAATGGTCAGTTGGACTTGACAAAAACTATTTAGCTGTTTTTCCTTAGCAATTTCCAGGCATTCTGATAACATATGGATGTTACATGTGTTGCTTTTTTGTCATTTGAAAGTCTCAGCCGGTGAAAGACATCGTCAGATGCAGCCTAAATTCCATCCTGCCCAGTACTTTTTTAATGAGTGCCACCAAGTTGCTTGCTGATTTAATGTAGTAAATTACACTGAATATTATAGACACTGACATAAATAAGTTTTGGTTTTTAACTTTCCCATTTGGTTGAGGGGGAGGCAGCATATTGCTCAGCTAAGCTAAACAAGAAGGAAGGAGAAACAAATATGTTGACCTAAATGACAGAAACTACATGAAGAGCAGTGGAGGCAGCTGAGAGTGAAGCTCGGCAGGTGGTGTCAACATTTATGTTGAAAAGCCAGATGCAGCCAGATGGAAAATTGCATCTTTAACCCCTGAGGTCATAATGGCATGTCATCACTTCATTTGATCCCCCTGCTAAGTGAGCTTATCATCCACCCTGCTGTCATTCCTGTTATTACTTTCATTTCCATAATAAAATTAAATTTAATTTGTCTGGTTTCCTCACTGTTTTTTTTTAAGTCAGAGCTTTTACAAACTGCTATGATGCAGATAGTGGTGTCTTC
>NW_017728917.1:8238470-8246114 GCF_001723895.1 Crocodylus porosus
CTCAAAGTGAAACTTCCAAGACATGCAAAAAGGGTCTTCCAGCCAAGACAAGCTTTTGCACAGCCTCAGCCTAAAGGCAGCCCTCATTTGGTCTACGCCGCACAGCGCCTGCCTTCAGCCTCACAAAATCTTACTTTTGAGTCCAGACAAAGGACGCACATACCACAAGCCCCTTTTCTAGACGGAGAATCACACTGTGTGGCTCCACCATCAAGTTACAAAGAGGCAGACTGGACCAGCTCCTGCAAATCAAACAATTCCCACCAGATATTGTCTGGTGGGCAAATATTTAGCTTGTGTAAATCAACGTAGCGCCATTAAACCCAACAGAGCTACATCCATTTACCCTACCCAAGGATCTTGCCATAATCTGAGACCTTCAACACTAAAAAAAACCCAGAAACAACCCACAGGTCCCTGTCATTTGAACTAAAGGAGTAAGGTCATTAGCGGGTAGTATTAGTAGTGGGATCCTACCCTCTATAGGGAAAAGAAAGCCATTAGAGACTCACCCAACATAAAAAAAGGATAGAAGACTCCTGGTTAGCTCACTGTTACGCTGGAACAACGAGAGTCTACTTTGAACTTGGACTAGGGTCTTGTACGGGGACTGAATTTACTGAATCCAGCTACTCTGTATGGCCTCCTCTAATCAGTCACTTGTTTAGTGTCTGAGTATTATTGGTGCAAAGGCATTTGGAAACTGAGAATTTTCTGACGTTCACTCGGGTCAGAAACTGCTAATCAACCAACAAGAAGAATGAAGCAGATTAAATGCCTGAAAGGAAAAAAAAATTTTAAGAAAAATGCATGCATATCTGTTAAATACCATGGTAACACTTCAAAGCAGCTGTACAGTGTAATGCAGTTAATGAAATATAAAGCAGCTGATAAAGCAAGAGAGCAGATTCTGATCTCATTGGATTGGTAGGTTAACACACTAAGTGCTTTATTTGTGGCAAGTCCTGGCTTACGGGTGGTCCCAGATGGACTGGGAACCCAGATTCCATTTCTGAACCCGAGTTCCTCGGAGGAGATGGGCAGGTCCCAAGTCTTCATGTTTTAGTTTCCTCATCTGTGACTTGGGGAGGCCAGTAATAGCTCCCTGCCTCACAAGGGTCTCCTAGGTATTAATTAGTGTTTGTAAAACACTTGGATGCTGCAAAGTGCTAGATTACTACTATTAACAAACACAGTGTTTGTATACTTGTGCTCATTCATTTTTATTCCAATTTATTGGTCACTGAAGGAGCCCACTTTTTGGTATGAGAATTTTATTTATTTTTTCCTATTTAAATGAATGTTTTATGGCATTTTCAAACACTGCAGTCAAATGGATGTGTAGAAAAGGGCATTTGATGAATTTTATGGCAGCAAGCTAAAGCGATTACATACATAGTGGGCACGTCTACACGAGATGCTACTGCACAATAGTGTTGGCAGGCACTAAGCATGGTGTGTTGCTCCTGTGCAATAGCAATGGGCTATTGCGCACTGCTTGTTGCTACTGCTCAGTAGCATCTGAAAAAAAATGTGCAGTGATGGTACTCCACAGTAACACCAGTTACTTCACAGTCCACTGCTCGTGTAGACACAGCCAGTGTTACCTTGATCACCTTGACTAAGCTAATAACCTAGTTTGTGGATGTCATTGTACATGGGAGATTGCTTAGGAGGGAAAAAGGAGGAAACAACAGCTTGCTCAACAGAGGCATAAAGGTTTGATCCAGAACAGATACTTCCAAACGGTACCTATGCTGCCTTAGGCCGATCTTAGCATACAACGAAGAAGGTAAATTATATACTAGTCCACAAGTAGAGAGAGGTAGTTAGCTGTGCTAGTCTGAAATCAAGCAGAAGGCAGGGCAGGGTGACACCTTGAGACTAATTCATCCAGGTGGTAGCTGTTGCATATGAAAGTTCATGCCTCTCTGAATAAGTTAGTCTTCAAGGAGCTACCCCGCTGTTCCTTCTGCATACCAGTCCAAGTAAATGTAGCTTTGATTTTAAGCACCAGGATTTATTGTTAAGTATGTACTGTCCCGATAATCTCTGACAAGCATACCCCTAAATATTCTGCATCAATATTTAATCCAGCTGGCTTAGCACCCAACAAGATATTGTGATCTTAGCAAGGGACTGATCCTCCAAGGAGGCAATATCATGAACCTTTGCCCTGATGCCTAAGGGCATTTATAAACGTGATCCAGAGAGCAGTGGGAGGGGGAAGTGGAGGTGCCACACTAATTAGAAGTACCTGGAGTGTCACGTGTATCAGCGTACCCATGCTGCAAAATGGTGGCCGGGCGCTTTGAACTAAAGCTCGTTGAATGAGTTTTAGTTTACAGTGCCCCACCGCTGTTTTTCAGCACAGAGATGCTGATACACATGACGCTGGAGTCTGCTGGAACACGGTAATTACCATGCTCCAGCAGACTCCAGTAATCGAGCCTGCTCCAAAGCGCTGTAAAGGCAACCTCCCTGCACATACATAGGACCTCAAAGTGGTTGCCTTGAATACTGTTTATATACATGGGTTTATTTTGACGGGAACAAAGATGTTGGCATTGTGGCAAGAGGCTGAGTTCCTAAGCACAACAGTACATGTTTCGACTCCACGGAGTTTAGATCAAATCTAATTTTCTCGTGAGTCACAGCCTGAAAGTCTTCAACACAATCAATCCAAAACCTATAAAGAACTAAACTAGATCCAGGAAAACAACGCACTCCCTACTCCTTACAAAGCCTGCTGATTTCCTCAAGTGTTCAAATTTGCTCTTTAGAGACCGATAAAAATCTAAGCAACATTCCTACATGATGATTTTATTTAAAAAACAAAAACTAAAAATTGCTAATGGCTCTCAATATAAACAGGCTCAGGCAATACATTGACTTACAAGGAAACCCATCCAGAAACTGGCGGTTTATTAAATAATAATACACTTATTAAGTGTATTCCTGTTAGTCAGCCATACACCAATGCCCCATATGCAGCTGCAATTACAGTAAAGACTAAACCGTTCTCACACACTTTAAAAAAACTGGTCTCATCTCAGCAGAGCTAATTTGTCTGGGCATAGCACTGCACGGATGTGGCTGTAACGCTTCTGGTTCTGGAGTTAGACATGGGTTCCCTTCAGAGTGGGAAACGGCATAACCTCCTGTCAGCAGAGGTAATCTGCCTGCCTGCAATGCTACGCTAACAGCAGCTATATCTATGGGAACCAGAAGCGGGGTAGATTCCTCCTGATCCCAGAGATCTGTGCAACATCTGGAACTGGGGCCTGGCTTTTGCCCTCTAAAGGTGGACTACTTCAGGCCAGGACTGCCAGGACCTAAGACTTCTCCTTGTCAGTAGTCTCACCAAAGTCATGAAGTCTTCTGCTCTTGTCCCACTGAAATCATGAAGACTGCTACCTACAAGATTAAGGATTAGCAGGACCGAGCCTTCAACCATCTGTTACAACATGGTGCAACTTTAAAAGCAAATTCGAACCTTACATACAATCCTCAACTTTAAAAGAAGCCAGCAAAAATCATTCAGAGACCATAAATAACCCATATTAGACACCTGAACAGCACTGATGCTGCTCCTTAGCCCTTGAGTAGCTGATAAAATCAATGAAAATCTGACTAGTTAAAAAACTAAGACTACTTAAAAAACTTGATAGCTAGCGTGGTTTAACATTCTGGGGTAGAGTAAGTGGCACCAAGTGATATGCTAAAATTACAACCTGCCCAGGCTACACAGAAGATGAAGGCATGTTTACTATTCTCTTTTAAAAACACATTTTTTTCCCCCTACCAGGGACAGGGACTGCAATTCTGTTCATACAGGCGAAGAGCTGTATTTCACTTACATAATTAAGCTAACTCTAAGGCAATTCAAATATCCACCCTCCTTAGCCCCATGGAGACACAGTTTAAGTCCCTTAGGATCATCTGAGCAGGTCATGTTGTAGTTTATGTCATCTTTAACTAGCTTAAAGGAATTAAGAGCGTGGTTTCCATCAAGATTTTTTTTGATTTTCAGTTGAGCTTTTCAATTTTTCAATGGAGTTTTTCAAATCCATTGAAAAACCCAATTTTTTGCCCAGGAAGATAGTATTATTATGATAACCTAGGGCTTTGGATTCATAAAGCAAGTTCCTAAACCTAAGGACTTGCATTAATTCAGTGAGAGTCCTCGTGCTTAAAGTTAAATAACTGGCTGAATTAGGGCCTGTGTCCGCAGAAGTCCTGTAAGCATGAGTCTTTCTACTGACTTCAAGGGACTTTGAACCCGTCTTCATTAAACCGTCTTCATTAAACCCATGATGGGAGCATTGTAGCCATGATGTAAATAATCCAGGAAATATGCATGATATCTTTTACTCAGCCAGCTGTACAGTTGGGAGAGATGTTAGATAAGTTATTCGGCACAAAGCTTCAGGTACGGGGCAGCAGCCTAAGCTACATACCAAAAAAACTCTGCTTCTCCATTAAACCAAGCAGATCACCTCTGCCCCATGCTATGTCCTCAGCAAGCTAGGGAAGAAGTAGTCTGTACTAAATCTGGGGCTTTCAATCGTTTTCTCCTAGAAATAAGAATATATATTTTCAGACATGACAACTTCAAATCACCCCACAAATTTTAAATTCTTCCTGAAGCAGACCCCCACTTAACCTGAGTCATACTTCAGCAGTTGTTACATTGCATTCAGTGCAACAAGTGGTGTAGGAACAAACTACACAGGAAGGGCACAGTGTCAGTCCTGTTCCCTTTAAAGTCCATGTTGTAACTCTTCCTGGATGTAATGGAGCAGGAGCAACCCCTTCAAGCCCAGAAAATTAATCAAAGCAGAAGAAAAGTCAGGGTTTAAATACGGCACCATTACTTTTTTCCTTTATAGTGCCAATTACCAAGGTTCCCTGGTGCAGACCTTGTAAAAAGTCCTTGAAAAGTCAATAAAAAATAAAACCAAGATAATGTCAGTTTTTACAACCGAAAGATTATTCTTATTCGTTGAAATGGGAGGGATGTTTACCCTCTTCAGAGGTGTTTTATTGTTTCTCTCTTCATTCCTTCACTGTTCTCCATGATAACCATGATAATCTAAGATATGCTCTGAAGAAAAATGATTCAGGAGGTACAGTTGCTAATGGAAATTATTCTGCTTTAATACATCCATTTGAATTCCGTAAACACCGCTGACACTCCAGATGATACAGTGCTTGTAAGGAAACCACTGCTTTAATAAGTTAAAGCATAAACTCTTGAAAGACAGGGAAGGGTTTCATCCAGAACATTTCAGTGCAATGCCAGTGCAAAGACCCACGACGTTTATTCAATAGATGGGGCCATCCTGAACATCGGACAGTGACGATGCGGATGCAGAAATAGTTTTCTGCCCAGAAAAAAGGCACTGGATGTACTTGTCTGAATTATAATGAGAGGGTTTTCTTTTTTTTTTTAATGTTAAGCATAAGAACATAACAACTGACATTTACTGGGTCAGACCACTGAGCTGAGCCAGAGGGTTTCTGTGAGCGTGGCCCACTTGGAGCACACGGCGTGGAAGTTGATGGGCGGCAAAGTGCCCAGCAAGCAGCTGCCCACCAAGGCAGCCTGCAAGAGCCCGCCTGCTGCGGGCGGCATGAAGAAGCCGCACCACTACTGGCCTGGCACCGTGGCACTGCACGAGATCCAACCCTACCAGAAGTCGATGGAGCTGCCGATCCATAAGATGCCCCTCCAACACCGGGTGCGCGAGATGATGCAGGATCAAGATGGACCCGTACTTCCAAAACTCAGCTGTCATGGAGCCGTAGGAGGCCAGAGAAGCCTACCTGTTTGGGCTCTTCAAGGGCACCAGCCAAGCAGGTCACCATCATGCCCAAGAACTTCCAGCTGGCCGGCCACATCCATGGTGAAAGGGCGTGACGGACCACAGCACCTTGGCAGGTAGCAAAGAACCAACTGACCTGTGTCACACAGCAGCAGAGAGAGGAGGCCAAAAGGGAAAGCAAACTGGGTCTGACTCTTTCCTCCCTCCCTTGCAGCCTCCTGCATTTCAGGTCTAGGAAATTCTCATTCAAAGGCCATCTCCCTAACTCCCGTGCTCAATAGCTACCAATGCCCTTTCTTCCTCCACCAATGGTGTCCAAGCCCTTTGTGAATCAAGCTAAACCCCCAGCATCCACAACTGGTTTGCACTGATTTAACATTTCTCTCAAGCATCTCTTTTCCACGCAGAACAGGCCTGGCTCTTCGGCGCCTCCTCCTACAGAAGCCCCTCCACGCCGCTCATCATCCTCATTGCACCATCTCCAGCTCTTCTTCTCTTCCTCTCTCCTTGGTAGCTTCCAGCGTTTCAAGCCAGCATCTAAGGGCCTTGTGATATGGGAAGTCTGAGCAGCTCCTGGAGCAATTCACCCTTCAACTGTCCAAACATCAACACCTGCGACTGGTTTGAATCAGAGCATAATAAAGAAGTAAGGCTGGAAGGGACCTCTATAGCTATAGGTTATTTAGTTCGACCCCCTGCCCAAGGCAGGATCATCCCTATCCAAACTATCCTGCACAGATAGATCGTGGGGCCGAGCCATATTGCTGCCCAGCACATCCACATCCAATAAGCAGGGGCAACCCTGATGGCCCAAACAGCAGCAGCAGCAGCAGCAGCAGCATCGGGCAAGGACCACAGACGGCAATGGCGTCCCTCCTGAAAAGCCACGTATATCCTTCAAGGGTGCTGTGACACGGCAAGTACAGGTCGCCACTATAACAGCCTCCAGAGGGGTCTGCAAGTCCTCAACAGCAGATGAAGACGTCAGAATCTCAACAGCTGCGAAGGCGAACGAAGGGCTGCAGCAGAACGAGATCCCCAGGTGTCTTGGTCTCCTTCCCGTCAAGGTTGGTCCTGCCATGAGCCACGGGGAGGGTGACATGCAGCAGCTTCTCCGCGATAAAACAAAGTCACGCACAAACATCCTCATGACAGCAACAGGAGACAGAAAAGCGGCGTGTTGCGGACCAAATCAAGAAACCAGAGCCACCCACCCCACGTAGACGCACGCTCCTGAGCAGCAACGAAATCAAGAAACCAGAGCCACCCGGACACACACGTCCGAGTGGCGGCAGAGTCTGTCGATCCTGGACAGGCCTCACCAGCGGTCGTGCAAGACAATCTTCCTCGACTGCGAGGGATTGCCGAAAAAGAGGAAGATCCAAATACCCCCAGGATCATGGTGAGCTCCCGCAAGTGGCAGGAGCGTGGCGGCGGCGAGCTCCCGCAGGCGGCCGGCGCTGCCGGCGGCGGGGGGGTGGCCAGCGGCGATGGGGGGCTGCCCGCCGACGCCACCGCGGTGGCGGCCTGTTGCAGGGGGCGCACCGCCACGCTCAGAGGGCGCACACGCGCCGCGACGTGTCAGTCGGCGAGGCTGCTCAACCAGCCACCGAACAGTCTCCTCCCCGCCCCCGGGCTTCGGGAGTCGGCGTGCCAAATTCCCCGCCCGGCTGGGACGGGCCCCGACGAGACCCTGCGCTGCCCGAAGCCGCGGGGGCTGGCGTCCGAGCGCTCGGCGCACCGGGGAGAGGGGAGGGCACGGGGCGAAACTTTCCGGGAAGAGGCTCCGCGCCGCCCAGGCCGCCCGCCCCGAACA
>NW_017728917.1:8246337-8286304 GCF_001723895.1 Crocodylus porosus
CAACAGTTTTGCCAACTCCTCGGTGGGCCTCACGGGAGAGACCACACCCAGGGAGGCCCTCGCCGCCACACCGCCGGCAGTGGCCAAGGGCGGGCCCCGCTTGGCACTGGCCACCGCCACTCGACAGCCCCCCTCTTGCCGCCGCCCGCCGGTGGTTCCCAATCGCCGCTGGCCACCCCCGACGCTGCCGGTGGCGTCTGGGTAGCCGCCGTTCGCCACCCTCCCCCTTGCCGCCAATGCGGCCAGCAGCATCTGTGGGCAGTCCCTGATGGCCACTGGCCACTGCCAACGCTGCAAGTGGTCACCCCGCCACCGACTGTGCCACAGCCGCCTGCAGGAGCTCGCCACAACCAGCTCCCGCTGCCGCCTGTGGTGGCAACCACCTCCGGGGCACGCGGGATTCCTGATACCACGTTTATGCCAAGAACCTTGTCCACCGATGAACAGAGACCCTAGGGACGTGCATAGGCAGACCCCGACACGGGCATGGGCATGGGCATAGGCGACTGGTAGGTGAGACACGGGGTGGGGGGCACATGCCCCCCCCAACCGTCTTTGCCACCAACGCCAGCAGCAGCTTCTACAGTGCTCGCCAGCCCCATCCCCACCATCGATGCTGCTGTCTCCCCAAACTCAGGAGGCACCCATGGGCATGGGCAAACTGGGTGGCTGCCTGGGGGGCCCAAAAATGGTAATTTTTTTTTTTTACCATTGTCCAATAACTATTATCTCTGGCGAAGGGGGGGCCCAATACTAAAAGTTCACCTGGGGCTGCCAGAAGTCTAGGTACGCTGCTGCACAATAGCCACATGTACGTCCTCATCTAGACACACCTACTGGCAGCTAGATATTTAGAAACTAGATACCTCCGCGGCAGGTGCACATAAAGGATTTCCAGTTCGTTGCGGGGTGTGTACAGCGGAGGTGTCTAGGTTCTAAAGGAATAATTGGATAGTCTTCGTGCACACCAAAGAGATCCATTTGCAAAGGGGTATTTGTCTTGCTTTTCTACATTTTGCTAAATTTGCTTCTGTTTGGTCTTGCTCTGGCCTCTGTATCCAATCTCGGGGCTGGCAGAGAACAGAGCGGGGAGCCACAGGCTCCAGTTGCAGCAAAGGAGGTTGAGGTTGGAGGTGAGGGGAAAATCTCTCTGGGAGGGTGGGGAAGCACTGCAACAGGCTGCCCAGAGAGGCTGGGGACTCTCCCTTCTTAGAGAGTGTTAAGACCAGGGTAGATAAAAGTCTTGGCTGGGGTGAGGTAGCTGGGCATGGTCCTGCTTTGAGCAGGGGGTTGGACTAGATCAATGTTTCTTAACCCGTGGGTCGCAACCCAAAAGTGGGTCACAAGGATATGTGAAAGGGTCACAGACAAACTTTAAAAATGGATCAACAGCCTTTAAAAATGGATTCGCCTTTAAAGCAGAAAAACATGGGAAACTCTGGGTTTGCCTTTGCAAGCGGGCAGAGCTCCAGCCTGCAAGGGGCTGCTTGCCCCCCCAGCAAAATGCAGTTCTCGTGTTCTCTTTCTTTCACTTCCCCACCCTTCCCACTCCATCAGTTCTCCCTGCCCAGCATGCTTTCTTGGAGGAAAGGGGTATCAGTAGCCATTGAGCAGGGCAGTGAGCAGCATGGCCTCTGAATCAGAGCTTCCTCATCCTGAAGTGCCACAGGCTGTCAAGTAGAAAGAAGCAGTGGAAAAGTCACCCAGGTCAGACCCAGTTCAGTCTCCCCATGAACCCCCACTCTCTGCCTCTGTGTGACACAGAACTGGGGGTGGGGAGGGTTGTTATGAATATTCCCAAGTCTAGGTCCAAATCTGCACATTCTCACTTGCCCGTGGCTTTGTGTCTCTTGGTTTTCCTAGACAGCAGCACTGCCTGCATGTTGGGCAGGACCCCGTCCTGGGCGAAGGTGACTCCTCTCCTCTCGGCAGCTTGTTCAGGTCCCCATTCTTGTGTTTGGCCAGCTGGAGGGGACAGGGGAATCGTGTGCTTTCTTTTCAGAGGCAGCATTCCCAGCCGGCTCCAGGATTTCAGCCGTTAGGTATTCAATCACTGCAGCCAAACAGACTGGTGCCCCAGCTCCCACACACTCTGCCTTTGAGAAGCAGACAGTGCACGCAGCCTGCAGGAAACTGCAGCCGAGCCTGGGAAGACCTTGACTTAGCATGGACCTTATCTCCCTGTTTGCCACAGTTGGACATGATTTTGCATTTAAGTGATGCCATCCCCCTGAAGAAAGGGGACTGGGCAAGATGGACCTATGATCTGAACCAGTAAATGGCAGCTTTTATGTTGGCAGGCTCAAGCCCCCCACAGGAACACACCAGCTCTTTGTTTGTGCTTGCTTTGTGACCGCAGGAAAATAATACAGCAGGGTTTTTTTCTGTGGGAAAGAACTCAGGGAAAGCAGAGAAAAGCAGAGCAGTTTTCACATGGTGGCATCTCATGGGAATCCTGTTAGCACACCAAATGGTGCCAGTGCTCTGCGATGCCCTGCAATGCCCTTGGGAGGACCTCAAGGTACCCCAAGGGGTCACGGTGCCCTAATGGAGAATCCCTGCTTTCATGTCACACGCAAAATAAGTGAGGTTCGCCTAAAAGCCACTGAAAATAATTGGCCAAGCTGGGCTCAGGCCTGGGGAAAACTCTCTGATGCCCCACTCTCTCCCCTACTCCCTCCACCTAATATTCACAGTTGTCTCAAAGCTGCATATTGTGGCCATGTAGGACTTCAAGGCAGCCGCAGGAATGGGACTCCATCATCTGCTCCAAAACACAGACCCCTGAAAGAGAATCTCTGAAAGCTATTAGCGGTGCAGGTCCCAGGACACATGAGTGCAATTCTGACTCTATAGGGACTGAGCTGGTCAGTGCAATGCTTGCCCATAATCTGAGACATAACTCACAGTTAGAGACTGTTGGGCCAGTTGCTACGTAAAGGTCCTGCTGTTAAAATGTCAGTAATGTGGTCCCAATCTTCAGGAAAGGGAAGAAAGAAGATCCAGGGAATTACATACCTATCAGTCTGACATCCATCCCTGGAAAGATCTTGGAGAAAATTATCATGGGATCCATCTGCAACAAGCTAACGGAAGGCAACCTACTGAATGCCAGCCAACATTGGTATTACTGGAAGGTCTTGCCTGACCAACCACATCTCCTTCTATGACCAGGTGATGCATTGCCTGGACAAGGGAGACAAGGTTGATGTAATTTATCTGGACTTCAAGAAGACTTGGTCTCCCATGACATCCTCACGACCAAACTGGGGAACTGTGGCCTTGACCATCTCATGGTCTGATGGCTGGGGAACTGGCTCCAGGGTTGGACCCAAAGGGTGCTAGTTGATGGGAAGAAATCAACGTGGCACAGGGTTACCAGTGGAGTCCCCCAGGGCTCAGTGCTTGGGTCGGTACTCTTCAATATCTTCATGAATGACCTGGATTCGGGTGTGAGATGCGGACTGGCAAAGTTCACAGATGACACTAAACTTTGGGGGAAAGCAGTCACACTAGAGGACAGGCTGGGGATACAGGCTGACCTGGACATGCTTGCAAAGTGGGCAGACCAAAACCTGATGGCATTCAACCTAGAGAAATGCAGGGTATTCCACCTTGGGAGAAAAAAACAGCATCATACTCACAGGCTCAGCGGTGCTATGCTCACTAGCACCATAACCAAAAGGGACTTGGGGGTCTTGATTGACCACAAGATGAACACGAGCCACCAATGTGATGCTGTGGTGGGCAGAGCAAACCAAACTCTGGCATGCATCCACCAATACATCTTGAGCAAAACCAGGGAAGTCATCCTCCCACTTTACTCAGCCTTAGTGAGGCCGGAGCTGGAATACTATGTCTTTTTTGGGCCCCTCTTCAGGATTGATGTGGATAAGTTCGAGACAGTCCAGAGGAGAGCCACCCGTATGATCAAAGGCCAAGAGAGCAAGCTTTATGAGATGAGGCTGAGGGAGATGGGACTCTTCAGCCTGGCAAAGAGAAGGCTCAGGGGGGACTTGGTGGCTGCCTATAAGTCTATAAGGGGAGGGGGGGGGTGCATCAGGATCTGGGAGATGAGTTGTTCACCAGGGCTCCCCAAGGGATAACTAGGTCTAATGGCCACAAACTTATAGAAGGCTGATTCAGACTCAATATAAGGAAAAATTTCTTTACAGTCCGAGTGTCCAAGGTCTGGAACAGACTCCCCCCAGAGGTGTGTAAGCACCTATCTGGACTCATTCAAAAGGCATTTGGATGCCTATCGTGCTGGGATCATTTGATCCCTGCAAACTTCCTGCCTCTGGTAGGGGGCTGGACTTGATGATCTCACAAGGTCCCTTCCAGCCCCTAATGTCGATGAAATCTATGAACTCTGTGAAACACATTTAATACTTTAAACAAACGGAACTCCTCCCAGTTTCCAATGTATAGCTTGTGTGGATTGTGCCGTGTTGAAGTATGTTGGTATATAATTATATGGCAGATGTTCCTAAGCCCCTCATGAAAACGAGATGAGTTACTTGTGAGGCCATCCAAGTAAGCAACAGAAACTAACTTGTATAATCACGCTAAAGTCACAGTCGGACTTACAAGAGTGAAGAACACAGGATTAGACCTTAGAAAAAAGAATAAATGAATCTTCTTTGCCCTCTTCTGAAGCTAAAGCCAACTGGCCATCA
This sequence comes from Crocodylus porosus, assembly GCF_001723895.1. Lineage (NCBI taxonomy): Eukaryota > Metazoa > Chordata > Crocodylia > Crocodylidae > Crocodylus > Crocodylus porosus. Next base: position 8,251,017 of record NW_017728917.1, read on the forward strand.
AGCCAAGGGATGCTTTAGGGTCTGCTCCTATGAGCAAAGACTGTGAGGACCCGATGTACTTCACTCGAGCTTTCTACTTGCTGTCACGTCTCTAACCCCTGTCGCAGAGCACTTTGGTGCTCGGCTCCTATAAAGAGGGGAGGTGTGTAGCAGGGCACTGAGACGCCTGCTACTTTGGAAGCAGTAAGTAAGCAGCCCAGCTGCAGGTTGCCAAGGCAACCAGTAGAAATCAGCTGACAGGAAGGGGCAGGGCCTGGCCCCTATATAATTCCCAGGCTGAGGCCAGGCAGGAGCTCCCCGCTAGTAGCTGTAGAGGAAGGAGCTCTGCCAGACTGGACAAAGAGGAGAGGCTAGATCGCAGGTATAGTTGTGAGACTGAAGGAAGGATAGAGCACCCTGATGTGGTGGGACTAATGCTGTAGCCAAGCGCCTCGAATTTATGTTGTAGCCAAGAGGCTTGAGTTTCTGTTTGCTGTTTACAACCGGTGGTTTGGGTGAGGCTATTAGGGGTTGGAGGAGGCCTCACTGGGGACCCATGGTAGCGTGGGGACCCCAGCGCCAGGGAGGGTGCAGCGTTTGGGGTGCATAGACCCCGGCACCAGGGAGGGTGCAGCGTTTGGGGTGCACGGACCCCGGCGCCAGGGAAGGGGAATGGAAAGTTAGAGGCCAGGTAGGGCCGAGGCTGCCTGAGCCCTGCAAGGTGGTTTGAGACCCCAAAGAGTGGATCTGGGGGCCAGGCATGGCTATGGCTGCCTTGGGTGGCCCTAGAGCAAAGAGGGCAGCAGAGAGCCAGACAGACCGAATAACGTCTGGGATATCAGCGAGGCTTGGGGCATGGTACAGGGGTGGTTGGAGCCACGCATTGCCCATAAGGTTGGGGTGCATGGAAACCCCATTGTAAGAACAAGACAAGTGCCAGCAGGAGGAAACTGTGTCCAAGAGGATGAAGGGCAGCCTCTCTTTAATATTTAAGATCAAGACGTGGTGGGTGAGATCTTGAGGGTGCTTGAAATAAACTTGGCACAGTAGGAGGTGCTAGGGGAGATCATGGCCGCTCCTAGAACCCCGCTCTGTGACAACCCCCAACACGCAGGAATCTAAACCAGCTTCTTGCTATCCAGATAATCTGTTGCTATCCATCATGGCCACCTCCTTCCTCTCTGTATTGCTCCAGCTGTGATGTACCTTTCTTATATTTGTAACAAATATGTAACATTATGTATGCAGTGCATGTTTAAACCCAGGTTTCTCTAATACAGATCTTGATGTATTTTTAATGCTCTTTATTTTCTCAATGCTTCTAGTAATATCCCTCTCCACACTTGCATTGAGTGTACAGACACAACGAGGAAAAAAAGTAATGATTTAAATGTATTTAAAAAGAGATTAATAAAACCTTTCTGCCAGATAATTTAGGTCTCAAATTATTATTTTGTATCTGTGGATTATGACCTAGGCACAACGCAGAGCTGAGCTTCACTGATGCTTGCAAATTTAATAAATACAATTAATAAAGCATTACAATTACACAGTACTGGTATGGGAGGTGTCCTGATCAGAAGCTTGAATATTCTGGTTAATAGGAACATGGATACAGTATTTAAGAGAATTCAAGCATTTTAAGGAATAAACAAAATTCACTGGTGTAACACTGTTCATGTTACATTGGTCAGGTTTATATGCCATGCTTCTTTTTATCTTAATATCTAAGTTGGTGAGAGCTTTGAGACATTGCGTCCCGTATGATTTAAATACTCTTATTTGAGACTGACAGTCTAGCACCATGTCCTTGATTTAAGAATCCTAAGTCTAATATTACTGAACTGAGTTTGTTGAACTGAATGGGATGACACTGCACTTATTTAATTACACCACAACAAACATATCTGTCTAAATTGAGCATTTTAATTTAACTGAGGTTTGGAGCAGATACAGACATATAAATAACTTCATAGCAGCAGAAAATAGGAATAGTAAATATGAATACAGAAGAACCACAGCCATACAAACATATGTGCTCCTCTCCAAAGTTACATACGTTGTCATAGAAAATAAATTTGTGATTCTTTTAAGGAGAGGTATCAATTGCAAACTTTCAGGTATTTCCCTTACTCGTATCTTCATACTATCTATTCCTAACATCTAACTTGCATGTCAGATAGCTGTGGGCAGAGCTTACATAAAAGCAAAGGAAGAAATATGAGATTTGCAAAACATAGTAGGGGATTTTTGTAGGGATTTTTTTCCCTTAAGTTTTACAATACATTGTGATGTGCCATTCAGATATCTGCTGGCAGTTATTTACCTTAAATCAAGCTGCTATGGGAATATTAACTTGTTAGTGCTATCGGCTAATATACTTAAGCAAAATCAGGTTGGCAAAGCAGCAGCTAGGGAGTTCAGCTAGTTACATCAGACAGCTCTAAATCAGCAATGTTTATCCCACTTCTTTCCAGCGCATGCAGCTTCTTTTGGGCTGAGTATGATGAACTGGCAATGATGTGACACAGAGCTATGATTTACAGATGGAGACACTGACTCAAAACAGATGGCTTTGATCTAAATCTGTACTGGTCGCCCGCTCAAGTATGTGGAACTTCTCATACTATAGCCTTAATTTTAATATCTGACAAAGATAATTACTTAAAAAAAAATAAATTATACTCGCAAATAAGTTGTACTCCAGTGACAAAAAGGTGGATAAATCCTAGTTTTGGAAGTTTTTTACTTTGGGCAGCCTTAGGGGTTTGCTCTAACTTATACTGTGCTGCCACACACCCTATGGAGCCTAAGAATGGCCAGAGCTTGTCTTACTGTGACTTATCAATCTCTGATGCACTCTTACATTTTTCCACTTAACTGCCACCAGGCAATCTATATTTGACAGAACTGGAATATGAGTCGTAGGTGAGGCCCTTCTTCATGCATGTAGTAGCATTACAGCCTAAATTCTTTAGTAGCCAACAGCTAGAGTATAATATGATCTCTCAACCACTCATAGCTGAACAGGTCTGATAGTCTATCTACCTTGAAATATGAGAAAATATATTGCACTTACTCATTTTATTCTTACCAAGGTAAACGACATCTTGGGAACATGATCCCAAACCTGTAACACCACCTTTCTGTGTCTGGTGCTGGAAACTTATTTAGTACATGGTGTTAGCTTTCTCCAAAACATCTGAAAAAGTAACATAGAAGGCCAGCATGACGCAGGGATCCCTTTCTTATCTGAATAAATACAATGGGGGATTCGAATAAAGGGTGCAAAAGGCCAGGAAAAGAAATACAACTACAAAAATTATCAATTGATGGTCATAAGTCAAACCACTGTAGACTATCAATCCCGAAAAATTAAAGCAATGACCTAAAAAACAAGCTCAGATCAAAGTTCATTAGATTAATGGAGATCCCTAAGGGCACTAATACAGAAGAAGTAACATTATTTTGTTTCTCACTGGGTTTTTTGTTTCTTTTTTTTTTTTTGGATAATGTACAGAGTATAAACAACTTTGTTTTTTCTTGACTGTGTGCAGTGGCACCTTCTATTCTGACCTCAGAAAAATCACTGGATCAGTATTCATGTTACTGAATTATACAAAGATTCTTCAAGTCAGAAGGCTGAAGATGATTCTGTAAATGTGTGTAACTATTTCAGGGATCTGATTATTTTTATCTAGGTTACACCATTTGCAAATGATATGGTGAAAATTTTTCATGGCTAAATTGTATGTTTGAGGTCTGGATATCACATTTCAGCACCATAGCCCTAATGCCTACTTGTGACAGCAACATCTTACTTCAATCAAGAATGAAGAAAATCTCCATATATACCTTGAGGAGTTTGCACCAAATATTTTACTTCTGTTAAGCTAAGATAAGCTAAACCAAGCTAAGCTATTTTTTGTTGCCTGCTGCTATTATTATCTTTTACTTTTCATTTTTATGCACATGCTAAGTGTGTTTCTATATGTGTATCATCAGTAGGATTATGCCAGATCACTTACTATTACCTACAATACGATCTAATAAAAATCTTAAACCATTACTACCTTTGTAGAGCCCACTGTGGCTCACTACAATACTTAATATTTTTCAGCTTTACAGCCTATTGCAATTTTTAGCTAATTAATAGTCTTCCAGGATAGATAGCGGAACATTTTCCTTTTATTCCAGGGGAAGATCAAGGTATAGAGGTTTAAGACATCCTTTTCAAAAGCATTAATTTTAGTTAATGGTGTCTTGTTGCCTCTCCTGTTCAGTGCCACTATGTGAACAAAAACTATATATAAATTGAATTATTGGTCCATCCCCTTTCCCTTTGTAAAGATCGCTTCTCCTAATGGGGTGGCTTTTGCTTTCATGCTCTAGGTTTCCAGCAGGCCTCAAGTTTATAGTATTTTTCAGAAAAAGGTTCATCGTTCTGCGGACTAGAGGAATGGGCTTTTTTTTTTTCTTTTTAAAGCCTCTAGTAGTTGATCTTCCACAATCTTCTGGGTTTTTCCCCCCTTCAGTAAAAATATAATACACTTCATGTTCATAATACACCATCGTGAAAAAACATGGATGATACTTTTGAAGCAAGAACCTTAACAACAGCCTTCTAGATACGGTAGTGTAAGAGTGATGTTGTAGCTGTGATGGTCTAGGAAGGATGCAAGAGGCAGGGATGTCTTTGGGTGATCTCTTTTCTTGGACCAGCTCAGTAACTAGGATAAAGTTAGACCAGCTTTCAAAGGCAAGAAGTTCTTCCTTAAGTCTCTAGAGCGGCTTTACAAATGCAACACCTCTGAATTGACTTTCAACTCCCTGCTGTTCATCAAGCATGTGAAAGAACCCATTGTGCAGTCAGCCGTTGCTTTCCCGCGTTGGATACTTTCTTTGAGGGGCCTCTTTGGATGGTGCATTTCTGAGCTGGGCCTGTCCATGCCACCATGGTCATAAATTTATAGACTATGAAGGCTGGAAAGGACCTCAGGAGGTCATCTTGTCCAAGCCCCTGCTCAAAGCAGGACTGTCCCCAGCTATCTCATCCCAGCCAAGGCTTTGTCTAGCTGGGTCTTAAAAACCTCTTGCTCAGGTTGACTTCAAGGGGGATTGGGCAGGTGAGGGAAGCATCCTTGCGTGGATATCTCTGGCAGAGGCGGTCCATCCTTTCCTTGTAAAGGGCTGTGCTTGCAGATCTTCCCTCTCCTGACACCCGTCAGGTCTTGGGAGCTGTCTTGTCCTTCCTGCCACCGTTGCAATGAGTGTTCCCCCGTCATGTTCTGTGCTCTCTCTATTGCGATTCCTCTCCCTTCTCTGCCACTAGCTCTGCTGCAGCATTGCCATGTCTTAAACATGAAATTATTGTATTGGGAACTTAAAATGATCATGTTTGCTGAAAAACTATCGTACACTGAAAAAATAATCTGCAAATGAGCAAGCAAATACATCTTTTTACTTACTGTGTATTGCTCACTGTAACTCGCCAGTGAACGAGAGCTGGGTCATCATCAAAGCTGATGCATTTCTTCATTTCGAGGCCAGCCATCCTAAGACAGTGCTGACGGCAAACCCAAAAGTTGGTTCAGACTCCCTGAGAGTGACTTGGCTTTTACACACGCTGCGTCAATTGGTTGCCTCCAGAATGATCATACAGTTTGAGCACTTTGATTGTACAAGGGTTGAAATTATTGTGGTGAAAATTGGTTAAAAATAATATTGTATAAATATGAACATGAATGATGTGTGCCTCTGGAGACTGGGGGGGGCATGGTGACAGCTCATAACAGTGGGGGCATGGCGGTGAACACCCGCAGGTGGCTGCGGTGACGTTGGTGGCGAGGGTGGGCCGAGCGGGGACTGCCCGCAGGCAGCCACGGTGGTATCGGTGGGGAGGGTGGCAAGCGGCAGGTGGCGAGCAGAGAGTGCCCACAGCTGCCGGAGGCTGCATCCATGGTGGTGGTGGGAGCGGCAACCGCTCCCAGAAGCCAGCTGCGGCTTTAGTGGTGGCCAGTCTTGGAGGGGAGGGCACATGCCCCCCTGCGCCTCCCCTATGTGTCGCCTATGAATAGGAAATTATTGTACAAGTATGAAATAGTATTAATTGGTTAAAAATGATAGTGTTAATGTGACATAAGAAGTTATTGTACAACTATGAAATTGTACAAGTTGATTAAAACTGTGAAAATATGAAATTATTGTACAAAATCATACAAACTGGTTAAACTTATATTGGGTACACATGAAATTTACTGTTCAAATATGAAACTACATAAATAAAATGCTCTTGGGTCGATATGAAATTATTGTTCAAATACGAAACCGTATGCACTGGTTTTACATAGTAATTTCATATCTACACAATATAATTTTAAATATGAAACCGTATAAATTGGTTAAAATGATACTGTGTAAATATGAAATGATTGTATAAATTGGTTTGAAAGTATGCTGTGTAAAGGTGGAAGTACCGTATAACATGCTCGCTATGTCCGCACCGCTATACTGCACGGCGGGAGCCGCCTGCCAGGGCCACCCGCGTGCACGTGGGAGGCCGCCCCGGCCCTTCGTGACCCGCAGCCGCGCATCCGGGGCAGTGGCCGGGCTCCCGAGGATCAACAATAGCCCCGCGTCCTCCACGAAGCGCGCGGGCGGCGCCGACAACCAAGAGCATCACAAGCTAAAGCGGGGCGGTGCCGAGGGGGAGGGGGCGGGGCTCACCTGAGTCTTCGCGCGTGCGCACCATGGCCCCTCCCCTCCGCGCGCTTCCGGGTCACTGCGGCGGGTGAGGGGGCGGTGCTGCCGGGGCAGTTGCGGCCGTTAGAGCCGTTGGGGGAGGCGGGGCGGGCACGGACGCGGACCCCCGCGTGGGGGCGGCTCTCGCACGCGTGGGGGCAGCGCCCACCCGCGCAGCATGAGGCTGCTGAGGAAGTAGCCGCTCGTTTCCTGGGGCAAAGTCAACACGGGGAGAGGATGGGGAAGGGGGAGACGGAGGGGCTGGGTTACAGAGCTTCCCCCTCCCCCAGTCGCCCGTGGTCGTGGCAGTGGCGCGCACCAAAATACATCCCCCTGTGCAGGCCCGTGCTAAAACTTGGATCCTGCTCCACGTGGGCGGAGAGGTGGTTTGTCACAGTTATACTGCCATTACTAATTACTGCACAGCAAAGTTACAGGGTAGCCAATTTGTGACGGGTGAAAAACTTTTTAAATTCATTTTCCATCAAGAGACAAATTCTTTCCCAAAATGTAGTCTTTAAACTAGTTCATGGAGATTACAAATCTAACACATGCAACTGGAATCAAGAGGATTACCGGAGTTGTAGGAAGCTAAAAGATTGATCCATTGCGTTTTGGGGTTTTTTTGCTTCCTCAAATTTGTTGCTATTTGCTGCAAGGAAGAGCTGTACATTAAATTAATGGCTCTCTAAACTGTTTCTGAGGGAGGTGGCATTTACCCAGACCTCTTCTGGCTTTCAGATTTTAATCTTTATTAGAATTTCATTACTGGGAAGTGTGAATACATTGGAGCCAGGACACATCAGGTGGCCCAAGCCTGCAGGATCCCCCCCCCCCCCCCCGGGCTGTAACAGGCCAGGTATTAAAAATAATGGAGATGGGGCAGGGCATCTATCACTCCCCCATATATTCCATGTACTATATGGTTTCCAGTGATTTCTTCTTTATATTATTCCTGCATCTGCCACAATGTGTGTGGGGGCAGTTCAGTAGGAATGGATGAATTTTCCGTTGGCTGTGATCAATATGTGTCTTCCTATGGGACTTGGTTTGCAAATATTGAGTATTGATCAAGTATCTGACTCTGCTTATGATGGATAATCAGGTATTTAGGGACAGTTTGTTGCCACCTTCCAATGAAGTAGAGTCTGCTTCTCCTTCCACCCCACCCACCCCCCAGGTGTATCAAGATTTAGTGATAGCATGATTAGGTCTCATGATTTCTTTTGCATTGTGGAAGTGAAAAGAAGTCAAGTATAATTTCTCTTTTCACGATGGATGGAACTCCTTTTTGTTTCTTTATTGACATGATTATTAAAAGTAGTTAACTCAAATGTAACAGTATCAGCTGAATGCATTACATAGTGAATACATTTAGTAGTTTAAATGTTTACGTTCATTTAGTTGCTTTGTTATAAGAGAGATGCTTAGGAACCAAACAGGTAGTATTTACAATTCTTTAGGATGAAGATGTAAACTGTTCTTTTGTTGCCATAGATGTTCTATTCATGGGTGTATGAAAGAGATTCTGCTCCAAGTTAAATACTCTTGTTTCATAGTGGTTTGAAGGAGAGGATTTACCATAATTAAACAGAAAACTGCAAAAATAATATTTCTCTCTCTTTTTCAGTAGGATTCTATAGCCTTTCCAGGCTAGATTCATCATGATAACTCCAGCATTTGAACTTAGCCAAGATCCAGATTTTCTTACACTAACAATCAAAGTACCTTATGCCAGAATTTCTGAGTTTGATGTGTATTTTGATGGGGAGGATTTTAAATTTTATGCCAAACCTTACTTTCTCAGGTAAGTTACTGAGGGATTTTAAAATCATAAGTTTCATCAAATGAAAAATACGGAAAAGGGGATGAATCTTTTTCCTGGGTCTTGCAGAACATTCTAAAGCTTGAGCTCCTGTACAGTGATCTGCAGACTAAAATTATTGATAATGAGCTGGCTGGTCAGATGATGCTGTTAAATCACATTGAAATGACCTGAAGTATATGAAATGTTTTGCTAACATTATTCTTCCATGATGAATATTATCATTTGCAAGAGGGGAAAGTTTCTTTGAGCCTTTGCAAATCTCTCATGTACATTCTATACCAGTGTCAGTACTCAGAGGTTGCCCACGCTCCAAAAAAACTGAGAACCTTTGGTTTGCAATCATGAACTTTTTTATTTCCTGTGTGTTATGGAAACTTCAGTATCACATCAGTCGTCATATCTTGTACACATTTAACAGAAGTAATGGCATGATGACCATTCAAGCCATTGGGAGTCGTGCATTAAAAACTTTGTACTGCTTTTGGAATGGGCCTTATAGTGTTACGGGCTTATAAAGTGTTAGGTTAGAGAATGAATTCAATAAAATGTATTATTTTTGTCTGTAGACTGACTCTTCCTGGAAGAATTATTGAAGATGGAAGAGAAAAGGCATCTTATAATACGGACAAAGGTACTAGTTGATAGCATTGGTCTTTTCTTAAAATACAGCACCAAGTCCCTACAAATTCTGCTACATTGCAGTTCCACAGAATGTGTAATCTGTTTGCAGCAACAGCAAGTGCATTAGACTAGTTAAAAGGAAGGTAAAGGTGGTTTCCATGTCCTGCCCCTGTCTTATGTTAGGAGCTACTCCTCCTGGTGTCCAGATCTTGATGGACCTACCATGAAAAGTGACAGTCCTCAGTAGCAGAAGTTAATAAGCTGAAAACCAAATTCTTTCAAAATGAAGATCATAATCTTACTAATAAAGGTGTATTAGCATAATACAGCATCTTCAAACATGATGGGAACTATGCAGGTCAGTGAACTAAGATCATAAGTTCATTCAGTCTACAAGGCACCTAAAAATTGATAAGATGTAGTAGCTCAAAAGAGACAGCTGCCAAGACAGATTTCTGATTAGTCTGAAAGAAATGGCACACTGCCCCTGCTACTTTCCTTTAAAGAGATGCATTGTGGACACAAACCTTAAATTTGATTGCGCTTCTAATTAAAATTAAAACTATAAAGTAACACAAAAGTTTTGTTGGCTATCCAATTAATATAATATTTCATGTGGTATGAGAAGCTATTTTCAAGTGTCAGAGAATTATATATATATGAGTAGTTTAAAATTCACAGAAGTGAAGGACATGTAATTGGATTGTTTGTAGGGTGTTGTGTATTTTCCCTCTGATAGCAGCATGACTTTGCACTGGTGTCTGGCTGATATGGATCTTAACTGCAGCCTCAAGACTTAACTTGTTAACTGTTCTGTATGAAAATAATATCACTTAAGGTAAAGCCCCCCAAAATAGGTTTTGAAACCAGGACCTTAATAAATTAAGATGTAGTCTGCTGCCACCAAAAACTTGTTATTTCTACACTGACATAAAACGTGCAGCAGAACATTAAGTGGATTTTCCTTCAGTCTTAGATTTAATTACTTGTGAGGAGAAAAGACACCAAATGAGAAGTAGATACCTGTCTATTCATGTTATATGAGCTGTGTTGAGATGCTACTACAAGTGATAATTAGCGATGCAGTGTTTAAGTTCTTTTTAAGAAACAACAGTTTAAATCTTTGATTTTTTTTTTTTGTGGATTTTGCACAGCAAGTTAACTCTAGAAAGATGCATAAAGATTAATACACAATAAAATATTAGTTGCATGCACTTACATAGATATATATATGTATTTATGTAGATATATATATCAATATATTTATTTTTTTAAATGAGAAATGCTTGAACATTTTACACACTGTATCCTTTTTCACACATTAATTTTCTGAACTAAATTCTGACTTTTCTTTCAAGGAATATTTACAATTCAGTTACCAAAGGAGATTCCTGGACAGTATTTTGAGGGGTTGGACATGCTAACAGCTCTCTTAGCCCCAAAGAAGGCAAGATCAGCAAAACCTTTAGTGGAAGAGATAGGTATGTGTACAGACATTGGTAGATACCACATATTTAAATGGGTTACCTTAATGTGTTTGATATTTATATCACATATTTAATATGTGTTTGTAAGTACAAATTTGTATACAAAACAGCTTCTTACACCTGAAATGCCTAATAAGCTTATAGGGTTTTTGGAAAGAATGTTATACAGGTTACATTTGTTTTCTTTTGAGAAGTTTGTTAAATACACGCTAACCCTGGGTGGATCTTCGTTCCCCTCTAGTGGTTATATGGTGCAAAGAGGTTTAATCTACCTTTGCCTTCAAACTGATCTACCCAGTCTTCTAGCTCAAAAAGTAGCAGCTTAGTAAATCCAGAAGTTCCCTGGTTCAGTCCCCGTAGATAACCTTTCTTAATGCATTCACACATTTAACCTTGGACTCTTGTATATGTGATAATATCTGTTGTCTTACCAAATTAGTTGCGATATTACTTTGTGTGTTTTTACACCACTTTGTGGAATTTTGTTGAGCAAAATTGAATGCAGAATGACACTATTGGGACCAAGGTTTCACTCTGTATATAAAAAAGAAATATCTGCTTTTCATTAGTTTCTCTTTTCATAGGGAGGAGAGTGTAGACAGGGATCTTAATCGGGCATAGAGCACCCATCTATGTGAAACATAGCTTAATAATCAGTGAGCTACATTATTTACAAACAGAATTATCTGAAGATTGTAAAGCTGTGTTCAGTCCAGTGTGTATCACAATGCAATAATGCAATATCTGTCATCAAAATGACAAAGGTTTGGAAAACTTAAAGTTCAGATGCCAAGTGCAGAAGATAACATTTCTCTAGAGAACAACCACTTGGATATCCAGAGGTGGCAATGCTCCTGCAAAACTCAACAAATTTTAAACCTGAGTAACAAATAATGGGCATGGAAACTAATGCAAACCATCATTTTTTCCAGTTGTCTCTTTTGCCTTTAGGGCTTTTACTGGTCATCTGCGGATACTTTTTTAGTTAGCCCTTAACCATGTCATGCTTTGCTTGGCACTGGTATATTTGCTTTTTGAAGCCCAACATGGTAAAATAGAATGCATTTAGAGCTAGGAGTCATTTGTATAGAGGTGCTGCCTTGAGTAATCCTTGAGGATTCCACATGTATTCAACAGGATGAGTGATTGCAGTAGAATCCTGCTGAGCCCTGCAAAGAAAAGTTATAGTTGATGCTGAAGAACAAAATAGGTACCTTCTCTGGGAGCTCAAACATTGCAGAGCCATTAGTGTACAGGTATGTTAGCTGTTAAAAAATCAGACATCTTCAGTGTATTGAACCTGTTGTTTACTCGGGGCTAAAACCAAATTGGCTTGTATTAGGGAGATCTTAGAACCATTGATGTGGCTGAAGTTTACCTCACCTTTCTTATTATTTCTATTATAGCAGTATCCGAGGACCCCAATGGGATCAGACCTCACTATAATAGATGCTGTGCAAACACAGAAGACACTGGTCGGTCCCTGTCTCAATTAGAGCTGGTTTTTTTTATAATCTTTCTTCAAGCAAAGAACTGTCTGAAAGATGGTGATGACTGAAAAAGAGAAGTCCTTCCATCAGTAACCCACAGTCTTCTCTTCAGTTACTATCTTGCATCCTCAAATTGGAGATGTTAGCACTTTTTTTGAAGCCAAGTCCTGATCTTCACAGGCTTTCAGTAGCTTAGAAGGAAATGAATGTGTTTTGCTTGCAGATATTTGAGCCAACTAGATCTGACTCGATATTTTCGTGCCTGATATTTAGAAGAGGCAAGAATTCTTGTGGGTGATATCTTTTATGGGACTGAGTGCATGATTTGGGATAGACATAGGCAAGCTTTCAAAATCACAGTACCCTTCCTTAACCCTCTGACCCTCAAACCTCTAACTACCATGGTTGGTATTAGATTGCATTCATCTATACCACTACTAATTTTTTCCCTTAGATAGTTTTATACCTTTGTTTTACAAATAGCTTTTATTCTCATCAGTGGCAAAGCTTTTTGGGTAGTAGCTTGTATTGGTGAGCTATATAGTTGGGAAAGATCTTGGATAAACCTTTGGGTACAAAGTACCTTTCCCTTAAGTAACCATTTGTTGTTGTTTTTTTCTTTATGTCAAGCCAGATACATGCCATTTTAGAGAAGAAAACAGTAACAGCAGCTAAGCTAAAGCAAAATTTTGCTATTCCTGAAATCCTAAATGTCTTTTGCTAATCTTTCCTCTTCCTTTTTATTTTCTGCGAATTATTGGTGGTTCTGAAATATTTTCACATTGCTTGAATATGATAAAAGGAAAATGCTTAATAGATTCATCTTTCCGTTAGCTGTTAATGCAGTCACATTGTAACTTTATAATCCTCTTCTTTTTATGATATAAAATATTTCTAGGTAACTCTGCTGAGCTTGCTGATGAGGAAGAGGAGGAAGAAGAAGAAGAAGAATTTCACTGGGAAATTGAACAGACGCCGTACCAGGAGATTGTAGAAAGTACTTTGAATTTACAGTGCTCCTATGGTTTTGGAAACTTAAAGTCAGGAGTGTTTCAACGACTGCAGGTGTGTGATTTTTTTTTTTTCTTTGAACGGGCTTAATGATTATGAGGTTTCTAAGGTAGTGTTAGGTATAATCTAGCTTTCTGACCTTAAGTTCAGTGCAAATATTACATTTTAAAGATTTGTCAAAAAATGAGGGCAAGCAATGCTTTGAATGAACAATATGAAAATACAAAGATTTTGTCAAGTGTAAAATTAAATATAAAAATATTATTCTTTTGATTCTTTGTTATGCTTGTTTCACTAAATTCCTTTTTCATGGTCACATCATGAATAATTTTCTCTTTATATGTGTAAGTAGTTGGAAAATAGTGACTTTTTGGAGTGTGCAGTTTACTTGTTTTAGTTTGGGTTTGATTTTCTTATTAAGAAAATTTGATTCCTTCTAACTTGCTGAGATTGACATTTGTTTAAGTATTCACATCCTCAGATGAAAAACCAGAAAAAAATCTCAACTACCAAAAGTGAATAAAATCTAATTTTACCAGCAAATACAAGAGTGTCAGGAATACGATAAAAACTAGTATAGCAGGTTCTGCTTACAAAACTTTCCAGTCCCACCTTATCATATTTAGGGAACTTCAGCAGCACAGTACAAGTTTTACCCAGCAAAGCTTGTGGGTAATAAAATATTACCATAAGGTGCTTTTCTAGAAAATGTTTGTAGAATGTAGTGTGCCACTAAGCTAATTTCTTGCTTTCCCTCTTGATCTCTGTAGCAAGAATTACAATCTAGTATGAATTCAAGTATGTATTATAATGTTAAAGTAATCTCTCATTACACTCTTCTTTAACTTTTGTGCTTAGCAGAATTTGAATCTTTTAAAGTTTTCTGTTTGAACTTTTCAAGCAATGTAGTTTCTTGGCTATAGTTTTCCATTTTGAAGAGGCAAATCAGTTGATTTAGATTTCTGGTTGGATACCAAGGAGACCTAGGTTCAGTTTCCTGCTCCACAAACTTCCTGTGTTTCTGTGGGCAAGCCACACTATTCTCTGAAAGAGAAATAATAGTGCATTAGAACTCAGATCTTTCACATCCCAGAGGTTTGCAACCCATTTGATTCTCAGCAGGTTGCCGAATTAAGGATGAGCTACTCAGCTGTTTGCTGTGGCTTTTACTTTAAAGGATACTATTTCTCTGATTAGCGGGGATTCATCAGTGGTCCTGCAGAGCTGTTTGCCATAGCTCTGTGTCTCTCTAGATTGGTTGCAAACCTTCATTTTTGCAGGTGGATAAGGAGCCTAACCAAACGCTGTACTTTTTTCTACCTGAAAATGAAGTGAGAACTGTAAAGCTATTTAAGTAACTCAAATACATAACTATACCTCTAAAATCAATGATGGTAAGATAGACAAGTAGGCTTTTTGCTGGCAGGTGTGATTTTTGTTATTCTCAGAGTTAGTACCAAATGCAGGCATCTTGATTTGTCATTTAAAAATCAATATACGGAATTCGTATAAAAACTCAGAAGTGGATTTTGAGAAACCTAGTTTGTTATGGTATATGTAGAGACTAGGGGTGTCAAAGAGATGGCCTGTAGGCTGCATCCAGCAATTACCCCCCCAGCCCTAGTACTGCCCTGGGTTTCCTGTGTGGCGCACGCTGGCCCAGCCTTACAGAGGGCACAGGATGTGCACTGTATGCAGCACCCGATCCAGCCACTCTGGGATCTGTGATGCTCCCTTAGCTAGCCAGGGATGCACACCACAGACAGTGCCTGCTCCAGCTGGTCTGGCACCTGTGTTGCCCACGGCACCCACAGGCACTACAAACATCATTGGTTTCAGTCTGGCTGGAGTGGGTGCCGCGTGCAGCACAGTTCCGGACCCGCGGGGGAGTGCCATGGGCGCCGTGGATCCCAGAACAAACACTGCATATGGCACAGTCTGGCCTGAGCAAGCACGAGGCATTGCTCACGATGCCCTCTCCCAGCTAGTCTGGGGACCATGCTACACCCAGCTCTCACCCCAGCTGGACTGCACTGCACATGGTGCCCATCTCAGCCAGTCTGGGAGGCCATGCTGCATGCCTGTTCGAGCCAGGCCAGGACCTGTACTGCATGCAGTGTGGGTCCTAGACCAGGTGGAGTGGGTATCATGTGTGGCGCACATCCCAGAGCAATGGGAACAGATAATGTATATGGTGAATCCGGCATGCAAGGGAAGGGGGTCTGTGGAGCCAGATGAGTTTGACATGCCTGATAGAGACTATGGAAAAAGATCCAGATAATCCAGGTTATTATAGCTGTATTACCAGTTATTTACTGCCTCATTATATCCATGTATGTTAGATCTTCACAATAGCCTGATTATTGATTATAGATTAAAACTATTTTGTTGTCTCAGATTGACGTGTACTGAAAGGACAGTGTTTAACTAATCTTGCCTATGATTAAAAATAACTAAAACACAATTTCACTTTCTGTTAGTGCCTGCTAGAAACTGTTGCTAATTTAAGTTCTGCGCCTCCAGGTTGTCCAGCATGGATAGACTCCATGGAAGTCAGTGGAACTCTGTTCTGGCACTGAAATTTGCCTCTGTGGAATAACTTGCATTGGAACCTTAAATTGTAGGCTTAACTTGCATTGCTTGTGTGCTGATATCAAATGATTTATTTATTTTTAGACTACTTGGAATAAGCTGAATATGTGCAACCTATAGAGAATAAGAGTTACGTAAAGCTATAATTAGAATGTACTACTCTTATCAGGATAATAGTAGGCAATTTATAGAGTAGTATTCTGTTTATTTACATATCAAGAGGTAGGAATACTTGTTGTTTCAAATACTTCTAGTTGTAAAGATGGGGCAATGTAATTTGGTTACTGCATGGATTATATTTTCTTGTGTTGGCTAAAAGAGGAGTACTGTCATAGGGAAGGCTTTCATGTTTTAATAGTACGTTTATTAATTGGTCTGTTACCATGGAGTTCTTGTAGAAGTGCATATCAAACCCAGATTAGTGCCCCATTATTTCATGATGGATATTATTACTCTGTAATTCCAAATTAACTAATGATTGGCCACTTCAAAGTGGTAACCATGTCAATTTGTGCATAAATGCTGAGCTGCAATGTGTGAAAGTCAGTGGAAGCAGAAATACTTAACTGTTTGCAGGATTGATCCCTCAGCTTCAGAAAGTATAATGCATGTGTTTTATCTATACCCTTGTTACAGTGACTTGTTTCATTAAGCATTAGAAGTTTGATGCATCAATAAAAAAAATATGCTTTTTGTTTTTATAACCCAAATATTTATAATGTTTAAAAGTCCTAAGATATTTGGCCATTATTTATTAAGCAGTGTGATCTGTACTTGAAAGATGATCAGAGTTGGTTGAAGCAAATCTAATTAGAATAGTTAAATTAATTTATTCATTTCACTAATACCGCAACATAAAGTTAGCATCAGATATTACAAATCAAAAAGCAACAGTTACAAAATTCTTAGGGAGCGCCATTGGAGACTAGACAAAGACTATTTTCTCATTGTATGGTAATAGCATAGAAAATATTAGCATTATGTTAATTGTGCATGTATCGCTAAATATTCAGTGGAAGCTGAAGGCACTGTATTATGTCACGTAATGCATAGCTTTTTTGGGAAGGGAGACTTGGTAACATTATCTGTCATTAACTGCAGTCCTTTTGTGAATGCCTGTTTGCCATTCTTCCTACACGTTAATTTTTAATGAAGTAACCTACTGTGGCATCTTTGTGACTTGGTTTTCTTATTCTTTATGTTCCTATTGCCTTTCCAGGATGAACTTAGTGATGTTATTGACCTGAGGGATCCAGACTCAACTCCTGTCAAAGAACGCAGGCAGAAGCGGCTGGCAGCTGAGGCTGCCAAGTTTGATCCTGATCATTACCTGTAAGTACTAATTTATTCCTCCTGACCAAGTGAATGTACATCAGTTGAAATATTTTTGTTTTGACATTTAACAGATGATGGATTTTAAGGTCTCTTTTGACTATAATAAGTATACTTTAATATGCTTGACTCTTTGTCTCATATCTCTAGACCTCAGAGAATAATCGTAAGTGTGAATGTGACACAAGGCATTGCTTATCTGCTTCAGGCTTGCCTTACTGCTCAATTAAACTCAAAGGCCAGCCTGTACTCAAGCAGAGCTGCTGCGAACTGTGCAGAATGTTGTTTCATAGTTGACCTCTCCAGCAGCAGGGTAGTCAATCCCTGCCAGCATTTTGGGGTTATAGACATTGTAGCTTTGTTTTCTCTTGAGTAATGATGGCAATCGACCCATCTGGTCCATGAGTAGGTATTTGTTTTTAGGTGATTTCCAGTTGTTTTTCCTTACATTTCTGTAGAATCGCAAAATCATAGATAAGAAGTGGAAGGTACCTCTGAAACAGGGGCTCCCAAACTCTGGTGCATGTACCCCTGGGAGTATGCAAGACATCTCTGGGAGGTATGCAGGAGAAGTTGTATAATGGCAGACTTCATTTTCATTATAATAAGAATTGGCATGTAAGTGGTTAAAATATAAAACGTATGCTGGTACCTGGGCAGCTGGTAAATCTGGAAGGGGATACACAATAAGAAAAGGTTTGGGTACCTCTGCTCTAGAGGTCATCTAGTTCAGCCCTTTACCAGAGGCAGGATCATCCCTTTTCAAACCATCCTGTACAAATCCATTGTTAAACCTGTTAGTCAAACTACACAGTCAGTCTTGGCACAACCGCAGGATATAACACCCTAACCTGCCAACAGGTGAACTGGAGGGACAATGATGGCTAATGTCTTTGCTATGTGGGTTGTTAAAAACTTGGGCAGTCCAAGGGAGAGGGAAAACCCCGCTCTACAGAGATGTGTACCAATCTGACTGTGGGGTTAAATTTCTTCCAGAATCCAAGTATGGTGATTGGCCTGGCCCTGAAGAGAGGGAAAATACCCTTTAGCCAGAACCTCCAGGTTTAATTCGCAACAGGAGCATTGGTACACCTCAGTCAAAATAGCCAGTGCCCAATGAAATCACGTAACTTATCTTCAGGCCATTTTTATTTCTAGTCGTAAACTGTTTCCTCCTATCCTGTTTTCCTTCTTGAGTTGCTTGCTCAGGAATAAGCAGAAAATTTGCAAAGACTGGACTTTCAAGCAAAATTCTATATGTTCTATTATCAGACTGTTTCCTCCCACTTAAGGCAGAAAAAAATGATCTTTCATGGAGTCTCCCTTTCATATCAAAGAAGGGGGAAAAAATTAATTGATAGGCAGACAGCATAGGTGTCAAAAAGAACTGTTAAAGCACTCCCTTACAATAACACTCCCTTGCTTTTTCACGTATAGACCTTGGTTATCTCATTTGTTTGTGGCAGAGCAATGGTCTGTTGTAGGAGGAAATCATTCTCTATTTTTGGTTTCTATAACGTTTGAAACAGGAATTACAGGAAGCATTCTTTGTTTTGAAATCTTGTGTATGCAATATGTGGGGTTTTTTCTTTCTCTTTTAGAGCATATATCCAAACAATAGTGTGTAGGACTTTTGCCCTTCCCTGTACCTCAGCCCACTTGGAAATCTCTGAAGTTATTTGTCTTAGCTAAAGAGTTTTCTACTTTTCCAGGAGGAAGCACTCCAGTTTAAACCCTTTTTTGGAGGGGGAGGGGGTGGTGTCATAGTTGTCCCCATAGATTGTATAGCTGACCATCCATCTCCCCTCCCTCTGCATCTAACTGACAGAACAAGAAGCAATGGTTTCAATTGCAGCAAGGGAAGTTGAAGTTCAATATTAGGACAAATTTTCTCACTAGGAGGGTAGTAAAATACTAGAACAGGTTACCCAGAGAGGTTGTGGAACCTCCATCCTTGAAAGTTTTTAAGATCCAGTTTGACAAAGCCTTGACTGGGATGAGATAATTGAAGCTGGTTCTGCTTTGAGCAGAGGGTTGGACTAGATGACCTCCTGAGGTCCTTTCAAACCTTCACTTTCTATGGTTCTATGAATGGGAGCAATGTTAGCAATTCTACTTTTTTCCTTCCTGGTTAGTCATGACTGGCTATTGTTTCTTGGTGGAATTTAAGGAGTTTAGGTTGATCTATTAAAGTCCTAGGTTATGCTTACTGGCTCTAGCCAAGGTTGTAGAAAGATACCAAGCAAGCTTTGAGACTGGAAGGATCGTAGCCATGCTAGTTCAGTCCTGTACCTAGGCTCCTATACTCTGTGTTTCAGCAAACCTACTTAGCCCAGGTCTAGTATTGTGTTAATGTGCCAGTATTAGTCCCATTTCAGTGCTCATGCATGTGGAGCTAGTCTAGGTATCTCTACATGGCACTGCACAGTGATCCAGAGACAGCCTAAATGGCTTTGTCGGCTACTTGCAAATCCGTCTCTCTGTAAAACTGCTACTACTGTAGCAAAGGTGCTTATGCTGAAGAATATTGATATAAAAGGGAGTTTAAAGCTGGTATGACATTTGCTGCGACATCTCATGCAGCAGCCCAGATTTGTTGACCTAAAGGAGGGCTTCAGTGTCCAACAGTTTCCAGGCTTTGGGGATTCTGTATGGTAAAATAGGGTTGTTGTTTGGATTTTCATCTGATATTTGGTTAAAAAAATTCCAGTTTTAGGGCAGAGATTTGGGTCAGGTTTGATTTTAAAGTAGTTGTATTTCTGATATGTTCAAGTCAGGTGCTCTCTCTCTCTTTCTCTCTCTCTAAATTGTCATAAATGGCATACGACTCTTCTTTTCCAGCGCTGACTTTTTTGAAGATGAAGCTATTCAGCTTGTTTTGAAGTATAAGCCGTGGTGGGTTGATGCCTATAAGAAAAAGATGGCTTCCCAAGAAGGGAGTCATAAGGAACAGGAGAATCGAACAACTTTTGGTAAGAATGCCCAGTGTGCAATCATGTTTTTATTGCGACTGTTCCGCAGTGCTTGTCACATGGCTGTCGTCAAGTTGAAAAATCCTGTTCTTACCTAACAATTTCCAATCATGTCCAGTAATATTAATGCCTTTTGTAGAGAGGACTGATTTCTTGTCTTTGTTCATTGAAAGAATATGTATATAATGGGAGTGGTTTAGGAGGAACGTGTGTCTGTTTGGAACAGTTTATAAGAGGGGATAAACTGGTTATTTCTTCTGCAGCATTTATACGTAACTTCTGTTTTATGAAATACTGTATTCATGCTTGGTGCTTCTTCACAACAACTGTAGTGTTAGCTCTCTGGGTCATTATTTCTCTTTAAAGGTTATATTGGACACATCAGAGGCCTGTGAGATTGTTCCCTTTAAAGACTATACTATGTTTTTTAAAGATGTGACAACCCTCCAGTGAGTCACCAAGTCACAAAATGTAAATGCAAATTTAAAATGTTTTTGCTTGGCCATTATAGTAGCTAGAAGGTTGGAGACACACTAGTAGCTCATGGATATCTCTTGTTTATCTTTTCAAATTTTTCAAGTGATTTTTTTTTTCCTTATACAAGACAGGTTTCTTCTCCTGAAAATACAACAGTAATGGATTTTTATATCCACTTATAAATATGATGCAGATGCATTACTGTAAGATTCATTGTTCAGAATCATTTGAATAAGTCTTTTCTAATATTAGCTAGGTTTTCTGTTTGAGATGTCTGTAATTTTTAGGAATTTGTACTATTTTTATATAGTATTTTAACTATACATTGCACTTGCTATTCCACAGATAATGTTATTTATCCTAGGGGCTTATTCCCTTCAAAAGAAAATCATTTCCATTTCCTGCTTTGAAACTACAAGGTGTTTTTGAGCTTCAGTAGATGAATTTCTTGTAATACTGCTTGCAAGGTGAGGTTACTACTTCTGCATACAGTGGTTACAGAATGTACTCTAGGTGACTTATGCACGTTCTGTGACTGTCCTATCGCACAGCTTGCTCATTTCCTAGATAATTTAGGAGTGTAGCATTTTCCACACTAGATGATAATTAGTGTTCATAGTTCACTTAGCTAATCGTGGCAACATTTGGCTGTATTATAGAAAATAATAAATATGAAAAGCAGTGGAATATAAAATAAGTAGTTTTATTGCAGGTTATAGTTTTAAAGAAAACTTACGGACTTCATGGATACTATTACATGCAAGCTACTCAGGTATTACAAATTTGAGTGCCTTTATTAGGAAAATTATGCAGAGAATTGAACTATACAAAAGGATTGCCCTTTTCACCTTCCCCTCTCTCCCAAGCTCCCCTCTCCTCCCTCATTATCATGAAGAAATTTTGATTTTGTAAGTGTAATCAAGAGCTCTTAGTCTGGTGACCTGCATGTGGCTGAACTGAAGAAGCTCATGGAGTTTTGTCAATCAGTAGTAAATTTTAAATGTCTTGAGATGGTCTTGTTTGAGTTACGTAATAAAAGCAATCAAAAACTTTTCTATCAAGTCTCGTGTTTGGAAAAAATTGTTGTTCTCGGGTATGTCAGCTAGAGTTGATGGAGCTGAGTAAGGGTCTAATGCCAGTCAAGATTGTTGAACCCTAATTTAGCTGTGGTAAAAGAAATCGCCATGAGAGGGAGTGCAGGTTCCATCTGACGGTCTGTCGTAAATGCAAAACAGGGCAGGAAGCCTCAAAGGTACACAAAGTATGTCCATGCTATGGATCAACAATTACACAATGAGATATCTGATGAGTTCCCTATGCTTGGAAAAAGTATAAAAGCAATAAAATCAGTCATGCCAATTTGAGTTACAGTGAAGATTTAGATTCTGAGGTGACTGTTAAGTTACAGAGTTGCTTTACTTCTCAGTTTTTACAAGGTAAATGCAAACTGCCCCTTGAGTGATGTATACCGGAAAAGAACTAGTGCTGCAGGTTATTTTCAGAGCAGAGGTAGCATGGAAGGGGAACATGTAGGAACTGTATGAGTATGTTATGATAAGTGAAATATCTCTCTTACTGCCTGACAGGTTGTTTCATTTCTGGTAAGACTAAAAAAAAATCTTACTATAATGGGCAAAAGTGCACTATATGCCTAAACCAGTTAAAGGACTGTCACTGACTCATGGCCTTTAGAGTATGCCACATTAACAAGCCTAAGAACCTTTGGCCAATGCTCAACTCCAAGAAGCCAAAGTACAAGTATAGGAGATCTATAGGTGCAAACTATATACATTTCAATAACTTTTACAAATCTAGTTAGATGATACCCATTTCAGTATAAAGCCATGGTGCCTCATAGGGTATTTCAGTGAGGATTTCATGATAGGGTATACATGAGATTGGACTTTTTTTTTTTAAATAGCAATATCTGTAGCATGCACCATTTACCTCCTTGGGTTCTTATGCAAGGGCATAAGGAATTTTAGCCTCTGACAACAAATACCTCAATTTCTCCTCCTGAGTTTTAAACATATATTTCTTTCAAACTGTTTGATGAAGAAAATGTATTTATCATCCTAACTGAATAAAGAAAAACTCCACTCTACCCCAACAACACTTGTGTATATGTTGGGGCTAGCTGTTGCATGCTTACAGCCATGGCAGACTCTAATCTTCTGGGTTTAAACACTTCCCAGTCTGTTATAGACTTCCCCTGGTGGGCATATTTAAGCAACACCTGTTCTGTTTGGAGAAAAGTTGCATCCCTGCTAAGTGTGGTGTGCAAACCCATTCCTTCAAGGACTTGTATGTTTAGGGATGTGTGATAGAAATGACTCCTAACTGAGCAGTTTGTGCATGCCACTTCAGCTGAGGACTTCCAAACAGTGTAAAGGATTGTTTTCAATGAGTACTACCTCCAGAAAAGACCAGACCCTGGACTTGAAGCAGCAATGGAAAAGCAGAGGAAATGCTGTCAATTGGCAACAGCCAGGGTCAGATCTGGGGGGTATGTAGTGGTGCAGAGGCAGCCCTCTTTCCATCAACTACTCCACAGGAGAGCAGCCAGGGACTTTTTTTTTAAGTCTCTGAAGCAAACAAGTGAGGATTTGCCCTGCCTTCCCCTCCATGCACAGCAGCACCTCTGCTTCTGTCCCCTCCCCACTCCCCTGCTCACTGCTGCTAGTCTCCAGCTGCCCTAGGAACAGGAGGGCAAGAGCTCCAGAGCCGTTTCTGCCTGCTCCAATCATGCTTCAGGCAGAACTAGGCTCAGCCAGGGACAGCAGCAGCAGCAGTGGGTGGGTCATTGCTCCTTGTCCAGATCCCTCCAGCATTTCCTACCAGCCAGGGAGCAGGCAAGGAAGAAAGGAACCCAGCTGCTACTGCTGCTGCATCTCTAGCCAAACATGGCTCCATGCGCAGCTCAGCTTCAATGGAGCACCTTTGGAGCCTCACCCCCTTGCTACTCAACCTGCCCCAGGTCAGCTGAAGACAGCAGGGGTGGAGAGAAAGGGAGGGGACTTGCCAATGTTTATGGAGGAGAAAGGAGTGGAGATTCTTACCTACCTGAGGGACTGAAAGAGTCCCCTGATGCTCCTTCTGCAGGGTGGCCTGCCCATCCTGGTGTGTATTGGGGGGAGACTGGGATCTGGGGTGTAGCCACCTTAGTGCAGAAGTGACCTGTGCTACAGATGTTTTGAAAACCCTGGGTCTGCCCATGGCAGCAGCCATGTTAATACAGGCAGCCTTGGCAGAGTGGTCATTTGCACTAGCACCTATTAGTTTGTGCCTCTAGATTTCCTGTACTTTGTAGTCTTTGACCTCTTGTAGGCAGGCATTGGCCTTACTGCCACTGGGGGTTGAGCACCTTGGTGCCAATCACAGCACTAGTGCCAGGGTCAGTGTCAACACCATTGTTGGATTTGACATCAGTGCCACGGTGAGACTGAAAAGCATGGTCAAACAGAATGTAGGTATGGTTCTGAAGATGAGATTTTCTGGAAGGAGAAGCAATGTTGTCTTCAAAAGAGAAGGCGATAAAGTCCTCCATCACATTAGGATGAAACCATTACAAAAAATCTCTTGGGTCCACAACTGTGCCGGTTGTAGACCCAAGAGTTACCCTCATTGAACTAGTTCTGTCTCCTCTGGGGACATCTTTGGCACGTGGCCAACACATGGCGTTTGTGCTAGGCCAAGTGCGACTAACCGTTGGGCACATCATTCAAGGAATGCTTACGTATTCTCCAGGTCATCTCTTCTCTCCAGTATGGAGCAGAAATGCCTCTCCTTTATCATATGAAAGCAGCTCCAGAACCGGTACTAGTGATTTCTCTCACATGATGGGCTGACCAGACTAGTGCCCATCAAGTATGCCACCCTGCCCATAGTATCCCTACAGAGGTCATCAACCAAAGTGTCTCATAGTACATGATGTCCGTTATTATACCATTAGTTTACTGTACTGTTTTACTCTGTCTATAACTGGGGGGGTTCTTTAGGCCATCTCAAAAGAAAGTAAGTGGTGTTACCAGTGTCTGCAGCGTTACCAGTGTTGTGTTACCAGTTGTCTGAGGTGCGTCTCCCTGCAAATCTGGAGTCTCTCTACTAGCAATTTTGCTAACACATGGCCATATTGAAGATCTGCCAAGTGGAGAGAGAGAATAACTCATTGATCTTTGTCAAGCACTGTGTCTTGGTTTTAACAGCTAGGTCAGATACCAAGTCTGGAAAAGCAGTACTGCAATCACTCTTTAATTGAAGGTGAAATTCATTCCCATGATCCTGAGATGCTGCTTATCAATCACCAGTGGTAGGACTCACAAAAACATGAAGAAGGAAGAGAAGTTATTCAGCAGTAACCGGTTCTTCAGGATATTGCAATGTATCAATCCCATAGCTGGCCTCCATCCCCTCTTTGTAGAGTCCCTAGGTACCACTATCTGAATACCAAGGGAACTGAGAGAGAATTGGAACTGCTGCAGCCTCCCACAAGAGCGCATAAAAAGCATATGGTGCATTCGCTGTGGCTTTCTTGGATTCGGCAGTTAAAAACAATCCAGTCTCGTGCACATGAGGCTCATGCATACCTGTTGGGATCCATTCTGAGGAGAACACTTTGGAAAAGCCCCCTGCTATTTTAGGGTAACTAATCATTCTTTTTTCATGCAGCTGTCCTTCCTTCCATGTCTTAAAAACACTGCTTTGGGCTTTGTGAGTACGGTTTTTATGCCATGTGTAGCCTTGTAGAAAAATAGTACATATGCGTTTACTCTTATCATATTGATTCATATCATGAGTTAATATGTTTATAATGCAGTAAGTTATAAGGCTTCATTTTATGCCATTTGGCTCTAACAGATGTTTCCTTCCAGTTGTGGAAGTACTCACTACCTCTGCCAGAAATTTCTCAAGAAGGAAATCCACCTTGAATTCTGTCGATTCAAAGAGGTTATGAAAATGAATCATTATGCTTTAATTATGTTTGTAAACTAATATAAGTGCAAAATATGAGTGGTTCATAATAGGTGAACATCTCACTTCACTTAAGCGGTGCTATATGATTAGGACCATTCTGTGTTAGAAAACTTTGGTTTGCAGATGCTCGGCAACTGTACATCTACCATACTGAACAAAAATGCAATGTGATAGAAGCGGTGGTTTAGTTTTTAGATCAATTAACCTAGTTTAATCAGGGTCCTTTCTGTACTTTGAATGGATTAGAGTATGGGAACATGAGGCAAATCTGTTCACAATACCAGTGAAGATGAAAGATAAATGTAATTACAACTTTTTAAGGGTTTTAGAAATAGACCTCTAACTCCATTCTGTGTAAAATAACTTTTTAAAGTTCAGCATTTGCTCTTAGCCCTCCAAGTCCAGAGTTTGCAGCTGAATTAGAAGTCCCTGGTCTTTCCTTAATCAACCCAGTAAAATGATAGTCTCCTTCAGCAGTTTTTTATGCCAACTGCATGAACTGCTGTTTCAATGACAGCAGGCAGCAGTTATTTTTTATACCTTTTTATTGTAAATACCCACACTATAGAAATAGATTTTGTATTTGAACCCTGCGCCAGTGGGAAAGTACAGGAAGGCGTTAATTTATGTTTCAGAAAAGGAGAAATATGTTTTGATTTATTGGGTACACGGGTTTGGAGTTTTGAGAGTAAAAGATGGTGTGGTACTTTAAGGTACTGTAATTTTTATTGTGTATCAGTTTTTCTTTAAAAATCACAATGTCAAATTTGTTGGGAGTAGAAGACTTATGTGAATAGTCATCTGTTTTCTAACACAGTAAGTGAAAGAGAATATTCAAATTAGTATTGGATTCAAGAATACTAGGGTTAACAAATAGAACTAAGGCCTGGGGTTTGGTTAACATGTTGATAGTAGTCTGGATAGCTAGATAGATAAAACACATCTGGCAAAGGACTTTAAAAAGCAGGAAATGGCCATTAGGAGGTATGCAACTGATACTTCCAAAAACATTTTACTTAAATGTAAAATGAGTGAGGGCTGTGATTTGTAATATAATAATAGAGCATGAAATATAATACTCTGGTCTAAGACCCTTCTGCCATAACAAATTCAGATTTTTTTAATTTTGAAGTAAAAAGTTACCATGACAAAAATACAATCCTAATGAATATTATGCAGCTGTGTAGTTGCATCAGCAATAGAACAAATTAGGAGCTCTAGGAGAATAATGGCTAACAAAATATTTTTCTCTTTTGTAATTCATGCACTGAGATGCATTACTCATGTATTTTCTTCTCTGTAAAGCTGCCAAGGTGTTTCTGGATCTGTCTAGATTGGGCAATAGAAGGATCCCGCCTCCTCTAAGTTCTTCCTAGTAGATATTCTGTCCAGAACTGGTGGTAGTCCAGGCTCTCTACTATCTGGTTATTGTCAGAAAGACAACTAGCCATGGTTCAGACAGGTACTAAAGCATAACATGCCTCACTTTAGACAAGAATAGTCTGATTGAAACCAGTGACACTACCTTAATTCTTAAGGTTAGGAATGCACTTAAATACTGTGTTGAACTGAACCTATAACTCAGCAACCATGTTTTTTTATACGAGTTCGTAGAAGCAAGGACTCCTTAGCCAAGCTTTAGAGAACCTGGCTAGATGTACACCTTGTTGGGGTGGTTTGACCCCGCTACTCTTTCCTGCCATGGCAGGGGGTCGGACTGGATGATCTACTCAGGTCCCTTCCAACCCTAGAAACTATGAAACCAATCCAGCTCTTGGCTTTGTTTTCAGCCTGTTGCAGTCTCCACAACCCGCTCTCTTCCTGTACATTTCTTATAGTTCCAATGCAGCAGTTCTGCACTGAGAAACAAGGGGGTCCATCCTATTACACCTCTCATTTCTCCACTCGTTAAGTCCACAGGAAAGCAATGCTTACCTTGGTCTTCTGTGGATTCCACAATCTAAGGAGGACTCAGCAACTTGCTTGTCCGTCACGGCAGTGGACCAGAAGACTAGAGGAAAGCAAGTCTACTTTCCATCTGGGAAAATGACCACATAATACACAAAATATACTTAAATAGTGTGTGAAGTAGTAGCTTCATGAAAAGATAAGAACTCAGCATGAACATTCATGTATTTTCTTCTTCAAAATATTGGACTGAAACAAAGTTATTGCTTACTTTTGTATCTCTGATGTTTTTGATTGGAAGGAATAGTTAGAAATAATTAGTCTCTTCTTTTTTGCATAGTATTACCATTAGCTAGATACTGTATTTGATTTGAAAAGTGACATTATTTCATCCTTAATTATGATCCTTTTTCTTGGGGTTGTTTTTTTTTGGGGTGGGGGTGTGGTTTTTTTAACTCTGAATGTCTCATTTCCAGATTTGAGATCAGCTCTTCTCCTTAGGATTTAATGTCTTTAGTTGTTTTCTCTTACCTTTTCTGTCTCTTTATCTAGCTCTTTGTACACACTGTATATTTTCCCTTATATCTACTGTGCTGTTCTTTTGCCCTAAGTGGGTTTTTTATTTTTTTGTTCTGTTTTATTTGTTAAAATGTTCGTTACAGTCATTTCCAGAACAGCTTGGTTTTTTCCCTCATTTTCCTTCTCAACTTAAATCACAGTCATCAGTTAAGATCCCTGAAAATTTGCTTTTCAGTTTGATCCGGTATGCCTGGGACACCGGTAAGAACATTAGAGAGCAGACTCCTTCATTGTGTTTACAGAAAAATATCACTTCAGGAGTGGACACCTTTTTCCAAAGCTGACAGGCCCAAATTTTTGTTCATACTTTCAATGTCTAATGCAAGTCAAATAATCCTCCCCCAAAGCCTAACTAATTATATAGCCTTTCTCATGGGGGAGAGACTTTTCAAAAGCTCTCTTTCTTCTGTTGAGGTTCACATTAGAGACTTGCTTCTACAGATTCCAGATGAAAGGCTTTATATTTTGTAACAGTCACGTTCAGCTTAGTTAAAAGTTCATTTTTATTCTATTTCAAATCACAGAACAGTAAAACTCCTTCTTAGGCAACACAAAGGTCTTCAAAGGCTCAGGCAGACACATGCATTTAATATAACGTGTATATGCTCCAGGGATAATTTATTTTATTTACACTAATCCATCATGCTTACTGCTGACCAGTCTCTCTCTGATCTCTTTTAAGAAGAGAAACAATTCCTTTTTAAAGATCCAGCCTTTCAATAAGCCTCTGAATGCCCAAATACTATTAGCAAGAGTTTCACAGATTTACAATGAATTACTGTTTTCTCTTCCTGAGGTCTCTGAAATTGTTATGCTTGTCTTGCACAGTCTTCCTGGCTCACATTGCATGAGTAACATTAGTAGCAGTGATAGTCCTGAGCACACATTCTCTTCAAGTAGGGGTAAAATATTTATATATGTATTTATTTAAGCAGTGCTTGAAAGGACGATAGGCTTTGTACAAAAATAGGCCTCTTCCCCACAATTCTGCAGTCTTGAAAGGTGACAGAATGATAGAGTAACAGGAGGAAACATTTTTAAATAGAGTTTTTGATATAGTTTAAAAAATGAGCCTTGAAGAGGGCTTGACAGAAGAAGTTTGTGAAATGCAGGTACTGTCAGCGCTGACCTAGTAAAGATACACTTGGAGGGGCTGGATGTGTGTTAAGTCAGTGGGACCGGATGAGCTCCATCCAAGGGTGCTGAAAGAATGAGCCAGTGTCATAGCAGAGCCACTGGCATGACTGTTTGAGCACTCATGGTG
This sequence comes from Crocodylus porosus, assembly GCF_001723895.1. Taxonomy (NCBI): domain Eukaryota; kingdom Metazoa; phylum Chordata; order Crocodylia; family Crocodylidae; genus Crocodylus; species Crocodylus porosus. The sequence goes on from NW_017728917.1 coordinate 8,280,272, forward strand.
TTCAGGTGAGGTCCCTATTGGTGTTTTCCCTCGTTTTCCTTCTCCGCTTGAATCACAGCCATCAGTTAAGATCCCTGGAAAAGGGCCAACATGGTCCCTATTTTCAAGAATGGGAGGAAGGAGGATCCTGGGTACCTATAGGGTGGTTAGTCTTGCCTCTCTCCTTGGGAAAGTCCTTGAAAAAATTATCAAGGATCACATTTGTAGGAGTTGAGCGGCTAATGTAATGTTGAAGGGCAACCAGCATGGGTTCATAGTAGGTAGATCCTGCCTGACTAACCTTGTTTCTTCTTATGACCAGGTCACTAAATGGTTAGATGCAGGAGTTGAGGTAGATTTCATCTACTTGGACTTTAAGAAGGCCTTCGACATGGTATCCCCGTCCTATTCTCATAAACAAATTGAATGGTTGTGCCATAGATGATTACACAGTCATATGGGTGGCAAATTGGCTTAAGGGTTGTACCCAGAGAGCGGTAGTGGACAGGTCAATATTGACCTGGAAAGACGTGGGCAGTGGGGTCCCCTAAGGCTTGGTCTCTGGGCCGGTGCTGTTCAATATCTTCATCAGCAACCTGGATTTGGGCATGGAAAGCACTCTGTCGAAAGTCACAGATGACACAAAACTGTAGGGTGAAGTACACACACTGATGGGAGGAAACGGAATCCAGGTGGACCTGGACAGGTTAGAGAAGTGGGCAGAGAACAATAGGGTGCAGTTCAACAAGGATAAGTGCAAGGTGCTGCACTGAGGGAGGAGGAATCACCAGCACTCCTATAGGCTGGGGGATGACCTCAGCGGTACAGCGGTGGAAAGAGATCTCAGAGTCATTATTGACGACTCGTATTCATCGTGGAGTCGATGTGACAAAGTAATTAGCAGAGCCACCCGCACTTCATCATGCATTAGTAGGTGCATTGTGAACAGGTCCAGGGAGGTGATACTCCCCCTCTATGAGGCACTGGTCAGGCCACACCTGGAGTACTGTGTCCAGTTCTGGGCACCAAAATTCAAGAAGGATGTGGACAACCTTGAAAGGGTCCAGAGGAGGGCTACTTATATGGTTAGAGGTTTGCAGGGAAGGCCTATGAGGAAAGGCTGAGGGACCTGGACAGCCTTGTCAGCCTGCTGCAATCACAGTGCATCAGAGCAGCCTCGCTACACGTGTATAGGCGCCCACTGTGACCAATCCCACAAGGTAAAGATCAACTCAAGGAAAATGCTGTCTCCCCCAGATTAGGCTAGTAATTAAGATTTTTAACAGCGCTATGAGCCTTTCTTCTAAGAACCTGTGCAAGATTTAGACATACTGAATAATGAATATTAAAACAGGCTTCTTGGTAGACATTACACCCGTTTTACAGCTGGCTGGGGTCAGTTTACCTGGAAGTTAAGTTAAATACTTATTGACAAAGAGGAGTTGGCTTTAGAAACAGTATTCACAGTGAAAATCCATTGCATATTTTTCTTCCTCTTCCTGTCTTCAATTTGATGTTAAACAAACATTAAAAAGCAATTTGAAATACATTTATTTATAATAAAGTCCTAGCAATATTTAGCCTCAACAAAAAATGTTGTCTGTGCAACTGTATGCCACTGCTAGTTCCACTATGCTATGATTGCACAAAAGAAACTTTTTAAAAAAGGTTTAACTTAAATATTTTTATACAGAAATGATCAGAGTTGCTTTATAATAGGCATACCTGATAATCTCTTTCTTGAAAAAAATGTCTTGTTTGGAGTTTAATAAAGAGAAAGTGTATATTATGACCTTTTGAAAAACACATAATTACACTGTACCAAGAAACATCATTTGGGCATTACTAATGTATAAATTATAAATCAAGTTGATTAGAAGGGCTCGTGTAATTAGCATGAACTAGATAATGACTGATACTGATCTGCAAGAGATTAATGTTAAATACTGTGCAAATATTGTTAGCTACAACATTAGTAACACAGTGTGCAAAATACAGGTGTGAAGTGGTAAAAATATAATTATGGTTTTATTATTCTTCTGATCTATCTATGCAGAATATTTGAAAAGTGACATTGAAATGAAGGGATAAATGATTTGATATGTTAATGAGCAGTTTCAGGCCTGGCTAATTTATAACTCAAAATCTTTAAGGACTGGAAAGATTTTTATTTGTCAACTAGAGGAAAAGTATTTTCTCTAGAGTGAAATTTTATTAAGAACACCTGGCACTTAGTAGCTACTAAATTAATGAACATCTCACAACATTTACCTTAGGGAATTGTCTGCTCCAGAACTTATTTGCTGATTTCCAGTGGGCCTGCTTTTCCCCTGTATAAGTTCAGTTGGATGCACATTATGAAGTACACTCTTTCCCTGCTTCAAAACACACGACTTCTGAAGCATATTTTTGTCACTTATGCCATCTCATTTTGGTGGGTTATAGTGCTGATCACCTCATTCATGCAGGGTTGTCTTGCTTTTTTCCGGTCTGCTAATCTCATTGCATGCTCATGCTTATATCTTCCCTCAAAATGTGCACTTTGGTTACAGAATCCAATTTTTTTTGTTAGTAGCCAAACTTTAAGGAGTCAGTTTGGACTGATTCTTGTCCCTGATAATGTGTAACGTTTATGCACATCTTGGATTGTTGATCACGTTTTACCTATGCATATTTCTGTAGCACTCATGGAGTACAAGTTGTTGTATTGGATCACTCCTATGGTCCACCTGGTACATTGTCCGTCATGCAACTGTAGCCAGCAACAGATTTCCCTGAGGAATTATTTGGCTTCCCTGAAGTATCATTTGCCTAAATTGTTCTGTTAGTCTTTGATAGCAGTTCTCTCACGGGTTTTCTAGTTGTACTTAAATATTTTTTGTTTGTTTTCATATCTTAGGCTCTTTGCTCTTTAGATTTCCTCTTAGCTTTTAATCTTTTCCATCTTCCATTTTACCTAAGATAGTTTGTGCGCCTATTTGATAGCCTCAGTAGGGTGAGATTTCCATTTACATATAATTGTGCAATAAATTGCGGAACAGTCTCCTCCTGAGGTTTCTCTACTGGAAGTTAGTTGAAATTTGAAAATGACTTGTTTTTTTCCAATTTGACCTTGCTCTAAGTGCGGGCACCCTGATGTGATAGCTTCTGATACCACCTCAGAGCCCACCGTTCTGTAACAAAATGCAAATGGTTTTATGTTATGTTTTTTTCAGAAATTGATTTTTTTTCAAATGTTTTGTAACATTCACAAGTAGGCTTACAGACAGTTTAACATAAATGAACCAGGTCACTCACTGAAAAATCAATAAGAGTTTATAAGCAAACCTCTTGGTAATTTTAAAAATCTAGATCGCACCATGTGTTTATATGATGTAAGGGATAAATGCTGAACCACATGATATTGATGGAAAAAAGGGCAGAATTATTATTCTTTTGATAAACTGTCATTCTTGCTAACCTATGGCACAAGGAAAAGATAGGACAAAAGCTGGAATTTCTTTATGTTGGAATTTGTAAATAACTGGATGCTGGCTTAGGTTCCAAAGAAATGTTTAGTTCACAAAATTAACTAAATACTAAAATCAAAGTATTTAATGCTCATAAAGCTGTAAGCTAACAATCTGAATGAAAATCTTTTAGAACAGCCTCTTTGGTATCTTAATTTGACTTGAGACCAGTTTCTTCTTAATATAGTCCAAGTGTGCATAGGGGGACTTGTAGTTAATTATTCACTTCTCTCTCCTACAGTTTAAAGAAAAGTTCAAAAACCTTTTCTCATTACATTTAGGCAACTATTCGAGGAAACGCATTGTTCAACATTAACCCTAATTTGTACTCATTAAAAATAAAAAGTCACTATGAGAAAGAAGAAACAGAATTTGTTCCTTTGAAAATCTAAACAGCAAAAATCTTTCTTACTAATATGAGGATGGGTTACTAATACACTAACTTATAACATGAGTTAGCAAGATAATGATTGCACGATTTAAAAAAAAAGTTGCAGTTAATCATGATTTTAATCACACAGCTAAAAACTCAAAATTATGCAGGTACTTTCTATGGTTGGGGGGTGGGGTGCAAGTGTGGGGGAGAATTTGTGAGGCTGTGGGGGACTGCGTATGTGTGGGGGGGGTTGGAGCCCAGGGAGGGAGGCGGTCCCTGCACACCCTGGCAGGATACAGGGTACTATGGGTCAGGAGTGAGGGGCAGCAGCAGGGCTGGGGTGGGGGCTTGGGAGTGAGGGGCAGAGGCAGGGCATGGGCATATCACTGTCCCTCCCCCAGTTATATTACCCCCTGCCCCTGGTGTCCTCTTTTTTGAAACTGGAAATATGGTAACCCTACAGGAATGCAGCCTGATGGCACCTGGAGCAAAGGCAGCAGGGTACAGAGCCCCAGTCCCAGTGGACAGCCCACCTCTGCCCCATATACAAATCTGGGGAGCACATGCCTTCCTCTGGGTGTGTGCAGCAGGGAGGAGCTGTGCCCACGTCCCTGGGCGAGCTGCCCACAGCGCCGTCCCAGGACTGGCTCTGGGTCCCCACTCACCCCTGCCCCACTCCCTCCCTCACCATGTGGGCCTTAATCTGCCACTCCCTTGCCCCCCCACCCATTCCCCTCTACAGACTTACCTGCTGGGTGCTGCTCTGTACCTGCTGGTTTGCATTCCTGCCTGCATGTAAGCTGCATCTGTGTCTGCGCCTGTATCTACGCATGTTTCCCCCACTTTCCTGCTGCAGCAGCCTGGAGCCTGCAGCCGGACTGTCCTGTGGTCCTCTGCACTGTCAGCGCTGCTCTGCTGGGCAACTCAAGAGTCAGTGGTGACAGTGGCGGAGCAGAGCCCGGGTGCAGGCTCCAAAACCATGTGTGTGATTAACACATTAAAAAAAATAACATGTTAACTGGTTCTTATGTGAATTGCACACTTTCATGGTGATTAATTGACAGCTCTAGATTTTATATGACGTTTCATCTATCTGCAGGACCCAAAAAAATCTTAATCTTTGACTTCTCGCAGCTAATTGAAATGGATGATTTATTGCTGTAAAAATTCCAATAGGAAGTAAGTGGGTTTATTCATAGCTATTCTTGGAATAAAATTGAAGAGTGGGTAGGTTTTACTCATTCATATTTGTAAAAGTGCCTGTAACAACACTTTAGGTATAGAAAAATAATTTCATGTACAATCAAAAATCATTTGGACAAAATGATGATAAATGGACTTCCTAACCCATCAAAATTAACTGCTTTTACTGCCTCCAATGCTAATTGGTCTCCTTTCCTTCATTCTGGAAAAAATCTTGGAGGTAAATTAGCTTTGAGATGCATACCAAAGATGATCAAATCTAATCTGCGTCAGTCTGAACAGGGAGGAGAGTTCAATAGCTTGTGAAAGCCTCTTGTCACCAGGACACCTTTAGTTTGAAACCTCAGAAAGTTGCCACTGTAACACTAATAGAAAGGCAGAAACAGCTCTTCAAATAATTAGGGCCCAAACTTTTTAGCCCTTTAAAACCCCCAGTCAGTAGCTTAAAATACAGTTCATGCAAGTCATAAAACTGTAAAATGCTCATTCCTGGAAATGTGTAAGCAGGTAGTCTCGTTCTTGCATCAGTTGCATATCATGAACGTCCTTAAAATGTAGCCCTATAAGAAGTGGTGTTGGTTGTAGCCATGTTGGCCTAAGGACATGGGTCTAAGGCTTCTGTTCTACTGTGGAGAACACATAACACCAACAGACTTTCCCTATGCCTGAAGAAGGGTGCTTGTGCCCAAAAGCTTGCAAAGAAAACTTTTTCCAACTCTTAGTTGGTCTAATAAAAGATACCACATTTACCCAAAGAACCTCATTGCTCTATAATAAGCACTGGTAATCCATCCTAAAACTCTTCTGCAGTTAGCCTTGACAGTGGCTGCGTAGAGACATTACATTTCATAGATTTCATAGACATCTATGGAAGGGAAGGGACCTCGGGAGATCATTGAGTCCAGCCCCCTGCCCAAAGGGCAGGAAGTCAGCTGGGGTCATAGGATCCCAGCAAGATAAGCATCC
>NW_017728917.1:8286315-8297424 GCF_001723895.1 Crocodylus porosus
CTTACCTTTAGGGGAAAGGTGGAGCCCATCCCATCCCAGCATGTCTCTCGTCGTGATGTGCCGGTCATGGCTGAGGAAGCCAAAGCCCTCCTCAAAGCACCATTCCTGCAGCCGCCAGTTGGTCTCTGCGATGCACGTTTCATGCTGTCTGCCTCATCCACTCACTGGCAGGATAGAAGGGAAAACCACCTGTGCGCCCATCTCCTTCAGCACCTTTATGGTCCTTATTTACTTTTAAATTTAGGTTTTTTGTTAATGCGTGTACTGCCAAAACATATGGATGGTTTTGATTTTCATATTGTGGTTGTAGGCTGGTCATTTTATGGCAAAGTGTATAAATATTCAAAGCTTTTGGATTGCAGAATTCTGACCCTTTTAATTGGAAAGGCAAGTCCTGGCACATGCTACTGTTTGATGGAAATTCTTCTGGGATTATTTTTTAATGCAACCTTTTTGGACTCTAGCCATCCCTCCATAACTTTTGTGAATTATGAGCCCAATTTCAAAAAGTAATTTATACATTTATATATTATAATGCTTGCTTCCTTCCATGAGGGGCTAGGTCAGCCAGGTAGGGACAAACTTGAGCCTGTGCTTATCTCTTAACTCCTCACACCTTGCTACACCCTTTAAAGAATCTTGCCAGATCATCCTTGTTGAGAATCACTCTTATAATGGCCACACAAAAAAAGCGTGTATGGCCCAAAAGACTGGCCCAGAAAGAGCCAGGCTTTTGCTCACTGCTGGCATGACTAGGTAGGGTGATGGACTATGAATCACTTACTTTATTATTTTTAAATAGCTAAAAATAGTTGTGGAAGCACTGATTATCCAAGTCATATTGGAACAAGCAGAGCCTGAATCCCAGAATTTGTAAACTCTGGTTCTAAACTTATATAAAGTGAAATGTCAATCAGGATCCCTGACAGGCAGATATAATGTAGTAAGGCAGATAAGACAAATCTCAGCCTACTTATTGTGATAACTAGACAATTTACCAGCAGTGTCTTTTTCCCAGTATGCTTCTTCCGTTGTTTTCAAAGGAGAAAACAGATATTACCCTTTTCATAATCCATTCTCTTACTCTGCATTTTAAAAGGAAAAGCAGGATATATACCCCCTAAAAAGAAGAAACTATAGGCTCCATGGTGTCCGTGTGAGATTTAATGAGGAAGGTCCCCCCCTACTTTGGTCAGAAGATTTCTGGTTGCTAGAAGCAGAGTTCAGAATAGTCGTGCCGTTTAAATTTTCATTCTGCTTTTTGTGTAACTTCAATTTTGGATGTCCTAATAGATGGGATCTCCATTGTAATCAGTTCTGTAACTACTTTGTTGAAAATCTGCTTTTATATTTTTTTCCTTTGCTTACTCTGTAGCCTGTTTAGGTTAGGACTTAATATTTTCTAAAAATGTATATCCTATTGTCTGAGGAACGTTTCTGAAGTGGTCTCTAGCTGTGCAAAGCTATTAAGTTTCCACTCCCATGTTTCTCAGGGATTCCTTCTGCCATACACATTTTCATACAGTCCTACAGCACGTAATCTATATGCACCAAACACAAAAGATATAAGTATTGATTTCTTAATATAAAATCATTGAGCTTCATGCTGAAAAGTTCCCAAGGTCTCTCCCCTTCCTTAAGCATACTGAATGCAGCATCACTCTTCTCTCTCAAAAGCAAAAGGAACCTTTTTAAATTTGTGAAGCTATTTCTTTTTAGATAAGGTTCCTTACAGAGCAGAATGAGTATTTTTAGTGAATCTTTTTCTACAGCTTACTTTCCTACCTCCTTAATGATGGCAGACTAGCTTTTCTAATGGTAAATCTACAGTTGTTCTCTCTTACAATATGCATTTTGGTTTAGATACTCTTTTGACTTTTGTCATGTTAATGTTTCTTGCGAGTGTGTTCCTCAATCTGTACATTGGTGTGTAGATGTGGGTGGTGAATATGGAAATGTAATAATTGATAAAAGGGAAGATGAGGCAATATTACAAAAAAAAAGGGGGGGTGGACGGGGGAAGAGGCAAGCAATTTAGGATTTCATAAAACAGGTCTACTTGGCATGAAAGAATTAAAGATTGAAATAAGTTCTGCAACCGAGATGTTAAAATCTTTGCTATAGTGCCAACATATTGTAAACGTACATAAATTTCTTTTGAAGTGGAAAATAGCATATTTTATCCTTTTTGTCGAAGTGATTATTGCCTTCCTCATTCACATGTTATTAGGTATAAAATGTTATCAATAGTACTTACTCTTGTATGCCACTTTCCTTTTCCCACCCATCTCACAACCTAATCAAATAAATTCACATTTCCATTTCCACTTCTGAAGATAACTGATGCATATAATGAACAACTAAAGCTCAGTTTATGCTGAAGTTACAAGAGTCAAGGAAACTGGTTTTAGCATAGGTGTTCCCTGGTCTTGTTACAACATTGTCAGGCGTTCAAAAATAGATGGGACCAAAAATGTTATGTCCAATTATAGCCCATCAGTAAAATTTCTATTTATATAACAAAGCCATATGGAAATAAGCGGTCCACAGGACTTGGCTATTTCAGGGTTGACAAGATCTTAAGTTGTGCGTGTATGTGTGTATTGTTGTAGATATAGTATTTCTTCACTTGATTGAGAAGCTTGTAGTTGTATTGCGAATAGACAAAGTACAATGTTGTGCTCTTGATTTAAAAGAGAAAATGAAAAATAGTATTAAGCTCTCACTCGCTCCTTTATTCTCTCTAAGAGAATAAATATACTTCTCGGCTGAACATATGTATCAAACTTCTGTTTATATATGAATAAAAGAGATCAATTTATCATCTGTAAGTTACTACTTAAAAGTTTTTTTGTTAAGGCTATTTTAAACAGTTTAAGTTGTATTAGAAGAATATAGGTTGTCTTGAAGTAAGATATTTCTGTACTGTGTTTAAGCACTAATATTTTTCCCTGTTATGTTCCAGATCATGCTCTGTAGTTGTCTAGTTACCTTATTCTGCTGATGCTTTGTTTAGCATGCTGTGTGCAGGTCTGATGTCTTTCTCAGATGCATGTGAACAACTGCTTTTACGTCAGCAGTGTTGCATAATGATATATATAGAGAGAGAGAGAGAGAGAGAATTCGTGCACACTGCTATTCACTTTCTGATCTTTACAAAAGATTTTATGATTACAGCAAATAAGCTTGATACCATGCATGAAAGAACAAGTGTTCAGACTCTGCAACTTCATACATGGTTCAGTAACATAAAACTCCTGATTTTAGATTTGAAAACTCCAGATTTTGAGTGAACAATTTGCTGTTTGGATTAATATTTTTTAAGCAGGGGTGTCAAATGTGGCTTATGGGTTGGATCTGGCCCATGGGTCTCTGGACCAGCCCCACACACTGCATGGGGGATGTACTGGCCCCAGTCCCTGTGCTACACATGGGATGCAGGCTGGACCAGGTACTGCTCCTGCTGCACACAGCACAGGAGACACCCATGCCAGACCAGCTTGGTACACTGGTTCCAGGGCCAGTGCAGATCAGGCTGTGCCAGAGCCAGGTCACAGGGCTGGTCCAGTATGCGTGGCACATGCTGCATACAGTGGAAGGCTGGACCTGGAGCTGTGGATACTGCACACAGCATGGTGCTGGTCCCAATCTGGCCTGCAGACTGGCCCAGCCAGTTTGACACTCCTGTCTTAAAGGGTTGCTTTCTATCTTTCTGTCGCAGCGTGTCCGTCTCAGAAGTGCGCTCCTTTCTGTGTCATGATCTTGGCAGTGAACGTTTCTGTAATTTACGACTGTGGTTCTTTGTCTCCCCCTCTTCCTTTATGTAAATATAAGCACTCGCATGATTATTAAAATATTTCTACACTTTGAGTTTGCGCTGCACTGCATAGAAGCAGCCCTTGCTCTCTTCAGAGGGTAGTGCTGCCCTATCAGAGGTCTTTGTATTGCATTAAAGCTAGAAATTGAAAGAATTTATACAGAATGCTTAATATTTTGCTTACATAAGGCTTTGGACCCCATGCAATTTCATTTGCTGTTATTTTCATTCCTATATTAATAGAGTTGCTCTAAGGTAAGGACCATTATAGTTAGATCCAAGTTCCTGAGAAGTGCACAAGTCCCTTAAGACTTTCTGTGCTTCCTGGGTATCAAGTGAGCCAGTAATGGTACCTAGAAGAATCATTCCCTTCTCTCTCTGGAAGGTGGAAGTAAGGAAGTTGCTCTGTGCTGTTCTTCTGAGTTTGGTAAAAGCAGTAGCTGTGAATAGCAGACACAAGAGTCATGGATCTGAGCATCCCAATGGATGAGCTTTTGACAGAGGAAATATATTGTGGGCAAGGAAGAAAATCTGTACTGGAAAGATTTTTCAGTCCTCAAAAATGTGCAACTATTACAGCCATCAGGAATTAGTCACGTGCACTATGAGAGGCCTTTGCAAAGGATCTTAGTGGCTTTGCCACTAAATTGTCTTTCAGAAAAACCAAAAGAAAACACCTCAACCCCAGCTAATGCAGTGCCTAAGGGTAGAGCTTTACCGTCATAAAAACGACATTTGTACTGGTCTCGATAAAAGACAGTAAAGAGAGCATTTATTTACCCATGCACGCAGTAATCAGTTTTAAAGACTTAGATGCTAAAACTGCTCTGAAGAGGTGAATATATATCTGTGTGCTGGTCATGCCTGAAGGTATCTGCTCGCAGGATCTGAACTGTAATGCATCCATGGCCTCCAGAACTAAATTTGATACTTGCACAGCCACAGTTTTCAAAACATCGTTGAGCTGAGCTTGGCTGTTTCTGTTTTAGCTGTTATTTCTCTAGTTAACTGTCTTATAAAAGCAGAGGATTTTGTGCTTTTGTGCCCAGGGTAAACCAAGAAAGGTTTGAACCTGATGGTTATGTCCTTATGTAGGCAGACCATTATTTTGATCAGTGGGAGTTGTCCCAAGGAATGACTCAGTCTCAGCAGTTGGCCTGCAGAATTTTAATTTTTAGATGCCATCTTCAGGATTTGTTATTTTAATGCTCACAAATTGGTAGTATTGCAGGAGTGTCATGTGTTCAGAAACCTGTATACTTTTTGAAGTTCTAAATCTTTTTAAAGATTAGTTGTTTTTGATTTTGGGTACCTGGCCTTGAAGCTGCTCTAGAATAAGTATTTAGTCAATAAGCCATTAGCTGATATGTTCCCTTTTGGAAGAGGCCAAAACGAAGTAAAGGAGATGAGTATCCAATTTGCCAAGCTGGGCCCCAGTGGAATTCCTTCCAGGCTTCAAAGTCATCTCTGCAGCAAGGGAAGCGAGGGGGAGAGATGCAGACGGTCAAAAACAGGATTTTCTTTTCCTCTGAGCCTCTCAGTTGCCGTTCTTTAGGGATGGAAGAGAGCAAAGTAGAATCCAGATGCACCAGCCAGTCTGCTTGTACAACACATGCGTCAGCGGGAGCCAAACTTTTTGGCACTTGTACCATAAGTTAGCCCCATGCCACTCTGATCCCCTCCCCTTCTTGATATGCTCTGCTTTCTACTCCGTCTTGTTCTCCCTACTTAATCTACTGTTCTTTTTCGTGCCCTGTGCTTCCTACCTCATCTGCTGCTTGGCTTTCTGCTACATGCTTTATCTGCCTCTGTGTGCCGCCTGTACCGTCCCTGATCTGCCAGATGCCGCACAAACAGTTGGTGGCACGTGTGCTTCAGGTGGCCACCTCTGAGGTGCATCATGCTTTTCTGTATCGTAACCATCCTGCTTTGGCAGTTTCAAGTCCTCTTATGGCGTTATTTATTTTGTTTCATGCTGTTTGGCTGAAGAGTGCAATCCTAAAAACTGCCTCCTTTCTGTTATTAAAAAGAAGATACGGGCGACCCTCGCCATTCACAGGGGATATGTTCTCATATCCCCTGCAAATGGCGAAATCCCCTAATAAGGCACCGTGTTCATGAACGCAGTGCCTCCGCCGGCTACGGGTGGGCAGAGCTTTGGCAGTGGTGGCAGGAGCCCAGTGGCAGCGAGCACGGAGCTCCTGTAAGTGTACGCAGTGTATTTAAAATGCGGGTTTGGCACTCGCAAATATTTGAAACTACAAATGCCAAACCCACGAATAGCAAAGGTTTCTTGTATTTCCTATGTGGCTTTTGTTTAGCTTCTACTGCTGAAATAACCCATTGCTCTAACTAGTCCCAAGGAAATAACCTGCTCTTGCACCCTCTTGCCTTCTGATGACATTGCTAATCCTTACTTCCACTTAGGGAACACCATCTTGACTAAAGTCCTGCCTAGCACAAGGCCTGCATTTGTGCGTGCTTGCTTGCCTTTTTTGTCTTGGTTTTCTGAGCACTATATTTGCTGTCTTGCACATCTGTTTGACTCAAGTGCTGGCTGCCTAGAATGTCACTGCCATATTAACTGGGCATAACTGTGTCCTCTGATGTAAGACCAAGCTCTCTGCCTACACTCGAGAGCATCAGATGTGATGGCTGTAAAACGTGTTTGACAGGTAGTGCTGGCTGCTGATGTGTAGCTTATCTCGGTTTTCAAGTGACCAGGGTTCCCTAGACTGGCCATCTTCTCCTGTGGCACAAGACTGGCCGTTGGCAGCATGAGGATTTGTTGGGCTGTACATGGCTGTTGGGTATTAATAGAACTTACCTCTTAGCTTTTTGTTTTTGACTTGTCATATTTCAGTCATCCCAAATGGTACTAGCACCATCACAACCACTGAATAGTTACTGCAAGGTGTGTTTCTCTTGCCAGGTACTTCTAACAAGTTCTGCAAAAAAAAAAAAAAAAAAAAAATCTGCTGCCCCTGTGCCATATGGGTGAGAATAGACTAGATGCTGCTTTCTGCCAGATGTTCTGTGCCTGGCCAGTTTCCAGTAGCCCTCTGCACTGCCAAGGGGAAAACCTGCTGGGAGACTTGTAGATATTCCTTGGAAATCTCACCTTGTTTGGTTGCTTTAGGAGGACTCTGACTAGATTGCGGGAAGAGGCAGAGCATCCCAGTTAACTCCATACTTGCTGTATGGAGTTTTTGTTTGAATGTAGCCATGTGAAGTCTTGTGGCCTTTCTGTTTAAAGGTTTTTCAGGGGATGCTCTGTGATTTATTAACAGTATTAGACATGAGCCAGAAATAGTTAGTTTTGTACTCTGTCTAGTTCATTTAGCCCTTCTTGGTAGAAGAAATGTCATTTGTAGCTGGGAAGCTTGTCTGAGTAAAGACTGCAGATAGCTTATTGAACCACTAGTGTATTTTCCTTGACACTGTCTTAGTCACAAAATTTTGAGAGGAGGCTGGCTCTGTTTTGGTTTCAGCAGTCAAATGGTTGTTGAAAGTCCATTAAAGCTCAGTGTTCTTTCTGTCTCAGCAAGATTTGGCCCCAAAGTGGTTCATCTTCGTTTCTGAGGCCATGTTCTTTCTGTAGTCTGTTTTTGTAGATCTTGAATGTCAAATGTCCAGAAGGATTTGGAACACAGTGGGGTATTAAACTAGTGCAGAGGGATCCTTCTGTACTGTGGTAGCCCACTGCTCTGCAATAGATTAATTTACTGTATTCCAAGGGGAAATATGGCCTAGCCCTATCACCACTCTCTCCCTCCCAAAATCTTTGTCCTTATTGTAGCTTGAGTATCAACAGCTCCCTAATCAATGGGGTTTTTTTCTTTTGCTTTTTCAGTAGGTTTGGTCCTCCTCGCTTGAGCATTTTTCTTCCCTTTTCCCCAAATTTGCTAGAAATCCAAATAAATGATAGTTCCTTTAAACTATGAAATGCCATTTTAAAAATTATTTAATCTCTTCTCCCAGGCAGGTCTTTTCCTTTTACCCATCCCAGCCTTTGCCTGCTGCTCCCCCTTTTACTATGCACACAATTTCAGATTTCTGCTGCAGTTTTCACCTTTTTGTGGAGTAGAGGAGGCACGTGAGATTGGTGGAGCACTGCAAGAATTATGTCCCTGACCAGCCTGGAGGCTGCAACACCGAATAGATGGTGCTTTCTAGTAAACAAGCAGGGGAAATGTTTAACCTGCCCCATCCCCGTTTTTTCTGTGGGGATTTTTATTCCAGTTTATGGCATCTTTTGAAGTTACAAGTAAGGGTATTTTCAAATGCAAATGTGATTTCCTACCCCCTAGGTTGATACTGCCCCTTTTTAAAGGAGTTTTATATTTTACTGGGAAGTGCAGCAGTCCAGACTTTGGCAGAAAGTGTGGGTTGGGAAGGTTGTAAATATAGTATGTTATTATCAGTTCCCCAGTCATTAAAGTTGTAGCAGAGCTCCACACCTGGCTACCATCATAAGGAGCAAATCGAAAGTCTGGGAAGTAGATCACCTTATTTGAAGCATGTCTGACATTGGTAGTCTGTATCCTTGATGTATCTCTTGGTTAGACAAAGTGCATGAGCACAAATGGTAAGAGTTTCTGATCTAACTCGTTATATAAAACAGCAAATAATTTAAAGTTTGTCACTGCAGAAAAAGCAGCTTCAAGCAGTCAGGTCAGTCATATAGGGAGACAGCATCATCCCCCTTTCTCCAAGGATTTGGCAACTCTTTGTTGTGCGGTCTTTTTAGGACAGATGATATGAAGATCAAGCAATAATGTGTAACTGTTCAGTTTTTTTTATCCAACCGTATAAACGGGTGACAAGGAAAAGTTGCAAAATTCTACTATTCCTGAAAGTTTAAAAGATCAACAGGTTGCATTTCAGGTCATCTTTGCTATTTTAGCGAGCTTTTTGTGTGACTGACTGCATTTATTTGTTTAGTAAAATCTGCCTTTTTATATACCAGCTAAATAGTTCTGCGTGTCATGTTTTATGTCCGCTACCTGCTATGCAGTCAAGCGGTAGGATCATCTCTATAAAACATACAGAAGTGAAACTGCCCCCAATCTTCCATTAAAAACAACAAAATAGTTCAGTAGATTTACCCTTAATCCCATTTACCCTTGATTCCTCCAGGGGGAACATTTTTGAAGATGGATGATTCATTGGTAAAATGGTCTTCTGTCAAAGAAGCTTTCTTAATGTACACTGTCTTAGCAACCATTATACAGAAAAAAGCTTTCAAGGACAATTATGCTTACATTACAACTTCATTGTCTGGTGTGCAAGAGAACGTTTGTTTAAATTTCCTGGTAACCAAAGCCATGCAGCACTTGACATAGCTTTGCCTTCTTCACTTCATCTCTAAAATCCTAACTATTAAGGAGTTCAAAATGCAGCATGAGGAGGAGTTGAATTCATATTATCTGTATTCACTTCAGAAGTTAATACAGCCATGTTATAAACTGGATTAGGCTGTAAGCATGTGTTTGAAGAATTTAGGTGCAGCATGCCTGGTTTAAGCCAGTTACAGTGTGTTTTGTAATTAAGCAGAACCGCTGGAACTTGCTTTAATATAAGCACAGGAATTACCAGCAAAATCCCTTCCCTTGTTTACTGAGAGGCTTTTTTAGTTGCACAGACCTTCATGTGATGGCAGTAGGAACCGTTTGTTGTGTTGCTTCTGTTGTCTGCATGCATCATTGATCAATATAAAGGTTTTATTGGTAGATAGTATTGTCTTTCTCCACCAAAGAACCAGGAAACCACTAAGCAGCTTTTAAACTAGTTTTTGATTTAATTTCTGGTCTTACAAAGACGACACTCGCTAGCAGTCCTTAGTGTGGTGCTTTCTTTCTATTTCCAAAGTAAGTTTATGCAGCAGACTTATTAGTCTGTGAAAGCACCTACCACCATTCACAGTAGGTATCTTTTAACTGTCTTGGTTTTACTGGCACATAATATTGAGCGAAGCCAAAGAACTGACATTCTGAAGAGCGGACTAATCAGTAGCCTGGCATTATTTAAACAGGGATGCCTGGTGATTTAATGTTCCTGCGGGTATGCCTACATTGTCGTCAGAGGCATGACTGTGTAGCTGGTGCTTTAAACTTGCTAGCATAGGGCTTGGTAGCTGCAGCATCGAGATTTGTTTGCTGCCCTAATTAAATACTTGGGGTGGCCAATCTGAACGGAGCTTCTGCTAGGACTGTGCTGCAAGCAGTAATGGTACCCAAGCTAGCGAGTTTTTAAAACTGCTTTGATATGAATGCACAGCCTGCAGTTGCACTCTTGATCGTACTGTAAACCTTACCCTCTCTTAGTCCTTGGAGTGTAGGCACTGTAGATACTGCATATTAACAGTTTGTCAGGGGGTTAATGCTTACCTTGTTTTCGAGCTTTGGAACTGAAATTACTAGGCTTGCACGTTCTAGCGACAGTGTGGGAAAGACGAAGACCATGTCCATTCAAATAGTATAATAGTGTTTGGCCAAGGATTGGTTAATTGCAATACTCCTGACATGGTCCAGGCAGGCCATATGTAGCATTGGATCATCATTGTAACCAGTTTGGGGATCAAGGATGTTGCAGAGGTTCTTGGAGAGATGGTTACAGCATTAATGCATTTTATAGTGTGTTTGGCGTCCAGCTTCTGAAGCGTGGGATCCAGAGGGCCTGGATTCTTCTAATTCCATCACAAGCCAGCTTTGAAGTCCTGCTATTTCTCGAGTTGTAAAAATCGGAAGTAGTGCTGTAAAAATATTCTGTGAACTGCTTCGTTAATAGGAGGCTCAGGCCAAGCAGGAGGAACTTCAAGGTGATAACAGCTTGGATGAGGATTACAGAAGATATGAGTATATGCATTTCTAGTGAGACTGCAGAACCAGTGAACTATGTGCCGAAATGTCATTCTACTTCAGACAATAGTTTGCAATAGAAAGCTGTTGAGCAAAGAGCTTGTTTACATTGTTTCTCTTCCAATTTTCCCTTCCTGACTAACTTTTTCATAAATTTTGTTCTTGTGTTTTCTCTCTGCCCACCATCTGCCTTATGAACAGCATTACCTATCTAAGAAATCCAGTCCTGCTGCTACTGGTCACAGCAGCAACTAGGGACATCACTTTACCTGGTTTTGCCACATATTGGGCAGCAGCAGCAAGCTGCTTTAGACTTAGCTCTGCTTTTAGAGTAAGTCTGCAAGAGCATGAACACCACCCCTCCTGCATCTAGCTGAGTTGTTTGAGGGTGTCACTGTTTTCCAGGAAGAGCATCCTTTCTTTTCTTTTTTT
>NW_017728917.1:8297904-8310264 GCF_001723895.1 Crocodylus porosus
AAACTGTCATTCACTATTGTCTCCAAGTATAAAAACTAAATTTATGAAGGCTGTGGAAGAAAAGGAGCATTACGTTTGTTAGGAATACTGAAAACGATTAACAAAGTATGGGATTACCAGTGTAACTCCAATTTGCTTAGTCTGAAAATGTGCTGCTTGCAGGTATTAAGGAGGAAAATATACTCTGCACCTAGAGGAAAATATTCTTTTTTGGTTGATGGATAGATTGTAATGGTGTTTGTTGCATTTAAAATGACACATTCTTTATTAAATAATTGATAGTGGGTTTTTTTTTTCTCATTATAGAAAGCCTAGAATAAACTCACAGTTGGTGGCACAACAAGTTGCTCAGCAATATGCAACCCCACCGCCACCTAAAAAGGAAAAGAAAGAGAAAGTGGAAAAGCAAGACAAAGAAAAACCTGACAAGGAAAAAGAAATCAGTCCAAGTGTTACAAAGAAGAACAACACCAAGAAGACTAAGTAAGTGACAAGGGCAGACTAGTAAGACGCAGAGCTATTCTCTGCTGAAGCTTTAAGTAGCAATGTTGTCAGGCAGTACTGTACATTATTCAGCCAGAAACCTGCTGTTATATTTTCTCTCTTTTTTCCTTTTGCAGACCAAAGTCAGATATTGTGAAAGATCCTCCTAGTGAAGCAAACAGTATACAGTCTGGGAATACAACAACAAAGACCAGCGACTCAAATCACACTTCAAGGTAACTCTTACAGAATCAGCTGCTGTAGCTGCTGTTCTTGACGTCTCTCACTAATGAAACATCAAAACTGAATTGAATGGAAAGGTCCCAACCAGTAGTTTTGTAAAAACGGAATTAACAGACCTGGAAACAGAGTATTTGTACTTCCCCACAGAATGAGTGTGGTGAGGGCATCAGTAGTGCCTATGCACATGAACATTTCTGGAAAGAGCAGCTTCAAGTAGTGCAAATAATCATTAATAGCTGCTTGGTTCTTGCCCTCTAATAAAGGAGTCAGAATTCGGTCGGGGTGGCAGTTGTTTGGCTGCCAAACTGCAGTGTAAAAAAAATCAGTATTAAGCAGTGTTTAAATTGTCACCTATCGGCTTCTTCACATCTTCTTTCCCTCATACTCAATAACAGCGTGAGGAGTGGGCATGTTATGTTCTGGAGCCTTGCCCTTCAATACAAGCACTTCGGTTATCTGGAGAATTCGTTTTTGAATGTGTGCTTTTAAGGACTATAGGAGATCTTGCCTGAACAGAGGAAACTTTCTATCCCCTTGCCTCAGGGTGTAAAGTGGATGGTTGAAATAGATAAGTTGGATGGCAGTTGACCTGTGTGCTAGGATCCAGTCTTGCCCTCAGCTGTGTTGACATGTATTTTTTTTTTTTTTTAATATGAAGTCTTACTACTTATTTCTCAAAATCAGCAGTTACTAATCTTGGAGGCCAAATTCTGGTCTTGTTAACAACTTAAAATGATAGAGGTCATGAAAGCAGAATTTGACCACAGAGTTTGGACACCTAAATCTCACTGGAACTTGATGGCGTGTGTGTTGTCTATGTGTGCATGTGAATTGCACGCTGCAATATCTTGTCATGAAACGTAGCTGAATTGCTGTGGTTTGTGGAAAATGTGAAACTGAAACTAATGGGTCGTGTACTACTCTGGTATTAAGTTTGGTTAAACAGGGTCTCCAGTCCGCTGCATATGGATGCTAATATTACACAGTTCAATGGAATTGCTACTATATTGGAAATTCCTAAGCTATAGGAAAGCAAATGTTTGTTAATGCTAGCTATTCTTCACACGTTTGGTCCTTTGGCGCGCTTAAACTGCAGAACTAGTGAAGACTCCATTTGCTCTACTTGGCTTGGAAGATTGAGTTGACTATTGACGAGTGCTGCCTTTCTTCTCTCGAGGATTTGTGTCTTTACTGTATAAATGTGTTGCAGCGATATTCAATGTGGGATCTTGGTCATAGGAGGATTTTGAGATGCCTTGCCAGTCAGCTATCATTAAATGGTTAGGCTTTATATATATGTAACAAGTGACCTAGATTGGGTGAACTTCTTAGCAGGATTGTTCAGTCACTGTGGGGCTATTCTAATCCATTCTGTACATCATAGCAAGATTTTCTTATACCAAAATAGTTTTCGAAGGTTGTCAGGTCTGACCTAGGACATTACCCAGCATTGATGATGCAGCAGCTTTCTACCTGCAATTTTTATAGTTTTAACACTTTTGCTGCTCTAACCCTGGTTTTCTTGTTGCAGCTTCAGCTCCTGGCTGTCAGTGAGGTTCTCAACCCCAGGTCCCTTTTAAATAACTTTTTATTTGTATAGAAACACTTTATCATTTATTCGGTCTTTGTCCTTGTTCAGATCTCTCAGCCATTTTTTAGCAAGCTGGGAACTAACCCTCTCAGAAATTTTGAGAAATCTGTGTGGATCTTGGGGCATTTGTCCAAGGGGGTGGCAGGATGGTCTTTTGTCTCCAGTTGTTACTTGTTAATGTAAAGCCTGCAGCATGCTGTTTAAGGTGCAGTGCTCTCACTGTACTAGGCTCTGTAGAAAATACCAGATACTTGTGGGGACAGTGCTCCACCCTTGCAGCACGTTTAAGGGCCATTGTAAATTCCAAGTGTTCGAGAGACTCAGACCTGCTGTACTCCACATGGGCCAGTCAGTCTGTGCTGGCACCCTTCTGATCACTACCACCTTTCAACTGTGCTTGTGGCAGGAACGTGGCCATGTGCTTCTGCTAACTGTGGCCGTAGTCCGAACTTCTATCCCGTACCTGCACGATGGATTAACTGCCGGTACCAAGCGAGTAGCTGTTAATGTGCTGAAATATGTAGAAGCTTTCCCCAGCATTGAGGAGGCAGAAACCCCAGCAGTTACAAAATTGGGTCTCTCCCGCACCATTAAAGCAACCCCCAAACATGTAATGGCAAACGGTGTATTTTCCAGTTTCAACGTTTGCATGAAAATTCAGCTGTACGTTTAAATTTCATTAGTCAACCATATCTTGTCATGTAACTGAGGGGGAATCTCTATTCTGAGGTGGATCTTGAAGGACATTTCTCATTGCTCGTGCATTTTAAGCTAGGAAATCAAAGCCTATGCGTTGCAGAGCTCTGTCGTAGGCTGGTTTGTCTTCCTCTGTAGAAATGCATTTGAGATCACCAAGAGGAGAAGAGTGTGGACAGGGAGATAATCCAGGCCAGGATTTTTAGCTGTTCCTGAGCATGAGAGAAGCAAACAGGCCAGTAAAATTACAGGAAGAGCTGGGTTTCCTAGAGGAACTTGGGGCTTGGGGCAGAAAAATATATAAACTTACTACACTTCCTGGCATGCTTACCGTAGTGATGTTGGGCATGCTCAGGCTGCTAAGCCTACGCCTGAGAACTGCTGAAACCCCCGGTTATGCTGAGCTACTTGGCCTTTCTCCTCCTCCACAAGCTGGGCGATGTTAATCACTTCATCTAAGTCTGTGGTTACATGTGAAAATTTCACACACTCTTGTATGTATAGGTATACAGCACACAGGCATGTGGGTGTAGGACTTGGTATTCAAATTTACCGAGAGTAACAATGGCTTTGAAGAATGGAGTTACTTAGTGGAAAGGGAATAAATAGTAAATAGAAACAAGATTATTCCATGGCTGTTTTATCTCAGTCCAGGAAAATTTTGAGCACGTTTTAAATAAATATTATAAATGCAATGAATAAGAACATTGCTTCATGTGTTACCCGTAAAGCTACTACTTTGGAATAAGAGCATCTCAGAGGATTTGCAAGAATGTTATTATTTGCCCTCAGAAACTTTCAGTCCATCACTATTTTCCGCAGGCTGATAGTCCTAGTGCAGCTTCCCGGTGTTTCTTAAAGGATCATCGCTTGGAAGAGGCAGCCTTAGAAAGATCATCTACAGATTCCTCCCATGAATAGGCTGGGAAAAGAAAAGATCATTTTTCTTTCCTATCTTTTTGATGTTTTGAGCTAGCTTAAAATGATCAACAAGCAGACAAGAAATGGCAGGCTCGTTCTGATACCTGCTTGTCTAAAAGCTGGGGCTTGGTCTTGAATTAACCCATCTTCCCCCATATCTCTTAAGAAGGCAACTTCCCAGTGACCTGGAGAATAACCTTGGTAATTACCCTGCTTGGGAATTTTCCACTGCCTGTCATATCCTTGGTTGCAAGGGGAAGGGGTTGATTGTAAAAATGCAGATAGTCACAGACGGTATCCAGGTTGTAATAGTCATGTTTGTCTAGAGGCAAAAGGAATCAAAACTTGTGGAAGAGGTGATATCTTTTATTGGATCAACTAGGTATTTGCAAAGAAATGAGTCGCAGAAGAAACTTTATCTTCCAGTAGCTAGAGATAAGTCGTTAGACCACCTTCAGTACTTCCTCGTTCAAGTTGGCCTTTAATTCATTTCATTGTATATTTGTATCAGGTTTAGATCGAGCCTTGAAAGCATATGTGAATGTCAGTCTCTGTGCACAGCCCAGTTCCTTATTAGCCGGTTTACTAATTGCATGATAGCACAGCACACAAATTACTGAGATAATCCTGAGCTATAAATACCAATACGCTCTGCTCTCTGTGTTGTCTCCTAATGGGAAAAGAGCTAACTGAAAACTAGAATTGAATGCTCGGGGTTTTACTTCCAACAGCCTTGTTCAGGAGGGAGCATTTTGAGCTGTTTCATATGCAGGCTGGTTGGGCATCTCATTCATATAAATTGGGAACAACTGAGCAGGAAAGCCAGGTTGTCCCAGTGCCCAACTTGCTTGCAGCTGCAGAGTTTCCATATGGGAATGAAAGAGCCATGTTCAAATGCTTTCATGTGGTTTTGTATTGCAAAGTCACAGCCTTGTCTCATTATATCAGGGCACGTGATGAGATGGAGAATTTAGATAACAGTTCTTTCATCTGCCCTGTGGGGAGGGGATCCTGAGGATTTCTATGGCTCCTGTCCCCACAGCTGTCATAGCATCCTCCATTCTGTCAGAATAGGGTTGAGGGTACCTCTTTAACCTTCCAATCCTCTTGGCAGAGCTCTGCCAGGCAGCCCTTCCCCTTTAGGCATGAACATGCTCCTGCTACAACCCACACAGACTGCTACCGCAGGAGCAAAAAGCCTGCTGAGTCCTTTGCGTGCTCTGCACAGCTCCAAGCACAGGGCAGTGCTGCATTCTCTTCCAGATGTCTGAGACCTGCCTGTGCAAGTGAGCTGCCAATGCAAAAGGTTTGTCCCAAACACTGTTCCTAACAAACCTTTCCTTCTCCCCTCTTCTGTTCTTTTTTTAGACCCAGACTGAAAAATGTGGACAGAAGTACTGCACAGCAGCTGGCAGTCACAGTGGGGAACGTCACAGTGATTATCACAGACTTTAAAGAAAAGACTCGCTCCTCTTCCACATCCTCATCTACAGTGACCTCCAGTGCAGGATCAGAACAACAGAATCAGAGCAGCTCTGGCTCTGAGAGCACAGACAAGGGCTCGTCCCGCTCCTCCACACCCAAGGGGGACATGTCAGCAGTCAACGATGAATCTTTCTGAAAATTGCACATGGAGTTGTGGAAAACTATGAATCAGGGTATGAAATTCAAACACTCCACCTGCCCATGCTGTTTAAATCCTGGAGAGCCTCTTCTGTGCTTGAACATACACTTTCTTGGACATCGACCTCTTACTGATGCAACCAGGATAATTTCTGCTTGCCATGGGCATCTGGCCACCAAGGAATTTCGCACCCTGACGATTACTCTTGACACTTTTATGTATTCCATTGTTTTATATGATTTTCCTAACAATCATTTATAATTGGATGTGCTCCTGAATCTACTTTTTTATAATATCTGCTGTGCACAATTTTCCATAAACATTACAACCTTTTGTTTTTGGAGTGGGGGGGGGAGGGCAGGGGAAGGGGGCTTTATTTATTGCATTCACAAACTCCATCCTCTTTTTCAGCATATCCTTTTAAGTTCAGTTCTTCCTCCAGTTATACTCTGTACTATCAGTTTTGATATAAATTATATATAAATATATATATATATAAATAAATATATATAAAGGGTTATTTGAAACCAATACATGGAAACGCTGGTGCTTGAAACACTGTGAAGCGAAACAATGATATTGAACAGTAAAGATCTGGGACAGTCCCCTTCTGTGAAAGTGCTGAAGCTGAAATGGAACCGGTCTGAGATGGGAAGTGTATTCCTGAAGGTTTGAATCTAGATGGGACCCGAATTTTATTTTATTTTAGTTTTTTTTTTTGTTCCTTTCCCCCTCCTTCCCCACCTCCCATGCTTTGGCTGGACAAATAGTTTTGATCTTCCGTTTGTTTATTTTTTTTATATGAGTGTTGTGATTTGTTGTTGGAAGACTGCTCCAGATAGCACGCATTCCCGGTAGGATAACTCAGATTGACAAATCACAAGTTCACGTCTTGATTCAAGTGGGTGCATTCAAAACTAAGCTGAATGCCACAGTTTCATGTGTATGCCGGTAACCTGTTTATTTCACTATCTTTTTGCATAGCCAATTGCACAGAAATACAACGTTGTGTAATTTTGAATTCCATCCATTTTTCCAGACCTGCATCGATAACTGCGTTAACTTTAAAAGTCTGTGGAGTAGCTTTTTGCGTTAGGATTCGAGGCAAGAGAGAACTGTAGGGCCAGAAGCCTTTTTGGGGGGCTGATGTAAGAAATGGTTACTTGTTCCCATCTGTTGTTTCAGGGTTCTTCCTTGATCCAGCCCTTTCATGTCTGTCTCCTTCCATGCTGTTACGGGGATTATTTTGTGTCTTGAGTTGGGTTTGGATTCCAAAAGTGACTTCTGAACAGCGGATCATCCAGTGACGACGTGAGGTTTGTCAGTGTTGGGACATGTTTAGCTGTCCTGCTGTGGGAGCTAAAGTTGTGAAAAGCTTTCGGGCTGCCAAGTGAGCAACAAGTGCAGCTCAAACGGATGGCCAGTATCTCTTTCATTCTAGCTCTAAAGCTATTCAGACTGCATTTCTTGGTCTGTTAGCCTTGCTTTATAGTTTTTCTTCTAGGTGTTAGCCTGCTAGAACACTAGTTTGAAGAGGTGAAACAAATATCGTTTGCTTTATTTTTAAACTTTTGGAGCTCTCTTGGCTTTTTATCCTTATTTGTGTGGCTCCAGAGTGCTTGGCAGTAATTTCAGGCACAGAGTCTGTGGCTTTATTCAGCAGCATTGGGGTACCCTTTTTTGGGTGCCATGTTTGGAAAGAGGGCCATTTAATAGTAACCTGGTGCTAGCTTCTTTGGTTGCGAATTATTAGCTTGGCAAAAATCATTTCTGTATGTGGAGGCAACTGAGTTAAATTTTTGTTTTCAGATCAGCGTGGTTTTGAGTAGCAGACATAGGTTCCTTTCACACATACGATCAAAGTATTCTGTACTTAACTAATTCATTACAAGCTGTGCTTGAAGGTGTATGGTAAAAAGCAGGGCCTTTGCAACTGCATTTTTTATTGTGAACACCTTAACATGGACACCCCCCATTTAATTCTGCTTATATTGGAAATATAGGCTGTATTTACCTTTTTAAACAACATTTTTAAAGTATTTATTGAAGAACCAAAGGAAATCAGATGCTCCCTATGAGCATCAAGAAAATATAATAGACATAGTTTTAATACTATGAATTTCTCGATCCACATTTTAACATTAGTGGGATATTGCAAAGACATTCCTTTTCCAGTTTTTACTATTCCTTTAAGGGTCTCAGGGAGGGTAAACTGGTCAGCCATATTTATTTATTTTACTGAGATGTATTGGAATAATTTTTTAAGAGAGACTTTTTGAAGATGCCCCTGAAGTTGTATATTTTGCACTGCTTTATAAATGAACCGTAATCAGTTAGGCTTGCATGCACTTTGGCCCTGATCCAGCAAAGCCTGGAGACAAGCATTTGCTTCTCCCCCTAGTTTCAAAAAAGACTATGCTAGTGCTTAAAGTTATGCACATATTTAAGTTCTTTGCTGGATCTGGGAATTTGTGCATAAAAGCATGATGTCTACCAGGAAATTTTGTTTCATATAAAGTGAATGGACCTTGTAGATTAGTTGAAAAAGCTTTAACACACAGTAACCAGCTACTCATAGGCTACTGATTCAGTGACATCTTTTGATCTTTTTTTTTTTCTTTTTTGGTGTGCCTCCTTTATAAAATAGGATATTGTAAAGAGAGAGTGGAAAATTACTTTGCAACAAGTGAACTGTAACTCTGCATTTAGTAGAAATTGCTAGCTAAGCATTTGAACTTACCCGGGCCGCTTTCTTAGCTGTTGTGTTGTGGATTTGAAGGATAGTGTTTACTTTTACACTTAATTTCTAGAATTGATGATACCCCTAAGGCATGTATCTGGAAATGGAATTCGCTCCACGCTCTGCATTTTGAGTTTTAACCTGCTATCTGTAGGGAGCATGTTTAAAAAACAAAAAACAAAAACAAAAAAAACCAACAAAAAAACAAACAAAAAAAACCTAACAACAAAAAACACTAGTGTAGAGGATGGACCAGATATGCTTGGTATTCAGTGGCACAGAAAGCAGGTAAGTAAAGCACAGTGTTATGTTTTCAAGTTTCAACTTTTACACACACATGCGCGCGCGCACACACAAACACACATACACACACACACCCTGACACACCTACACACCAACATAGCTTGCCTGACTTGCTCAGTTTGACATAGTCATGCAAAGGAAAAAGGAAGAGTAGAAGCATTTTAACACAAAGGCTATTTATTTTGATTGGAACACATCGGTTGTTTCAAATTGGACAGATCTAAAACCTGGCAGTAGCTTCTGTGAGTTGATTTCCACTGAGATGTTTTCACCTGCCTTATCAAGATCATTCTCAGTCTACTTTTTTAAGCTACCATAAACGTAAATTATTGAAAATTTATTAATTGCTGACTATATAATAACCTTTGCTTGTATGTAACCGAAAATGGTTTTAAGAGCCAACATTTAGAGTATGACAATGGAGCTGAACAGTTTTTAATGCGCAAGCAGTTCTGTTCTTGTGTATGACTTGTAACCTTAATTTACTGTGTAAAGATGGTTACATTATTTCCTTAGCTTTGTTTGTTGGAGACAAATATAGAATGCTTGTTTAAGTATGTCAAAACATAATCTTATCTTGTGGATTTTTATGTTAATGTATTATACGAGCTCTATTTTTCATTTGCCCAGAAAGACAGCTTGTATAACGCTTTTGAAAGTTTCTCCGCTCTGTAAAGTCTTTAGAGCTGACAGTCCTGTTAGGTTTGTTTTAATCTTCATGCTAAAGTGTCAATGGTGGTTTTGTGAACTGGTCAGAAATTCACAGGTCTTAAATGTTTTCGGGAAATTTATATTGGACACTGCTCTTTGTCTAGCAAATAAAAGATGTTAATATATTCCTGTTACTGGCATGTGCACGACTGTTATTAGAAGCCACTTTATCATTTTCCTGCTTTAAATAGAAATGTCTATTTATGAATTCTGCTTGTAGTTTTTTCACAAATAAAATAGTAAAATTTAATTATATCTGAAAGCTCTCTTTTTTGGGAGACGCCAGGATTTGGACAAGGTGAGCAGCTAGTGTTATTGAAACAGCTTTTTTGTGTAGTGCACAGAATGAAAAACAGCTCGTGTCCCTAAATCCAGCAAACGCGTAAGATCGTGGCTAACTGCAGTGGGTTCCCATATATGTGAAGCCAGTGGGACTAATTGCACGAGTGAACCTTCAGATGTTTGCAGAATTTGGGTCTTAATGGCTTGGAAACAAGAGAGAGAAATGATTCCCCTCCCCCTTCCACAGTGCAAAAAGGATTTTAGCAAGAGCCCTTGGGGTTACCTAGCTAACTCCCAAGAGCAAAATGATAAAACCCTTAATTGAAAATCTACTTACATTTTTGCACTGAAAAAAATACTGGTATTTGACAAGCAGTACTGGATGTCCAGCAAAAAGCATGTTAATTATCGGACTGGTTTCAGTTTAGATTTTTTTTGCACGCAATTGAGGTGCTGTCTGTGTAACTGTACAAGAGGATTTCTAAGTTGAAAAAGTAGAAGAAAATTTATTATGCTGCTTCCAATCAACTAAACTTAAAGTCCCTGCACTTTCAGCTTGTGGAAAACTCTTAAACCAGAAAAGGCTTTGGTTCTTTTGTGGTTTCTGACTACTCTAAGCTCTCTTGGCAGTGTTTCAAAATAGTTTGTGCCAAGAATAAGAAGAAACAGGAAGGTGGTGTTGTTGAGAGCCTGAAGAATTGCTGGGCGTGTCGGAGAGACAAAGCAAATCGTGCTGGCCTCAAAGAGCTTGCAGCTCAAGGCCCCCGGTCCTGCAAGCGTCTCTAAGTAGGCAGACCCCAGAATTTGCTCTCATTTATTTTCAGGTTTGGGACTTTATACTGAGTTCTGATACAATAGTGATAGGAGGGAGATGACCTAGGTTTTGAATTACAGGATCACTTTTACTAAGGTATGTGCTCCACTTGGAGCATGTTTTTAAACCATGGCTTGCAAGCAACATGGCTCAGGTCAGGTGGGTTTTAATGAGGAAACTGAATTTGTAGCAGCTTTTATAACTCGACTGCTGACTTAAATTGTCATTTAAAGATGAGAAGATTAGTTATAAAATCAGTGTCCTTTAGGTCACTGTATAAAATAAAGATAAAACTTCTTATGCCTGTGTGCTGGTTAATTTTAAAGCTTTTTACACTGGCATTGTAAAGTGAGATAGGGATGGAAACACCAGAGGGGCACCAATGTAGTAAGAAGGACTACAAGTCTTCTAGTTCGCATAGTCTTTCTCGACATCTGTTGCAGAAGCATGAGCTCACCAGGCTGTTTGGGCACCAGCTGATAATCAGCCAAGAGCCGTGTTTTGAAAGGATTGCAACTCCCCTGATATTTAATAACTCCATACTTAGATTAGAGAAGATATGAAGGTCTAGGTTGTAATGCTTTAGAAAGATATGGGCAGACAGAGATGAGTAGAAACCCTAATCTAACTTTAAAATAACATGGGGAAGCGAATAGGGGGCACATTTGCAGTTTAAAAAAAAATGCAACTTGTTTGACTACAAAACATGAAAATGGACAGTTTCCTGGATGACTAGAACAGACTGTTATCTTAAAGCATGGTAGGAAAACTGCCATCTTAAGAACCTTGTCTCAAGCCTTGAAAGGCCAAGCCTATGCCCTGGCATCAATTAATTGCATGTGCTTAGCACTATTTCTTTTGAAGTTAACTGGCAGTTTGAATTTTTATCAGCACAAGAGATGATGGATGTAATGAATGGCAGTTTCTTTTCCAGCTGTAGTAGGATGTGCCATGTGAAATCAGGAAAAACAGTGGAAGACAGCATTTGTGTTGGATGCAGAGTAGGCAAACTTTTACAATCCCATGGAACCGTATCGGAAAAGAAACGCATGATGCTTTTGTCACTAGAAATGTAGTTCCTTCCCATGCCTCCTTGCTAGGCTGGCAAAATAACTGACGTCTTTTAATACCCTTGTGCAGCTGGCAGCCTCTTCAAAAGCGTTGGAAAGATATGATTGAGGTAATGCAGACTGCAGCGAGGCATATGTAGAAAATACTTGGGTTCCATTTAATGAAAGGAAAGTTTGTAACAGGGTAAGAGTATGATCTGCTGCCTTTTTAAATTCTTGTTTTGAACACTGCAATCTATTCTCCATGGTTTAATTGGTTGGGTATGGACAAGTTTGCTTCCAAACCAGTGAATCCAGTGCCGTCCACTGTCAATCCCATCAATGCAAATCTGTTTGCTTCATGCTAAAGGTCCCTGGTGTAATTTCACTGATAAACTTAATTGTGTTTTGTTTGTGTGTGTGTGTGTGTTTTGTGTTTTTTGTTTTTTTTTTTTTATAGCTTTTCAAGGAAATATCCTAGAGCAAGAGTTCAGAAAGAACTCCACGGGTCACTGAGGATTGGGGTTTTCCTGCCAAACTGAAGAAACTTTGTGAAACAGATGTTTGTGTTTCTGCCCGAGCCAAAAAGCAGAAAGAATTTCGGTTCAGGTTGAATGGGAATGGGAGGGGATGGTGGAAGTGGAGGGGAATGGCATTTCAGTTTGGGTTTTTACCCTGTTACCACTAAAGTTAGGCAGATTTGTAAATGGAAACAAAATGCTTTATTCTGAAAAAGTCAGAAAAAAATTAAACTCTTGACTTTACTTCCCATGCCTCCTAGCTAGGCTGGCAAAATAATTGATGTCTAATATTTTGGCTGAGCATAAATTGAAATGAATTGACATCTAGATTTAGACCACCAGAATCTGCATTTTTCAATGACTAAAACAAGGAGTTTTACTC
>NW_017728917.1:8310369-8327461 GCF_001723895.1 Crocodylus porosus
TTAGGATTTTCATTAATAGCTGAAATGCTGTATATAATTAGATGAATACATGACCTGACTTTACGGTATGCCTGATCTTTGAATGGGGCTTGGTTTGTGAACCTGCTGTCCGGATCCTTGGGTGATAACATCAGTGTCTCCCTTAGATGTACACAATACTACTCTGGTCTCTAAGTTGACTACCTGGCTGGTCCTTTTGGGAATGTGGCATTGACCCAAGCAGGAGTGGTCCAACTCCTAGCTTTTTATGTGGCTGCAATACCAGGAAGACTGGTAGCCCAAATCGAACAATCATTCTGTAATTCTTTTTGGGGGGAAGAACATCATAACAGGCTAGGGACAGGAATTACACACATGGTACAAGTGTTTGGAAACTGGTTCAAGTCTCTAACACAACAGGAGTTCAGTGCACACAAACCACTTTCAAAATGGCTGAAACTGGTTTAAGAGAAACCTGGATGGATGCAGTATCAGACTTAACTGATTTAGGTTAAACCAGTTTATTGAAGTTCTGTCCCAGATCCCCTCCAGATTCAAGTGAACTTGCAGTCCCCTGGCATCCCAGGATGCTTTGCCCCTCCCCTGCGACACCCTCCCCCCTGGCCCCCCACAGGGTGGGCGGGCTAGCCTTGGCCCAAGCTGTCTGCTCCAGCCCAGCAGGGAGGTGTGCTCTAGCGCCCCTGAGTTTCTGGCCTGGGCCACTACACGCATGTGGCTGCATTTCCAGAATCAAAAGTGAATGCCTGTCCACTTGCTTATCAGCTCAATCTGCGCAGTTTACACTAACCTGAGGATATTGAATCTATTCAGCCTTGGGCTTTTTGACGGTCTGTATTTAGCCAGGGTGTCCAAAGGTATGCGTGGAAACAGATCAAAAAAAAGTTGCTGTGATTGCCAGGACTTGGTTATGCTGTGTGCTGCCGTGGATAGTTGTCGAAAGCTAGGAAATGTATATTTACAACGTTTTTCCCTGGTTCTCGGTGTTTTGGTTTATTTCTGAAATAGTTCCGTTTGTAATTCCTACTCTTAATTTTATTTCTTTAAGTGTTGGGGAGATGAATGGATATGCCTAACCTTGTGAAGGTTTTTTTGATATATAGAAGGAATCATGCTCCAGGGATGAACTGAACCTAGCATTGATCATTCCTTTGAAGCCTGCTACTCTGTTACCATTACACCTAATATGAAGAGATCAGAGAGCCAGATGTTTACACTAAGAAATAAATTAGGGCTTTGCCTCCAGCCTGCCACCAGAAAGGTGCCTGTATAAATCAATATCACCAACAAGAAACTTGGGAAATCACAAGGCACTTAAACTTTCTGCGTCATAATGATGGCATTACACCACTTGAGACTCAGCTACGTAAGGATGAGGGAAGTCATAGCCGTAAAGAGCAGTGCCAGTACAATGCGTAGGATTTTGTTCATCAGTTTAATCTTGGTTTCAATTTGAAGGTAAAAAAAATTGTACCTTCAGGGTTGCCAGGACTTACAATTTTAACTGCAAATCTTATGCTTACCTTTTGTCTTGAAGCCCCAGATCCCCCCCACCCTGCCAAAGAAGGTCATCTCAGCTTTTTCATTTATTGCAGGAAGGTAAGTGTCTAGCTTTCCTGTGACCCAATTATCTGGTCACAGATAAGAAACCAAGAAGTAGCCTCCTCCTCCCTCCCTCCCCCCACCCCTCCCCATACTCCAAAACATTTTTTAAAAGAACCTCCTGATTTCTAAGCCAAATCTACCCATTGTTTTTGAATGCTTGGGTTTGGCAGGACTCGACCTGATTTATTGGAAAGGCTGTTCCAATGTGCCTTTTGCCCGTCTCTTAAAATGAAAACTCTTGCAAGAGGAATCTAAAATCGCCTGCTAAGCAGTAGAAAGTTCTGCCGTGAAAATCTGTATTGTTCTGCCTCCCCCTCGATTTAGGCTGACTTCATTTCCTCTTGGCGACAGGTGAGTCAGGGCATTCGAAGCCTGTAATGCTGGCAGCGTTCGCTTCAATGCTGCCTTCATTGGAGAAGTGCACATCAAAAGCTTTTCGGATGTATTAGTTGGCGGCAGCTACTAGAGCTGGCCCGAGTTGGAGAGGGGAAGTCTAGAGTGCCTGAGAGGCTGTTGGATGTGGCGTGCGAGCGCTGCAGAGAGCTCTCCCTGGGGATGGAGAATCTCTGCAGCCCAATAGGAACCCAGCCTCCTGCCGATAGTTGCACGCTGTTGCACCCAGCAAAAGAGAAGGGACCAATAATGCATCAAACCCGCTGTCTGCCTGGTGTCACGCTGTGCCTTTTATCTGCTGCAAATGGGGCTTTCCTCCGCCCTGCTGCTTCGTGCTGTCTGCCATGTGGTTTGGATTACCCTGCGTGGAGTGTGTGATTTGCTGTTTCCTTCCTTTACAGCCCGGAACGGAGCCTGGAATCGGGAGAGCCAGTGTCACCCTCCCCTGCAAGTCGGCAATCCGTGACTTAGATGGGCTGCAGACATATGCTTGGGGACAAGGGACATACGCGAGTCAGTGCAGAGATGCCACTTCTGAATTTAGCTCCGGCGTGGGTTTGCCCACCACCTGCTGACTCATCCTCGCAGCGGTAGTAGGCAAAGCATGACGGCAGATAACAATCCCACCTCTTCTGCCTGAAGGGAAACGTGAGCCGTCGCGTCTTGGATCGCTGCAACCAAACAAAATGCTTTGGCTCACTTGCTGCTTAAAGCCAGAGACTCCCAACGCGGTTTATGGTGGGGGGATGGGAGAGGGGATCCTTAGCTATTCATTAGATGAAACGAGTTTCTTTAGATGGAGCAGAGTGCAGGTTTTTCCAGCAAGAGGGATCTTGACTTTCTGGTAAGTGCTGGTAGGCACGCACCCTGGTAGCTAAATGGGACCTTTCTAGCTTTGGGCAGCTCTCGCAGGTTGGGGCTCTGACCAGTGATATCAGTTTGGAAATCAAAATCCCCAGGTTGCCACCAGGCTTGGTATTTTTTCTGTGGACCACATCCATGCCTGATCTGCAGTGGCACCAGGCATAATGCAAGCATACCATCGGGGCTGTGTCCATCTGTCCCCCCGCACCTCTCCCCGACCCACCACCTGCCACTTGATTCTGCTTTCTCAGGCAAGCTGAACCACGTAGCTCGAGCGGCGCCGGGCACCTTGTGGCTGCTAGCTCGCTGCCTGGCACACTGTAAATACAGGAGGCTGCAGCTGCTGCTTCGTTTCTGAAAACAAACAGCTTTCTCAAATCTCGTGGGTGCGCAGCAGCTTTGCCCCACAGCTCTGCGCTCCAGCGTGACAGGCCCCATCCTCATTATGCCCTGCTGGAGCCTTGCTCCAAGATTAGAGGCTTGCGGGAACATGGACATGCTCTGTTATTAGGGCGACCCCCGCGTGACTGTGAGCCCTTGCAGCCGAGCGGGCTGTCACAGCTCCCAGGCTGCTTCGGCGCTCTTATTAGAGCAGGCTGTCCTTGGGCAGCACGTCTTCCTTCTGGGGAAGGAGCTGAGAGGCTGGCAGCAATGGGTCCCTGCCACGATGGGCTGGTTACAGAGGGTGGGAGGTGGACCCCCAATCGACCGCTGAAAGAGGGAGCAGGGTTCCTGTTTCCCCGGGGCTGTTGCCATTTAAACCCCGACTGTGCTCCAGGGCTGAGAGCAGGTCCTGTAAGAGGACCCCATTGAAAGGCACTTGCAGATGCCCAGCAGACAGAGGCCTGCAGCACAGAGGGAGCGGTGTGCCGTGGGACAGGCGGCCGCCACAGCCAGCGGAGATCTGAGCGCTGCTGCAGGGGCTCCCAGTTGCGTGCGACGGCACCTGAGGCTAATGCTTTGTTAACAAAAAGCTCGAGCTGCCTGTGCCAGATGCTTGTTAATCCCCTCTTATCCAGGGGCTGGGGCTGGGGCTGCACACGGTGTTGCCGAAGCCCTCAAAGTTCCCTTCATTCATGTGCTCTTCTTCCCTACCTAGGCCTTTGAAGCTTGTAAATTTGGGCGTGAGCATTGTGACGAAGGCCCCGGGTGGGCAGGGGGCTGTCGGCACCCGGGCACGATACAGAAGACGGGGGAAAGTTCAGAAAGCCGAGGGATGTCACTCCAGCTACGTGCCCACTGCAGGGCTTGTTCTGCCTGCCAGGAAGCCAGCGGGACTGGAATGGATTTGGCCGTCGCTTTGCTCTCCGCTTTTTCAATAACAAACGTGCCTACGTGAAACCAGCAAAAGCCTGGATTGGCATTGAGGAAACGTACATCGGAAAGGTGGCCTGGAGCGGGGAATACGCGCTGCACTGATCTTGCCAGTCTGCTCCCGTGTGGTGATGATGGGTGGGCACCGGGTGCTGACAGCGATCGCATTGGGAGTCACCCTGGCACCACAGCAGAGTGAAATGACTGATGGGGAATTGCTTTGATTGCAAAAGGCGGTGAATTGTGATGACGCTTCATGGAGGAAGGGCTCGGGGGGACAAAGCTGATGCGATCCAGGGGCGGCAGGCACAGGAGGGGGGTGAGCTGAGGAGCTGCCGGAGGTTTTAGGTGCAGTCGGAGGACACTTGGCTCTGACTCGGCCATCGCTGTCAGAGGTGGGAGCTGCTTGTCTGCAGCCACCGTCCTGTGGCTTCCTGGCAGCAGGGAGACACCAGCCTGGAGCTGGCAGAGAAGCGCTTTGAGGCAGTGTGAAAGCAGCCAGGAGGGCAGGCGAGGCCAGCGCGTGCATGGCAGCCGTGCAGCCACTGCGGAGGGGGGCTGCTGCAGCGGGGGGGCGCAGCGGGCTCTGCATGCCTTGTGCTGGTTTGCCGAGGAGAGCGACTTGAGCAGACCTGCCCCTTCTCCGCACCACCCACCCGCTGAGGTGTCTGCTGGGGAGGGGAACACCACAGCACTCTCAGCCGCTGCGAGCAGAGAAGGGGCAATGTCTTCTGGCATCCCCCAGCCCTGCTGTGCGAGGATGGGTGGTTAACACGTTAGGGATAACGGGCAGAGGGAGAGCAGGGGCTTGTGGTGGGGAGGCAGCCCAGCCAGGCGTGCTCCAGGCCGTACGCTCCAGCCTGAGAGCAGAAGCTAGGGATGAGCCTGGACCAGCCTTGCCGCCAGCTTCCCAGCTTGCAGGGCGCTTGCAGTCTCGGGCAGTCTGTAAGGCAGGTATTGCCCCGTCCTCCCTGGGGCTGGGTTCTGCAAATGGCAAGGAGAGGACTGGCCTGGGGCCCTTGCCACGGCGTGGGCTTTCCACTCCCCAGACCGACTCTGTTATCTGCAAACATCACGGTTTGCTCCCTTTTCCAGGTCATTTCCCCGCAGCGAGCTGTCTGACACTTTGACCTCTTCCTGACCCGCTCGCACGAATTCCAGCGGCTTCCAAAGAGACGGGGTCTGGTTCCAGCATTGCCGTCTCCCAGGCGGCTTCATTCAGGTTGGGTTTTTATTTGTCTGCCTCGCTCCTGCTAGCAGGTCTCCGAGCCAGGTCCTGAGCCAAGAGCACGGTGAGACCAAGGACACTAACAGCAATGCGGTTCTTATGATGAACTTCATGTCCTCGGATGTAGCTAGCCAGTACCCCTGAGAGGCAAAGGCAACCCCATTTTCCAGCCCATCTAAAATCACAGACTTCTCCCACACACTTGCTCCAAAGGCTGTGTAAATATGAACCAGTTAAAGAGCAATGAGTTGAAATGAATGAGAAGGGGGTTGTGGACCATGTGGCACTGGATTAAAGGGAAAAGGATCCCCCATAGCAATGCGATGCAGTTTTCACCTGGGGTGGCAATAAGCAAAGCGAGGAGGGAGACACTAGTACACTGGTCCTCCATGTTTTGAGACATAAGGTACCCCTCAATAGGCTCAAGGTATTTCTGGGAGAAACCCAGCCCTTAGCTGTCACACTTTTTTTGACTCCAGAAATATAACATAGCAATTCTTCTGTTGCAAAGAACTCGGAAAGCCTGCAGCACGTCAGAATGGTTTTAACACTGTTGATTCCTGTTTGAAGTCTCTGAGTTTATTTTGTAAACCATGCCTGCTCACGTAGCAGTGCTAACATTGTCTGGCACCCTTGAGAGGCTCTCAAGGCTCCCCACCGTGATGCAGCACCTTGGTTGTGTCATTGCAGTAATAGGACACCGAGCCATGGAGACAAGTGGGCAAGTTTGCAACTCGGCACCAGCTCTTGCACAGCTGTGCTGAAACTGCTTTTAATGAGCAATGACATACCCAGCGATCCTAGTTGATATTCTGCCTCTCCTATCGGGTACCATCACTGGGTTTTCTGTGTGCCCTTCAACAAGTTCCCTGGGGTCTTTTGCCTTCCAGCTAGACAGAAAAGGGTGAAGGGATCTTGTTTAGTTATCCAAAGAAGAGGCAGCTAAAGCCAGAGAGGGTGGAGGTGTATGTTAGCCAGAGGTTTGTAGCTGGGGGCTTACCCAGATAATTTAGAGCCTAGAAAGCAAAGAGCTTTCTTAGCCTTAGCTGACCCAAGAAATCTTTGGAGCTAGTATGCCATTCTCAGCCATGTTCTGCCCTGGTGTATGGGGTCGGCTGGAATTAATCATTTCTTGCAGGTCACTTTGGGCAATGTCCCTCCTAAAATACTTGCCCTGTACGTGTGTCCAGTGAGAACTGCTGCATGCCACTAGAACAGCCAGCTGTGCTCACCGCTTGCATGTAGAGGTTTGGAGGGAGCATTGTACTCCTGTGCACGCCCTGGTGCTAACTGCACAGGTAGCCACAGGCAGTGTGCCATCCTAGTCGCCTTACCAGAGGAACGCAATGCTCTCAAATGAGAGGCACATGGAAAGGTAATTGCCAAGTGGACGGATACAACAAAGGCCATTTACGTGCTCCTGAAACCGCTCGCTGTCTCCAACCTGGCAGCGAGTGAGTCAGCCCTGTGCAAGTGACACCACTCAGCAGTATTAAAATACCCGGTAGCAGACTGCATTACAGTGGTAGAAATGTGATGCAGAACCTAGCTTGGCAGCTCCGTGTATGTGTAACAAGGTATACCGTGCTATTAAATGGATTATTCTTAAATAAACAGAGTTCCCTTAGCCTCAGGTCTTTCCATTAGGAGTGTGATTGAGTGAAGTGGAGGCCATATAATCTCTTGAAAAACCTCTGGTTCAAGCCAAGTCCAGATTCCTCTTGGAAATGTCCTATGGGATTGAAGAAATAATAATAATAATAATAAAAAAGCCCTGTTCTAATCAATCCTCCTATTAACTTGGCTATAGAATTCAATCCCTGTCATAGATGGCTAAAAATCCTCAAATGGTTAGAAAGGATTTAATCCTCCCAAACTCCCTGAGTGCCAGATTCCAAAATCCTTATTCTTGTTAAATAATCCCTTACTCCACAGGTAGTCCCACTGAAATCAGCATGAGTAGGAATCGCAGCCCCCTGCCCTATGTGATTAAAGTACCTTCCATTACATTAGACGCTAGTCTATCGGCTATTTCCACATGGGAAACAGTGCAGTGAAGAACAGATCTTAATGCTGTTCAATACAATTAGTCCAATAGCAATAAGGAGAAGGAAGTGTGGTAAAACTCAGGGCCTGGCAAGTAGCCCCAGTATCTACTTCAGAGCATAGGATCTTGGTGCCTCGCAGCTAGGGATCTCCTTAATTCGCAGTTTCGTGGTTTTCACGGAAACCACAAAAAATGGTGTCTGCGGTGGCTAGGAAATCAATCTGAAAAACAAACAGCATATTATTTATATAATATGCTGTTCTAGAGTGTCCCAATGTGTACCAAAATACAAAGACAAAGAGACAGTCACCATAGCCATAGAGCACGTGTTTGAGATTTACGGGGCACATCTACACATGTGCTTTAATGTGCATTGGCCTATTTTAATGGGCATTAAAGCAACCCCAAAAAAACTGTACTCCTTAGTCACTGTGCATTAAAATTGGCTAATGTGCATTAGCCTATTTCAAATGGAGGTACTAGATTCACAATGGAGGTACCTCACAATGGGGGTACTAAATTTAATGCGCATTAACTGAAGTGTGCTAATGCAAGTGTAAACATGCCCAATGTTTGCTAGTGATGTAGGCAAAGTCAAAGTGCCAGTCAGTGAACTGAAAATGTTTCAGTACCGTCTTTTAAGAAGTTAAATGCAATGCCAACACCCCTCCACCCATCAGCAGCGAGGGGCAGGGCCACCAGGAAATGCCCATGAAACCGGCTCTTTGTGCTGTGACGAAGCCACGAAAATTGCTTGGTCTCACTGCAAGTCCTCATGACTCTTATTAAAACACGTGGTAAGGAAGTATGTTTATCCCCACTTCACAGATGGGCAACTGAGGCACAGGGGGAGATCATTATGTGAAATCATGGCTTGCTAGATGATCTGTCCAAACTTGCACTGGAAGTGTGTGGTACAGCAGGGAATCAAACCCAGGCCTCCCAGGTCCTTGGTGAGCCTGCTGACCATGGGGTCCTCCTCTCTCTACCTCTTCACATTCAGAAATAGCTGCTTAAAAACCATGGCCTTCACACGCAACAGTTTTAATCCCTGGGGAGATAGCTAGGCACTATTCCCTTTAAGAGTCTCTCCTTGGGCACTGATAGCTGCACTCCTTCCAGCCCTGGGGAAGAGTGCACCAAAATCTGAGTGGCCTTTTAATGTTGCTCTGAGTTTAAAAAAAAAAAAAAAACCACTAAAAATAATGCAGTGATTAGGGAACATTAATAGCTTGTCTTAAACCCTCAAGCATCTAAATAAACAGCAGGGGCTAGCCTAATTACTGATGTGCTGACCCTGGCTTCCTGCTGCCATGTGTTCTAATGTCACAGCTAATGGACGCTGTTGGTCCTCACCCCGGCTAATAATGAGCTAACATCTCCAGCCTTTCTCATGCGCAAAAAAGCAGCAGAGCCGAGGAGTTAATAATGATACTGGGGCTATTCCACCAGACACTGTAATAGCAATAATGTGGTTTTACGTGGTCAGGGCTCTGTTTTCAGACACTTCTGAGTTTGCTAACACAAAGGACAAGAATGTGCTGTGTGTTTTAACTGGCTGTCATTGTGTGCTGTTCTTTCTTTAATTATGGCAGGGACTAGAAACTCAGTCTAGGTTTCTAGTCTCTGTCGCTGTCAACACTTGTACATGTGATGACGTACACGCGATGAAAATTTCCCTCTGTGGTTTAATGGCATCACACATTACGCGTACCTGAGTTCGGGGAGGGGTTGAGTTTGCATTGTGGCAAACGAAACTACGTTGTGATGTAGTTTAGTTTGCAATGTTGCAGACATTAGTCAGCTCACCCCCGGCCGTGGAAGAGGTGGGCTGGCTCTGTGGAAAAAAAGGATCGGGCCCCTCATGGCTGCCCTCAGCAGGCAGGATGCCTAGGGCTGCCCAGGAATGGGCTGGCTTGCCCCTGGGGCAGCGTGGGAAGGTGGCATGAGGGTGGCTGGGTTTGCTGATGGCTGAAGAAGGCAGTGGGGAAAGTACCTGTGGCGTGGGGGCTGCCTGGGCAGGCTGCTAGCTGCCCGGGTGCTGCCCCAGCTCAGAGGCACCTGATCCAGTGCTTCCAGAGCCACATGCATTGTCTCTGCCATCTTCTCATCTGGGTGTGCTGGTGACCGGAGAAGGCAGCAAGGGTGGCTCTGGAAGCCGGGGCAGGCTTGGGGAAGCATTGGATCAGGCTCCTCCGAGCTGGGGCCAGCACCTGGCCGGCTAGCAGCCCGCCAGGGCAGCCTCACACCCTGTGCACTGTTCTGGCCACCTGAGCACCCATCTGCCCTTCTGCTGCCTCCCTGCGCTGCTCCAGGGACAAGCCAGCCCGTTCCCAGGTGGCCCCAGGGGTCTTGCTGGCCATAGGAGCCTGCTGAAGGCAGGAGCAATGAGAGGTCCAAATTTCCACCTTCCCATGGCCAGGGGGCAAGCTGACAGCTTAATACCACAGATTAATACCCCACCCTGGCCAAGGGAGAGGCAGGCAGTGTTCACCAAAAAAAAAAAAAAACGGATTGGGCCCCTCATCACTTCTGCTTTCAGCAAGTGCCTGTGGACACTAGGGCAATCACATATATACAACGATGGGGGGAAAAAAAACCCCTGGGTTTGACTTAATCACTGTTTCAGTTTTGGAGCCATAGAATGCAATGGGAAGGACAAAACCTCCATCACGTGTCCAAGTACCCAGAGAGGTTTCAGGCTGCAGCTTGCTAGCCACTGAGTACCTCACAGCCGTGCCTGGATCTGGCCTGGGCATGGTATATTGGGTGCAGAGTTGATCTGATATATGGGCTGGCCCCAGCATCCCCAGCATTGCATGCTGCTCAGGAGGTTGGCCTGGGGCGCGTGTTACATGTGGCGCCTGCGCTGGACCAGCCCCAAGTGCTGGCTCCTGGGCCGGTCTGAGACAGGCCCCAAGCATCCGTGTGTACTGGAGTTGCATGCACCAGGGGCTGGCCCCATTTGGGGGCTTGTTCTGCATGTGGTATAGGGTGTGGGGCTGGCACAGACTATGTGCTCCACCACACCAGCCCTGCGTGCTGGCTCCACTGTACAGTCCTGATCCGGTCTGCAGGCTGGCCGAGCAGCCCTCAACCAGCTCACGGGACCAGATGAGTTGACACCCCTGGTATACACGTAATAAAAAGAAAGGCCCTCCCTGCCCCTTATGATCTCAGTGGGAAACAGAGTGAAGTGCAAGGTGACGGTGAGATGGTCGCACTGAGGTCCTGGCAGCAATGGGGGCAGCACTCCTGCTGCCTGGGCACTGTGCAGCATCACGGCAGAGAAACAGGGGAAAGAAAATGCCCTCCGTCCGGTCTGCACACTGTACGCCCTGCGTCTATACACACAGCTTGCACTAATGCCAGCCCAAAGGACCAGAGCCAAACTGCACCTGCTGTGCTGTGAAGGGGGACAGGTCTCAGCTCCGGCCTTGTGCTCCCTGCTGCCTTGTCATGGCCTGATCGCCTGGTGCCGAGTGCTCAGATATGCCTCTTTCTGGCAGCAGGACTTAATCAGCTCCACTTTGACTGGGTTCGTGTGCTCCCCCTTCCTGCTGCTTTCACCACAGGGGAGCGACACCATGCTCTGAGCAGCCTTCCCCTTCCTGGGGGACGCAGCAATTTGCCTCGGTGGCAGGTCACGGCAGCAGGAAGGGCATGCCATCTAGTGACACATGGCATCCCCTGGACGGCATCCATTAATTAGGCAAACGAAACAAGGGGAGAGTGCCGGGATGACCAGAAGGTCTCTGATGTGGTGCCCCCACTTTTCTGCAGGGCTGTGGCTTTAATGTGTGATCTCACACTGGGGGCAGAGAGGGAACCAACTGGATTTGCACAAGACCGCACCCAATGGGACACTGTCTGAGGGCAGAGATCTGCTCTCGTGGATTCGGCTGCAGAAGCAGGCTCTTTAGAGAGTGCTTGCCTGCCTTAGCTTGTGCTCGTTGCGTCCTACTTCTACGCGTGCTTAAGCAGCAGAGCCCAGGCTTGCGCTGTGCTGGGCAACAGCCTCCTGCTTTATTCCAGCCCTGAAATATAAATCAGAATGGGAGTGAATGATGGTGCCGTGCTGCTGCGGGGGCAACAGGGACTCCATAAATCAATCACGCGCATAAATAAAGCGTGCAACAGGCAGGCTGGAGCGCGCGACGCGTTCCTGGCAGCGGCAGTCAGTGAAAGCAGATGCTTCGCCGCTTTGTCTCCCCAGCCTGTGTTACCTGGGCTGCGCCTGGCACAGGGGTGAGAGCGAGAGAGTCCAGGCAGCTTCTCTGTTGTTGAAGAAGAAGCCGTTTGGTTTGGTTTCCACACGTTCAGAGGTGTTTGTCCAGCCTTGGTCAGGATTTACAGGACAAAGCGTGCTGACTGTGTTGGAGGACAGAGCATGCAAAGAAAACCAGTGGCACTAAGTGCTGTGCTAACGAGTCTATTCAATGAGGCGAGGGTCTATGTCAGTGTTTCTCAACCCGTGGGTCGCAAGGGTATGCGAAAGGGTTGTGAGCAAGCTTTAAAGATGGATCAATAAACTTTAAAAATGGATTCTCCTTTAAAGGAGGGAAAATGTGGGAAACCGTGGCTTTTCCTTTGCAAGTGGGCAGAGGTCCAGCCTGCAAGGGACTGTTTGGGGCCCCCTTGCCCCATCCACGCACCCCCTTCCCTGCACACTGGGGGGTTGGGAGTGAGGGGCACTGGGTTGGGACAGCTCATTGCTGCTTACAAATGGGTCCTGGTACAAAAAAGGTTGAGATCCACTGGTCTAGAGGATCTTTTGCAGGTGGGGCTGACTGCACTGGCAAAGGCCTCTGAAGGGTCTCCTATCAGCCCCCCAGGGGCTTCACCAAATGGAGGGGGGGTTGTTAGCACTCCCAGGTATCTTCCTGCTCCTCATAAAGAAGGCTGGAGCCTTTGCAGAGCAACTCTACCCCCGTGAACCGCTTCGCAGCAAGGGTGTGAAGTGCTCAAACTGGAAGTGTTAGTCAGGAGAGTGCATCTGAAAAAACCCTTTGACCTCTCGCACTTGAAAGATTTCTTGCAGCCCACGCTGTCGCTTTGGAAAGGAACCGAAGTACTTGCTTCTCTTGGCCTGCCTTCTCCCTCCCGCAGATATCCAGCGCTGGAGCACTGCCCACATCCAGGGTGCTTGTAAGACAGATAACAGACCTGCTGCTAAGTTATGTCCTTGCTAATGCCCAGTGCTGCCCTGCAGCAACCAAATCAATTAGCCACTGGTAGGGAGTCTGCCTCTCATGACTGCGAGTGGAGCTTGCGTGGCCTGGGTGGCCCTTAGCCCAACGAAAAGGGCAAAAATGGCATTTTGGCATCTTTGCTAGAGTCCGCTGGGACACGGCACGGTGCAGGGGATTTCCAGTCCATTGGCTTTTCACCACTGAAGATAGCGGCTCACCCCAGTGATGAGCTATGAAGATCACTGATTGCTGGCAGAAGATTTGGGTCTGTAGGGCCCGGATGCCATGAAAATGCAATGGTTACTCAGTGGCCTCTGTAAAATAAGCTGTCAGCAGAGTCCAGTGTCTAGTCAACCACCGTCCTCGTGATCAGATCCACCACCGCAGCCCATGCTCGCTGTAGCACTCTTGTGGGGGGTTTCTTCTCCTGGGCGATGGGATTTGCCTTTGCAGTTGCAGTCACTGCAGCGAAGCAGGAATACAGCTTCAATTCTTTCCAATTTCTACAGGCACACCTCAGACTATCTACATTCAACCCAAGCTCTGGGATTTTATTAGCTCATTTGCAATCCTGTGCTTCAGAGGGGTGAGGCTAATGCACAAAGGGATGTGCCTTCTGCCTGCAGATTTCAAAGTGCATTAGAGGTGAACAGCATCTGCATCCCTGTTTACAGGCAAGGAAACGGTACGTGAAGAGTCTGACTTGTCTCTCGCATGCACTCGTGTAAGCCAGAGCAACTCTACTGAAATCCACAGCATTTCCTCAAATTAACACATCGCCCCTGGGAGCACAGTTCTGCCATGGTTACAGTGGGATAAGCACGAGCAAAACCTGGTCTTGGGAACTTCAGCGGCTTTCCAGATCCCAGCAAAGCCAAGCCAGAGCTGAGCTGAGAACTTAGCCTTCCCAATCTCGTACCCTGGGTAAGAGCAGAAATGATTCCCGGCCTGGGCTTTTATTCCATGAGCTGTCAAGGAGCTTTTCTAAAGCCGTATTTGTGACCCAAGATCATAAAAGCCAAACAGCTAAATCAATTCAGTTATATGTACTCACATTAATACACAATCATGCGGTGCTCTGAGTAAATGCAATCTATCCACC
This sequence comes from Crocodylus porosus, assembly GCF_001723895.1. Lineage (NCBI taxonomy): Eukaryota > Metazoa > Chordata > Crocodylia > Crocodylidae > Crocodylus > Crocodylus porosus. Next base: position 8,324,112 of record NW_017728917.1, read on the forward strand.
AATTAAGTATGTTGGAAGATACAAATATATATGTGCTATTTACCCAACAGACCTTAGCAGCTCCATCTGTCAGGTTGCGGCATTATTTTGTTTCAAACATACTCATTCTGGTAGCGCAACCCAGCTATGGACTTTTGTGTAAATCCTTCTTCACAAATAATTGATCCACCAGGCCATAAAAGTTCCCTTATGGTCTGTCAAGACAAGCCGGACGCTTAACATGCATTCTAAGTCCTCATAGTAAAACCTTTATGATGTTTTTAGTAACAAGAGCTACTGCACAAAAACGCCACCTAATCTTTAAAACCCCAGCGTTTTAGCTGCTCTGCTTTTCCCTTTCAGTTGGAAGAGCACTTTTAAAGTTAAGGTCTAAAGCGCGGTCCCATTGGCCTAACTGGGTAACCTTAATTAAAAAATGACGTTACCAGTTGAGCCCTCACTGAATGTTACCGGCAAAAACCTGGCCACTTATTCTGGACCCTAAATGTGGATGTTGTTCAGATTTCTGCTTAAGCAAAGGTTGACCCAGAGCGGTGCACCATATTGTTACTCAATTACTTTCAGCAAAAAGTCTTGATATTTTTAGCTGTCAGAATGGTCTTAAATGATTGAATTCCTATATCCTCAAGGGAAAAAACCTCACATGGACTGGAAAAGGTGGCTTCCTTGAATGTAAACGCCAATGTTCAATCAAGCACAATTGCTGACACCCCCCCCCCACCCATCCAACAAAACCATTGTAGCATCTCTTGCAAGTTTGTGCCCCGGATAATGACTTAGTATTTATTGTTTTTGGAAGAGTTTTGAAAATATAACAGTGTGCTGTACAGTGAGACGTCCAGCATTCCCCTGTCTCTAATTTCCCCACCCCACGCTGAGCTGCCAAGGCTGCAATCACGGTGAGCAGAAAGCAGCGTGCAGAGGGCAAAGTGTCACGTTTAGGCCTGCCGTCATGCAGGCCATAAATCCAGGGACATGTGGATTGGCTGAGCCTAAGGAGATTGCTCCTTCAGAGATTGCTAAAATAGGACTCTGCGATATAAATCTGACCATCAGGATTTGTCCAGGATAGTGACCATTGGTAAGAGGGGAAATGATAGTTCAGTAACATAAGCAAGCAGGCAACTGCTCTGATCACTGCAGCCCTTGATGCTAGGGTGGTATTGGGCTCTGCTGAGCTACCATAGCACAGTAGGAGGAATATTGTGCTGGCAAAGCTTTCCCTCCCTTATCTAGAGCTCAGGCCTCCCATGCGGAGGGAGGTCGGGGAGGAAGAGTGTCAGCTGCCTAAGTGGCACAGGCACGTCATGTTCCCATGCCCCGTAGAGCCAGTGTCTAAGCCAGAGCAGCAAAAAGGGCTGCTTTAGTTACTTCAGGGTTACTTCCGCATAGCACTAGCCAAGAGCCTGAGAAACTAAATTATTAAACTGGGTGCAATCCTGCTCTGCTCTGAGCGCTCAGTGCAAGGGCGTGAAGCTACGGCATACGAGAGCATTACCAGAGGGCAAAAGGGGGACTCAGAGCAGACAGGGGCAAGTGTCTCCTTGGTCTTCCTTTTGCAGTCACTAGCAAGGCAATGCACGCTTGCAGTTACCGCTGCTTTTCTCTGCTTCTCCTTGCTCGCTTTGGCACAGGTGGGACTTGGGCTCCCCCCCGGTACATGCTGCTCTGGGGGGCTAGCTGAAGGGATTAGTGCTCGGGTGCCAAGTAGGCAGGCCTTCCCTGGGGACCCTCAGCGCAGCTGCTGCTCTCTGCAGCTTCAGCGTAAGCCACTTCTGCGCTCTCTGCTGCCTCCGCTCCTCTAGGCTCGTCTCCGCTCTGCGCTGAGTCTTCAAGCAGGCGATGCCAAGCCTGCTGGCCCCCGGGCCCAGGAGGCACCTAGCAGGAGACAGGACCAGAGACAAGGGAGGGGAAGGCAGAAAGTAACCACAATAACCGTCTGGCTAACTGAGGCAGAAGTAAGCACCAGCTTGTGGTTTGGCCTGGGCAGCCCTCCAGACCAGGCCTATTTGGCACAGCGCTGTCATTACCTGCCAGGAACAATGGCGTTGTGTAGTCCTCCAAATTTAATGGTATTTTAACACCCCCAAACAGCCACATAACTGTAATGCAAATGATGCTCAGCCCACTCGCCCCTTCCTTCTGGCTCTCAGCGCCGACGGCGTCCCTGCAGCTGAAGCGCTCCAAGCCGCTCTGTTGCTCCCTGGTTACCGGCAGGTGCGATGCTCAGCTCTTGCCTCTCCGGGGATCTGGGCCAGGGGAGGAGCACGCAGACTGTGGGCAGGCCCACGCTTGTCGATTCCTCGGCTGCCCCCGGGGATCCCAGCCTCCACCTTGGCCCGGCACAGATCCCTGCTCGGTTCCCCGCAGAGCGGGAGCTGTGCCCTGAAAGCACAGCAGCTAGTTTCGTATTGTTTTTAGGAGATACTTGGTGCTTTGGGTCTTTCTGTTGAACTTTGAGCAGCCCTGCCGCTAGCAGGAGAGACACTGTCGGACAGAGGAGAAAAGAGATTTGGGGTCTTTATTGCAGGAGCTCCCCCCTCCCCCTTTCCCCCCTAGGACCATCCATCTGCCATCGTTTGCCGTTAATTCTGGACCCCTGCTGCAAATCCCCTTGTCCCCCACATTGCTTCTCCCCATGTCAGATCTACCCCTCCCTGCCCCTGCACCCAGCTCCCAGGCCCCTATCTATTCTGCCCCAGCTCTGCTCTGCCAGGGATTTTGCTCCCCTCTTCCAGGCAGCCGTCAGAGGCGGGTGCAGCGAGTCCCCTGCTCTCCCTTCTAGGCCAGGTGCTGCATGGGGCAATGGCAAGGAGCCATCCCCGCTGCTCACCAAAGGGACAAGGGGTTCATAGGTTTCATAACCATTAGGGCTGCAAGGGACCTCAGAAAATCATCGAGTCCAGCCTCCCGCCCCAGGGGCAGGAAGTCAGCTGGGGTCATAGGATCCCAGCAAGGCAAGCATCCAAACTTCTCTTGTAAAGGCGTTCAAAGTAGGTGTTTGAACCACCTCTGGCGGCAGGCTATTCCAGACGTTTGGGGCTCGGACAGTAAAGAAGTTCTTCCTTATGTCCAGCCTGAAACAGGCATGAAGGAGTTTATGGCCGTTTGACCTTGTCCTCCCTCGGGGTGCTCTGGTGAACAGACGTTCCCCCAGATCCTCATGAGCACCCCAGTAAACTTATAGGTGGCCACCAGATCACCCCGAGCCTGCGCTTTTCCAGGCAAGAGTCCCATGGCTCTCAGCCTGTCGTCGTAAGGTCTGCTTTCCTGACCTCTGATCATGCGCGTGGCTCTCCTCTGGACTCTCTCAAGCTTCTCCGCATCCTTTTTGAATTGTGGGGCCCAAA
>NW_017728917.1:8327561-8339008 GCF_001723895.1 Crocodylus porosus
TCCCGAGGTGGAGAACCTTGCATTTATCAGTGTTAAACACCGTGAGGTTCTCGTCCGCCCATTTCCTGAGCCTGTCCCGGTCAGCCTGGATCGCCCGCCTGTCCTCAGGTGTGTCCGCTTCTGACTCCAATGTCCGCATCATTGATGAAGATGTTGAACAATATGGGTCCAAGGACAGAGCCTTGGGGGACCCCACTGGTCACGGCACACCACGACGATTGATTTCTGTCAGCCACCACCCTCTGGGTCTGACCACAGAGCCAATTCCCCAGCCAGCGGATCGTGGTGGACCGGAGGCCGCAGTTGGCCAGTTTTGCTAAGAGGTGATCATGGGATACTAGATGGAAAGCTTTTTTGAAGTCAAGATGTATGACATCAATCTCCTCTCCCTTGTCCAGGTGATAGATCACCTGGTCATAAAAGGAAATGAGATTGGTCAAGTAAGACGTACCCGCAACAAACCCGTGCTGGCTGTCCCTCAGGATGTTGGTGTTGGCCAGTCCATTAAGATGGCCTCTTTGATAATCTTTTCTAAGACCTTCCCTGGGATAGAGGTCAGGCTGATGGGCCTGCAGTTTGCCGGATCCACTTTCCTCCCTTTCTTGAAGATAGGCACCACTTTGGCCTTCTTTCAGTCATCGGGCACTTCACCAGAGCGCCAGGAGCTCTCAAAGACCCTTGCCAGGGGCTGGGCTATGATGCTTTCCAGCTCCTTGAGTACCCTGGGGTGTAACCCATCGGGGTCGGCTGACTTGAAGGTGTCCAGCCTGTCGAGGTGTTCCTTCACAAGGTCAGCTTTGATGGCCCTCACCCAGGCCTCCCTGTCCCATAATGGGCAGGGTTGTCCCACGGGACTGGTGAAAGACCAATGCAAAGTACCCATTTAATAGGTTGGCTTTTTCCTGGGTGTCAGTTGTCTGTTGCCCCATCTGGTTTAGCAGGGGTCCAATGTAGCCATTGCTTTTCCTTCAGCTCCCAGATATCTAAAAAAGGACTTTTTATTGTTCTTGAAACTTGTAGCTAGTTGGCGTTCAGTCGCAGCCTTGGCTTTCCTGGTTTGCTCCCTGCAAGTCCGGACCAGCGCGGAGTTACTCCTCCTTGGAGGTGGAGCCCATCTTCCATCCTTTGTAGGTCTTTCTTCTCAGACGCAGGAGGACCGCCAGTTCCCTGGAGAGCCAAGGGGGCTGCTGTGCCCTCCTGCTGCCTTTCCTCCGAGACGGGATGGACTTTGCTTGAGCATCTAGGATTGCTCCCTTGAGGAGCAACCACTTGTCCTGAACTCCCCTCCCCTTGGGGTTGTGGTCCCTTAGGGCCTCACTGACAAGCCTCCTGAGCTTGTCAAAGTCAGCTTTCCTGAAGTCAAGGACTTCTGTATTGCTGACTGACTTGCCGGCTTTACAGCGGATGGTGAAGGTGATCAGCTCGTGGTTGCAGTCACCCAGCTTCCCTTTGATCATTAGGTTGCTGATTAGGTCGTCCCCTGTTGCCAGCACCAGGTCGAGCAGCGCTTTGCCTCTCGTCGGCCTGTCAACTTCTTGCGTCAGATAGAGGTCGTCTACGCACGAGGGGAAGCTTTGCGACTGTTTGGATTTGGCCGAGTGCTGCTCCCACGAGATGTCCGAGTCGTTGAAGTCTCCCATGACAACTCTGCACCGGGAGCATGCAGCCTCGGCCAATTCCCTGGCGAACTCCTGCTCGAGCTCTTGGGTAGGGGGTCTGTAGTAGACCCCCACCATAGTATCCCCCGTGCCATGTTCCCCACGGATTTTAACCCAGAGGGTCTCCAGTCGTCCACCCTGGGTGCCAATGTCGGCTTGCAGGGATGCATAGCTTTCCTTGACATAGAAAGCTACACCCCCACCCCTTTTATCCACTCAATCCCTCCTGTACAGGGTATAGCCGTCTATACCTGCGGCCCAGTCATAGGTGGAGTCCCACCAGGTCTCCGTTATCCCTATGACATCGTAATTATTTGTGTCAAGCAGGAGGACGGGTTCCTCCTGCTTATTCCCCAAGCTCCTGGCATTTGCGTACAGGCAGGCGAGTGTCCCCTTGGGGGCCCTTGCTTTGCCCACAGATTGTACCAGGGCTGGGGCAGCGGTGGGCTCCCTTAAGCACCTTGGTCCGCCTTGGGTTGAGGTGCTTTGGGCCGTCATAGAGGAGTTGGGGTTGAGGCGGGAGAGGAGAGCGCGCTACCCGATTCCCTAGGGCCCTGATTGGCTGCTTGTAACCCAGGGGGCGAGCAAAGTGGCAGACAGCCAATCGGGGGGCGGTTCTCATGCAATAACGGGACTGAAGATGCCCGTGTCATCAGGACCTTGGTGCTAGTCCCAAGCATGCACAAGAGCTGGCAGCAGGGGCATCCTGGCAGCAGGTATGGGCATCCCAGGCTGCATCTCCCATGCCACATCCCTGCCCCACACCCGTCCCCACCCTCTGGAGCCAGGCCCTGGCCGAAGGAGCTGGGAGGAACAGCACAGCTGAAGCAGAGGGGCCAGGGGTCAGTGAGGCAGACTGGGGTGATTTGAGAGGGGGTGCAAGGAAGCAGATCTGCCACTTCCACAAGGCAGGTGAGACTAGGTTGAACCATTTCCTAAGTAGGAGACTTTGGATGCATTGCCCAGAGGGAAATTCATACCATATAATGCCCCATTTGCAGAGGTTTTCCCATGAGGGGACAAGGGTTGGCCTCAGGCTTTGCTCTCAATTACCTTGGTGTCTGCCTGGGATTTATTAGGCTCCTCGACTAGGACAGCACCGAAGGGCTGAAGCCACTCCATGGACTTCAGCCTTGCGCGGAGAACAGCGTTTACCCATCTCGGCGCAGGGAACGACGCTAATGGATGAGCCGCTGCAGAGCCCCGTGAGAAGGCAGAGATTGTGCGTGCTCTGGGGAGCTGGAGGGAGGAACTGCTGCTGTCGATCTGTTAATTAAGATTAATGTGCTGGCTGATAAGGATGACTCTGCGCCAATTGCTATTATGAGCCAAGATCCCGTAAGGCAGCAAACAGCACTTACTTACCTCTTCCAGGCTCACAGGCCTGCATGTGGCTTCGCCTGAGCTTTGCAGCAAAAAAACCAAGGTGCTGCCTGGTTTCTGAAGCATTTTCCTTGCTGAAGGAGCCAGGGCCGTTGCTTCATGCACAGTAGCTCGCTCTTACAATCGCTTGAGAAGGGGGAAGGGTGTATTTTAGATTCAGGCAGCTTGCCTTTCGCGTGGCTTGACGAAATCAGCATTCAGACTTTCCTGAGAAATCTTGAGCAATATGGTCTCCCTTTGCAAGCCGGGGACTCTCCTGCTTTCCCTACAGAGCATCTCAGAAGAGGAAGGCTGCCCCAGGACAGATGCACGGGACTTTTATTTTAGTTTGGTATAATGTGCCGGTTCCTTTAAAGGGCACTGTGAGAGGCTTTGAGTCTGTGCGTTGCCCTGGCACCTGTGTAAATCAGGAGTGGTAAAGAGTGAATTTATTAGGACAGCTCACCTGCCCAAGGCAGGCACAGGCCTAAGCAATGTGATCCTTCTCCTCCCATGGCATCTGTCAAGTACAGCCTTGCTCTTACACAGCTGCAGTGCAGTGCAATTAAATGAGCTGGGACTGCCGCTGAAGCCAGTGGGATTGCTCCTATGCTTGAAGTTCAGCACAGGTCAAGACCCTGGGGAATAAGGCCCTAGAAGAGGGTGCTGGCCACTGTGCCCCTGCTAACAGGGTGGGTACATTATTTTTCACCTCACGGACTCCACGGAGAGGAGCCAGGGCTCATTCCTTTGGCCTCTGCTGATATCACACGGTACCATAAGAGCTCTTTTATTTTTCATGTGTCTTGTGATGGTGGGAATCAGGAATGGAAATTGGTGTGGTTGCTAGCCGAGTAGCCGGCTCCGGCTGAAAGCGGTGTGCTCCTTTCAGCGTCCAGCCATCACCTCTTCCTACTTTTGAAAGAGTCCAGCCCCCCCAATTTGGTGCCGTCTCCAGAAAGGCTTGCTTAGGTCTGGCTACTCCTATGGTTTCTTCCCTCCCTAGTGCAGTGGTTCCCAAACTGTGGGTGGTGACCCCAAATGGGGTTGCAACATCAGTGGATGGGGTCGTGATAAACAGGGATCCAGGTTTTCTGTTTGCTGCAGAAAAAGGTGGAAAACCATGGATTTTCTCCTTTTAACGGCGAAAAACGCAGGTTTTCTCCTTTAAAGGAGCAAAACATGGGAAAGCGGGCATTTTCTCTTGCAGGCGGGCAGAGTTCCAGCCTGCAAGGGGCTGTTTAGGGCTGGGGGGCAGGGAAGGGCAATCAGAGGCAAGGGGCACCATGTGTATGTGCTCCCGCAGCTCCCTCCAGGTAGATGTATGGGTGTGCACAGGTGATATGGCAGGGAGGAGGGTCCACAGGTGATGCAGTGGAGGGGCAGGGGGGCTAAGGTGATAGGGCAGGGGGGCATGCATGTGCCGCCTGAGACTTCTGCCCCCACAGTGGGCCACGGGGTTGCAGCCAGGCCAGACCAGCTCCAAGCAGGAACTGCCTCCGTGGCCCAGCGGGCAGGACCCAGCATGGAGGTGAGGCATGGCAGCTGCTGCGCCCCTGCTGCTGCCAGGTGGGCAGGGGGTGCCCCAGCTTGGCTCCCTCCCATGCCGGGTCCTGCCTGCTGGGCTGGAGAGCCCCCAGCGGGAGGGCAGCAGGGCAAGGAGCCCCAAGCCGCCTGCAGCGGGCGGCCTGCATCCTCCCCATCCTCACGGGCTCTGCTCGGGCCATGCCACCCAGGGCACAGCTGGGCTCCATGCTCCTTCCTCTCTGGCTGCAAGTGGTAGCTGGGGTTTGGGCACTGCTGGGGAGGACAGAGGGCTGCAGGCTCAGGGCACCTGGGGGGGTAGGGAGCTGCCGGTTGGGAATGAGGGGCCATGCTGAGGAAATGGGGCCAGAAACAGGTTCGTGCTGAGGAAAACCTTGGGAAGCACTGCCCTAGTGCCTACTTTCGCCTCCCTTGTATTCAGGGTGGAGTTAGGCACCTGCTTCTCTGAGCGAGCAGTGATTAGCCCATGGACCACACAGCACTTGCTCCTTTTGCAGACTCTTTGGTGAGACCTGTGCAAAGGAGGATCTCATTGCAGCACTGGAAAGAGCCTTCGCTTGTGCACGGTTCTACAAAATCATCTAGCATACGACGAGGAGAGGAGGAGGAGGAGGAGGAGGAGGAATAGCCTGCAGCAGCCCCCAGCTGACTTGCAACACTTACTAACAGCATGAGGTGGGGGGAAATCTTATTGCCTCCAAACTTGGCTGTCTCCTGCCTTTTTTGGGTGGGGGGAGAAGGGTCAGACTTTCATACCAACTTACGCCATGGTTAGAATAAAGATTTTGTTCAAATAATTACACATCAGCAGGGGGAAGAGCAGCGCTCGTCTCTGAAGGCAGTGCAGCTCAAGTGACGTCAGAGGCAGAAACTCGTTTCTAAACCCCGGAGCGCAGGATTTTATTGGCGGCCTTGCTGAATCAGTCCCTTTTCTCCATCTCTGCATAACTTTTCCCTCCACACTCCCTGTGGTTTTGCCAGGAACGTACGTGTGTACCCAAGCAGCAGCCCAGCCCTGCTGTGCTCTGAATGGTCTGCTTCCTGCTAATGGACTTAAACATCTTCTCTGGCGTTCAGACATAAAAAGCCTCATCTGCAGTAAGGTTGTGAGCTAAGCCTGCAGCACCTGACAAGCCTTGACCTTAAAGATTCAGATCATGCCCAGTTTGAACACAGACAAACACACGCAGGTCACATGTGAATTAGATAAGCTTATCGCCGCATCCTGTACAAATCAGCTATTCTGCACGAGTGTCAGCTTCTTTCAGCCAGACATAATTGCCCGGCACCATTATTCCGTCTCTTTGCATGCAGCCTAATTCACTCGCTGCTCATCCATAACAAAACCCCATCCAGGCAGGTGGCAAAACAAGCCACAGACAAGCCGTGGACCGTAGTAAAGCTACGACACGCTAGCCACGTCTGATCGTTGAAGCGCAACCTGTGATTGCGGACGGACAGCGGTTGACGAGCAGCCTGGGCAGTCTTGCACCACCCTTTTCTCCTGCCTCCGATGTGCCAGCTGGTTAGGATTGGCCCTGCTGTGGTGCGGCGTGCTTGCTGAGATAAACGGCATTAAGGAGGATTCAGACACTAAGCCTTAGGATTCTTTAAAAAAACAGCCCTGCCGAGCATTATTAGAAAGCCAGCTGAAATGCTTACATTTCTCATTGGCACCAAGCTGGACTGTAATAAGTTTTGTCCTCCTGCAGGCTGTGTTGGTGGCTGGTGCTCTCCCCACAAATCCCTGGGAGCTATTCCCACCCTCTTCCACGTCTCCCTTCCTTATCGTCTCTCTCTCTCCCGCATAAAACTGCGGGCAAGAACTGTTTTGCTTAAGACACGACGTGCCAAAAACTGGAGTTTTGTGGGGAAGGAAAATGTCTGTGAATTCAGGTCAAACTCGTTTGAGTGGCTTGGCCGGAAGGGTGTGTAGTCAACTGTTTTGAAAATGTCCAAGTGAAAAGCTTTGTCCGGGGAGAAAGCCAATCTCTGTTTCAACCCTCTGAGGACTAAAATAGGGGAGATGCTAAAGTTAGGCTGCAAGTCCCAGAGATGTTTCAAAGCGTGAAAAGTTCTAACCCGGTCGAAGAAAAGCAGCCATGGGTGAGCCGAAGTGTTTTCAAGTGCCATCAAAGGGGAAGGGGGAGACAACCAGACTGGCGGGGACGTGAACACATTGAACCAGCCCCCTGAGGTTCCTTTGAGCATCTCTCCTAGAGCAACAGTTTGGCCTGTCCCCGATAGTTTAATGTTGAGCTTTAAGTTTGAGCTCCGTTGGCTGCATAAGCGGTTTAGTTAAAAACCACAAACTCTGACTACAAGACCACAAGACCCAGGCTTATTTGAAAGGTTTGTGAGCCCTTCAACCGACCTGATCTTGGCTTTGCATGTGTGTTTGCAAGCAGCACCACGCATGTTGCAGGGGTTTTGCGTTTTGCTGGGAACATCACACAGTTTGGATCCAGTTCTGACCTTGCTGAAACCTCTTTTGCATGCACATTGCCCCCCGGGATGTTTGGAGTCCCTTTCTTCCCAAAGTCTCACTGCCATTAGTAAGACCAGAGGCGGTTAATCACTGCACACAACTCAGTCAGCCGCGGCTTTGAACGTAAGCTCTTGGGGAAGGGATGGTCTCCTTAGTCTGTGTATGCGTAGTGCCTAGCACAACGGGCCTCTGGCTGGTAGGCACTGTCACAGCACAATTAATCAGCAAGAAGGGCTTTGACATCTGTCCCCCCTCCCCCCCTTTTTTATCTGACGTTTTCTGTACTTTTTCTGTCCATTTTTTTTCTCCTCGCAGACCTTTCTGTTTCACTCTTGGGTTTCTCCCTTACAACTCATCTTCTCCTTTCACTTCTCGCCACAGTAAATTGGCTGTGTACTGCCGTCACATCAGACTGATGCTGCAACCCCGAGCTCCTGCAAACAAAGAAGAAAAAACCCCCAGGTAAAGACAAACTTTGCTGTTCAGAGAAACTTCAGGAGCAGCAGAAAGAATACAGACCCCATGGAAAGGAGGTGTGGAAACCACCAGGTGTAATCCCAGGTTAAGATTGATGCATATGTGTGTTTAGCCATTGAGTAATTACAGTAAAAACCGTTAGCAAGCAAAGATCAGTAACCAGCAGCAAAAGTATCACCTACCTGAAACAAAATACAGCGAGCAGAAGAGTGTGAAGTGCCGGCGCAGTGACTGGGAAGCAGAGCATAGTGCACGTCTCTATTCCCTTTTTGGGTGATAATGGTCTACAGTTTACAACCAGTATAGGGAAAGGGGGACTTACTGGGAGGGGGTGTGACGCTAGTATGATAGCAATAATGGTGAAGATGTGCACGGCAAAGCCTCTGCATGGCCCCTGGGGACTCTCTGTACTTTCAGTGCAAGCCTGGGCTGACACCCACACACCAAGGTTTTATAGCTATTGTTACCCATGCTAGCACCTGTTGTGGTGGTTTAGTGGTAGAATCCATGTGGTTCAGCGGTGCATTCCCAGACACACACATAACTACAGGCATTGAGACATCGATATTTGGACTCAGTCCGGCCGTTGGATTATGTCTCAATGGTCTAAGGGGAGGATGGAAAGTCTGGGCAGCCTCCACTCCTCCACACTCCTGCCTAGGCGTGAGCATCGAAGGTCTGGGTGACCTCTCACAGACACACCGTGATCCAGAAGGATCAATGGTTGCCTACTACCCATGCTAAGCTAGCTTAAAATCGGCACCAGGAGCTGCAATCACATCCTGGGTTGCACTGAAGATGTACCCATAGTCTTCAAGTGATATCCCCCCAGTCTCTTTCCATCTCATCTGGCCTCTAGTGACTGCTCCACACCAAGATGAGTCTACTACTCCTACAAGTTATATCATTAGTTCAAGTACTAAGCAGTCTGAGCAGTAAATGTGGAAGGTAAAAAAAAGAAATATCGAATAAGCTCCCGTTCCCTGAATGAAGTGGGGTCCTCTGGCAAAAAATAGCATGTGATCATGTAATTAAAGACAGCGACATAGTACATATATGTACAAGGGAGCTGAATTGAGGTTGGACAGGCAACCTTAACTTTGACATCGGGGGCTTGACTGCCAAATGTAGAGTTTCCAACTATTTAAGTTGGTCTAATAACAGATATCAGATTCACCCAAAGCACCTTGTCTGCCCCTGTCCTTAGACCAGCACGGCTACAACCTACCCCCCTGCAAATACAGTTTTTCTTTTAGCATAGATGTTCTTAATAGATATCCACGTGGGAAGGGAAAGAAACTTCTTGGAAAGAAAGAAAATACTGATGTTCCTTTACAAAAGAGTTTTAAGAGCTGGCATTTAATTCACGTCGGCAATACAGTGTAAAGAAAATAGATCCTACTTCAAAACGAATGAATGAATGTAGAAAGTTATGCCGTAGTTTTCAAAGCAGCCTCTGTGGTTTCCAGCCACAATTCCCAGTGAGGTGAGCGGCAGCTGCGTGAATGGATGTCCTCAGCCGTCTGGGAAATCTCAGCTTGAGTGTTTTATGTGCCCACCACCTCCACTGGAGTCAGTGGAAATTAAAGGTTGTCAGTGTTCAGCAGGAGATGCTTAGGATCAGGTCCTTACAATACAAAGGACTTTCTAAGGAAAAGCAGGGTCAGAAGAGTTTTTCTCAGCTAACGGAGGTGGTGAGGAATGAGCCTACACCAAAGAGGCCAGCTCCAGATGTGAAACTGTGCAGCACCGTCCAGTCCAACTCTCTATTCAGTCCCAGCTGCAAATTTTAGCTCTGAATGTGGGTCCAGATCCAACATTGGGAGTGGGGGGGATTCATAGGTCGTGGGATAAGCCAAGCCTAGTCCAAACCATTAGGATTATTTAAACCAGCTGGTGTTGAAGATCTGAAAACAGTTATCACTTTCCTTACTGGTCTGGCTACTGTGCATTTCTGGACCCACTTGTGCAAGGTTGTGCAATTTCTGGACCCACTTGTGTTCAAGGTGCGTGAATCCCCTTGCAGAATCAACCTCCTCATCAGCTTTGCAGAAAGATGCAGGAGAAAATTTTCTCACTGCACAATGGGAAAGTACCTGGTCTGTACCGTCAAGCTGTGAATAACCTCCACGGCTTTGCCAAAGCACCATCCGGTGCACAAAGATTGAGAGCGGTTTATTCTCTCTGCCGCCGGTTTTTATTTTGCCCCTGGATAGTCATGGAACGTTTCAGAGAACAATGGGCCATTTTTAGATCTCCCCATTACAATCTCACATTCAAGAATTACTACTACTATTATTTCCAAGGAAACAAGGACTTGTGCTTGTGCCTTTTATGTGCTTTTTCACATCCAGAGGTTTTCACGTGACGCTGCTGCCTATTTTTAGCTCCTTGAATATATCTGCAGGGATAAGGGCTTAAAAAAAAAACCATGCGACTAATGAAATGGGCAGGCTTGTTTAGGGATTTTGATACACAGACAAAATTGTTTTTAAAGCAAACTCCCAAGTCTCTGCAATCTGTAGGAATAAGGTGCATGCCAATAACATTAGGCAGTTATCTGTTTCCTCATTTGCTTTCCTCCTGCCGGGCTCCAAATAGAGCTATTCTAAATCTGTTTGTATTTCACAACTGGGTCCAGCAAGCAGATGCTTCCTACTGACCCTTACAGGAGAAATACAAACAGGCAGACACCCTAGGGAGGGGCTCTGTCCTCTGCCCTGGCCACTACAAGGTGCTCTAGCAGTGTTTAGGAGCTATAAACAGCCTTAAAGAGTGCTATGAAGCCTACAACAGAAAACCATAGGCTGGATCCTCTCATATGGCCTGATGAAGGACGTGCACCAGCAGCGAGAGTTGGTGGATCTAGGGTGGCAGTGGGTAAGGACATTTGAAAGCCACCTTGGCCCACCTCCCCCTGGGCACGGCCTTTAGCAGAGCTACGTGAAATGTAAGACATTTAGATAGCAAGAGATCAGGAAGCCTTGCCTGCCTTTGCTGCAGTTGAGCGGCAGGAGGCCCTTCCTGTCACTGCAAAGTGAGTAGACGGTGGTATGTGGGGCTGCCAAGCCTCCAGGATTGCCCCGGGGGTCTCCAGGAATTAGATATGTATCTCCAGGAGACTGCTGAGAGTCACCTGGGAGATAAATGGTAGGGCATTCATTAAAATAAATATTAAATGTTGAATCCAATTTACATTGTAGTCCAGTGGGTTTTTAAAATGTAATAATATTGTGCATTTGCCTTCCTGACGTGAAGTCTTCACGCTGTGATCCATTACTGATGTACACAAGCACGTGGGCACATTTGCATTGTGTGCTGCGGGCACGCTGGCGTTCCAGAAACCGCCTGCAATAGATTCGAGCAGAGTTGGCAGCCCCAGTGGTACTGAGTCCTGCCAGCATGTCTTGCACCTGTTTTGCACCAGAGTGAATGAAAGCGCGAGGGTTTGGCAGTCGCACCCAGGGCTTCATTCTGCTCTTGTTCCCACCAGCGGCTGCCAGGAGGACTTCTCAGAAGTGAGTGGGGAAGAGGGAATGAGGGCCAAGCCCTGAGGCCTGGATCCGGTGTGACTATGGTGGTGTTTGAGGCCATGCCCCGTTTCGGTTTGGGTGGGTCCTTCTGTTCCAGACCCATTTCCAACTCTTTCCTCAAATGAATGGGCATCAGGTGGAGTGATCTGAGGACCGGGGCAGATGTGGCTGTGAAATGGCATTGCTTTTGCTTTCTGTAGGCTGCTGCTCGGCACTTCTTGGGGCATAAGCAGGTGGCACGTGGTAGCGCTGAGCCCCAAGCAGGGGCCAGCAAGGGACTGCATGCTTAGGGGCAACCAACACGTGTTCATCAGTGGCAGGTCCTGTCAGACCAACCTGGTGGCCTTTTACGATCAGATCACCAGATCATTAGATGCAGGGGTA
>NW_017728917.1:8339298-8514075 GCF_001723895.1 Crocodylus porosus
TAGGTTTAGGTTAGATATCAGGAGGCGCGACTTCACGGTCAGGGCGGCTAGGGCCTGGAACCAACTTCCAAGAGAAGTGGTGCAGGCTCCTACCCTGGGGGTGTTTAAGAGGAGGTTAGATGAACATCTTTCCTGCCATGGCTGGGGTCAGACTAGATGATCTGCTCAGGTCCCTTCTGACCCTAGAAACTATGAAACTATAAAGCACTGTACTGGGAGCTGGGAGAGCTGGGCTTTCTGGGCTGGTGTCTCTGCTCCCTTGCTAGATGTTGCCTTGTGTATTGACCCCCAAGGGCTTTGGAGATGGGACTGTCTCCTAGTGTGGATTAGGATGGTGCCTAGCACAATGGGGTGCACAGGCATAGCTGCAATACAAATTATATTAAGGGAGGCGTTGGAAAACCCCTTTGGTGAGAGTAAACGTGACTCAGATTTCAGCGCATCCTGCGAACTGAGCCTCTAACCCTAGGGGATGAGCCACATAAGTCAAAGAGAAGGCAATCCAGGCCTTCCCTTGCTCACCACAAAGACAACCTGTTGTGGGATAAAGAGAAAGAGCTGCTGCCTCCAAGAGTAGGAGATGCCAGCTACAGGAGGGTCCACTTATACAGCCAGTTGACTAAAAGGTGCTATATCGGGAGGTGAAAAAATAGGGAGCTATCGAGGAAAGCTTTATAGGGAGAACCAAAAAAGCCTTGTGAGTATACACCTCACAACTCAGGGAGCCGGTCTGCACCAGATGCTTACTGCACAGTTGCCTAATAACACTGCGCAATAGCGTACCAGTAAAAAACCGTGCTAATATGCTACTGTGCAGTGTTATTAGGCTACTGCGCAGTAACCATCACTAAAAAACTGTGCTGGCACTACTGCACAGTAACTGTAGTTATTCTGCATTTCATTAGTACTTCATTAAGCAAGTATGCACCTTAATGAACACGTAGACATGCCCAGGGACACTTTGCATGCTTAGTTAGGCAGAAGGGGAGGGGGAGCCTTGTGTGTGTGTGTGCCCAATTTGACATACCTAACTAATACTCTTGGGCAACACAACCTCCCGGTACAAAAGGACTGACAAGAGTAGCAGAACCCGTCTTGCGTCCTGTGTCCTGCCAACACTTCTCAGATCAGATGGGATGTTTCGATTCACCATCCCTGAGCCTAATTTGTAGGACGACCCCCCAGTTCTTGCTGGGCGCAGGCCCGGCTGACCTCCCCCTGCTCCTATCTGTCCTAATAGGCAGGTGTGCAGTCGTTAGGTGGACATTTGGGGCAAGTGGATGGGGTTTTCTCAAGAGCTCCCATGCTCAGGGGCCCATCAGCAACCCACAGTGAAGACATGATTTCAATAAACCGCGGTGCACACGATACTTGTTCCCACTTGGGATGCTTTCAAGTCAGGCAGCACCAGGATGTGCTTGGATGAAGCTCACGCGTTGAGCAGTCTGTTCCCTTAATGAGGGACGTGGGTGTGCTCTGCCAACTACCAGCAATGGGAGGATGCAGCTAATAGAGCCAAAACTGCCAGAAGGGAAAGACAATAGAGGAAAGAGTCCAAATAGCGCTTTATTGATTGACAATT
Organism: Crocodylus porosus; assembly: GCF_001723895.1. NCBI lineage: Eukaryota > Metazoa > Chordata > Crocodylia > Crocodylidae > Crocodylus > Crocodylus porosus. The sequence continues at coordinate 8,340,881 of NW_017728917.1, forward strand.
GGTAGATAATAGAAGTCTCTCACATGTGCCTCTCTGTAAAATTGATGGGCTATGAACCAAGAAATGAAACCTTCCCAAGAGTAATGATACAGGCCCATTAGATGCATTGAGGATGGCACCAAATGACCTGACAATGTCCCTGGGAAGAAGAGCGATGCATGTTATTACTCTCCTATTATAGAGAGGAAACTGAGGCAGAGAAATTAAATGGGTTCGAGCAAAGCAGTGGCATTTGGGATAGAAATTCCCAGTCCTGGCAAATGTTTCTCTGTTTTGCCCTTCCTTCCTCCTCCCTGAAATATTCTGGAGCTTAAAAGTAGTGTCAGAAGGTGGGCGTACACCAGTGTGACACCCGTGAAAACGTACCTGTAAGAGCAACCAGCAGATGTCACAGCAAACAGTCTATGTTTAGCTGAGAAAAGGATGGAAATAGATGGAGAAAGCATTAGCATTTGAGTGTTTTCCTTCGTTCTGCTCTGTACTGGGTCTCTACCTTGAAGTAGAAGTTAATTTTATCTGTTCTTCTGTAATGGAAAAAGGGTCGCCAAATAAAGCAGAGCTGTATCTGCTCATTAATGCCATGGGGGGGGAAAAAAAATAAAAAAATCGAGCCTTTTCCCACAAACTTTCATTTCCAATTTGTCGTCGGCATTTTACTTCTGCTGACATTTTCCAATCAGCTCTATCAATTACAGCGATTCCAAGTGACTACGTTTCCATCAATGGAAAAGAAAATTCAGGACAGTTAATTGGAATTTTCCAGGTATCGAAACCTTAGAAAGGAGCGTAATGAATGATAAAGTTTAGTAATTAATAACAAGCTCTGTCTCCCCACTGCACAGTGAGAGCTGTTAGCAGCGTAATGTTGAAAGGAGATGATAGAATAATACTTAGTTCTTATACCTAGGTGCATACATGCATGTTAATAGCACCTCCTAGCAAAATACTGTAATTAGACTTGAAAGATGGATGGGGCACGGACCATTTCTTTTCTGTTTTGGGAGCGCTAAGCCCAGTGGTCCATGAAGTGGGCTCCTTCCTAAGCAGCGTAAATAATGAGCACAGGTAGATTGAGTGACACACCTAAGGTCACAGAAGGTACCAACAAGCAAACAAATTCCAGTGAGTTAGAAGTGGGGACTTACCTACTGACTGGCTGATGCAGAGCAGCTGTCTGTGTCAGCTTACCACAGTTTAGCTGTCACTTATCCCTGCTTCACTGAGTGCTAAGCCACCATGGCTTAGCTTTCATTTACTGTGGGCTAACAGCACGCACACAGACAGTTGCCACACATTAGTTGCTTTGCAGCAAGTCTGAACCTATAGCTCATGTTATCATACTGCCATCCTGGTCGTTCGCCCATACCCAAAGGAGGTTTCTCCCCCCAGATCTAGCTTCTATTCCTCCCTATGAACGATCTTCCCTTTTGCTTTTAAGTCATAGATTCAACTGATACAGGAGAATACCATTATTCCCCTTTTCACAGCTCTGGAAGCAGGGGGAGAAGGGTGTAGTTGCTTGCTGATGTGCCAGGACTAGACCCCCAAAATTCCCATCTCCCCCCACTTAGCATCATGCTGTGTGTGGGGGCTCTTATGAAGCATTTCAGTGCAACTGTGTACCAAGGGTTAACTTTTCCTTAGGTAGCTTCATGTCTTCAGCTGTGGGGAAGTTTGAGGTAATTGGATGATTAAATGCTAATTGGTAGAGGACTTGGAGGGAATTGGCAGGTGTATAAGCCTGGCAAACTAATAAGCCTCATCTAGAGAGAGATGGGGGAGGACGTTGGTGTGAGCTACCTCTAAGAGTAAAGCTAGAGCTAGCACCAGGAGGTAAAAAGTTTACTGAGCTCTTCAGCAGGCCTTGAACCCACCTGGTGAATCCCACTAGGGACTAGAACAAGGGTCCTGAGCAACCTCAGGTAAGCTAATTGGGGGCTTTAAGGATGCTGGTCTTGCCCAAAGAGGCATTTAAGTGTCCAGGTCCCTCTATATAGTTCTTGATCTGGGTGGGAGGCAAGGAGAGAGGGGTGTATGCAGGAGCTTGGGTGTGGTATTTTTCCTCTCGCTTTGAGACCACTAACATGTTTAATATTAAGGATAGCAGGTGAGATTTGCTGCCTTTAGTAGAAAGGAGATGCCTTCCTCTGGGAGTTATAGCAACATTGCACTAAAGGGCCCGAGCGAGGGCATCTCCTCCAGCCCCTGCCCAAGGTGGGCTCGTCCTAGCCGAGCGCTCTTGGTCCCTGTCCCGTGACCTGAGCAGTGAGTACGGATCCAAAGATGTGATCTCTCCTGTTTTATCTTCAGTTTTCTCTCGGATCCAACGCTCCTGTTGTCATTTGAAAGGCACGTTCCTCAAAGCAAAGAATATGGCGAGGAAGGGCCTGAAGAGGAGACCCTCCTTTTATTTTTCCCTGGATCAGCTGCTCAGAGTAAACCCTTCTAGGCTTTCCTCCACTGCTTATAGCCCAGGCTCACTCATCCCCTTCCCTCTTCGCTGCCCACGTGTCTCTACTTGTGCTCCCGGCAGCTGCGCTCACCCTGATCCCTGACCTCCTGCCACTCCCTTCCTGCGGCAGCAAGACCTAATCATGCATGTTGCCCTGCGGTGCTATTTACTTTTCATGGCAAAGTTACGGAGCTGTGGTGACCTGGCGGCCCCCGTCGCACGCTTCCCTGCAGAAGCTACCGAACTAATTGAGAAGTGACAGCGGGTAACAGTAAACTCTCGCCTCTGGTTCCCGTCAAAGGAGGCAGAGCTGATTAGCAGATGCAATAATCGCTGTCTCCGTGATTTTCCCTCGGAGAGACTCGAAGCATGTGGACTACCGCTGGTCTACAGCCATGAACAGCTTGCCGAACCAAATGTAGTTTCTCCCTTCCCTCCCTGTACCACTACTCTCTTGCTGGCGGGCAGTGGTTCCTGTTGCTGATTAGCAGCCTGGTCTTATCCAAGTCCTGCAAAAGCATCTTCACTTGAGGTCCTTCAGGACCCAAAAAAGCAGGCTGCTTATGTCCACATTAACCAGCTCGGGTGAGAGGGGATTTCTACAGCAAGAGGTGGGGGCATCATCTGAAGCACAATCCAAATGTGGAGAAGTGAGTGGCTGGTTTGATGAGCAGTCCTGGGTCCCAGAAGTAATGGTAGGCTTGGCCCCCAAGGTCAATTGAAGGTGAATGAGAGGGGAAAAGCTTAGCTGGTGTGGCCAAAAAAGGGTCTCCCTGTCCAACTTGCTGCACGTCCAGCGTGGTTTAGGCCCACAAGCTTGTGACGTCTCAGAAATGTTCTTCTCTGCTTAAAAATAAAATAAGCCTAGCAAGTTGGGAGAGCAGGGAGCAGATAGCTGAAGAGAGCAGATCCACTCAGCTGTGCTGGGCAAACCGGTAAAGCAGCTGCTGCAGCCCCATCCTCTTGCATTTGAGTACGAGCCCCTGGGCACAGATTCCTCCCGCGCACATGCTTTTGCACCGTCGATGTTGTATCATGATGAAGTCCCTAAGACAAACGAGACCTATTATTGTATTCCTTCTCAGTGCAGTCCCCCAAGGACCCTGCACCAGCTCCAGCATCTGCTGCAGTCCCCAGCATGCAGCAGCCAAGGTGCACAGAGCCGTTCGCAGCCGTCTTCAGCTTATCGCCCCTTCGGTGATGAATGCGAGAGAGATCTTGCTTTTATCTACTGGGGAGTGGGGGAGTTGCCTACACCCCTGCTCTGCAAACAAGTCGGGTGTGTGCCTGAGCAAGAAGTCAATCTTTCTTCTAACTTTATTTTTTGCAGAGGCTTCTGGAGGTAGTTAGCCCTCACACCTCTTCTGTTAGCACCACTGAGGTGCCAGATGGGCTAATTGACCCCAATTTTAAATGCTTCTCTTCTGGGCAGGGGGGAGGGGTGTTGACTGAAGGGTGGTGATCCAGGAGGGTGTGTTCCTCCAGCTCTTGAAAAAAGGGCTGCAGAACATTAGGGGACAAACTGTTTCTCCCCCTCCCCAGCACCCTTATAGTAGTCGCTTAATTTTTGGATGTGCTTAAAGTTGCTGGACACCTTCCTGCTTGACCAGCAGGTTCCCTACGGTTGCATTTTAGGTATATGCTCAGTGCTTAGCTGCCACCGTAGTGGTGGGTTTGGAGGGGGATGGCCTGGAGGCTGTCTGGGGGGTCAAGGTTGTGTCCCTGGCGCTGGGAGAGAAGGGTTCGAATCCCTCCGAAGACTGCCAGCTTCCTGGGTGTCTGCTAACCATTGGGCAGCCCTGCTAAAGGTGGAGATCGGCACTACTGCTGCCAGGTTTTTAAGAACAAACCCTGCTTGGTTCCCGGGAAGGAGCGAGGCTCGTGTCCGAGTCCCCGGGGAGCGGCAGGAGTTTGGATGAACTCCTGCACGTGGCCTTTCTTGCTAGCTACTGCTAACCCGTTCCCTGTGTAGCAAGTGAGTTGTGGTGCCCTTTTTGGCACCTAACGCTCCACCTACACTGCACGGGGAGCCAGGCCTCCTCGGCGCCCAGTCCTTGGCATTGGATCATGCGGGAAATGCCGTTGTCTGTTGGCCCGGTGCTAGGAAGGAGCAGCGCTTCTGATCTGGAGGCGTCCTTCTCCGGCTGGCCAGCTTGAAATAAGCTTTGAGAGGGAGCCAGTTCTGATTTCACTCCCTCTATTAGAGGCCAGCGGTCCTGCTTGGGAGTGTGCGATTCACAGCTGCGCTCCTGAAGCAGCAGCAGCCTCTCATTTATATTGTACGACAGCGGCTGCAGACATAGTTACTATACGTTTTCCGCCCCCCTCTCCCCTCTGTATTTTTGTTTCCTCTCCTTTGAACAATTGCTCACTGCATCTGAGGAGCTGGTATACAACCTCCCTTTTGTCTGATGCTCAAGTGACCACTAATATGTATGCCACAGGGCTAGACTTCAGGATTGTTATCTTGTCTGGAAATAACTGCTTTGAAGTGAAATTTTCCTTTTCACTGGTCAGCTGCCCTCTGCATATGATAGTGCCTAGCTCCTGGACACTAACTAGCCGCAGGCCTTCAGCATGCTAATCCTGGAGATGACGCTCATGTTCAGCAAGTGTTATCTCTGTTACAGATAAGGGTAAAGAGACAAAGAGGAGGGGCAGATTCTCAAAGGTGTTCAGGCACCTAACCTTTTGCTCAAGCCAGTTGAAGTCTGGTGTCTAAGGGCACAGAGAAGTGACATTTTTTGCCTGATGTGGCCACAGAAAGCTGTCTGTAGCCACAACCAAACAAGTGCATAGCTGCAGACAGCTTCAAAATGGACAATTGGGTGAATCTGCAGACATTTGAAAACATGGCATCTTCTGTAACTTCTGTCTGCCTGCCTACTGGCCTGTTGCTCTCCAGAATGGGAGGGAGAAAGGGAGCAGAGGATCCTCCAGCCTGGGGGGTTTTGGCCCCTGTTGGAGGTTGGGGTGGGTGTATTGGAGTCCGTGGGCTACTGCCTAGCAATCGGCAGCTAGATTTGTCCTTTCCCTGGAGCCAACAGTGAACTTCTGTTTGTTCCAGGGGATTGCTTTAACTTGCAACGCTTCCTGCAAAATGTCCTCAGTTACAATGGGGAAATGCACTTCTGTCTGCACTCAAGGCTTTGGTGGATCTGCTCTGGATCTCCGAAATCCACAGACTATCTGGTGCTTACTTCACAAGATAGCGAGGCCTCTTGGTACCCGTGTTAGGCCCAGCCCCATGGCCATGGGCCGGAAGCAGAGAACTGCAGTCTGAGAGGGGCTGCAAAGGCAACTTTGTGCCATGTGCTCTAGTTTCCACTTCAGTCCAGTTTCCCACTGTCACAGGGAGGCTGTAGATCTGCTTTCTGTGACTCCAGCTGGCACAGGAAGTTGCAGACTGCAACTCGCTCCCAGAAGTAGGAAGGGAAGAAATGGGATGGGAAGTGCAATGCTGCAGAAAGTCCTACAAATCAGATCTTTATGTAGCAGTTGTGACCACCTGCTCCCACTCCACTGAACCCGCAGCTGGAGTTGCGTGCTGAGAATGGACGAGGCAGACCTGATGATCTCGCAAGGCCCCCCCCAGCCCTAATGTCTGTGAAGTCCATCGGGCCAACAGAACTGGCTGCTTCTACTGCCCACTAATGCGGATCAGAATAGCTGGTCCAACACGCTACACCTACAGCCACCTTGCAGGCCTGTGCAAAGCAGCTAGTATTCGCTTCGGATTTGGCTGATTCGGGGGACAGCGATTTGACTTGGTGATTCGAATCACTGTCCCGAATCAATTGAGCCGAATCTGATTTGGAGATTTGACTGCTGCTGAATCTCCGAATCAGCTAGGCCCAGCCCAGCAGTGCCTGTTCCAACTCTTTTGCAGCGGGGAAAAAAAACCCACTGCTCACCAGGTGTTGCTGTTCTGTATAATGCCATATATTTATTCTGCGTAGTTTTGTAACACAGAACTGCATGTGGAACTGGACCCACCGTTTTATTTCTCACTTGTGTTGCATTGGTGCCTGAACTGGAGCCAGGTGAAAACTATGTGCTGAAAAAGTTCTTATTGAAACTTTTTTCTTTCCAAAAAACCCACTTCTTTTAATGAGAAATGCTAAATGTTGCTGAATTTCCTACCAATATATTTTAATAACAAAAACAATTTTCTGCGTATACTGAAAACCTGCCTTTGGCAGGAAGATGTGGTTTTCAATAAGATTATTGGGAAAACTTCAGCAAACATGGACCATGGGTCCTTTGAAAGACCTCCAAAACTCCAACGACAACTTTTTTCTCGTATAATAGATTTCCAATAGTCTAGTGTGACTACTCAGCTAGCATGGAGCTCCTTCAGACCTCTGCAAGCATGTGATGAATAACTTTTGGTGGCCAATACCTTACAGTCAATACCACTGTCATGGTCATGCACCATCTCCTGACACTTTCAGATTGTCAGGCAGGAATGTTTAGTAATTTATTTGTGTGGAATATCTATTTTCTAGGCAACAACCGTATACATAATAATAAGCTGATCACATCAGGAGACTTTTTTTTAATCCTTGCATGACTTGAACAGCTGAAAGAAACTACTGAAAACTAGGCACGTTGAGCACCCTCTAGTCTCCTTCTGGCATGTAAGCAGCTGAATTGATAGATATGATTGAACGGATATGCAATGCCAGCCTTACTCTGCAGAGACTATTTTACGTGACTTTTATAAAGAACTTTAGCTTTACGCTATTGTGTTAGGAATCTAAATATAGGCATCTGCTTTCTTTCTTTCCAATCTACATGAGCTTTACTTCAGCTAAACAGCTATTTATCAATGCAATGTTATTCATTAACAAAAAAGAAACAAACCGTAAAATATACGGAGACACGGATGCTTTTTTTTTTGTTTTGTTTTTTTTATATACAGCTGCTACAACTACAGTTCGTTATATTTCTGGTGCAGACTGAGAACCCCAGCTATGTTGCACTTAAAGTATTTTGCAGTTATTGGCCAGATTTATGAAAGTGTTTAGGTCACTGAAGAGGCAGAGAACAGATAAGCGTGGACAGTTTGGCCCAGGTATCCAAAGGTTGTCAGGTCTTCTCTTAGTATTTCTGGCACCTATATGTCTGAAACTGGTGTTGGAAATGCATCTAGGTGTGATTTCTGAGGGACTTGTATGGCCAGGAGCAGTACGGATGGGGTCTGAGAGGCAACACGACTGCACGATGTGCTGTATTTCTGCCTGGTTCTCAGAACTCCCCTGTGTCTAGAGAACCGAATTCCCTATCCATTACACCGGGAGTCTCGGCTCCCCTAGAGAGACAATTCAAGAAAAACCTAACAATTCCCACCTGAACTTGTCCAACAGGTGGGTTTCCCAGTGGAAGGGTCGACAATGGGAAGATCCAGAGAAGTTTTCGGCTGGAAGGGACCTTGCGAGAGAGATCGTTGGATCCAGCCCCCCACCCTACTCTGGGCAGGAAAGACTGATAACTTATTTCGGTCCGTTTAGAGACAAACATGGTTTTCATGTCACAGCACGTAAAGCAATATCTCCTAGGAAAAGCTTCCTGTCCAGGAAGGTGACTCCATAAGTGTGTTTTTGGGTGGGGGGAAGAGGAGGGGTCTTGCTCTTACTTCAGAAGAATTTGGTACTAGTCATATTGGAAAAGAGGTGGAGTGCTCATTTGATTTGGGATGGCAATTCCTGTCTGTCTTCAAATATGTAGGAAACTTCTCAGCAACTTCACTGGAATATAGCTGGGTACTTGAGACGAGTACTGAGTTCAGGATCACGCGTGGTTTGCATAGCAGTCGAGTGCATGACTTCTTCAAAGGACAAAAGCAGGGCTGCAAATACAGTGGCTGGTTGAATGAAAGGTAAATCCTAGGAAGCCAACTTAGAGGTCAGCTCTTGGATCTAGGTTTAATTGACCACTGTCCCCAAACGTGCACACCTGTCTCTCTCTTGAGTTCGTAAGGGACGCTTCCCTCAAAGTCGGTAGAGCCCAACGAGCCTCCAGTAGTTACTGCTGACATGGAATTATATTTTCAGTCATTTTTCAGTTGTGCGCGTCTACATCCTGTCACATTAGTTTGCTAACACTTCCAGTGTAACAATGAGACAAACGTAGCATTGTGCTACTCCAAGCCAAACATTCATCTCTTCTTGGCACTGGTTCAACAGGCCTGTCAAAACTCCTTGCAAGCTGGCCAAAGCTCGTTAACAGTGGTTGAATGCATATTTAGCATGGAAAAAAAAAACTTTACAAGTTTGGGGGGGTTTCTTGGTAGGAAAGGAGAAGGAAGAAATGTCCATTGAGAATGTACTTTTAAAAATACGACCTAATGGAAAAAAAAAATCTACTAAATGTATTTCCAGCCAGAGCCTTGTGCAGAATAGCTGAGAAAAAAATGGATTACCAAACAGTTGGGTCAACCCAGCCTTGTAGCTAGCTCAGAAAAGGCTCTGACGTGTCTCTTTGAAGTGCGTAAACCCATAATGGCGATCTCTCCAGGATGGTAGCAGTTACGCTGCCATGAATCTTTCCCTCCCGGCTGATATCTGTGGGTTTGTGGTTACCGATTCAGCTTCCTCTCTCGTTTGCAACAGGGTAACTCTAGTAAAGTCAGTTGAATGGTCTGATATTTGAAGGATGTGGTTCACTTTTTCCCGAAAAGTATCGTGGTGTCTTGGCACAAAGGTAGCTCGGCCCTAGGCAGTTGAGTATACCTGCTACAGCTGGTAAACCATTTCATTAAGAGGAGGCAGAGTGACTTAATTACAGAGCCTGAATTCATTCTGCCCGGCGGGTTATAGACCAGGAATGTGCAGGATACAAGGTGAATGACAATCTACAACTCATTCAAGATATTTAGGATACCCTTGTCTTATGGACGGTCCAGTTTAGATTTGTCTTGGCAGAAACCTCCGCCTTGCATTAAGCAGAGTCCCAACAGATGGATAAGATTTTCAAACAAACCATGGTACAACCTCAGGAAGGGATCCTATTTCAAACCCTCCTTGCAGAAAAAAGAAGAAATTGCTTTTATGTTATGAACTCATGCTAATGTAGCTGGGGTTCAAATAAGTCTGTAAAACTATTCTCACTCTTACATCTACATGTAAAGCTCTTGGCATGGTATCAAAAAGTACTTGCTGTTGGGCAATGAGGAAGGAAAGACATAAAAGAGCATGTTGCAGGAGATGAGAAGGGAACGTGCTGCCACTTAAAAGTGCAAGGTGACTTCTTCACACTCAACATGAAGAGGAATTTTAAGATGCTCAGGTTGCAAAGATCAGCATTTAAAAAACTGGAAAAAGCCTTCAGTGGCAAGTGAATAGAGTCAAATACTTGACAATTTGTGGAAATGGTGTTTTACGATGGGGGCACTGCAGTTCCCTTGGCACTATAGCGATGCACATAATAAATGAATGGAGAAGTGCATAGGAAGTCCAGACTGCTTAGCATCATATTCTTTGTGCCAAATTCTGCTGCTCTTCTGTTCATCACGGACACCCAAAGTGAGAGAGAAGCAGCAACTTGAACTAGATGTCTTTAGCACCTGCTGAGGTGTTAGTACCACTGGGTTAATGAACTAGTGTCCACACTTTAAAATGAAAGTTGATAAACTGGAAAGGGTTCAGAAAAGAGCTAGTACATTGATTCGACATCTAGGAGATCCACACTGCAGTGAGAGACTAAAACTCAATCTATTTCGTTTTCCCAAGACCAGATCGGGAGATGACTTTGGTGACATGCTATGTAAGAAGACCTTCATAGGGAGGAGAGTCCTGGCAGTTAAAGGCCATTTACTTTAGCAGATAAAGACATAAGGACTTGCCATTGCTGGGAGCTAGATTTGAGGCATAAGTATCTTAACAGAGAGAGGAACTGCTCCGTTGATTAATCTACCAGGTGAATTTTTATATGAACGTTTTTCTGTCCCTTGCAGTCATTAAATGCAGACTGGTTGTCTTATAAAAGATATGCTGTATCTTAACCCAACGGCATGGGCTTTAGGCAGGAAGCATTTTGGGAATGCTATGGTCTGTGTCATGCAGGTCGGGCTAGATGATCATATAATGATCCCTTTGGTCCTTCAAATATATGACTCCATCGTGAAGTAGGACAGATGGACTATCAAGTGGAAAGAGGTATCTTGTGGTTACGGCACTGAATTGCTGTCTTAAAAAATCAGGATTTTTATTTCTGACTCTTCCATTGCCACCTTGCATTAGAAAATCGATAGCATCTGGGCAGAGTGGGCAGCTGGAGTGCAGGGGGGCCCAGTCCGTGTGTGTGTCCAGGGCATGAAAGGGTCATCGGGAGGCAGGATGTCTGACTTGCGGAGCGAGACTAGGTGTCACAATAAGCAATTTAGAATCTGTTCGAATATACTTGATGGTGAAAACATGGTTTCTCTTTCCTGCCGTAGGGTGCGTGTAGCTGAAATGGGGGCCCTAAATCAAAGTGGTGGGTTTTTACAAACACCGCTTCAATTTAGGGCCCTTTAAACCCCCTGTCTCGTGAGCTGCCTCTGCAGTAGCGGGGAGGAGAGGGTGAGCTGCCGGCGGGTGGAGCGATCCCCGGGCTGCTGGCGCTTCCCTTCACGGCAGCGGTGGCCTCCCCTCCAGGCGGCACCCTGCTCGCGTGGTCCCGGGGGGCACCGCAGCTGCAGGGAGAAGCACTGGGCCCCCGCAGGCAGGCTCCGGGGGGGCGGAAAAAGATTTTGGGTAGAGCCTGCTTTCCTGGGCAGCTTCCGGGCTGCCTGCACGGGCTTCCTGCAGAGCCCCCGAGCTGCATGGAGCCCGGTGCTTGGCTCCACGGCTATAGGGCAGCAAACTGAAACGCCTCAAAGAAGCTTTAGTTTGCTGCGCCCCAAGTCATTTAAGGTGCATTACGCCGCCGAATTTGCTACAGCAGCTGGAATTACTGTGCAATACGCCGCCGATGCATGCAAACACCAACGCCATTAGAGCACTTCAAAGACTTTTAACCCACTTTTAAAGTGTCATGCACGCGTGCCCCTCATTTTGTCTACACACAGCCATAGTTTCTGTTCTGCTGTGGATTGGGAGCTCATCTCGTCCTGATTCTTTCTGTTTGCTACCAGGCATGAATTTTTCATTGTTATGGATCAAAGGCATTGCAGCTGGGAGGAGGTACAGAGCTGGAGAGCTTCTGGCATCTTTCTGTAGACCTCTGGGTGACACTCTCATGGCATGTGATTCTGTTTTCACTACTCTGATTCTTGCTCTTAACCACTATCTCCAGCCAAGAAGCACTCTACCTTGACCTTTGTGAGGATGTGCAACCTTTGGCAAGGCTAAAATTTCCACTGAGGTTAGCTTTATGAAATGCCTTCTTCCCCCTTACACCTCACTGGCTTAATATGGGACTTCGTGCTCAATTAAACTATAAAAATCACCTGCCACCAGTATTTATGAGACTACCAGAGTGAGCACAGCTTATTGGCAAACGGTCAGGAAATGAAACCAATCGGAAGCAAACCCAAAAAGGGGCTTGGGCCTACAGCACCAGGGTTCAAGCCGTAGTCAATGTGGCTGTCTGCCAAACCCCACTTTGTCGTGGAAACTACTGAGAAAGATGAACGGTTGTATATACATTTAGGTATCCAAGTGTACCCTTAGCTTTAAACTGAAATCATCTTGCCATTAATAGAGAAGGCGTGTAATCTGTAACAATTTGGGTAATATGCCAGAAGTGCACGGAGTCATTTGACCTAGAGAGGGCCAGAGAGCCCCTCGACGTGAACTGTTTCTTCCCGTGTCGCTGGGATCCGTGTGTGCTCGTCGTTTTACGAGCCGGGCCTGCAGACTGCTGAAACCTGCCACACAACACTTAGAGCCAGCAAGTAGATTGACTTGCCTAGTTAAACCAAGGAAGGGACTCTCTACATGGATGTGAAACTCGGGTTTTCTTTTCTTTTTTTTTGTGGTTGCTTGTACCGCAGTTGCCTGTGAGATGGAAAAGAGCAGCCCCAGCTGCTGCCTTGTTTAAGGCTCTTTGTCACTGCAGCAAGCCAGGGCCGTGCTGCTAGCGCCTCAAACTTTTCAAAGCTGTTACCTTGCATACACCTGGAGCTTGACAAATGGTCCCTGTAATCCAGCTCTTCCAAATTTAGGCCTCTGAATTGTGCAAGAACGATCTGGTTAGCTTTGTGTCCCCGCTCCTTGTACTCTGAAGCTATCTGTTGAGCTGCTTTGCCAGAGGGCAGCAGCAGCAGGATGCTGGCCACTGCGGTCTCCCTTCTTTACCTGTGGCGGGTTCAAGTGCGACGTCTTGTGTTGTGTCAGGGTAATGGTGTAATTTTGCGAAGAGCTTAGACGATGGATTTGTAGAGGGTGGTTTGGATAGGGATGATTTTGCCTTAGGCAGGGGGTCGAACTAGATGGCATCTTCAGGGCCCTCCCAGCCCTACTTTTCTGTGTGCAATATGGTGAAATTTCACCTTTTTTTTTTTTTTTTGCAGTGAATGAACCTAAAAGCACTGTCATCCCAGAGAAGCAGAATTCTGGTATATTTGATTTTTTGAAATTTGACAAAACGATTGGGAACACAATTCATAGTCCCTGACTGCTGAGATTATCTGGTATTGGAAATTGGTTACTTAATCTTTACTGGTTCTTGAGACCAGAGAACTAATCTGAAGACTCGGTCTATAATTGCTTGCAGCTAGAGGCAAGAAAACATTGTCACCTCCCCCTTTCTATTCCTTCACATACCAGGTTTTGGGGTGTTTGGTTTGTGTTTTGTTTCATGGACTTTTAAGTCTAAACACTTGTGCTTATTCTCAGGAGGCATGTTGGAATAACCAAGTCAATTAATGCAGAAACTTGTCCTCATGATAGCTTGCCTCCTTTCTGTATGGGCAGCTCCTCCAGTCAGCCCTCTGGCTATATACTCCAGAGAGTCGGTGCACTTTGACTCTGTCTACCTGAGCTGGGATTTGGTGTCACCAGCCCATGGAGAAGGAGAAAAGTGTCTGAAAGTGAAGAGCTTTGTGAAAAACCTGCCTATAGTGGCTTCTGGCTCAAAGATGCTTTCAAATGCATTATAAATGAAGTCATTTCTATGCTCTTTTTTTTTTTTTTCCATGGCTCTCAAACATTTTTGAAGGCTCTGGTAAGGGAGAAATGACTACAGAGAGTTGCTCGGTTGGAGCGATCATCCTCGACGGTGGGATCGCCGCTGCCAACGGCAGGTTTTGCCGCGTGAGGCTGGAAAAGGGTGCACCACCACGTGACTGCAACATCTGTTAAGAATCTTGTTATTGAAGCTAACAGGATTTTTCACCTTAAATAAGGTTTGTGTAAATGAATCTGCATCTGCACAGCTTTCTGGTTGTGCTGCTCCAGGTGTCAAAGGGAAACGTAGCTGCCAGGCTTTGATCTCTAATGCACATTTATCCGGAACAACTGTTGGGGAGCTTAATTGTATCAAATGCAAAAAGCTCTCCGCTAATGGAGCTGTAAGGTTTGGGAGTTAAAATAACAACGTGCAGGGCAGGCCAGGAGATAAGGTGCCAACAACATGAGCTCTGCAGTGTTGCATATCCTGTGTATTTTTATGACATGGACCTTAATACGAGTGGTTTGAGAAGAAACCTGTGGTTTAATATAGTCCTGCTTGAAAAACACATTGCCTAAAATGTGAGTGAAGAGTGACGTGGTGAAGAAAGAAGCCCAGGCCTGTGGTCACCGTTCAGGGGTTTGGAGGAGCTGGCTCAATCCCAGACTTCATAGTTGACCCTGGGCCATTGATCCCACAAAGGCTCGACTTAACTCTGCAGTGTGCGAGGGACACGTAACACGGTGTAGGAAGTGTGAAGCCCTTTGCTGCCCTCCTCTTTGCAGCACGTTTTGCAGGGATGCTCTGGAGAGAAAGAAACGGGGGTTCAACTGGGTCTCCCCGCTCGGGGGAAATGTTGCCTCTGCAGATCTGCGTTCAGATGTCGTATTATTTAGATATTTGCTTTCCACCTCTCCTGTGCCTTATCCAATGCAGCGGGATTGGCTTGATCGAATATTGAATCTGATGCATCCCGTGTGCTCTTGCTGCCGTCTCGCTTGGTAGCTGCGATTTGGATCGGTGCTTCTCGGCCTCTGAGCATGGAGGTGGCGTCTATCCCATGCCCTTCATAGCAGTCCTGCATTGGAGACCTTACAGCCCCTTTCCTACAATTGCATTTGATAGAAGAGTTTGTGGATAAACGGCTCTGGACACACATCTGGTGAGAAGGCAAGTGTCTCTAGTAAAAGGGTTTTGAGGTGAACTTGAAGAAGATTTTATGTGGAGAATGAGAGAAGCAGCCACCAAAGGCGGTTTGGAAGGGGTCAGGCAGTCGGCGGAGGGAGCGTTTTGCTGGAGTCGTGTCAAACAGGGTGGGATGAAGCATGCGAAAATGAAGGGAACCCAGGTCCAGATGAAATAATGTGGAGCAGGAAGGAGTGAGAAGAAAGGAAACATTTTGGAGAAACTCTAGATGAAGAAGCGCTGGGGAGAGACACCTGGCCTGAGGGAAGAAAAGGATGATGCATATTAAAGATGATGCAATTAAAGTGGCTGTAGCAAGTGTTTGGCATAAGACCTAATATGTACTGGAGTAAAATACTGTTTCTGGCACAGGCAGGTGTATGGTGTAATGGAAAAATAATCAGGAGAGGGTTTTTGGTGGTCGTTAATTTTTTTTAAAGAATTAGTGAATTGTATCTTTTTTAAAATGACAAACCTTGCAGTACTTTTCCAGAAGGATTTATCCAACCCTAGAAAGACACGAAGCTAATTCTTTTTTAAGTACTAAAACTCCAAAATCGTTAAAGAAGTCATCATTAAATAGGCCCTTCCTTGCATTAGGAATCCCTCAGCATAGCCATTGTGGGATGTCTGAACAGGCTGCTTTGAATGCAAACTCAGTGGGGTGTTGTCAAGTCCATCTCCAGTTCATGCCATGTGTTCATGATTTTCAAAGTGCACAACTTCCTTTAAAGGCCCCGTTGCAAATCCAGCTCCACCTTTTGCAAGGGATTTAGGAAGCCAATTTTCATTCTAGCCGTGTAAGTTGAGTCTACTGGTTAATGCACTTGCACATGGAGTGGGAAACCCACCTTCTAGGCCCCATGTAGCCTAAGGAGGTTTGAACCTATATCTGCTTCCCAGTAAAGTGCCCTTACCACACCAGTGCAGGAGCTAAGTACGGCTGGAAGCACGTTGCAGCTGTCCCTCTAGCTTTAGTTGTGTAAACCCTACAAACCTGCTTAATGTAGCAGTGGCATCTGTGGGTCAAATGTCAGCGAGGCCTTTAAGTCTTTTAATATCCAGCCATAGCAGCTATCAAACTTACGGGTAGCCTGAAAAGCTTGTTAAGGAGACATGAGTCTAACTAACTACAACCCGTGGTGAGCGAATGGAAAGTGAATGCGTAAGCTGTGCAAAGCAAAAGTGGCAACTTTTAATTTTTTTTTTCCTTTCTCCTACCCCTCTCCCTGTCCCCATGGTAGAAATCAAGCCTACTGCAGAACCTGCTACACCCCCTTACTGAGTATAGGGTAAAGGGAAAAATGCATGCCATGCTGTCTTGGAAACTGCCCCAATGCCAGCTTCAAGTGATTGCCTAGTGCTTGCTTCACCCATCTCGGCAGACTGAGCAAGGAGAATGGGCCTGGTGATGTAAGCCACTTTGTCAGCCTGAGCCGACAGTAAAGGCAGGGCGCCCCACTGCCACCCATAGTTATACCCCCGCCTCCCCCCAACCATGCCAGGCATGCCGCGTCTCTTCTTGATGTAGACATGTTCAGCCTGCAGCACTCTCTGACTTGTAGCTCTCCTGGGCATTAAAATTCACTTTAAAAGAAGTGTTTACAGAGGAAAATTGAAGTGCAAAATTGCTTACTTGGAAAAGTCCATATAAAGCCCAGGGGAATGAGAGTGATATTTGAAGACCTTGAGGATCTGACGCATCGCAAATGCAGGCGTCTGCGCGCCGAACAGTTCCTCTCCTGACATTCGGAAAATGTAAAATCAGCAGAGCTGGGGGATGCAGATAAACGTGGGGCTGGGAGATGAGGAGCTCCGCTTCGAGCATCTCGCAGCACGTGAGGACTGCCTGTCTCGAAATAACATGGGGGCAAAAGACCACGCAGGCTGATCCCGCTGCAGGACGACCACCTCTTTGCAGAGTCCCTGTTCTGCCCTGTCTTCTCGCTGCCGCCCAAGCTTGGATTTTAAACGCAATGACAAATGTTCAGTCAACTAGGTGAAAACGTCCTTCTGCTGGGGGACTTTGATCAAAGCTGGGGGAAATCCGAGGGAAAGACTTCCACTGCTCTCGAGAGGGACCTTCCTCCCAGGCACTTTAAGTCTTGGGATGCTGATTTTTGGTTCAAAAGCGTTGGACCAAAACGCTTTGCTCACTTCAAAATGGTTTGTGTGGAAAGGCGACTTTTCAGCTCCAAGCACAAAGTGGTCACATGCCTGTTTTTTGACTGCGGGGGAGAGGCGGGAGGTGCAACAGTCCTCTGGGATCGCTGCTCGTATGTCTGCCCTGCAAACTCCCGTATATCAGAGCTCGGGTATGGGAAGCAGTCTAGCTGTGCCGGCATGGAGCCTGTGTGAGCTGATTTTTCCCAGGTAAAGTCCCTGAGATAGCTTGTTTAAAGCTAGCTCTTGCAAATCAGTCTGCATTGTAGACGCAGCCTGGGCTTAGCCCCCGTTTCTGTACATGTGCAAGGCAATTTCAGCATAGCTAGCTAGCACTGGGCATTTGGGGGAGATAACAGCTCTGCACTGGTGTGACTCCACGATGCCAGCGTGAACTGGGAGTGACATAAAGTAAAGGGCCAGTAGAGAGCAGCCCTATTACAAACAAATCCCTTTTTATTTCGAAGGCGGTGAATCTATAACCGTCCGTACCATTGTGGGATGCCCTTAGTGCCTTGTTTAAAACGAGACCGCAAGCTCTTTGAGACGGAGGCCTTGGCGTCTCCTGTGCGTGCACAGCACGCAGCCCAAAGAGCCTCCGATCCTGCTGGCGTTCTTCGGGCACCGGCGCATACAAATCATCAACAGCATCGCCGCTGTGCCTCCAAACACATGGCGCACTTTTAGATGCTGAGGTTACCACGTTACATTAGGTATTGAATGTTTTATTAATCACCCGAGTGAACGAACACACAAAACTTACATAGCTCATTGGCAGGAAGGCAAGTTACGGCTGCCCCGAGGCTACAGTAATTTATGCGCCTTTCTTTTAATGTAGTGTGTGCTGCATTTCCCTGCAACTCGGCAAGATTTAGAGCCCTTTGGAAAGAGGTGCGTGCGTCTGGACCTCTAGCTCGCGTTGTTTGAAGTATCCCATCTGATAGGTCCCTGTGATCTGTATTTATCTACAAAGCAATGGAAGCTAAAAATCTCTCTCTGCCGATGCACATGGTGTTTATGTGAAAGTGCACCCAGCTGGGTGGTGTTAGGGGCTGGGAGTATGCAGCCAGGCTTTCACCCCAGGAGTGGACCCGGCATTTCTGTTTGTCCGTCTCTCGTAGAAAGCGTTATCAATCATTTTTAAAAGAGAAGGGCGGATGCAAACTTGAAAACATCCCGCCTCGCCCTTGCCTTAGCCGAGGCTGGTACCTTGCAAGGGCAGGGGGCAAGAGTGGCTTCCATAGCGCTGAAGACTTCAGCCGTGATTCGGAGAAGCGTGCCGATCAGAATTTGTGGAGCAGCTTCTGCGACTCGCGTTGACTAGCCAAGCGGTTGTCCAATTTAAATCGGTCGGATTATTTGTGGAGTGAGGGCCTGTCTGGCATGAATGAAGATGGGTGAATCTGGCTCTTAAAGTTTAATGGGAAGGACAGGACTGTGTGTAAATACATGAAAGCACTCCATTTATATACTTGGTGGTGGTAAATTTAGTCTATTCATTTGTGTTACGGGGCGAAGCCGTTAGGGTCTTGTGAGTGCCTGAGCCCACACCTTATAAGCAGACCGCGCGCTGTACCTAGCCCATCTTCTTTCAGTGCCTAAACCCCTTTGGCGTGTTTTACATTGAGCATATGGTCCCATCTGGCCCCTGTCCAAGGCGGATAGGGAGGCTGCTTGAAGAGAGGGGGACGTGGAAAATGCATCTGGCAAATGCTGGGTCCTATGGGGTTGGTTTCTAGGATCTCTTATCACCTGGCTTCATTATTTACAAGGGATTTGGACACTGTCCCTGCTCAAAAGAGTTATCACCTGGGCCAGAGCAAAGGCCTTATATGACATGTGGCCCAGACTACTGCTTCTCAAGTGGTTTATGTGGGAGGGAGAAAGGGCAGAGAGGGAGAAATCAATATAAGGGAGATCACACTGCACCAGCACACAGGAGAAGGCAGAGTTGTGCATCACTGGGACCTAGCAGCACTGAGGATGCGCTCCCAGAGAGCCAAGACTTCCCCTGCTAGAGAAACTGCCTTTCTAAACTCCCACAACATCCCTAGTACGGCTGGGTCCTGGTGTGTAGCTCCTTGCCCCCCCCCTCCCCCCGGTTAGGACTCCCTCCTGGCTATTGGGCATCTCCCCGGGGATTTGAGCAAGATCTTTCTTTGTCTGAAGATCCCCTGCTGTGCTTTTCTTAAGACGGGTTTTTTTTTTTTCCCCTTTCAAAAGTTTTACTGAAAAGCAATAAGCCTCTCCCCATCCAAGATCCACCCCAAAGTGACGAGGGAGTTTTCACCGAGGAATTTAAGATGACCCAAATTCACTTGGCAAACTCCACGACTGCAAATATTGCATGGTTTTTAAAAATGCGGGGTTTGTTTTATTTGCCATTTGGTTTCTGAGTCTTTGGGCTTCATTGTGTTTTTCAAGTTAAATTCCCCGCAAATGAAAGCCGAGTTTCGTGCAACCTCTTGACTACAAGAGTTAGGGCTTTGTATCTTGAGCCTGTCTTGAGAGATTCAGTTCAATTGTGAGAGTCAGTAGTACTGTCTTCAATAGCAAATGCTCACAAGTTAGTTTACTGGTCATCCACTCTTTCTTCTAGATGTTTGATGTTACTGTGTATTGTGCTGTAAAGAGAAGACTGGGACTCGAGAGCTAGCAGCAACGCTGAGTCAGAGAGACGAGAAACCAAGGAAATGAAGGTACTTTTATAAACTCTGACATGGGTGGATGAGAGTAGAGACATTTTCTATACTTACACATCCAAAAGTCTGTTGTTTTAAACTTTGCCAACTCAAGTGTTTATTCCCTGCCCATGGACTACCAGTAGAAATGCCTTTGTTTTCAACTACCCCTCTCCCTAAATCCCACCTGACATGCCCTTAGAAATTAGGGAAGGGTCATAAATCAGTCAGCAAAGATGCCTGAGTTAGAGCCCATCAGCTTAAGGAGAAAAACTCCAACTGGTGCTTTCTCTTGCGTGTCCTTTCTAGTTTTCGTCCCACACTGACCTTCTGAACATCGTACAAAGCCCATCTATCTTTCTATGCATTGATGTGGAAGCAGATGTGCTTAAACCACCCTTCTATAGTTGTCCTCTTTAGGCTTGCCAATGTGCATCCTAGAACCCCCTAAATGGACATTAGGTACCTAAATACATTGATATCAGACAGTAGAGACTCATGAGGTTCATTTAACACCATGCTTATAGATCCAGAGCTCCCGGGTTCAATAGCTCCAACAGCATCCCATGTTGCTGGGTGTAATATGGGCGTTTGGTATTTGTGGGTAGATTGAATTATATGGCAGCACCTCTGTTTTCAAGTGACTGTTTCTTGGCTTGGAGGCACAGGAACGGTCCTGATTTAACGTGCATTGGAGGTAACTGGACACCTGGATAACTGCATCTGTGTGGCTAGATTTTAAAATCAAATGTCTAAAAAATGCATGCACAGTAATGGAGCGTCTGGCGATACTCGTATTCCAGATGCTTAGGATTTTAAACAAAGCCAATGACAACGATGACATCATTTAGGTTGGGATGCCTTTCAGAGTCCAGGATGATGAGGGGCCCAGTGGTGTGGTGAGGGATTCAAGCTGGGTGGTAAATAGTTGGGATGGCACCTAAGATGGTACCCTCATGCCTTTCAGTCGCCCTGCACTCCTGCTTGCTACATCCTTCTCCCTGTGAAGTTTCCATTTGTTAAGGACCCAGAAGGGGGTGGGTAGAGTTACCTGACATCCTAACTTTGGTTCATTAACTTTCGATTCCCTTTTACAAGTCTTGACTCTAGGCAGGTATCTGCTGACCTTTTGGGGGTTAATCCAGTCTGCCTCCCCTCCTGTGCCCTTTGTAAAGCCATTTCATAAAAGAGTCTGGGTGCAACTTTTCCTTATCTCAGGCAACGTAAGGAAAAGGCCACTCTACAGCAAGGGCCAAAGACCTCCTGGAAACCTGTGCCAGCTTGGGATCAGCATCACTTTATAAAATAAAGGACAAATCTACAAACACCCTAGTGTCCCAATAGGCCTTAAAGGTCTACTAGCACTTAACCTGTGCTGAGTTACAGATTGTTGCCCTCCAAAACTGAAGGGATGATATGACTTAAGAGCCTGTGTGCTGTATTTTAATGCTCTTGTACCTCCAGCTATTGCAATTGTTATGTATTTGTGTTCCTCTCTGAATCCTGCTGATCTCTTGGTAATAACCGGTGACCATGAGTGGGTGGTAATAACCAGTGGTAATGAGTTCCACAGACCAGCTTCATGTTGCATGGGGGGGGAACTTTCTTTTTGATCGGTGTCTCAATTTTCTTCCTTTCGATTTTGTTGGATACCCCTTTGTTTTTGTATTCTGAGAGAGGGTGGACCGGATATGTCTGCTTGATCAACCTTCTGTATGCTGTTCGCTAATTTGCGCACAGTTAGTGTTTACTGTACCTGCAGATGTAATTTCTGTGAAGCTTTTAGTTAAGGGTGGGGGTGCATTCATGGCTGTGGATATGTTTTTCGAAAGCGCCTGTTGCAAATCAGTGGGGTTTAAGCTACAATGTCAGTTGGATGCTTTTGAAAGCACCTTGTGTAGGTGTGTATGCTATTCCTATTTCATTCAGTATAGGTACAGAGTTGTTCCCTTTCTTCCTTCCTTCTCCCAAACCAGCCTTGAGTGTTTGATTTCCTTCCCTCGCATACGGCTCTGCTCCTCTAGGGTCCACTTTGGGTTTCTTCCTAAGTAACGTTTTTTTGGGGGGGGGGGGGCGGTATTTTTACAGTGCATCTCGCACGGTCATGTCGCTTTGATCTCGCACTGATTTCCCAGGCGCGCATGGCCACCCACCGCTCCCATTCAGCACAAGTGAAAAGAAATGTTTTTATGTTCTAGCCAGCTGCAGTCGCCTCTTGTGCTGCTGTATGCAGAGGCCAAAGAGACCTTGTCTGGCGTCAGCGCCAGCCTCAACTGAGCCAGTGAAAATGCAAGATTTTCATCCCATCAGATACAGTGGCGGGTGGCTTCCAGCTAGCCAGAGAAAAGCCTATTGCTGTGCATCAGAGGTGCGAATCGTAGCTGCGTGGTGGGTGAGGAGAACAGCTGCCCTTGCTCCAGAGAGTAAGGAAGGGTTTCTCTAAGCTGAGTTGGCAGGGAGGGAGCTCAGAAACCTTGGGATTGTCTCCCGAGCTGGCCAATGGTTTTTAGTCCGTTTCTCCTTTGTCGGGCGATACAAAGCTTGTAGGCCCAATGGGAATTCTTGCCAGCATCTCTGTGCTCATCAGAAAGCCAAAGTCCTGAATTTGTTTTAAATTAAAAATATATGTGTTTTTAATAGAGCAGCTCAAGCCCCAAAGAGCAAATTGGATGGTAGCGTACATACCCTTTAATTCAGGGGCACAGGGAAGATCGTTTCCGAGGCAGCCCTAATTGTCGCCTCCCTGCCCCGGCCCCCGGCTGCCTAATTCTGGATGCACGATCCCCAGGCTCCCACAGTGACTGGAGGTGGATTCGGTCTCGGGAGCCAGCTGGTGCCTGGGCAGAGAGATGTAGGTGATGCGGGTTAGATCTTGACGAAGTGAAGGAAAACCACCCGTGTTGCAAAGGGCTTGAATACTCCCACGGGTGGGCCAGCTGGGGAGGGAAAGCAAATCTGCTCGCAGGCCGGAGCTCAAACGCAGGCTGTTCGTGGGAAGGGGGACAACCGAGCCTGCTCCTGGCTGACACCTGCCAACCCGCAATTGTGGGGACTGTCAATCCAGCCCCCTCTTATTAAAAACCAAGGATCTGCCTAGTCAAAGTTTGGCATTTAAGCCAGTTATTAAACAGCTTCCTGTCCCCTGGTGTTAAATATCTGGGCGCTGGCACGCAGTGGAAATGGGAGTGTTTCTAAGAAGGCGGAGAGCTCTCAATGGTGGGCTCCAGCAGCAAGCCTCGAAGTAAGTAGCTAGCTGTAGTAAACCAGTTTGGCTCTCACGGGTCTGATTCACGGGCCGTAAGTCAGCGGAAAAAGTCCCATTGGTTTCAGTGGGCTTTGACTTTCACCCAACAGAGTGGGGGGGATCATGGCTGGTAATCCAATCTAAAGTGATATGGGTTTGCATTTACACTGGGCTAAAGCAGCAGGATCCAGTGAGAGACTGGTGGCTAAAACTAGGAAGCCCTGGCAGTCGCCCTTGGGGAGCTGTCTCCATCCATGCTCCGGCGGATCGGGTCAGCCCAGCACCACCCGTCTCTGCCCATCAGTGCCCACGGAAAGGGAAGGGAGGAGCTGCTGCCCTCATCCTATCTCATCTCCTAGCACCTTTCTGCCCACCTGGCACCTCTGTCCTCCGAGTACAGGATTCACTGCGTCCTCCTGGGAAAGGTGCTCCAACTTTCCACTTTAAAGCCAATCTCCTTAGTTTTGCTGCCCCTTTTGGGGTCTGGCATTTGGTGTGGTTCTAGCACGGGTCCGTCTCGCTCTTATTTTAACTTGAACTAAAACCGGCCCCGGCACCTTCCAGCTTACGTTGCAGTGGAGGCAGAGTTGGCTCCTCTCTCTCTAGACGGGGCCAAAACCTTGCTTTAAGGTGTTAAAAAATTAGGATCCCACAGCTCATGTTAACTGTCCTCCTTTGTCTGCCCCTGCTCTTGGTCCATCCAGGAAATGCAGTTGTCCAGAGTTGCTGGAAGTGAAGCATTTCCTAACAGGTAACTTATTTCAGTGCCGTTCCAAAGGCAATTGCCCCAGGAATGCTGGAAAGTTTCAGGGGATTTTAATAAATACAAAAATGTAAAACAAGTACAGACGTGCTAGCTCCTGCCAACTCTCCGTCCCTCTCGTGTAGGGTACGTATCATAGGTTTGTTATAGCAGCAGGAGAAACGGTGAAGCAGGATGCAACGACGAGGGAAAAGAAGCCACCATGCTGCTCCCAATTTCTAACAACACCCTTTCAATAGCCCACGCTGTAGCACCCGGTCCTGCCCCCAGCAACAGGCCAAGTTTTCCCACAGGAAGCGCCCCCGGGATTAAAATGCTGCGATTTTATACGGAGCGTGTTTGTTTCTGTGATCACCAATGAACACAATGGCCGAGTCAGTCACTTGTCAGAGAGGGCTCATTATAGCCAGTGTCGACAAGAAAACTGGTAGTGGATAGCACACTGTGCTCAGCAGGGTGCGCGGCACAGGAAAACTCGCTCTTTTATTGCCTCCGTGCTGCAGCTTTCTCCCTGCTCGTATTGATGGAGGATGCGTAACTGCCAGCATTTAAAGGTTATGGCTGCACCTGGGAGGAGAAGTAAAAGGTGGTCATCCACCCATGCATGGCCTTCGGGGACATGTCGGGGCTTAGGGACTCCCCCGAGTGTTGTAGCATAGCGGCGACTTTCCTTCTGGGATGTGGAAAGCGGGTGCAGGCCGTCTTCCTGTCCAAAATGAGCACCTCAAATGTTGGAGCTGTGCCGACATCCTCATCGCGGGGCAGTGGAAGCTCTCCCTGATTCGTATACAACTTGTTCGCGGTTGAACCCTCTGTTTTCACACGGCCTGCTCTGGCACCGAGAGACCCCCAAGCTCCACCTGTGTCCGGCAGCCCCGTTGAAAGAATCCCCCCTTCTGTTAACTATGTCTCTCCTGCTCTAAGAGAAGGATGTGGTTGGTTACTATGGTATTTAAACATGGCTCCCGTCTCCAAAGCAACCTTTGTAATCGGGTTGTGCCTGTGTTTTGTAACGTTATGGAGTTGTTGCAGCGTCGGAAGCTGATTTCTCCGTTGTCCCGTCTGCTTTCGCACGTCACTGCACGACCCACTCGGTATGCAGCCCTTTGCCCTACCCCTGATGTATACGAGTGCACCAAGTGCAAGGCAGTAGACACTCGGGCCCTTGCTTTTTGGGGGGTTTGCCCCAGGAGATGTGCTTTGGCTGTCATTCCTACCAAAGGAGGCTTATTAACGCTGCCCCCACTTCCCCGGTGGCAGGAGGCTGTGACGTTGCTCGACGGCGAGGTACCAGGATGCCCCGATCCTTCCGCACTCGTGAGGCTGAACTGTGTTGCATCCCGGTGAGGGGTGTCCCAGGTTGTACCAGACCTCTTGGGTGCTCCAGCTCGCTATCTTTGGGTGTTCGCATGCTCCCTGCCCAGGGTGGACAGATGCCTTTCTGAGAACCAAAGTATCCCTTACCTGTCAGAGGTGAAATGATGCTTCTGCAGCCCTCAGGGATGCAAATGCCAGTGCCCCTGGAACAGGAGCCGTGGTCAAAACTTGCCTCTGAACACGGCTGTAGCTTCCACCTTTCTGCCTTGGCCCTCGTTTCTACCACAGGAGGTTTCTTAGCCTTCTGCTGACTTTCCCAGTGGCCACCGCTGATTCTTCCAGCAACCTGGGTTGAGGCGAACTGCTCTCGGCTTGCCCTCGTTCTGCTTTGCAAAGGCACAGGTTAATTTGCTGTAAAGATTGCAAGAGTTGTCTGACTGTGCCTGTCCTTTTCCTTATCTAGCTCCCTGCAGAGGGGATCTAATACTGTTGCAGAGATGGGGGGGAGGGCTTTGGTTTGGTCCTTTCCTTTCCAAATGTGCCAGGGCCTCTCTGGAGTGCAGCTAAAACGGAGTGAAAACAGTCCAGGCAGCGGAAACCAAATGGGATCCCACCCAGCCTGGCTCCAGGACTGGAGAAATGGGAAGGAAGGAGTTGTGTTTTTACCAGCATTAATCCTGCGTAGGGCTGGAGGACCACAGTTTTACTTTCCCCATACCTACGCATGCAGAAACCCAGCCATTTTGACGTTCCTGGCTGCAAATCCTGCCCTCGGTAAATGCATTTGATGCTGATACAAGGTCTCTTGGCTGTCTGTGCTCATGCCCGTCTGTTCAGCTGGCGCCGTGCCCATGCACAAGATGGCATGCTATATTTGCTGAGGCATATTTGCCAACCAGGCCAGATGTTTTCAGCAGGAAAATGGAAAGGGGAAAGTGGGGTCCCTCTCTAAATACCAACTCCTTGGGCAATGTCACAGGACAGGGTACAAAGAGGCCCTTCATCATCGCCACCTTGCCATCAGCTCACTGCCCCATGCCAAAATCCTGTACGTTAATGGTGGCTGCCAGAGCAGCTGCTGCTGCTGTCTCATTTCCATATTGAGCTGCTGTAATGTGCTGGCTTAGTGTATCTATTGGCAGGGCCACAAAGAGAATAAGAGCCTACTTCTGCTACCGGCTAAGAGTTACTTGTTGAGCTCAAGTGCTGGAGGGCCGTGCTTTGGTGCTAAAGGGTCCTGCCCCTGCAGTTGACCTGTATGGGGGCGGAAAGGGGTTGCTTTTAAGGGCTGCCTTGTATATGTGCTGTGACCTGTGGAGAGGGAGCATATGATACACGGCTGAATGAACAGATTTCCCCTTGCTGCCGGTCTCTGAGCGAATGCCAGCACACAAGCTTCGAGCCTTGCGGGGTAGCTCCAGCAGGTACCGTACCTTTGACAACCTTCCCTTCCTCTGGCAGATGGTGCTGGCTGCTAGCTGGTACCCGGAGGATATTGTAGCATCCCACCTTCTCCCCGAGCCAGCTTCACTCTGCTGGCCAGAGAGCATCCTGGGACCCACAGCCCAGGCAGCTTGCTCCATGCTGAAAGGGCGAAGGCTATTCCTGGTGGGGGCTGTGGTTCAAGTCCCAGTCTACCCTTACACGTGCCAGGATCCCTGGCTGGTCCGTTGTGGTTGGCAGCCAGGCTCCCTGGAGCGTTTAAATGCTTTTTCCAGCCAGGCCCCGATCCCCTGTGAAGCCGGCAGTGCTCCAGGTCTCCGCTTCCAGCCTGCCGGAGGGGAGGTCGGCTTCTCTCCAGGTGGCAACCCCTGTGGTGGGTGGCTGGCACAGATCTCATCCTGCTCTGTCCTCCTGGAAAGAGCCACTGCTTTCCTAACAGTGTGACTGCTCTGGGAAATGATCCACGTAGGCAGCTCTGAGCCACCCCCCATGCAGCTTGTCTCTCAGCACCGTCAGGGAGCCTGAGAGCTTTTGCATTTAGCCAGCGGGCGATTTTTAGCAATGCCACCCAGGTCCCTTCATCCCACACTGGCCTTTGCAGAATGAGATGGAAACGGTGCCAGTGGGGGTGCCCACTAAAGTCATCACCCAGTGCATCAGCTGGACTCCCCCCGCCAGGTCCATAGCAGCCCAGGTGGAGCGCTTCCTCTGCTCTGCTCCCTCTCCTCTCATCTCGACTCGGCCAGCCCCTGTGAGCTTAGACGGGGAGGGCTTGCAGGCATAAGCCTGAACTGCGGAGCGGAGAACTGGCCTTATCACAGGCAAGCTGCTTGTGATCTGAATGCTGGTCTAACAGATGAGCTGGGCTTTCCAGGGGAAGCGCTGCTTGTTGGACCGCAAGAGAGTGATGCTTCCCTTGCCCCAGGCTGATTCAGGGCAGCAAAAAAGGAAGCGGAGAGTGGCGGGGTTAGAAAGCTCTCCCCTCCGCCGGCCCGGGGCTCTGGACCATTGAGTGTAGAAGTATACTGTACAGGTATAGCATGCTGAACAATATTACCTCCCCAGCTAAATGACTTGTCCAGAGACGTGACAAAAGGGATTAGACCCCCCGCTTGTGGCTTGTACCCTTAGCCACCCCTAGGGTGAATTCTTGATGGGAAGTTGCTCATGTTGGCTGCAGCATCCAGAGGCCTGGACAAGGATGGTTTTCCTCTGATAATGCCAAGTACCTTAAGTCTTTTAAAGTCAGCAAAAAATTACTAGCAAGTCCTGGGGATGCTTTGAACAAGTAGCGGTAGTGGAATTTATTCTGAGCGGATGCAGCAGGATGGACAGTGTGTGATTATAGCGCGCTGGATCCCGTTTGTCTAAAAGAAACAGGTCTAAGCTCTGCTTTTATCATCAGACTTGAACTGGCACCAGCAAAGAGAATCTGCCTGCCTCTGGCTTGCTTTTTGGGCTCAAAACATCCATTTATCCAATGCAGACATGTGCAGATGCTCAGAAAGTGAATCTGCTAGATCATAGAGTTTTTTTTCCCCGTGGATAAAACTTCCTCTTAACATGTGCACAAAAACAGCTCCCTCACTCGAACGCAAAGTAAAGAACTGAAACTTGCCTTTCACAACGCCTAGCCCCCAAGTATCTTGATTTTTGGGATAATATTTCACTGAATATACATTTCTGTTTTTTTTTATATCGCAAAACTATAATATCTCCTTCAAAATGTGGTGCCAGTATATTTACCACGAGGGTTGATGTGAACACTAAGCTACAGTGGACAGCATCTGTGCAATTCTAATTAAACAGTTCAGTGCTTATGCAAACTCGCAGTGAGAATCTATAGTGAATTTGAACTCTGGAAAATAGTGTCTCAGGGCTCAGGGGAGAACAACCTGCATTTTTATCACAGCTGGCTGGCTGGATTTGTGAATGTTGTCATCTGATAATTTACCAGTTTCTACAATACGTGTGTGATCTAACTGCCCCCCTCCCCAGTGTTCCTCTTGAGATCTCTATTGATTTAGATGCTCCATTAAATATAATTGGATTTTTAAACTTTTTCTTTCCTTTTAGAGGCATGGAATGAATATATGGGTTGTTGGTTTCCAAAGGGGTAACGTTTTCTTCTTGAGGGGAAAAATTGCTGCTCTTTCTTATCTCTCGGCATTAGGCTAAGCAGACTTGGTCGGACTCGCTTTGATCCGTTTGAACATCGTGCAGCTGAATTTTTTGTTTTGTTTTGTTTTTTTTTAGTAGGTTTAGCTAGGAAACAAGGACTCTTGTCGTGTGCAATGTTATGAGCTTTCGAAATGTGCTTTTATTTCAATACAGGGAGCTTTTGAAATGTTTGATTTAAAAAATCACATGAGAAAAAGAAGAGGAGACTCCTGTTTGCCTTACTGTGAGAGAGAGAGAGAGCCACTTCATGAGGAATGGCTGGTAGCCTGATGCTCAGAGTGCACCGCTAATATGTAAGAAACAGGTTCAAGCTCCTGATCCAGTATCGTGTCTTGGGAGTGGTGTCCTAGCCATCAGGATACTGGTTATTTTGGGGCAGGCTCCTTTCTCGCCAGCAATTTCATGCTGGACCCTAAAATACTGCCAACTCGATCCACTTTCACAAAGTGTTTTGGGTCAACGGGCAAAAGCTTTGTTTCAGCACTGTAGCGTTCAGGAGCTCTTGTTTTGTAATTTTTTTTTAAAAAAAAGTTAGAGTATGTAGAAAAATAGAATAGAGGGGAATGGAGCGAAGAAAAGATCCCTTGAGAAAAAACATGCAGCAATGAAAAAGCCAGTGGAAATCCTGCAGGATGTAAAACAAGTGCGGAGGGACTCCCTGGTGATTGGAGGCTGTTCATTGAAAGTTTGATGCGAAGACTTAACTTCAGATGACCAGGAGGGGGGTGTGTGTGTGTGTGTGTGTGTGTGTGTGTTATCTGGGGGGTTTTTTCTTGATCAAAAACACGTCGCATCTGTCTGAAGTGGCCAGGGAAAAGCTCGTGTCCTGTCTGTTCCCTGCACAAAGAAAGCCTGTCTGAGATTAAGGGAAAGAGATTCTTATGGGCAATATGACTGATAATCAAGTATTGGCACTTTAAGCTTCAAGATATGTTTAATTAGATTAAAGTTTTCAGTTAATTCCCACGTATCCTTCTCCAATCCTAATGAATCCTCGCTATATTCCCTTTTCAAGTGTTTGACCTCATCTTGTACATCCTTTACACTAGCAAAATCCCTACAGTCTCCAGTAGGCTGTCTGTCTGCATCAAAAGCATGTGTGCAGGCCCTCGAGCAGAGGGAGGAAAGGGCCAAGGGAAGGACAGATGTCATCCCTTGGTGTCTGACAGACCGCTGGTTGCATGATATCCCACTGCATTGCTACAAAGACGTGGGGAATTTCTGCTTCCTAAAATTTCTGCAAAGAATTGATGTCCCCTTTTGAGGTCTGGAAACGGTCTTAAGGGACACGGATGCTAGTGTTTTCCAGTCGCTCTCAGAAGAACGGGCACCTTGTTTTCTCTGACAGAGGAGAAGAAAGGGCATGGGCAGAAAACTCCCACCGAAATGTGGAGGAGAGATTCTCTTCCTAATTCTCATAGCGAGGTCTTGAAATTACCCCCAAGCCGGGTGCACAATCAGAGCAGACCGAAGTTCAAGACCAAGGTATGCAATGGATAGGTCTATTGAAACTTGACGAGCCAGTACACGGCGGCTGCGGCTGCGGCTGCGGCGGGTTTGGGATCGAGCGAGGGTGGCCGTTCCACCCTGGTTTCCTTAGTTATTCCGTTCTCTGAGCCAGGAAACTGGGAGAGGACATCCCCCTACTTGCACGTCCTTATTGCTGCTGTACAGGGAGGCTGGCTCCTTGGGATGTCCTCGGGTGACCATCCGTACGCTGCTCCCTGTCCCCCTCATCATACTGGCATGGCTGGAGTGTACCCCACTGTGATTTCAGGTTGTTGGAGCAGTTCTTGGGGAAGAAACATGCTGCCAAGACTGCTGCTCCTGCAAAGATGGGATCAGGCTTGCTCCTGGGCTCAGGGAGAGGCAGGCACCCTCCCAGTCCCTTGCAGTGAGAGATGCTGTAGCAGGCGTGCGAGGAGGAGTGGATTCCCCCTCTCCAAGGCATAATTTCCAACCCTGGTTTGCCCTTACCGTGGGAGTAGCTGGGGAGGGGAGGCAGGCATTGTTCCTGGCCTTCCCCGGAGCAGGTGTGGGTAGGGCGCGCAGGGCGGAGAGGCAGCAGGGGTTGTCGGAGGAGGCGGTGTGGCACTTGGCAGCAGCGTAAGCACAAATAAAAACCGAAGCCAAACCCTGGTACTTTATCTGAGGGGGAGAATAATGAGTCACGAGAGAGGAGTGAATAAATAGTGCCCTGCAGACTCGCTCTGCTGGAGTGTGCAGTGTGAGGGAGGAGGGGGGGTGCGGGCAGCTGGCCAGCGAGCGTGGCAGAGGAAATGTGTTTTCAGTAACCAGACGTTCGCTGCACTCCTGCCCCCACCGGCCAGCCTGCACGCGTGCGTGTGGCTGGTTTGCTGCCTGACTTCCCTTTTTTCTAGGCTTTCACAGATTTCATAGACGTTCGGGCTGGAAGGGACCTCGGGAGAGCATCGAGTCCAGCCCCCTGCCCGAAGGGCAGGAAATCAGCTGGGCTCATAGGATCCCAGCAAGATGAGCATGGTCTCAAAGCCCCCTAGAAATATTTCCAAGGTTAATAAGGCAGTGACTGGCCTCTGAGAGCTGCCCATATAGATCGCTAATCCACAGACCTACCTTCCTCATTTGGTCTCAGCAAGGAAGGTCCCAAAATGCAGCTCCCTTACTTTGAGAGAGCAGCGAAGGGCCGGTCCTCACTGGTCTCGCATTGCCTTAGGCAGTTGCTGCAGCAAAAGTTCTCTGTCATAACTATTTTTTGACGGAAAACTGGGTTTTGGACTAAACGATTTCATGCAAAGTGTCTGTAGCCCATTGTGTTGTTGCATCTCAACTTGCAGTTTTGACAGGCAGCTTGATGAGGAAGGGACTGCTTCTGACAGAGGTTTGCACGCCGTCTAGCACAGCGAGTCTGTGATCCCTAATTGGGCCCTAACCGATATCCTAATCGGACCTGCTTGGAAAGCTTTGGATGAGACCTGCCAGGTTTCCTGTCGGGTCTCCTGTCCCTTTGGCAGCCTGCCTGCTGAGCTGCTGGAGAGCATCGCCTCCCGGGCTCTCGATTCATCCGCCCACCAGGCACCCAAGATCCCAGCCCCTGCGCAATGCAAGAGTTGTGGACGCTTTCCAGGAGGCAGCGTCCGGCGGGCTTCGGAGACTTTGCTGGGGATGACTGGAGCACCTGCGCGCGTTTGGAGCCGGCGTGGGGCGTGCTGGAGGTTGGTACCACGGAGTGGGCGCACACCCAGGGGCTGAGTCCCCTTTGGTGGAAAACCTGCAAACTTCTGGTTTTCATCCCAAGTCAAACTATAAAATGAAATTTGAAGAACTGAAATCCCCCGGCAGACAAAATTACTTCTCTCTTCCCAGTTCTAATCATAACAGTAAGAGCGCGGCCCCAGAGTTAGAATAAGCAGCAGTGTTTGAAGTGTATTTTTAACATCACCTTCCTTTAAATGTAGAGGTTAAAATCTCTTGGCAGACAGAGAGCTATTCTTTTCTTTCTGATGAAGAAAATATTTCCTCGTACATCTGGTTCATATTTGCCTTTAGGTTTCTGCCAGAAACAATTCCAAAAACAGGACACAGAGCAGAGCTGAATGAAGGTATACATTCCTGAAGGATTCCTTCACCGTTCTTCTCGGACCCAAACGTACTAGTCTTCCTTAGCAAGGCTTGCTTTTCTTTTCATGTGAATTAGCTTGCGTTCCTTAATGTGAAAACATATAGTTTGATTAACTCTGGGACATTGCTGCTGCAACTGTAGAAAACAATCTGCATTTAGAAAATAATTGCAATGAATATGACGAGAAAAATATTCCGTTGTAGAAAATGTTGGGTTCCCCCCCGCCTAATTGTTGTAACCCTATTATCTTTCCAGTCAGATTTGTCTGGAAAGTCTTATGATGACTGCATGACATAATTCTGATGGGGGGCCTTTTAATTTTGAAGACAGAGAAATGTTCTCTCTCTCTTAGAAACCCAAAATTTCAGAGTAGAAAAAAGGGCGGGGGGCGGGGGGGTTGTGTTGTATCATAGAAATTAAGGGCTGGAAGGTACCTCAAAAGATCCAACCCTCCTGACTCTGGGCAGGAATACCCAATTCTCTGTTTTTAGGTGGATGGACATACGGGTGGATAAGGTTTGGGATGAGATGAGATGAACATTTCCTGTTTTGATCCATCTCGGTTGGGTAAAAACCCGGGCTGGTTGCAAACTTCATTGGCTGGGGGTTCAGAGCAAAGGGTGGTTCAGTTCCACGACTGAGTTCAGCTAAGCCCCCAGTAGTTGCAAGGTGCTTGGGTAGCAGAAGAGAAATGACTGGTTCAAACTTGGCACATCTCTAGTGAAACGCATATATGAAAGCTACTTGGCCTTCTGTAACCGCCTATAGGAAGCTAACCAGATGACACGCACAACGTTGTCATAGCACCAAAATCCTGCTGCTGTATCTGTTGTTGAGGAAGCAAAGCATTCGTAAGCTACTGGTTTTTGATAATTGGAACAGAGACTCTTGGTTAAAAAGTGTAATGTGCAACCCCAAATTACTTATGCAGTGTGGGGAGCGCCCGCTAGTTTACAGCCAGAACCTCCACATTTTTGCCGTTGCTTTTTGGGGGTAATGAATGGTCCTTCTGCAAACATTTCTATAAGTATTTGCATTTACTTTTATGGAGAGTCTTTTGTTGCTGTTAATCTCTCCTGAAGGAGAAGAAGAGCTAGTCTGTGGAAAAAGTATGTGTGATCCACCTTGGGTATTTTTTGTTTGTGCCTGATCTCTACTGATGAAACAAGAATGGGGGGGGGGCATAAACTTCCAGAAGGAAATGCAGAACCAAATGGTTTTAGCTAATTGGGGTTTGAACTTGGTGTAATCTAATCCTGCCTCGTTCAGCAAAATGATACGTTTTCCTGGGAGAGGAGAGGTCATCCTCAGCCTTCACCCAACAGTAAGGGTGGCGAGCGCTTGCAGAGAGTATTCAGCGGGCCCAAAAGCAAGAATATATCGTTCTTAACCTGGGAACAGGCCCTGTGAGCAGAGCTCGTTTGTTGACTGACGATGGTAGGCAGACAAGTTGGGTCTCATTAGGTTTCAGATCATGAAAGGTGGCACCTCTGCCCAAGAGGTGGTTAAACAGAACGAGCGATCCTCAAAGTTAAGGTGAGGCACGGGACTGGGTGAATGATAGTAGCTGAGGAGCTGTCTCTGAGCGTTTTTGTTCATCCTGATTTTCCTTGAAACTTGACCACCTTTACACCTATTCTTCATCACTTACTTACACACGGAGACTTGTTGGAATGAGCTTTTTGTTCACTTGAAAGACTGGGGAGCTGGGTATTTGTACCAGCCAGGCTGAGACCCTGGCTATAAAAGAGAGAGAAGCGCTGCTCGTGGTGTGACCGGGGAGGCAGGCGTATGGGGCAATTTAATGAATAGTCGCATGGTCCATGTTATACAGACCTTGCTGCACTGATAAAGTGATAGACGCACCGTGAGTTAACGACCCCCCAACCCAATAAACTTTCTCTCTCGGGTCTGGTGGGATGGCTGGGGGATCATGCTCCAGTCTGGAGCTGGCTGCGTGTCTGCAGCCTCTCTCCCCTAGCCCTCCCCTCCAACCTGGGGCTGTCTTTAGGATGGGAGGG
The DNA here is from genome assembly GCF_001723895.1 of Crocodylus porosus. Taxonomy (NCBI): domain Eukaryota; kingdom Metazoa; phylum Chordata; order Crocodylia; family Crocodylidae; genus Crocodylus; species Crocodylus porosus. Next base: position 8,375,029 of record NW_017728917.1, read on the forward strand.
GAGAAAAGGATGGGATGTGAGCCTGGTCTGGCATTTGTCCAGCCTGCGCTGGAGATGGTGGGGGCAGGTGGACTGAAGCCCACCTGATGCGAGTAGAGTGCTTTCAGGGGACCACTTGCACAACAATGTCACTTCTGTCCGCACCCTAAGTGCCTCCCTACATGGTTGTAAGAGGCAGCCTACTGTATTTCCTGTAAACAGAGAGGTAACAAAAGAGCCAGGGGCCACTGATGTGATCATGTGGCTGCAGCAGCTGATATTTTTCTCCCCTTTAGCCCCACAAGAGTGCACATAGGGCAGCTAGCTGCCTTAGTCACCCCACCTTAGTTTCATGCTACTGCCTGTAAGGAGTTGCTCATGCTTTTCCCAATAGTTGCCACATAATCGGTGCGGTCGTGCCCTAAGAACAAAATGAGGGTTTTCCAAAAATTATAAAAGATTAAGATCTCCAAAGGATTCTAGATGGATCCACCAAGGCAATGTGCTCATCACTGCTTTAGTATATAAATAAGCAAGTTAAAACTGATTTTCCCAAGTCAGCAATTGAATAATTAATAAACCAGTCCATAATTAATCCTTTCACTAGCTAAGCCATTGTGTTTGACAGTTGATCGACATTGCTAGTACTTATTATCGTATTAGACTACAGATAAATTTTGGTGGTCGTGAACATCTTGCTGAGCTTGTATTTCAAAGGTGTTTGACAAGCAAGTGCCTCTGAGGAAGTAAGAAAGTGATTCTTAGACGATGTTCCTGATGTGCAGATATTTGGGACTTGATCTTATTTCTGCGACTCTCCACGTGTGTATCCAGCACAAGGTGTCATTACTCTAAGTCACCTTTTTGACATTGGAACAACATATTTTAAAATATGAACTTGTCTTTTACCACATTTTGTTAAGTGATTAATTTGCCTTATATTAACTTAAAATGAGCCCATTAAAAGATTTCTTTTTTTCTTTGAAAGCACCGCTCATTATACTATCATTTTAAGTAATTAAATCAGGATAAATGGCTCTGTGAAGCTATTTTAATGTAACATCTAATTATATCTGACCTAGACTCTGAACTATAATCATTAACTACATGAACTGTGTAATGTTCTGCAGATTCTTTAATAATTTATATAGAACGAATTCAACTGCGTAGAGTTGTAAGCTGAAGTGATTAGATAATACACACCTGAATCTAGATGGGATTGTTGATATGAGGTTTCCCATCAAGTTGCTTCCCAGTGACTTGTGCTGTATTTCTTGATTATCGCGCTTGGTTCTGTGCCAGTTGTAGCAAATAACACTGGCTGAGACTCCTAGCGTAATTTGTGAACCATGCCGTACTTAACCCAGGTCGGCGAGAGCCCTGAAAGGGGCCCGTTATTTCAGTTTAAGATGCATATTTAATTTTGCCCCCAAGGTTTTCAGAACACAAACTGATAATGGTGATGCTAATGTGTACATTTTAGCCATGTGGGTTTGTGTATTTATGATATTGCTGATTGCATTACTCAGTTGAGATGCTCAGGCCTTTTATTTTAAAATATATTCATTTTTGCAATGTGTCCAGTTACAATACAGTCTGATTTTTTTATGACCAGTTTATGTAAATTTACATCTAACTAATACTATTGAGAAGAGCCGCTTACACTGGGTGCAATTTTTAAATAAGTTTATTTAGAGGACAAGATTGGCTTTTAGGCTTCTTTTAATCCAAATCCTAAGAATGAAAATACAAAGTAGTGATTTTTGGATGCTCTCTGATGCAATGGATGATCAGTTCATCCTTACATATAAAATTGATTTGATCTGTGCCTTTACTGAAGGGAAATAAAAATACCATATAATTGGAATTCCAAAAATGGTTAGTGCCACCTATTGGTGGAACACTGTAGACTACAAAGTGATTAATTTCTAATAATCTAGATAATTTAACATTATTCCCTAGTGGATAGAGGGGTGAGATGGTCCATATTTTAATGTTGGTTGTAGTTATTTCACTTTAAATAGCAGTAAATTTGTATCAGTTTCTACTTTTCTTACGTACACCTCTAGGATTGTGCGTACAGAAGTGCGGGGCATATAAACCTAGGCTTCTGCAACTGCCAGCACAAAGCATGGGCCAAAGCCAGGCCTGCACCGAAAAGTGCTTTGGCATCCATGTGTGACCATTACCTCCGCTATGCTTTGTATAAATGTGGAAGCCATAAAAATGGTCGCTGTGACTCAGGTCCTGCTGCAGAGAGGATACTAGAATTTTTTTATTTATTGTTTGCGGTATTGTAATGCTTGGGGGAGCAACCTGAGATCAGAGCCCTGCTTATAAGACAACTCCAGCCCCACAAAAAGCTTATGGTCCACACAGATGAGCAAGTGACTTCTCGGAAGTCATGTAATCAGCTATTAACAGAACAAGTCTAGAACTGAGGCCTCTTGAATCTTAGTCCAGTGCCTTTTCCACTACCCTACGCTTGCTCTGTTCCTGAGTTTGGCTGCAATGAGGAAATGGCTGTGCTGGCCTCGTGCCTGATATTCTTGAAGTAGTTTTATAGCTGTCATATAGGACAGATCTATATCGGCATTAGGTTGAATACTCTGGAGAAACATTCACCTGTAATTCTGACATTATGGACTCTAAATGTTTGCTTGCTTAAGTGGCTTTTTGAATTGAATCTTCTCTTTTTAAAACAAAATAAAATAAAATCTCATTAAAAGAAAGTTCCTGCCTGAGCCTAATCTTCAAGATAATCGGAATAGATCAGCGAGGGCTAGTTTAGTCAGATATTTTGTGATTGGCGGGGGGTGGGGATTAAACAACCCCCTGGAAAGGCCCAAGTAGGGCTTAAGAAAACCTCTTGGTACTTGACAATACTGTTTGTGTGCAGAGCAGAGCCGGACACGGGCACAGGCAAACTAGGTGGCCGCCTGGAGCCCGGACACAAAGGGGGCCCAAAAACGGTAATTTTTTTTTTTTCTGTTGTCTTTATTATTATCTGTAGCAAAGGGAGGCCTGATACTAAAAGTTTCCCCGGGGCCACCTAGGTATAGTGCTGCTGCAGCATGCAGAGCACAGAGTCGTCTGGTCAATCTGCTGAGAAAGATGAGCCGTACCTACAAAGAAGAGTGGAGAGTTCCCAAATTGTTGTTTGAATAAGGAGCAGGAATATGAGGAGAACTTCCCGCCCCCCCCCATGAAATACAACAGGGAGAAGAGGAGGATACATGCAAGTGAGGAAGAAGGGATCCACTTCTATTTGCCCCTTCCTCCAGACTGCTCAGAGCTGATAAGTGAATCCCCGAGTCCCTACTAATCTACCTAGTCCTTTATAGAAAGAGAGAGGGAGCAGGACTCCCATATAACTGCACGTAGAAGCCAGGAGACCGAGGCATTCGGCACCTTGCAGGATCACTCCAATGTGGCTGGCCTAAGGAACAATGGCAGAGCTGGTTAATACCCAGGTCTCTTGACTCCTAATCCCTTGATTGGATTCTCTTGCAGCTTTGGAGTATATTGGCATTTGAGTTTTAGGCAAAGAATCGCATTTTCACCTCAGTTTGCCTGATTTCCCCCTCCCCCCCAACACTTGAAGAATAATCTGAATTCTACGCAAGAATTCTGTAAATGTGTCTCTCTCCTGCAATTTTTCTGTCATGCCATGGAGTGCGGCTGCTTGAGAGACTTCAGTGAAGAAATTATCTTCTAATCCGCTCTTGGGTTGGGTTTTTTTTTTTTTAGGTAAAAAATTACCCTTTGATGTGAAAATGATGTGCACTTAGAGACATGCTAATCTTCAAATAATTAGAGAAGTGTGGAATGGGACTACCAGCTGATTCACTCATGTACTTCACCACCTGCATCCCAGACAATCCAGAAAAAAGTATTTTGGCGCACAGCTATTTTTTTATATTCATTCACCTTTCAGAGCCCATGGATGCCTTGAAGCAATGTCTTCAATGTCCTCTTTTGTGTTTTGTCCACATTCAGTATTTGATTTCTGTTGCTTTGAAGGTGCACAGAAATACCTCAGCGACGTCCTGGCCTCACTTCATGAAAACACTTAAACATGTGCTCTTCCTGAATAGGACAGGTTTCCTAAAGCACATCTGTCACGTAGGATCTCGGATCTGACCAACTCAGAGGTGTTAACACTGGAACGTTTAATGTAAAATGACATGAGTTTTGTTGGTCTGGATAAAATGGATCCCTACCATCCCAGGTCTTGGCTCTACAAAACTAGAGCTTGGACAAGGAGCTTTTTCAGAAGTGTGGCAGGTTTAGAAGCCTACAGCTGCAATTGGTGGGGTAAAACCAATTGGAGATGAGCAGGGGAGGAGCTAGGACGGGAGTCCGCTCCCCCTTTACTCCAAAGGGGGCGGGGGGCAGGAGTGGACTTGATTAGGGACTGCAGTTGCAACCCCCCTCATTGGTTCATTTTCAATCTGGGGGTGAAGCCCCAGAAGGGGATATAAGCAGCTGTGTGCTGAGCACACTGGAGCAGTCGGTGAGGGATGAAGAAGAAAGAAAGGGGTCCTGGAGCTAAGAAGAGCTGGGAGAGCTGCCCAGCGGGCATATTCGGTTGCTCAGAAGAGCCCGACAGTTTCCACCGCTGGACGGAAGCATTGGGCAGTGCAGGCATCGCTGCACGCGGGGTCCACAAGGGACCGGGACCCTGGGAGCCACAGCATGAGTCTGGGCTGCAGTGCAGGCATCGCTGCGTGGAGGACCCATGAGTGACCGGGACCCTGGGAGCCACAGTGAGACAGCTCGGGTCTCCAACCCCAGCGTGAGGCCCGACTCGGGAGTCAGCACTACTGCAGGGTGAGTCACTGCAGGGTGAGTCGCCGCAGGGTGTAAAGTCCAGAAGGAGGGGCTGGGCGGTCTGGGACCCGTTCCCTGCAGTGGGTCCTCAAGGGCCCTGGGAGCGGAGTGGTTCCTGAGTGCAGGGAGCAACATTCAGAGCGGTGCAGCCCTGGGTATGCAACTCCCCTGGGGAAGAATTGAGCCACTGGGACGTGTGAGCAAGTCACGCCACCCCCCTGAGGCCTGAAACTGAGCTCTCCCTTGACGAAACGTTAGTCAAGCCGGGAGCTTATGAACACTGCCCCACCTGGCTCCTAGGGACACACAGGTCAGTGGGGAAACGGGTCTCCCACCCAAGGGACACTCGAGGAAGGGGGGCTCAACAAAGAGGCAGGAGGAAGAGATCCCCTCAAAGAGGGGAACCGCTGGAGAACTCTTGTGTCTTTATAGTTTGGAGTGTTATTGATGGTTTGATATACGGTGTGCATTTTTGGAGGGTTTATTAACCGTACGCTTTGTATTTTAGAGTACTGTCTATTGTTGTATTTATCCGTTTATATCGTTTGGGACCATTATGCTTACCGCTTGTATTTGGGCGTGTATTCATAACCTGTAAATACTCACTTTAGTTCACTATATTTACCTGTATTAAATTTTGTACCTGGTTAAGACATCGCTTTCTGTCCCTCCTCTATTGAGGCACGATAGGTGGGAGGGAACTGCGAGTGATTTGCTGTTTTCTCCCCCCCCACCCCTTCCCCCCCAGCACATGTGCCCTGCTGGCCTTCCTCTTCTATTGGTGAGAGGGGGGGACACCCGGGTTACACTAAGAAGCCTGCCTGTGTTGCTCGCTTGGATTCTGATACAAATGAAAAAGGACGAAGATGGGGGGTTGCAGTTTGTCCTTGCACACGGAGAACAGGAGTGGCAAAAAAAAGAAGAAAAAATGTAGAGTAGTAAGTAGAACTAGATCTGTGTCACCTTTGTATGTCTCCTCGATGGCTTAAAAACAAGAATATGGAGACCACAAAAGAGGTCCCCATGCAAACTAGAAGAAGAGATTAAGACCTGAGCCTTCATTGCTGTGCCTCTATATGGAAGAGGAGATGGGAAGATCTCTAAAAGAAATCTTGAAAGGCAGGAAGATGAATAAGATCAGGGTTATGTCCGCAAAGCAGAATGACAGCTATAAAGCCACTGCTAGATTTAACATGTCTTTACTTATACAACTGAACTCATTTTACAGCCCTGGTGGGTGATATTAGCCCATCATGAATAAAACTGTGATGCTGACAGTTAAATAACATGAAGAGCTACCTGTCCAGATATTACAGAACGGGACTTGATGCAAGTGACAGAAATTACACCAATTGCAATTTCTGCTGAGGTACACGCAGGGCATTGAATTTAAACGTTCAGCAGGAGGTTCGCTTCTGCTTTAATCATCTGACATGCTCGGGAAAGAACATGCTTGTGGACTAGCTAAAAGCTGAGAAGCCTAGAGCAGGGGATGAAGCGTCACCTTGAAAGCACGTGAGTCGCTAGTATTTTCATTGCCCTCAATAGTTCCTTCTTAGTAGGCATAGTCTACCCTAACCTGTTAAGTGCTCGACTGTTGCTGGCAGAGACAGAGCTGGATATACCTCTGTCCCCTCTGGGTCTCTCTGAATATACTCTTCAAGTCTCGAGGCTCGTGCCTTTGTCTGTTGTTAGGTGAACTTGAGTTATTCTCCCACTCTTGCCATGGGCTACAGTACCCCGGGTACGACCATAGCTATTCAGCAAACCCAGCTGAGTTCAGGCACCTGCAGTTCTTCCCTTTTGGAGTATCTCTGACAAGTGGGTATATATAGAGACCAAACAGGCTTTTTCAAACTGAAGCATTAATTATCTTGAAGAAGGCGCAAAGGATTAAGGGTGGGAGGAAGAATTGAAAACAGCAAAGTGTCCACACACTTACTTAACCTGGAGGCTTGCCATTCAGCGACAGTGGCCAAGGCAGGCTTACCATCTTCCTGTAATCTCAGTGGGTCCTTGTGGCTGACAGGCTCCCTGAAACAGCTGTTCCCTTCTCTGGAGGGAGAGCCCCTTGTTAACCCTCCCGTGGTTCTTTTGACTCCTGTGGTCCCAGCCCTTTTTTGGTCCCAAAACTTTGTCTTACCAATACCATGGTATTGGTGGGGAAAATAGCTTGTTTTGATCCATTCTGTCCTTTCTTACTTATTTTTTCCCAAGAGCCCCCTGAGAAGTAAAATGCATACTGGGTGCATCTACACATGCACCTTACTGTGGAGTTGACTTTATTAGCTCTGCAGTAAACTGTCACCGCCTACCCGTGCACTGGTAGTAGGGCTCAGTAAATCAGTTAACTCTGCTGTCAGAGAGTACGGTCTGGGACAGTACTGTCTTACGGCAGGCTCATTTACTGTGCTGAAATGTGCACGTAGATGCTGACCGGGTGGGAACCAGACTCCTGCCTCCCACCTAGCCACGCAGCTCCTTGGGTTCTGCATCCTCGTGCCCCCGCCAACCCCTCTACTGTCCGAAGCCAGCACCTGGAGTCCCGGGCTGACCCCCGGGTCCCCTGCTAGCCTGGCACTGCTCCGCCCTGGCTCAGAGTGCTAGGCACACATGTTGGTGCACAGGTAGACACTATGCCTGTGTCTACCTGTGCCTGGAAGCAGTTGACTCCTGCTCAAAGAGCTCCAGAGTTTGTGTTGCATTAATTGAATGGGTAGATGCACCCGCTGTGGTGATTTAAAAATTTTTTTTAAACCCCTCATGAACCTGATATGTTGATCAAGTTATTAAATTATTACAGGGCAGCTTCAAATCCAACAAACTTGCCAGTAAGAATAACCTCGAACTCAAGAGTCCTAACAATAGTAAATACATTCATGTTAACTAAGACATGATTCTTAAGAGGCCTTGATTCTTCCCTCTCAGGTCAAGCCACGGTTGCCTGTACTGCAGGTTACATTTGATTTGGCTCCAGATCTTATTTGACTACAGGGTTTGAACAATCTCTGTGCACTTAAAATATATATGTACTTACATGCTATATGCAGGAGTAAATAAGTGCCACCGACAGGACAACACTTTGAGAAGGCTTGTTCAAGAATATGCTTGCTAGCTTTAAAAAAAAAGGAGGAACACAGCACAGATTGCATCTATTCTGGGGGAAAAAAATGTGTAGAAAGTGGTTTTTGGGGGAGTACGTTTACTGATGCTCACGAGAGGTGTGCTAATCCTTTTCCAGGTCCAACAAAAATTAAAATCCATCTGCTTTTTTTTCTTTTTTTAGCGTGGTTTCAGAGAAAGCATTGTAGGTAATTCTTTGCACCATGTTCCCATTTGGAGTTGGCATTAACTTTAGACCAGCAAAGACCCTGTGTGCGCTCTCTGGTCATTTGGACCCCGGTCCTATGTGCTTGAACTGGTAGCTTGAAATCAGACCCATAGACTGCCTCAAGCTTTTTCTTTGCATATTTGAACCTTTGGCTGTTCTTCCCTGTAATATCAGTAATGTAATCTGGCTATGGGAGTTGGCTGTGGGACAAATTCTTGCTTTCTGCCTGACTATTAAGTAGCTGGTGGGGAATGTGGGCAGGAAATTGGACCTAGGCAATGGAGAGCACTAAGGCATCTTTGACAATAGGTTGATTTCAGAGGGGGAGTAATAAAGACTCCAGGACAGGTTGTCTGATTTGACTATGCAACCGCTGGTGTTTGGTACAGTCCCATGATAGAAGAGAGTGCAAAGTTGTTAAGGCAATGGAGCACTGGATCGCGCATGTACGGTTTTGTATTGCATGGGTTTACTTTACCATCTAAATCAACTCTCTCCCATAAACAGATTTGTGTTATTCTTAAGATTAGTGTTGTTGTTGTGATGACGATGATGAAAGAGATGATCTAATGCATCTGTATTATGGGGTTTGTCATTTTTGTAGCATCCACTGAGTTAACCTTCTAGGATGGGTGTTCGAGCTTCACCTGCGATGAGACTAGACTGACTCTGGAAAAGCCTTTTGAGAGAGGCTAATTTAAACATTTCTGAAATGTGATTGCTCTCCATATATTTAAAGTGTGCCAAGTGCTTGGAGACTGTTGACAATACAGCAGTAAATCCAAATAAATGCAAATGTCAAGAAGAACAGGACGCACATTAAGCAGTCTCTGCCTTCTAAGTGGTTCTTCACTATCACTGGTTGTTTATACAGGCTTTAGAAATAAACGGTATCCTAATCTAATCACTGCATTAAAAGTAACCAGTGAAAATACTGAACTGGTCAGTCGCTCGTAAATGAACATATTTCACTTTTTTGTCCAGCAGGAGCTCAAGCCTACATAGTTTAGTTGATTCATAACCTTTTATAATATACTGGGTATCCCCATCCATAACAGATTTCACATAGTAAGTACTACCGTATGTCAATGTCTTGTTAACATTTGAGGGTAAACTGTGAGCTAATAGCTTATACTTCACTTATTTTTCTGAGTCTTGTTTTTTGTTAAGAGCTTGGTTATTGATCATCTTAACAAAATACATAAAAATAACCTCTAGCTGTGCTAATAATCAACTTCTCTTGTATGAAACAAGAAGGGTAACAAAATGCAACGTTTATTGATCATCCAGCTAACAAAAAAAAATATGTATTTTGAACAACTGTCCTGTATGTACTTCAGCTAAAATTAAAAATTGGGCTATCTGCTAAATCAAAGTAATTTTATGGTTCCAGATAAGGAACTGACCCATTAACTTTTAGGAATTGGCACACAGTAGAGTGAAAACAGATCTGTTGGGTTTAAACATCAGCCTAATGTCAGGAATTAATGTTTTCATCTTTTATTTGCAACCAATACCACTTACTTTCTTGCAGTTTATGAACACCTCCTACAATAATATGTGTATTCAGATGGGTTAAATATGATCCATTGTCTTGACAGCCTCTTATTTTTCTAAGCACTATTTTTCACAGTTGCCACATATTTCTGTATATAATAGCAAAAAAAAATATTTTGTCCATTCCTCCACCCATACACTTCACCAACTGAAAACTTGACACATGAGATGCAGAAGTAATATGAACGATGACGCACATGTTTCTTATGCTAGAGTGAAGGCAATAAAGCTAATGTTGGCATGAACTTACTCGTGACTTACATCATTCTGGTGACCTCTGCATTGGGTACATGGCAAGAAGCCTCTTCTATTCCTGGAGCAAAGAACGATTCCTTCTTTCTCATTTCAGTAAAATGTGTTTCATGTGAATTTGTACAAAGAATGGTACATAATGTACGGCTCGCTATTTCAGCCCCTGTTGAATTTACACCTGCCGTGCTACAAACACGCGCAGCTTTAGCTTTCTGACTTCTTCACAGAAGACTGACTTCACAACTTTGGCTTTCTGGATTCACCCAACCTCAGTACTCAGTTGGCTGGTAGGGAGGAGAATGAAAATGCTGTTTAAAAATACAGTAGGAGAGAAGATAGCAGGCTGGATGTGCTGGGAATGAAGACATGTTCCAAGCCTTACATGTTGCAGGGCACACGCCTGTCTCCTTATCGGGAAAGTATGAACCCTTTGGAGCAGGAGGTAATCGGCTGACAAGCTTCCCGGGGCTTATTTTGCAGAAGGCTCTTGTCGCCGTCACAGAAACAAACTATGGATTTGGAAATTGGGTTTTTGGAGGGGGGTTATTTTTTACTTATTAAAATTCGCCCTGTTGGCCCCAGGTTACTGGTATTCATCTAATGACGATCCTGGTCAGACTATTGTAAAATAGCTTTCGTATTGTTTAAAACAAAAATTAAAACTATATATTAAACAATCTTTGCATCCTTTACAAATTCTAGAAGTAAAGTAGAACAGCATTACACAAAAGTGAGGAGTATGAATTTGGTTCATTTTTAGCAATTTGTCAGCAATTCCTTTGTGTATCAGCGTGCACGCCTGTGAAATGGATAGCAGGGTTGAGCCTGGTGGAAACGAGTTACTGCAAATGCTGCCAGACAACAAGCTGCTTGGTTTTTTGCCTTACCTTGACATCTCTCTGTCTGCCTCCTGCTTTTTTTCACAGCTCTTCTAAGTGAATGGCGGGGCTGCTTTTAAGCTCTTTTGATTATGTCTGTATCAACAATAGGTAAAAGGTTTTTGACATCCATTATACCAGATGCATCTAAATGGGAAAACTTAAGGAGAGTATAGTTAGGTAATAAATTGCAGGGTACAGAGGCAAAACTGGATCCTTTTCTTTCTGTAGGTTTAGCCAGGTACTGGTTAATTTACTTAATTTTTTCTAATTACTTTGCACCAGGGTGTTGGACATAGCACAGGCTCTTTAGGAAAATCCTGCTGTCCCCAGTGGGATGAGGCAATAGAGCTCACAGTAGCATGAATGCTGTGATTTAGGCTGTAGGTTTAGAGTATTGGTGTGTCTAACTCAGGGAGTTCACTTTTTCCCTGTTTAACATTTGAAGGTGCAATTCCAGAATAGCTCGGTCTGCCAGATGCGATGTGTCGTAATCAAGTCAATGCAAAAGCATTGGAAGGGGAGTTTGGGAATTGGATATGCTGGAAAAGGCATTGGAAAGAAGATGGGTTAAGACAGGTGAAAAATAGTGAGGCGTCAGTTCTGGCAGGGGCATCTTGGACTTCCCATCAGGATTTCACAGGATTTGTGTCTTGTTCTTTTTTGGCGCTCTCATTCAATGAAGGCCTTAAATCTGGAAACATTATTTTACCAGGAGCTTGTTGTCAGGGCTACAAAGAATTACAGATGTGCGTGTGAAATCCTGAGTAAACAGCCAGAGATTTTAAGAGTGCCATATCCCATTATTCCTCGCTCCCGGCCCGTGCACTTGCGCGTGTATTACACATTCAGCTATTTTGACTAGTCGTTGGAATGATTTACTGAAAAATGATTTACAGCAAAACAAGCAACAGGCCAGATTTGTACGGAGCAACTTGGGGAGGTGTAAGCTTGCGCTTCCCAGCTGCCGCTGCCTCATCTTGTGTCCTATTGTTCATTCATGCTGAGAGAGGTGGGGGTGTGGGAGGGGGGTACCATTAGAGCCACAAAGTCAGAGAAGTAGGGCTGCAGAGCACCTTCAGAGGTCATCCTGAGACAGGATCATGTTTACCCAAGCCATCCCATACAGCCATAATCTAAAATCCATGCAAGAATACCATCAGCCCTATCAGTGGGGTTTCCAGCAGCTTTCTTAACAGTTGTTGGGTTTGCAGAAGCTTAGTGAGGTTTGTCTCGACTCCTGCCCCCTTGGCCTAGCGCCATCATCGTCTTGGTCTTCCTGCGAGACCTCTGTTGGACAGGGTGTTGCACATTTGCAGTCTCCCCTGTGCTGGACTCTGTACCTAGCTCTTTCTGGCAAAAGCTTGCATAAGCAAGAATGGTAGAGTCAGAGATTCATAATGTCCAGCAGGTGTGGAAATGAAGCAACTGAAGAGGAATTGTACCCGTTGGCAATGAAAAAGAGACATCCAAACTCCACCTCTACCAACTGAGCACCCAAAGTTAATGCCATTACTTCCATTGTCCTGTTTTCCAGGCAGAAATAAGTTGCTTTTTACCAGTAAACTAAAGGAGTCTCCTGTACAGAGTGGATAGCCTGGGTGGGAGAGATGGTAAAAAGGCAGGTTCTAGTGCCCACGTGGGTTTAATCAGCTCTGACAGCACTTCCTCTGTTTAATGCATGCTTATAGGCATAGCCTATGCACTTACTAAAAATCTAGGTGACCTAAAATTGGATACATTTCCAAACGGACAACATTTCAGATCACACTGTAAATGTATGTGCATTGGCGAAGGAGCAGTTAACTGTTGTACCTCCATGTAGATGCTCCACGTAAACCTTAAGGATATCTATTCCTATGGTGCTTAAATGTCACAGCTGGACTCGAGGCTGAAATCCTCCTTCATGTGCGAGACACACGTCCCAGGTCGCACTCCAGCAGAAATGTGTGTGAAGGGGAATAAAAAGGAAACTGGTCTGAGTGGGCTGGTAGCAGATCCGCTGTGTATTCTCAGTTGAAAAGATGATTTACATGAATGGATTTACATTACAAGAGCATCAAGTGAATAAATGCAAGCTGAGCTTTCAGCCCAGTTATCTGAGGCGAGAAGTTGAGGAATGAAAGGAGAGAAATGACTAAAACCTGATTCAGATCTCATTAAAGTCCTGGGTGATTTTGCCATTAGCTTCTAGGGGAATGGGATGATGCCTTGGGGCTGCTTAGGCAAGAGCTTTTCAGTGGTAGATTTAAAGGTTATGAGAGCAGTCGAGAAATAGCTGTATCCTTTGGAAAGAGCTGTATGTCGTTTGGAGAGGACTTCTTTGGCAGATATGCCTGATGTCTTGCTATTTCAGGTCCTTTGCAATTTGGCCCATCTGATGGGCTTGCGTCTAGCCCTTCATAAGCAATACATATTAACTCCATTCACATCCTTGTTTTGAATTTTTGCAAATTCAGATATGACTGCATGGCCCTAGAATCCTGTTGGGGATCATTTAACTTTCTAAATTTCCAAGAACAATACAATTTTTTTCAGCTATTACGAGACTGGGGTCCAGAAAGAAAAGAAGGAGAAGAGAACTTGGGTACAAGGAAACTATCTTTCATAAGAGGGTAGAAGAAAGCAGAGAATGGTTCATACATATGCACTGTCTAGGGTGCCCTCTCTCAAGGCTGATTCCTGACATCTGACTTCAGTCTAAGGTTGGGTAGTAGCTGAATATAGCAAATCTAGTAATTAGGGTATAGCGGACAAGAAGGATCACTTGGAGCTAAGCTTTTATACTAGAATTGCAGGAAATGTGCCTGGACTCTGAACAAAGATATGATCAGATCCATATGAGGGCAGGGGTATCAGATTTTCCAGCTACCTGCAAAAATGTTGTGATTAATCATGCTAGGGGTTGCAATTAGATCAAATAAAAGCAGCATGTTGCAGAACTGTGATAGGAGGTAATGTGAATATGCTTAATGAGCACGAATTTCAGCTTTGTAGTGTATTTGCCAAAGCAAAATGTGTCAAACAAACAGAATTGAGATAAATGGGAGATAGGCTGGTTGTAGATTACACAGGAGAATTTGCAATGATGGTAGGGGGAGGGAGAAACATGATGGAAACTAAGATTACAGCTATCCAAAGGGGAGAGAAAAGATTTAAAATAGATATAAATATAGGTAGTGACAGAGGTATCAATCCTCATTGCAGTCATCATCACACATAGGATGTTAGTGCTGTGCCTGGGAAATGCCTTACTGGGATTTGCAAGCAGTGTGATGCATCACGCTAAAAAACGGTTGACCCGCCGGGACGGAAACAACCTCTTCCTTAGAGAAGACAGGCCAGTCGAGCTCCCCCCTAGGTTGTCTCTGTGGCAGGGGCACAGGATGGGTTAGGAGGGGCAATCTGGGGTGGTGCTAATAGGAGAGCACCACGCTCCCAAGAACAGCACAGGGACCGATTTGTGCTCGGTTCATTTGGTCTTGCAGCTCCTTCAGTAGAGAGGAGCTGGTTCATCCATGGTGACTCCAGTTTGTCATGGCTTTTGCCCCAGAAACCATGTTCTCCAAGACCTTTTAGTATGTTGGCAGCCAGCATATGATCTAACTTCCCCCTTCCTGCTCTTTTTGGTTGGCTGCATGTTTGTGTTGGGTCTTGCTGGATGTCTCAGGCGCCCGTTCCAAGATGAGAGGTTTTCTGCCTCTTTGAGGCTTGAGGGAGGCTTGCTTTACTTAGCAGTTTGTGCTGTGTGCCTGCAGAGATTTATGGGCTGAGGTTTAAGATACAGAGCAGGAAATGGGGAAGCAGAGCTGTAGGCATTAAAAACTCCCACAATTCAAGTAAGGGAGAGAAAGCCTTTTAAAGAAAGGAGGGTATGGCCTGAAATGGAGCTGCAGCTATGCAATTCCCTTGGTCCTCTGGCTTTTGAGAGAGTACAGAGCAGAAATCGGCTCCAAATCTTGTTCGTCAGGCCCAAGCAGCAATAATAATAATAATACTGTCTAGGACAACCTTACAATTAAAAGCTGTGTGAGACTTGCCCATAGTCTGTCTTGGAAGCATAGGAGGGGTGGAAGGGACCTCCAAAGGGCACCTAGTCCTGCTCACGGCAGGATCATCTCTGCTGATGAGTGGGTGTTGGGTGGACCTTGTACCATAGATTTTAAAAGGGCAGAAGGGACCACTGCACTTCTACAGACTGACCGCCTGCATAACATAAGCCATAAAATTTGGTCTAGTAATTTCCTGCCCCTCTCTCTCTCTGCACTTCAGCATGATGGTCCTCAACTGAAGCAGAAAGCGTAGTATACCACTCTGCGCCACGCAGTACTAATCCCATAGCACCCGGTATCTAGGTTTTTGGAATAAATTCTTGGAGCAAAATCAGTGGCTGCCTTCATCCTGGAGGACCTGTGAAGCTGCAGGAGATCCTGTCAGTCGAAATGCCCTGTGCAACCAAATCCGCTCTTGAGCCAGTTCGCTCCCTACCTGGTCCAGTCTGTCTGAGTGCCCCCTTAGCTAAAGAGGATGCTGGTCCTCCAACTCGCTTGCTCATATTTGCTACTCTGATCTGTGCCATGCAACATCGAGGAGCCAGTCCTCGCACGGCCAGATAAAGAAGCTAGAGTATCATGAAGCGGTGAAGCAATGCGCTGTTTACCACAGCCTCGAGGCAGGATCACAGGACGGAGATCACAAAGGGGAGGCATGGCGTTTTGGATATGCACTTTGTGAGGGGGTGCTGAAACAGATTTAAGGGTGTCCAAAGCACATGACTTGGATCAGCCTCCACAATACTTAGTGCTGACTCTGAGCAGAAAACTGGCTTGGGTATAGATAGCAATATACCCTGTTAAGAGCTAAAAGATGGTGCTTTAGCTGTAGTCTCAGGGTCTGCGCCTCCAGAGCAAAACAAAAAGCACTTCATCATTTCCAAGAACACGACAAGCACAATTCTTGAGATTTAAGTGAGCCCAAATTAAGGATGACTTGGGTCAGAAAGATCTCTGCCTTTTTCCAAGCCTCTGATGCATCCCCTCTTCCAGTACAAGTAAATCAGTGACGAGAGAAGTTCAGAAAAGAAACAACTAGAGAACCAGAAACGCCATCGTTGCTCCAGTATAGAGTCTGCAATAGCCGCGTGTCAGAAATGGCAGCGACCTGCAGAATATTCTACTTTAAGCTCCTGCACCCACTCACCTCTCCAGGGCTTTCGGGGGGGAGGTTGGGACGTCAAATGCCACTGGTAAACAGAAGGCATTTCTGCTTAATGCCAGTCTGTTGTAAAAGGGTGAAATTCACCTTGGGCTTTGAGTGGACGCTATGCCTCCCTGCTCAAATTGGGGTCTCTTGGCAGGTCACCCTGCCTTCACCATTATACCCAGGCTTCCCTTTAGAAAATGCCTTGCCTGCCTTCCTGTCTCCTTTGCTTCAGCCATTTGAGGAAGCAGGTGTAAGCTGTTTAGTCTTAAGGTCAGATCCTCTCCTCTTGGGCTAATGGGATTTTTGTCATATTTATTAGGTGTTTGCATAAAACATATCACTCAGCCTTTGAAGCTGTTATTCCCACCGCCTGAAAGGCAGCTCATTCTGCTGCATAGTTATTGGCCACTCTTGAATAGAAAATGAATGTTAGTGGAACAGAAAGCAAACTGGCTTATCTACGTTGGTTTAAGAAAAATATTCTCCTTATCCATCACTGGAGAAGGGCCCCAGAAAGCTTGTGGATGACTCCTTGTGTTTTGAAACACCAGAATCTAATTCCTGTTCACCTAAATATAGTCAAGTGTACCTCCCAGGGCTCCTGGGCAAGTGATGCCTGAAGAAAGAGCTGACTGGCTTCTCCAAAACGAGCGGAGTCCACAAACATTTTTAGACCCTGGTAGACAAGTTCCTGGAGCTCGCTGTCTCCCATAGGAGTAAATGAATGTGGCAGGGGGCTTTGAAATCAACGTTCAAGGGATTTCTACCGAGTCAGGTCCTCCATGCCCAGAACCCCACAGTTTGTCTAAATTCTCTCCAAATCCCCCCATAGTCAGCCATGAAGTGACGGTATAATGGCCATACCAGCCTTTTAATCACTTAATATCCCTCATAGACTATTCATTGTCTTCTCTGGGACTGAGAGCGCCTTTTGCCATTTTTGTCAGGCTCCCACATGTCTTCTTATTACCTTGTCCCCGATTTTTTCTGCCCCACCTCTGTTTTTAGGGTAGCCGCTCACCTGCTTCAACATCTCCAAAAACCCAATGGCTTTAAATAAAGGAGCCCTTGATCCAGAACAGATGTCTAAATGCATCTCGGAGAAAATTCTTCGTGACTGCAGAACTGTCAGCGCTCCCTTGGCAGCCCTGTTTCGCCGTGCTCATCTGGTGAACACCTGTGGCTTGTTGGTAACAGATTTGTAGTGCAGGGGGCTTCTCTGTATAAAGCCAAGCCTTTATCTTTTGTCCTCCACCCTGTGAGACCTCCCTTCAGGTCTTTGTGGCTTCTCTTGTTCTTACAGCTATAGAAAGGAATCTCACAAAAGCGTTTCCCTTTGCTTGAATTTTTGGATATTTCAGCGCTTCCCCCACTGAAAGACATTGTCTAGGGCACAAACCAGGCTCTGCCACCCCTATCTAGCAAGTTGTTGCTGGCATGTCTCTCTTGTCATCCTTCTTCATCATCTGCCTTTCCTCTCTCCACTGCGAGGTGCTAAAGCTGATAATCTTACTGTGAGCTGCGAGGTGGTAGACCAGGAGCTGCTAATCTTGCTAGCTGCAGTGTTCAGGATCACTGACATCTGCACTGGTAGCCTACTTTTCCTGCTCCCCTTCCTATACTGATCTGCATGGACCTGGGCTGCGTTTTCTTTCCTCTTGACTTTGTGAATGAGATCTCACTTCGAAGGCATTCCCTGTGTGTGGAGGCAGGCTCTGGAAGAGAGAGGCCAGGCAAACCAAGGATGTATGTTGAAGAAGGGGCCTTATCCAAACCTGATGGAGTCAACAGACGTGATCACACTGTTGTCATTAGGGGTAGAAAGGACTTCCTAGACCACCGACTCTATGCCTCTGCATTTCCAAGCAACTGGTTTTCCAAAAGGATCAGAGGAACTCCCACCCTGGCCCCTCCTGCCCACCACAGCTACCAAACAACTGAAAAAGAAACCCTCGATGCCAAAGGAAGAGAAAAGAGAGGCTAGGCTGCCACCAGTGCCTTGGCCACGCCACAGCAAAGCAACTGCGAGCTGAAACGTGCCTTGGTGATGCTTGGAACTGACTGTAATTCTCCCATCATGGTTGTCTTAGTTAAAACATGCAAGGATTTTAATGCAATCATGTGCCTGGCGTGGGGGATAAAGCAAAGTTATGCCAAGGGAAACCATGTTGGTTGGTTGTTTTTGCTGTGGAAGAATGTATATACTCTGGTTTAACTGTGTAATGCCATGACTCCAGGTTGGCCACAAGAGCTAAGTACAGGCGGCCAAAAAGTTGGGTATTGAGTCAGTCTTCACAGGTTAGTCGCTTCAATCCTCTCAGATTAGTCTAAACTGCATAGATTGAAACAATAAGCAAGTGAACAGACATTCACTTTTGATTTGGAAATGCAGCCACCTGCCTGCAGTGGCCTAGGCCAGAAGCTGGGGGGCGCTAGAGCACACCTCCCTGCTGGGCTGGAGCAGACGGCTTGGACCAAGGCTAGCCCGCCCACCCTGCAAGGGGGGGTTGTGGGGGAGGTGCAAAGCATCCTGGGATGCTGGGGGACTGTGGCTAAGTACAGACATTTGGGGACCTTAGGGGGAGGTTAAATTGTTTCAGAATGGCTGCTTGATATCAGGTAAGTCAGGATGGGAGAGGCTAGCCAGAGGGTTTGGGATCCAATAGGCTGAGGGAATTGGGGGTCTGGTGGAGGATGGGAGCCCAGCTGCAACCTGTGAGTTGGGTGGGGGGAGCAGGCACAACCCACAAGGGATGGTGGTGGGGTGGGGTCCCCCACAGTGAACCTACACCCCCATCCCTCCCCCACTGTGACTGACTGACTTGGCTCCAGCAGCGGTCAACACCAGAAAAAGTGGCTGCATCCAGAGCAGCTTGTGGGATGGGAGCTGAGAGAGCTGGCTGGGGGGCAAAAAATAGACCAGTAAGGTTGGAGTGAAAAGAGGAGCCCTGGGGCTGGGGCCGGTGGATGGGTTTTCCCAGTCCTGGGGCTGCACAAGGGGAGTCAACAGAAGTTTCATGCACCAATTTGACCTAAATCGGGTAAGTCTGATACTACATAGATTCAGGATTATCTTAAACTGGGTTCTGCAATTTTTAGACTGGTTACTGTGCATGGAGCTCCTGTTTGGTTACAGGTTCAGACCGACTGCCGGTCACTGAGACCAGGTCTATAAGTGTAAGGTTGGCACCAGGACAAGCTAAGTTGTTTTTTTTTTTAATCAGGTAGCCATTTTGATCCTGATTTAAACTCCCAAATGTCTGTACTTAGCCTGTGAGTGAACTTGAATCTGGAAGGGATCTGGGACAGAAGTTCAATAAACAGGTTTAACCTAAATCAGTTAAGATACCACATCTACCCAGGCTTATCTTAAACCAGTTTCAGCCGTTTTGAAAGCAGTTTGTGCACTGAACTTCTGTTGTGTTACAGATTTGAACTGGTTTCCGATCACTTATACCTTTATGTGTAATTTTTGTCCCTAGCCAAGAGGATGACACTCAAAGATGACAGAGAAAAAAATATTACTTGCAATCTTTTGTCTCAGAAATGTATTAAAGGGTTAGGAAGTGTTTCCAAAAATGCATGTGTAGAGTTTAACTAGAAAGCACAGTTGAGTCTGAAATTAGCTTTCAGATCTTTATTGTATGTCCATTTGTTATGCCACCATTTTCTTCAGGAACTGAAATACGCAGCTATGTGAATGGGACAGCAGGGTGGACATGACCGTGTCTGTGCCTGTTTTGAGAAATTTCTGTAATTCATTTTAGTTTCTGGTTGGTAGGACCCAAGTTCTCTGTAGGCCAGAAGTAGTGTGTACTGTTACTAAGTGTTGCAATGGAAACTGTACATTAATAAGTGAACCTAGAAGGCATGAGTGATTTTAACAACCATAGGCTTTCTATAAAAAAAAATAAAAAAATTAAAAAAAAGTATAAGAGGCTTTTTAAAAACACAGGCAATTGTGCAATCATTCATGAGCATGCATCTCACCCCCCAGAAAGTCAGGTGTGCAATTGCCAAGCACCCATTTATGTGTTCACAATTCCTGGAACTGCACTGGAAAATGAGACATGCATGTATGTGAACTTAATTTGTATGTGTAACCCACATGCCATCCTGCAGCATTTGACCTGGGTTAGCCCAAACAAAAGTGGAGAACAGTGGAGAGAAGACTCAGGCTTTTCACTCTGTCTCCACATAACGTGCTTACAGCCAAGACGGGTAACTCGGCTAGAAGGGCCCAGAAATAAGGTGCAGCTGTTACTGGCTGTACTCAGCAGCTGTTTCAGAAGGTGTATCCAAAGGTGTTTGCCTGGCAAGTCGCACTGAAACAGAGGAGCATCTCAGAGCACAGAGGTGTTAGAGACGGTTCTCCTGACCCTGCCACCATCGCAGATTGAGAGAGACCTGCTGTGAGCATTGGCTCCCAACACTTCTACCACTTAGCATGCAAACTGCAGATTTTTGTGTCGCCAGCAGCTGCAGGTTACTCACCTAGTGACCTCAGGGCTGGGATGCTGCTAGCCTTGGAAATCCCAAAAAGAGCTGATATGCCTCCATTCTTCTTAAACTCGAGAGTCGAAATGCCACACACCACACATGGTATTGGTATAAAGACTAGGAAATTGTCTCTGAGCAATCAGATGGGAATGTGTTTGTGTGTATGGGTCAGTTAGAAGGTGTAGATCTTTTTGTGGCCTTATATTTAGATTTAGGTAATGGCAGCACAGTGGTTGAAGCACATCTGTATGAAACACCAGCCCATTTATTAGCTATAAAACCTTGCAGCTTGGGTTTCAAGTTATTCAGAATATCTCAACCCCCGCTTAAAATGTTTTCAATTATTTGCCACGTTTCCTGTGAGCATTGTACCAAAGGTTTGTCTACGTTATGGGGGCTGCAGTCGCTAAGTACAGCAGCTGAGCTGTGGTGGCAAAACCCGCTGGTGTGGATGGAGTGTGCACTAGCAGAGGGGTGTTGGTTGTAGCTGTGCTGGTCTAAGGACATGGGCAGATAAGGTTCTTTAGGGATATGTGATCTCTTTTATTAGACCAACTAAATAGTTGGAAAAAATTGTTCTTTGCAAGCTTTCAGGCACAACACCCTTCTTTAGGCATTGAAGAGACTCCTCTTGACACTCTCCAGTGCCTGAAGAAGGGTGCTTGTGCCCAAAAGTTTGCAAAGAACAATTTTCCAACTATGTAGTTGGTCTAATGAAAAAGATCACATTTATGCACATTTATGGACCCTGGCCACTAGCAGAGGGAGCTTTTCCACCTGAGCATCAGACTGGGGTTTTGCTGGCATAGCCCCATCAGCTAAGAGGTGTCATCTTTGCAAGAGCAGAAGTTTGTAACGAAGTTGGAGACCTATGGTATTCTCTCTTTGCACTTTACTTGGAAATATTAGCAGCTGCTCATCAGGATTTCACTTACAATAGCCCAGAGGGTTAAATCTGTCAGGGGTAGCCAATCTACGGTACATGAGCCTGTGCGTGTGTCACGTGGCAGCTTGTGGAGAGGACAGACAGCACAGCAGTAGGTAGGGCAGAAAGCAGAGCTGTAGATCAGGTAGGGAGCAGAAAGAGCAGCAGCAGAGTGAGCAGAGGAAGGGGATCAGAGTGGCTTTTGGGGATAGTAGAGGGGTAATTTGTGACCCTGCCAAAAAGGTTGACCCCTGTTGTTCTGTGTAAAGCTTTTTGAGAAGTCCTGGAAAGATAGGTGCTGTGGTCTATGCTTCAGCAAAGAGCTGGTTTAACATGCAGAGAAAAGGGTGGGGGAAGGTACCAAGGAAACTTTATGACTAGTTCATATTGCCCTATCTTGTATGATGGACATTTACACACTCTTTAAAATGCCCGCTGTTAAGAAATCCAGCCAAAAGACTGAGACTAAACCCGTAAGAGAAGCTAGTCCATGGTATGAGATTTGTAAGAGAGGATGGTGAAGCATGTCAGTGCCCAGCCAGAAGATATAGACGGCATCAGATCTCCATGGAAGAGCAGGCCCGGGAGTGTTGGCTCTGGTCAGACGCAGGGGTCACCTGGAGAAACATGGCGCAGGATTATACTCTTCCCTGCAACTCGTGCTGTGTACAGCAAGTGCAGGGTGACTCCTGGGAGCAGCACAATAAGTAGATCAAACCAAGTGGGTGAAAAGCGTTGCCATCACCAGCTTGCTGACAGCGCGGATATGTGCAGGCTTCCTGCTAAGGACCTTGCCAGCTACTGCAGGACTAGTCTTCCTTGCCTTGACGCACCCCATCTTTCCGATGCGCGGTTTTCTCGCAGCACGATTCTGGATTGTCAGTCCTGTCTATCAACCTGCCTACTTTGGTGAGAGTCCACCTGCCTGTTTCAGTTTCCAGCTCACCATTTTGCTGCTCGTTGGGTTTCTGCTGCATCCCACTGTAGGTGCCCCTTGGCCCCGCCGCAGTGGCAGTGCATCCTGGCTGGGAGGCTCCCACAGGTAGGCACCAAACTCAGAAATACCCTGATGAAGCTGTTTTGGGATGTCTGCAGCTGTTCTTGAGGCCACTGTTTCTAGAGCCCCTGGAATTGCCTCGCCCACATTTCCAGGCTTGGAGCAGCCGGTGGACAGGGAGTGCTTGGAGCTGTCCCTGCCAAGACACAGTACTGCCGTGGTTTAGACTCCTCCTCATTTAGCTCATCATGGCTGGTCCTACAGCCACAAAATTCAGTGAGAACAAGTGACCGCAGGTTATTGGCACCGTGCTTTTTTTGCTAGTTAGCACTCGGCTAAGGAAAAATGATCCCATCTTCTCCTGCCATTTTGTAGGGATGTTGCTGATATTGGTGTAATTAACTTCCAACTGCTGGACTCCACCTTGGCGTGCAGAAGTGAAAGCTGTCCATTATTACAGGTCTCCAACAAGCATCATCTTACAACTAGGGAAAGGATTTTCATTTATAATCTATGAGAACTGGGCAGTAATGGGCTGTTTTTGCGCCCCCCTCCTCCCCTGAATAGAAGTCTAAGTGAACAAACAAATGTCTGGAAATACAGGCAATTTAGCGTAGACGAGATATCATCAATGCAGTTCAGAGGCTAATGGGCATGGAGGATTTATAACAAACCGTGCCTATAAAAAATCGGGTAACTTGGTTGACATGCATTGTTCTTTGTATAGCAGCTCGTCTGCGTTATATCTATTGAGGGTATTACAAAGAGAATTTGAACATGCGCGCGCACACACACACGCACACACACATATTAGCAGAAATATAATGAGGGAAAAAGCCCCTGAAAGTTTGAACCAGCAACAGCAATCCATATTTCTTTATCTGCTGCCAAAAAGGCTGGAACTCAGCCATCTTCTGTCCATGTCTGATCTCTTTGGTAAATACTAAGGCTGCCAAAAATGAAGCAAACGAAAAGCACTCACAGATTAGAAAGAAACACATGGCAGCCAGTGACCTGCTGAAATCATAAAATACATCATGAAGTAAGAAAAGAGGGGAAACAAATCATCCTCTCAGGGACTGCCCATCTGCTCACAGAAAGCCGCAATCATTATTGCAAATAAATACATTCAGACCAGCAATGTCTGGGAGTAATTTTGTGGGGGGTTTTTTTATCATTTTTGGAACCCTTTGGAAATTTTCCTCCATAAACATGATGATATCATCAACCAGAAATAGATATCTATCCATCGTGCCATTCTTAATTATGTAGGGAACGATGCCTTATTTTATCGGTATAATTAAAATTTGAAAAAAAGAAAGGAAATTGCTTCCGACTCGGGGTGGGGGTGGTAGTTTCTAAAAGCTAATAAAAAAAAAAAGAGAAACGTAGCAGCACTCCGTGTTTTTTCCAATGAGAGGAATGATGAAGCTCTGTGTGTGTGTGTGTGTGTGTGTGTGTGTGTGTGTGTGTGTGTGTGTGTGTGTGTGTGTGTGTGTGTGTGTGTGTTTAGGGGGTTTTTTTGGGGAGGGGGTTCCAACTATTATTTGTGGTGTGAATATTCTTCTGCTTTTTTCAGTCTAAAGCAAAGGGGGCAGGAGTGAATGACTTATGTTGGATAACGTCATGCACATATTGTTTTGGTTTATTCTTGGCATCCCCTGGGAGCTTATCCAGGTATTAAATTCAATGAAAAGACTCCCACTGGCTTCAGTAGAAGTTGGGCTGGGCCTTTTTTTTATTTTTTAGCTCATGGGGTTAAATTTGACTCAAGTTTAAAAGCTGGTAAAAGGTTTTGTGCAACATGCGAATCTTACTAAGCCCTGAATTAAGAGGTGAATAAGCACCATTGTTCAAATGTGTGGTGTGGCCAGCCCCAAATGTACAAAAATCCTGAGTCAAAGCCACAGAAATTATGAGATGGGTTTTGAAAGCATGAGGCTTTTGGTTTTCAAGGGGGGTTTCTTTTTCTTTGCTTTCCGGACTCTGAGCCTTTAGGGTGCACTCAAGTCACGTTCTCCAAAGCACCTGCAAGGGCTAGAACATTACTTTTAAAAAAGAAATGGTTGGCGATAGTCTCACATCAGCTCTGCTTGTCCCGGAGGTGGAGCATCAAGGAAAGCACTAAATATCATGGCACGCACTGTAGGTCCAGAGGAGTTGGGAGTGCTTGATGCGAGAAGCAATATGAGTTGGGGCCAGAGCACAAGGCTGGGAATTGGAAACCTAGGTCTCCTTCCTCACACGTTCCCCATGGGAGTGTCAGCAATTCATTCAAGCAACTGGTCCAAAACTCACTGAAGGAAGCGGATGGATTTTTTCTTTACTTCACTTGACTTTGGGTTTGGCTTTCTCTCCACCTGGGGCTTCAGTTTCCCTCTATTTATGAATGGGTCAGAATAAGGATGGCTGACATTTCCTTCTAAACTTTCAAGGGTGAAGAGGAAACAGCAGTGTCCCATCCCCCAGTTTGCAGCCCTCCATCAGAAAGAAAAGGGATACAAGGGCCCAGGCCTCCAGAGACGATAGCACCTCCTCAGCCGGCTCCTTCCCTCTTAATTTGAAGGCCTCATGGTGATGGGCCCACATAGTCCTGCAGCCCTCTGGTTAGCTGGGGGGCAGTAGAAGAAGGCTGCTCCTCCAGAAGGCAAAGGAGTGGAGATTTTGCTTCCCAGCCCAGGGTAAGAGACCACCGGGAACTCCAAAAGCTGCAAAGGAAAGGACGCTGGGTGGACGGGGAGCAAATGGAAGAAAAAATGAAGTTCAAGAGGCAGCTTTAGTGGGGAAGTCAGAAGATGGGATGAACCAGAGGGGATCCAAGGAGAAGTCAAAGAAGTAGAGGGAGCAGCTTCTGCAGACCCAACAGTACACTGCTTCTGGAGGGGTAAGCGAATTCACTGAAAACCTAAGGTGCTTTATGGAGGATACAACCCTCCATCCCCTTTATGGGGATACAACCCTCATTACTTACAGCATCTTGACAGCCCTCGAGGCAGAAAACCCTTGGCTGCACCACAGACCCTGTGCGATGTGAGCAGGACTAGCACAAGCCTGCTCTGTTCTGGGCATGGAGATTGAAAATAGGGATTCAGACTCTTGTTTCTCTAAATCGCCGAGCCCAGAAGATGATATTTCAAATCAGCTCTGCACTTCAACCATCTAGCTGCACAATCTTGTCAAACTAATGCTGAGTAGAAAAGCTCCATCATTATCCTTATGCATGGATTTGAAGCAGAGTGCTGGAAGTGTCTTCATAAATGTTTCCCTTGCCTTGTCTGACTGGCTCCTCTGAAAACCTGTGCTTACATGATCATTCTCTGTGTTGTCTTATTTCCTTTCCCAAGGGGACCCACATGACCTCTTACCACTTGTGAGGAGTTCTCTACTTTCTTTGTGATTTTTTTTTTTTATTATTATTATTATTAATCAAAACAAATAAAAATGATGGATGCAAGGATTCACAGCAGAGTCATAGGTCTTACCTGACCACTGGGTTTTGGATGAACTCAGGAGAAGGCACGGACTTCAGGTGCTGTTCTGTACAATGGGCAAACCCAGTAGCAGAATTACTAACCAACTTCACAAGTGAAATGTGTTCCTGTGCCATCCTCAGGAATGTCCCACTACAGGCGGCACAAGTGTTGGATCCAGTGCGTCTGTGTAGATCGATAATAAAGTATTTTCAATTTGTTTATTTCATTATTCAAAGTATATATAGATGCATGCTTATAAAAAAAAAAAAAATTGAATAGCTTTTAATAACAAGAAATAACAGCAGAGGACAAAATTGCACTGCAAATAATTTGCATTCAAATGTCTAAGTTTTTTATCACATGCTCTATAAATCAAATATCCATATTTATCCTCTTGAAACAAGTCTATTAACATTTGCTGTAGCCTGTAGCCACATCCAGTTCACAGTATAATGCCATCTCTTTAGTTATATATCAAACCGCTTGTATCGCGCGTGGTCTTACAAGTGTTTCTCTTCGGAGGTCAGTTGCCTGTAGCTGTTTGTATATGAAGTGAAATGAGTATGCTCGAGGTCCAATTGAAAACCTTTGCATCTAATAGAAACGTCTGTGTATTTTAACCTTCCGTTCAACGTGCCTTCTTTGAGCTTGTCACGTGATTAAGCCATCTGAAATGTTGGATTTCATTATTCGGTGATGAAGAAAGCTTATGTTTTTTGCTTCCAGGATATTGAGTATATATTACAAAATGTATGGCTTCCAGAACACGGAGTACAACATTTCTAAAAGCCTTTGCCCACCTGAAAATTGTACCAAAGTAGCTCAAGAACCAGATGAAAACCACAGAAAATGACCAATATTTCAGTGTAAGCTTTACATGACATGCATCCACTTATCCTTGGACAGGGCCCATTCTTGGAGCCCTGGCAGTCTAATTGTTAATGGTGTTTGAGGAGAGAGTATATTATTTTAATCCTTGGAGGTTTTTGAAGCTATGGGTATGTGTCCCTGTCAGCTCCACGTGTGCGTATTCAAATCCTCCCCGCTTCCCACCCCGTTATGTCACAATCTTGTGATGTTCCCATCCAACTTTCAGTCGCATGCTCAAGCTCCTTTCTGGCGTAAGAAGGGAGATGGAAATGTCCTCATCAGAAAGCCTTTGGGTAGAAGCCTTCCTTCGGTCAAATATCTCCTGGCTCTGTATGGTAGGTGGGGACAGGTTGGGAGTGTGACGATACGTAGCTGGAATGGCCTGATCTGCACCTATTCTGATGAAATGTGAAGTCTACCCGAGCGTGGAAAAATGCTACCAAAAGTAATGGGACCTCTCTCAAAATACACCTCCAAAATTAGTTTCCATGTGGTTTATCCGATGGTACAAATGACCCGAAAACAACCTTGTATGAAATCGCATCCGCCAGAATAACTCTCCGGAAGACTTCTGAGGGGCACCAAGCATTAATTTACATTGAACGCAGTTTGACGAGGCCAGAAATGGGACCAGAAATTGGATCTGGATTCTGTTGCCACTTCAAAGGCTCATTAAAAAATAAATAAATAAATAAAAAGAAGAAGTTGCCAGAATTTGAGCTTGTTTGTGCAGAGTCCCGGGCACGTGTTTACATTTTGCTGGTAAAACAGGGTACAAAAAGTTCTCTGTTTTCCTTGCTTGGGAGGATTTAACATTAGAAATCTGCAGCTAAGCTAAAACCATTGAGCCTTGATATAAGCATACAACTGAAGCACAAGAAGAGCGTTGTCATATGAGCTGTTGGTCTTTTTAACGTGCTGGGTCTGCGTTTAGCTAATTCAATAGATCAGCAACCAAAGGCCACAAAGCAAAAACCCGCTTCGCCTTCCAAGTTCCTTCCTTATGTTTTTTTGAGAGCTACAGAGCAGCAGTTACAAGAAAATAACATGATTTAACATAAGAAAGAAAATGGGGAGAAATGCTCCGATTTGGGAGAGGGCACAGTGCCGTGACCCTTGTCTGCTGGGAAAGCCAGTGGGCTAGCCGAAGCCTGTCTCACAGTCTTAATATCTGGATTTGAATCTGGTTTCTGACACTGAAAGCTTGATGCCTGGCCTGCAGTAAATCCAAAGGGTGGAGGCATCTCCCATCTTTGCCTGCTGTAGCTTTGCTGTATTTCCTTCCTTCAAAATGGGTCTAGAGGTCTGGATTCAGCTGCGGTTTTCTGACTTCCCTCAAATGGATTTTGTAACATCGCATTGATATATAAACCCTTTTCTGCCATACCCCAAGCAGCGTAAGCCTCTTCTCTATTGGGAAATCCCAGAGGCGTGTAGCCGGGTGTCACACCTCTCACTGATAACATGGTGTCTTCGGTAGAAGCATCTTGCTTGACCCATCTCACCGCTCGGTGAGGAAACCAGGATGTCATTGAAAGCCTACCCCTAAGTGGCAGTAGGGGTGTGTTATTTCCCTGGGATTTATGATCGCCTCTGTACAGTCTGCAGTTATTTTCTGATCCTTTGAATCTCCCAGATTGCCATGGTGTGGAAGATAGCCCAATCAATCATTCCCTTATTTAAACCTTTCGCCTGCTTGGCAATGTCAGGCTGGTGCAGTCCTCCTCTCCCCTTCCCCCCGCCTTGCAGAGCTGGAATTTCTGGCTTTTATTCCTGGCCCGTGGCTGGCGACCAGTATTTATTAGTTGCTGGTATTGAGTTTTTGCTCCTTGTTTACTTCTTGCCATAGATTCCAGTTGTCATCGGGTATGAGATATAACAATAGCTGAGAGATGTCATCTTTAGGAAATAATGATCCATTATGTTCATTGTATTTTTAGTTGGACTTCACGGATCCCTTGAGGTTTGGCTCGGTTTTGTTTTTCAGCCCACATTCCAAGAACAGCAGCGAGATGACACGCGTTATCTTCCCCATTGCCTCAGGATAATGCATTTGCAAGCTTGCATGTGTATGCTGCAAAAGTTAGTTTCCTGAGCGAAATACTATTCCCTGGTTAATCAAAGCTTTCGTAGGGTGGCACGTAAAGCTTATGAGTCCGGGACCAGAGGTCAGGAGAGCTGGGCTTTTTTCCTAGCTCAGTCATGAGTGTTCTGGATGAGTCACGGAGGGCTCAGTTCACAAGTCAGACTTAGTCACCGAAACTGCTATTTTCTCAAGTCTTCTGGGGGTTTATAAGCAGGGGAGGAGGAGGAGATTCTTGTTGGAATTATACATTTTTTTCTTCGCTGCTTTAAGTAACTGTCATTCTTGCAAGGTACTGCATAGTTATTAATTGGAGCAGTTCTCATAAAAAGTTGCTAGGGTGCCTAGACCAAGTGATAAGTATCTAAACAAGCAGTAAAAAAAAAAAAAAATGACATCCCCTTACTCCTCCAAGTTTTAATGTGGAGGTGTGACAGGTGAAGAAAGCCTGCCTAACATATGCACCCCCACCTTGATCACAGCAGCTTCCTCCAGCGATGGGGTCAATGCAGCCAAGTTCCCTGGTTTGGGTCTGGTTTTGATAAGGAACTCAAATCTGGTGGCTTGGATGCAGTTTCACAGGGTTTTGATTCACGTGAAGCTCTGAGTTAAATGCAACGGGTGAGCTGAGACACAATCCAAACTGGCTTTGTATGACCCCCCGGAAAACTGAAACAATGGATCTCTCGAGTCTCCACCTCACCTCTTAAAGCCCTTTGCCCCTTAGGCTAGATTGCATTGTCTATATTACTCTTTACTGTTGACATCCCATGAATCAGACGCCTTACTCCTCAGTTTTAAGACCAAAATTTGGATCTTGAATAGGATGCCAAATGCAACAGTTCATAGAACCATGAAAATCTAGGATTTAAGTTGGTCCAACAACCTAACAAACCAACCAACCTCTATTCCTGATCATTCTCCAGGCTTTTAAGCCTTTGTAATGTAATGTTTTCAGGGAAAGTTGAAATGTTCAGTTGCTAAATCATGCGCTGATGGACCATGTTTGACTCTTATGAGAATTATAGCATTACAGAGCACAGCATTGGCGAGGGTTTCCTTTTTAATGATACAACATGGGGAAATAACTTGTCTTATTTCAGCTGCAAACAAATGTTTGTTTCAAGCCTCTAGCTATTTCAACATGTTTCTTTTCACTTGTGGTTATGATTGGAGTCGGGCCTTGGCTCAAAAATTCAGATCCTGGTGCAGGATTTTAGATTCATAGATAGTTAGGGGCTGGAAGGGACCTTGCAGATCATTGGGTCCAGCCCCGCCGATCTAGGCAGGAAGACAACTGGGGTTAGGTGACCCCAGCAATTTTGATTCAAGCTGACTCAAAAGTAAAACTTTTTTTTCTTTTTTCTCTCTCCTCACTTCCAGAGAGGAAAATTTAGCCTGCTTCTCTCAAGCACTTTGGGCAGGAGGACTGTTAATGTGCTTGCTCACAGGTGTTTTAATTACTGGGGTTATTGAATGAGTTGCTGTAAATAGCAGATGCTTTCCTTTCTGCAAGTAAACCTGATTTTATAGACTGCTTGAACTGTCCTGTCCATGAATTAAAATGTGGAGCTTATACTCCAAAAAAACCTGTGGTATGAATATTTTTGCTGATGCAGGTAGATGTGTTGAGTTTGTATCGTCACTTTATTTCTTCACTTCTCCATCTGAATGACCAAACCCTCTCTCTGTATTAGTAAGTGCCTTGTATAGAAAGCGTTAGGAAAGGTCTGGGAATGAGACTTAGTGAGGTCTAAATCAGGTGACGGCTGTCCAGTACCAATCATTTTTGTCAGCCTTCTGAGGGCAAGACAGTTGCAAGGAACAGGATTTCGTGGGGGAACGAGTGTTGTTCCTTCCCTGAGGAAAGAGAAGAAGACTGGTACATGATCTCCAGGCTGAAAATAACTCCAGGCATCCAAGTCAGAAAATGTTGGTGTGTTAAATTACGGGGAGTTTTGACAGGTTCCAAAAAATTTCTTAATAATGGAGATAACCTAGAACAGGGGCAGCCAGCCGCTGGCACTGACTTCACAAGTGGCACGGGCAGGCTCTGCGTGGCACGCAGCTACAGGGGGCAAGGGGGCAGGTCGCCCAGTGGCAGATTGGGCACGAAGCAGACAGCAAAGCAGCAAATTGGGGAGGGTGCATGGGAAAGGAAGCAGAAAGCAGGGCAGTAGATCAGGCAAGGACCACAGAGCAGCAGATCGGGAGTGGCGCTTGGGGAGGGTATGGGCCCAGTTTGTGACATGCCTTCCAGTAAGGTTGGCTCCCACTGCCCTAGATTATAGGTCATCTTATTAACTAGCACTAACTGCTTACGAACACTAGACTTGATTTACCAGCTTCCACCTGGGCCAATGTGCATGCAAGCCCTAGCAAAAGGGGGAATTTGATTTGCTCTCTATAAGGAGGGTAATTTTGATGCTCCAGTGCTAATTTCCAGTGGGCTTTCAGGACAGACCGCAGGAGGCCTAGTACCAGAGCCAGGGACAGCCTAATTATTCTGTGGGAAGGGGCAAATGTCAATGCTCCACATACAGATCCAGACTCATTCAGCTTTGAGAGAAAATTTGCAGGCATGTGAAATTCAGCCCATTCCCTGCCCGGCTACAGAGCTGCAATCTCTACCCTCTCCAAGTTGCTATTCTGGTCCATGGCTTGGTACAGCCATGCAGCCTACAGGACAGGCTGTGAACCACGCCAGCAGCGTAGGGTCCCTCCACTAGCCTTGCCTGCACGAGGTTAATCTGCAGTGGATTTGGAGCCATAATACATCTGGATAGGTTTTGTGATTGCTACACCTCCCCGGGCAATGTGGAGGAGGGAGGGCGGTGGTATGAAGGGACCGGGACTGGGTCTTCTGCACTGGAGCGAAGATGCGAGCAGAGCAAACTGTGAGAGAGCCCTGGGGAGGGAGGGGAGTAGGCCACAAAAACCAAACCAACCTCTCTCTCTAAGAGAAAAGGTGCCATGAGAGCGGATGATTTCCAAGCTACAAGGTGCAGTAGCAAAGCCAGTGGCAGACCTAACGAGGTGGGTGCGTGTTAGAGAACCGGGCCTTCACTTGTCTTGATATATGCCAGGCTCTCCCTGATGGATTTGCTTCTTGACAGTGACGTTAGCTGGAAAGCTATTCTTAACATTAAATGGTTCATTTAAACATACCTTTTGTTCAGTTTATTTGGAATGAATTTCATAACTGACATTTTAATTATTGATGCCTCTATTAATAAATGTTCTATTTGCCTTGAGAGCAAAAGGCGACGGGTTTCCAAGGGGCTGCAGTGCATCCTGGCGTGCCTGAGTCAAGTAAGGAGCGGCTGGCATATCCTCCCTCTGGGCTGCACTCTGCCGTAATGCACACTTTTTGGTGACCTGTGCCTGCAAATTTGGATCCTGGGGGAAACTAGCCAGGGGCCAGATTGGGAGTAGCAGGGGCTCAGCCTGCCTTCGTTTTCTGTTCAGGCACTGGAAGTGTTTTGCCCACAGTTGTCTTGCTTTGCTCATGGGTGTCTTGATCATTTCTGATGATGGCCACAATTTGCTGCTATCTGGTGACTGTAGTGATCTATGCAAGGAAGGGTTTGGGTCTCACTTGACTTTCCGGTCCAACACGACCGATAGTCCGCAAGTGTCGGCCGGAGTGGCAGTCCCAGCAAAATGCCAGGGAGAGAATAGGCACGGGGAGTACGGTGTGGATCAACCACTGAAGCGAGCGTGTGGAGTCTGGCTGCGGAGGCCCAGCGAACACCCAGTCTCCTGGTTAAAATAATTCACGGTTGCCCACTGCACCTTGGTGCAGGTATATGGATTAGGTAATGATATTCAATTCTATAAAGCCACAACTAATGCCGAAAACTTTGCTAGTGAGGGAGGCTACAACCTAGTCCCATCCTGCCAGGTGGACACGACGTTAGCTAGGATACGGGGTGCTCAGTGGATGGCAGTGGGCAGGAGCGGAGACGGCCAGCCAAGGCAGCAAATACTCCGTGGGGTACTTAAAGAAGAATAGAAAGGTTCAGATTAACAGGGGCAAGGCCTCTGAAGCCAGTTGCGACTATTGCCCTAACGCACACAGTCTTTAGTAATCTGATTAAGGAAGAAAGCAACTGATAAATGAAGCAGTCTTAGCTCCTCAATTGAACTTAAGAGAATTAAGGAACTGGAGACCTGCATTTGTACCAAAGAGAGGAAAGCTAGACTAAATCAGCCTTCAGAAATGCTATGTCTTTAGATTTTACTTATTTTTTACCAGGCTAATAGAAGTGGGCTCTGCTTCTCTCTCCCCGTGCGTGAATGTCTTGAGTCGCACAATGCCGAGTCCTCAAGACGTTTATTGTTCTCCATTCACCGTGACTGAGAGCTGGGCAGCTCCGATTCCTGTGGTGAGTCGAGATGCGCTAGGAAAGCCTTTCCAAGCGAGGGGGAGACGGCTCTGAAGTCGCATTTGGCTCCAAACTCATTGAAGATCTTCACTTTCCTCCAGTGAAGACTGTGTAGTTCGAGCTGGACCAAAACCTTGGATGCAATCAGCCTTCGCTTTTCTGCTCGTGATAGCAGGCTGAGCCTGGC
This sequence comes from Crocodylus porosus, assembly GCF_001723895.1. Lineage (NCBI taxonomy): Eukaryota > Metazoa > Chordata > Crocodylia > Crocodylidae > Crocodylus > Crocodylus porosus. The sequence continues at coordinate 8,408,484 of NW_017728917.1, forward strand.
CTTGGTCGGTTCACTCCCCGTGTGACCTTTGTGCCAGAAGTTCAGTATTTGAGGGATGCTTTCTGAATAACCAATGCCGCCTTCCAAAAGGAACCGATCATTGTGCATTTGCAAAAACCCCGTGAAACGAAAAGAGGGAACTGCAACTACCTCCCCTGCCTTTTTCCGCCTTGTAACAAGCAGCAGAGAGCCTGAGAAGGGCTGCCAGAAACGACAGCTTGGCAGGTGGCAAACTACATCCTATGCATGGTAAAATCTCGCTTGTATAATTGCTGCTTCGGCTTCCCCTTCCCTCCTACTTTACCAGGTCCTTCTTGCGATTCCCAAAGTTTGTGAGCTCTTTGAAGGGGGCCGGAACCGACTCCCTGCTGAGGAGTTTATGTAGCACCCACCCCATAATCACCCAGGATAATAAATGTTATTGCATTGCAATAATAGTGTGGGACTACTAATTTTGCCTGCCAGGCTCATTTATGAAGTCTGGGAAGGGGCAAAATGGTAGGCAGGTGTAAGAGCCGGGGGAAAGGGATTCATGTCTGTATCTTTTCCAATGAGCAGTTCCACATTGCTTAATGAAGTCTGATCGTTTTCCAAGCATTTGAATAGCGAGGAGGCTATATTTAGTAAGGGGAAGCATGCAATACATGTAACAAGTAGGAATGGTGCTTATCTAAGGCTTCAAAAACAGGGGCTGGATTTTGGTGTCTGTTGCACCATTGGAAATTCAGCGTGAGTTCAATGTCGAAAAATCCCCGGCGGGTCTATATCGGCAGCGGTGCTACGTAGCTTCATACAAGCTGAGGAGCCAACCTGTAAAGTCCTGAGAGTCAGCATAGCCAGGAGAGTCCTTGCGCTCAGGTCAAGTGGGTCTGGCACTAGCGTGCCCTACCCTGCTTGGTCACCGTACCACGTCTGCACTAGTGGTTCAGGCTGGTGAGAGCATCCCAAGCATGAGACTCGCGCTCACATCTGTGAAACGTAGCTGAGCCCGACTCCCGGGCTCCTCCTGTCTCACTGTGCTCTTTGCTTACATTTCCGAACTGCCTTAGGCAAACAAACTTAATTCTACTAATGAAAAACCACATCTATTTTTGCTAAATGACTCTTCCGTTAGCTGCGCCGCTGCTTTACCTTCATTCAGAGATTGTTAACAGGCTGGGCACCGCACATGTGCAGAATCTATCATCTGTCAGGAGTGTGCACTGAAGCATGTAAGGATCCAAGCGCTAACTCTATTTCCTAGCAACCGGAGGAAAGCATCGCATGCTACTATTTCTCCTCTGTCAGCAGGATTGCTCCAATTTATGTAAGCTACAAAATGTGTGTTATCACCACAATAAACCATACATCTTGAGGCTTTTATTTACAGCCGGATAATCACGGCAATGCTTCCTTGTAGTCCCACTAGCTAATATTTTGCAGTTTGGGTCCAACACCACCGCTCGCTCAAAACCCAGTAGAAATTTAGTTAACGGCTTCCCTGACAATGGCACTAACTGCCTAATTACAAGGAAAGATACCCCAGATAAATTATCTAATCTTGGCATAGCAAAACCCAGATCGAGTAAGATGCTGCTGCAGTAGGTTTTCAATTTATTGGGCTTTAAAAAAAAAAAAAAAAGTAGTTGTACTCATAAAATAAGCAGACACAAAGCACTGCAAGCAAGTTGCAATGAAGAAGACAGAAAAAGGAAAGGGCTCTTTAGCAGCAATTAGCTGTTACCAATTGCAAAGATGTAACCGTGGAAGTATGAAGTCCGTAATGGTCTCTGTCTATGGCTAGGTCAACTTCCTCCAGAGGACACCACGCTGGAGGCTGACTCAGTTTGCCAACAAATGTTCTTTCACTTACCTGATGAAATGAGCTCCTTTAACCAGGAAATCATTCAAATGAAAGCTGGAGACTCTTCTTTCCACCGCCTTTTGCTTCCAGCTTGCTTTCCAAAACATCCCAGCCTCTTATACAAGTAGGTGAAGTGCCACTGGTTATGCTCAAAAACAACTTTCTTTTTCCGCTCGTGTGAGCCAGACCATTGCAGCTCTGGTCCTCGAGGGTCTATCGACTTCACTTGACGGGCTGGGGCACCACACTTCTGAAACTCAAGCCCCGAGTGTACCAAATGGAGAGGTATGCAGTTAAGCCCATGAGCAGGTACAAGCTGAAGATGGGGCTCTGCTGGAGATCGTGACTGTAGGACCACGGGTGTACGTGGGCCGTGTGAAGCCGCTGGCATTGCACCTCGTGTAGGACCTCTGAACAGAAGTGCCATTCTGTGCTGTCACCATTGCTACCTCCATAGGACCTGCCTGGGCAGCTGCAGCTGTGGAAAGTGTGAACGCATATTTGTATAGACAGTACTTGGCTAAAGGCATTGGCACAATTGGCCCGTGCCAGGGAACCCAGCGAGCGGTAATGTAATGAGGTCGCATCTCAACTTTCCGTTTTAAAAAAGCATCACTTCTAGTGTCTACAAGAGAAAAGATGAGCTTGAAGACCTGACCTTCATGTACCTGATGTGGTGAGGTCAGCCTGAGTCTGCAGACAGATAGAAGCAATAGCTCTGAAAAGTGTGGAAGTTACTGGTACCCCAGAGTGGCCTTACAGGCCAGAGGAGGGACATTTGGGGACCACAAGTGGGATGCACAGAGAGCTCTGGACTACCTTCACTTGGCCTTGCCTTCACCTTTCTTGTCTGAGCAGAAAGTCAATGAACAGGTGAGGGGCAGCATGCCTCCATCAGTCTCCTAGCGTGGCTATCTGGATTAGCAGACATGAGATGCACTAATCTCTCCCCTTTATTATTTATTTATTTATTTATTTATTTTATTAATCATACTGGAAAATTGTAGAGCAGAGTTCAATCATCTCGTTTGATGTTTGGCAAATCTAAAATAGATCTGCAATTACAGAGCACTAAGCCATTGGCCTATTATCCACCATTAACTAGTTCTGATAATTAGTCAGGAGTCAGGGCGCAATTAGTTACTCACCATTTTCTCGTGTAGATCTGTGCTGTTATGAGAGGAAGAATTTCCATGAGAATTTTGTTTTCTGTAAAAATCAATTGCATTTAAATTAATCCAAGCGCCAAGCACTTCTGGGCACCCTAACTGAAAGAGCTGCTACACTTATGAGTGCAATTATAATGGCTGCTTGTGCCACCAAAATGTAAATGATGCTACAGGTAAACAGAATTGCTCTTGCTGAGCAAATTTCTCTTTTACTCCTTTTTGGCCAATTGCTTTTTGGACCACATCTGCAGAGCATGGCTGACATATCTCCATGCAGCGTTCTGTTAGCATAGTATACGCTGGTCTGCCCCACTCCCACTCTGCTTTTGGCACCGTCCAGCTGCTGTCCTGAAGGAGTATGGTGCCTTCATGGAAGAGATGCATCAGCTGAATGCTAAAATACCCGATGGAAGAACAGGAACCGTGCCCTGCGCCATATCGCATCACTGGGTAAACTTCCAGAACTCACTAAAGGGCGAACTGCTGAGAGAGCCATGGTTAAGTACAAATCTTACTTTTATTATTTAATAGTTTTATCAGTTTTGTTGTGGTTATGTCTGGAAGTCAGAGGGACCGGGAGCCTGGGCACTATAGCATCTACAGGGGACAGATCTTGCAGTCTAAGGGTGGCCAGCCTGTGGCATGGGCAGCCGGTGCGTGCCGTGCAGCAGACTGAGGGTGGGACAGGCAGCACAGTGGCAAATAGGACGGGGAAGCAGACAGCAGAGCATCAGATCAGACGGGGAAGGCAGGCCAGGAGGCAAACAGCGGAACAGTAGCTTAGTGAGGGAGCAGAAAGTGGAGCAGCAGATCAGGCAACGGAAAGGGATCAGAGTGGCTCCTAGGCATGGAGCTAATTTGTAATGCATGCACCAAAAAGGTTGGCCCCCCTGGTTACCTCCTGCTACTGTTTAGGGCCACTTCTAGGCCCACTCCCCTGAGCATCAGTTGAGCTTCCCCTTAACTCTGCCCATTCTTGCGCTGTGTTCATAACTCACTTGAGCATTGCGTAGCGCAGAACAGGAAGCCCACCGCGGGCCTCCTGCACCCCACTCCCTGTCTCGACTGCCTGCAAGTAGACCCAAGCACAGGAGAGACGTGAAGTGGACACGATTCCTGGAAGGGCCCAGTGGGAATTTTCTGGAAATGCCTTGCAGTACGCACCTCTGAGCTCCCCACTTAGGCCACAGCTAGCTGATGTGGATAGCAAGGCAAAGGCAGCGCGGGGGAAAGGAAGGGAGAAACCTTTGCCATTGTAGTTTGCTCTGGGAAAGAAAGCTGCAGGCACCAATAAGTGCCAAGGAAAATAAGCGGGCAAAAAAGCAGATGTCTCTGTGCAGGGGACTGTCTTGGGACGTGCAGAGCTGTGTGTCTGGAAGAACTTAAGACATGTCTTTGTGCCAAGCAATTAGAAACTGTAGGAAAACACATGTGGTTTCAGACCAGATGCAAACCCAACTACTGGCCTATTTGGAAACTTCTCCTGTACTATGAACTTGATCCTGCAACTTGTTCTGCCTGGGCACTGCCAAAGCCTGTACGGAGGTCCTTGAAAGTCGGCGGAGCGGGGCATCAGGATTGCGACCCAATTAGCTTCTCCCGCAGAACTGGGCTCCGGGTTTGCCTGGTACCTTGGCAAGTCACAAAGAACAACTGATTCACTCAACAGATGACTATCAAAACTGCCTCAGTGAGCACTGCTGTGTCACGAGCCCGTTTAACAGCAGATTGAGCTGCAGATTAGCGAGACATTAGAGCACAGTGTGATGCATCACCGCATAAATGGGAAGGCTGAAATCAGCAAGAGTTTCCTGGAGTGCTGCTTTATTTTTATGTATTACCATGCCCATTATAGTCCAAAGGCTCTTAAATAATTCTTCTTGCAATAGATCATAATAAAGCCTATGGAGGAAAATTAAAGAATACAAGAGAAGGCAAAGCTGTGCTGAAGGAAACGGCATTTGTGGGAAATTCAATAGAGTAGAAAAGCAGGAGTGTGTTCTGAAATTTCATATGGGCTCATTACCTGAATATTGCAATCATCTAATCCTGTGATATGATGCCCCAAAGGTAACTGCAGTCAAATAAAGCTCCCCCTGCCCATCCCCCACACCCTTCCTTTGCCAAGTGTTACAAGATGTACCTTGCACAGCTGAATACATCGATGGATCTTCCTAATGACTGTGATAATGAGGATGCACGAGGAGTGAGCACCACATCAATTGGAGGTCTTAGAATAGCACACAAGATGGTAGAGCCAGACTGAATCTCTGCGCTGCGCACTTCAACTGCAGCCCGAGTGCGAGCGTTTGAATTTGACAGTGATACAGAAAGCTACTCAGCAGCCAGATGTGATGGATTCATCACCGCTGGGATGCACAGAGGAATGCATCGTGCCACTTAAACAACGGTGCGGAGGGTCGTGCTTTTTGTTTGTTTGTTTGTTTGCTTGTTTGTTCGTTATTCAACTCGAAATAGGGGGCCAACTCGAATGTGCAGGTTATTATTTCAAAGTAGACAGCATGATGCATAACCGAGCTGCACAGTTAGAGCAGAGCATCGTGATAATGACAAACAAGTCTGGAAATGGAAGGCAATGCTTATTTGCCTTGGCGAAAGCTGCTTGTGATTGAGGCAGCAGCTTTGCCAGCCAGAGGGGGAGCAGCTGAATACAGAAGCAAAGCATTTAGTGTTTACCGATAGTCTCATCCTGTTGGCTTCAGCTTTTGCAGATTCTCCACCAAGCTGCTGGTTTAAACTGCACTGGGTGTATCCACATCTGCATCCATACCGGACAAAATCTGGTGAAGGGAGCTGGAGCTCACAGAAGCCTGTGCTGGATAAATTTCGGATTTAGCTAGTCTGTAAGGTGCACTGCCAACCTACCCTGCTGTCGTTATCTACATAGACACCCGAGGGGTTGTTCAGCAAAGCACTTGCTTTCAGCCCAGGATCTGCCCCATTGAAGTCCAGGGAGATGCCATCATATTTAGAGTTGAAACCATGCTTAAGCAGCTTCTGGCGTTGGGCCCTAAGTAACAGACTCTGTCTCTTGTGTTCCCGCGATGAGGTGGGGAACTTGATTCAGCAGCGGTACTATTTTCTTGGTGATGGATGGTGCAACAGAAGTGGTTAATGGGGATTGCTTTGTATCTGCTAATGGCGGGGAGGAATTAAGCTCATCTTGGCTTCAAACTTCCAGGCATCAACCTGTTTCCCCTCATGCTGCTGTGAATCACTTGGTACTGGAGTTACTTCAGTGAACAAACTGGTACGTGCTGCTGTGGTCAGCATATTAATTGCCCCTCTGGTGCCTCCTGGCCCCGTCAAGGACTTTCCTCGGCCTCCAGCTCTCCCTTGCATCTCCTTCCAGAGCAGGTCACCTTAGCAAGCCTAACTTCAGTTCAGCTCCTGGGCCAGGGACAGACATTACACACAAACCGGTTTAAGTGATCAGAAACTGGGTTAAACCTGTAACCGAGCAAATGTTCAGTGCACATAAACCAGTCTGCAAATAACTGAAATCAATTTGAGATGAACATGGTTGAAGGTAGAATCAGCCTTAACTGATTTGGATCAAACTGGTTTATGCAATGTCTGTCCCAGATCCCCTTGCTGGTTTAAGTTAAATCAGACTCCCCCAGCATCCCAGCATGCTCTCCAACCTGCAAAGATTGAATCAAATCAGGCTCAGGCTTTTTGAATGTCTGTCCCTAGCCCTGCAGGCATCCGTCTTTGGGACCAGTGACCTGCCGGCTGTCAGGAAGCCCAGCACTGGTTGTTTTAGGACAAAAGCTTTCCAGAGAAAACATTGTAAAACCACAAACACGCTGTCCCAAGCTAGTTTGCCAGGTGCTACCCCTCCACTGTCAGGTTCCCAACACGTACATCAAACAGGGTTCTTAGTTTCTTACGTCAGAGGCCATGAGTCGGTCTCGCATGAGTTGTTGCTTCAAGTGAAGATGACACTTCCCCTCTATTGGGCTTGGCACTTTGTACAGTGCTCAGTTCTCTTGTGTGGGAACCATCTTAAACCAGTTCCAACCAGGACATGCAATTACCCTCATGGCCTTGTTTGCCTGCCTAGAGATTCGCATTATTTACCTTCCAGTGCTTTCTGGTTCTGGTAAGAAACCTCCTGTAACACCCCTGTGAAGCTAGAATACAATCCCTAGCCCATACAGCCGCCCACTGCCCTTCTAACCTGTTACTAACCTCAGATATAAAAACAATCATAAAGGTGATATTATAATTGTTGGGAGAGGTAGTTAGCAGTGTTAATTGGAGGTCAGGAAGAAAGCAGGGCAGAGGTGCACCTTATAGACTAACTAAAGGTATATGGAGAGCATAAGCTTCCATGAACTCAAGCTCGCTGCATCAGATGCCGTGAAAGGAGAAGCAAGAGCGGTGTGTAAAGTGGCACGAGTGATTTGAATACAAAAGGTGGGAAGGGAGGAGGGAGAGGAAGGTGGGTAGGAAGAGGGAGAGGCAAACAAGTGAAAACCCCATAGGAACAAAGGGATCGCGAAAGCTAGTTGAGTTAAGAATTGGTAGTTCCCCTTTAAACCATACTTAACACAATCCAGTCTACGGATGATTGCTTGTTTCACGGTTTCCTATCCAAACTGTTTTTATTAATTTTGCTGCCTGAGAACAGCCACCCTCAGGTCCGCGATGGAGTGTCCGGGGAGGCTAAAGTGCTCTGCCATAAGCCGTTATGTCTCTTTTGGAGGTGATGTCACATGGCATTCATTCGGCACATAGACATTGCCCGATCTGTCCCACGTAGCGAGCCAAGGGGTACTGTAAGCAGGGGATGGATACGGTGTGGATAGTGTTGCAGTTGAATGCACGTGGCTTGTTATTCGGTCCAGTGACGATGCGGTTTGCATTAATGTTGGAGCACAGCAGGCATTTGGGTCCATTGTAAGGCCTTGTGCCTCAGTGAGGAAAAGAGTTAGTCTGTTGCTTGAAAGACATCATTTGAGGTTGGGAGGCTGCCTGTAAGTTAGGGCAGGTTTGTTCCCCCTTGACATGATCCTCCTTTGCCAGAAGGGGGGGTAGAGGTCATTAATGATGTGCCTAAGGTGTTCAACCTGGGAGCTGTAGGTGGCAATGGACATTTCATTTGCCCATATGTAAGCAGGTTGCCTAGCCCACCAACTTCTGAAAGGTGGGTTTTGCTCCCTGAGGAGTTCCTCCCCCAGCCCTCCCAAATAACACACAGGCTTTAAACAATACATGAGCAAACACAATTGAGCCTTTCTACCCTGTCTCAGGCCCTAGGGGAGGAGGTCTTTGGCTCTAGCCCTAGCACAGCAGCCTGTCTCCTTGTAGCAAGCTGTCCTGCTTCCTCCTCCCCTTCTTACTCTTCTGGAAGCTTTCTAAATCTTCTTGAGGGACACTCCCTGCCTATCCAAATGCTCTGCCCCTGGGATCTCGCAAAAAGGGCTGACTGTTCCCTCTTAAAGGGATGCGCCACCCCATTTCACTGCAATACCCATCACAAATATGAGAGCATGGTCTGATCTGAGGACTCTGCAGATACTAACTGTCATTTGTATGGAGCCCTCTTTTTATGCTGTTCATAAAATTGTGTTAATGTACATAATCAGAGAGGCATAATGGGGCTTTAGTGTAAGCAAGTCACTTAGTATGGTGCATGCATGTGTTATTCTTTCAAGTCACCTACTTCTGCCTGTCTGATTTTTACTTGCACTTTCATTTGGAATCCAATACAGGTTTGGCAAATGGTCCTTTTACATTTCAAATCAGGATTTCCTGCCCTCATTCCTAGCCCACAAGGTACGTTGGAGAAAGGTGAGATCTGACCACATCCATTTGGCTTTTTCTGTGAATGTCACAGCAATAAATGGCTTGTTCTGGCACAGTTTCCTGTCTGGCCCACTTATAGGGAAGGCATCCAGGTGGGAATAATGGAGAAGGGAAGAGGAAGACAAATAAGTGAGAGGAGAGAGGATGAAAAAGAAGAAATGAAATAACTGAGGGCGAGGAGAGAGGTGGGAATAGCAGGGTTGTATTAGCAATTTGTGTAGAGTTTAAAGGATTGCAAGATATCATGCATCTGCTTTTCTCCTGTTCTCACTACGTCACAACATAATGACTCTTTTATGCAGCCCTGCACTGAAAATAAAGGCCTGATACAGACATTTAGTTTCTCCTGGGGGGAATCTCTGCCCTCCCAGGAGAAAGCACAAGTGGATAGATATTCAGGCTTTTTCTCCCAGAGTAAAAATGGCCACTCCAGGAGAAAAATAACCTGGGTAGCAGCCAGGGTTAAATCATCAGGCAAATTTCTCCAGAGAGAGTGAATGCCTGTACATGCTGCCATTGTCCAGAGCAGATCACTGATATGTGCCTTCACATCATCTATACCTGTGCAGACACCTTGGAATATTCTGAATATGGTGGAAGAGACCATCCCCGATCTGGCAGGAAAGTAACCTGTTTGACATTAACACAATATAAAAGGATAAGAGTCACCTTGGATGGAATGGAAACCTCATTGAATAGATACAAATTTGACAGATTCAAAGGTCAGCTAGAAGACAAATGGAAAGAATCAAGAAAAGAAACCTGGTTGGGCCTGAATGCATTGGCAGGGTGAAATGGAGAAGGGGAAACTTTAAACCAGGGCATGCATCCAGCAATAACAAGCGTAGCTGAAAAAACTACAGCAATGGGACAGAAGCTGGTCAGGCCATAGAGAAGGCGTTAGTGGGATAGTGTCACACTGCAGGAAACATACTCGCTGGGTAAAAGGAAAACTAAAATATTAGGTCTTATTCAGATCCTTATGCAAAAAATAAAAACAACCAAAAAAAAAAAAAAAAGATGAGGGGGCAAGCTAGCAAAGGGGAAGAGGTTTATTTTAAAGTACTCTATGAACCCAGCGTCTCTCCAAGACATGAGTGGTAGGAATGAGTGGTGTCCTGCGAAGGAGAAGTTGAAAGGTGTCTACAGCCTTCTCCAGGTGGATGATGGTTTGGTTGCTAGCATGGAAGGACACTGGTAGAGTGTGCCTGGATCTTTGTGTGCCTGAAAGCTTGCAAATAAATACAAGAATTTGTTAGCAAATATCTGGTTGGTCTGATAAAAGATACCGCCTCTTCCACGAGTTTTGATTCCTTTTGCCTCTAGACCGATATGGCTACAACCTGGATGTCAGGGTCTTTGTGCATTCCACCACCGAGAAACCAAATGAGATGCCCAGGACCATGCCGCGTGCGACTATCGGTGTCGTCTTGTGCATGAAGTCATGTCCATTCATTTGAATGAACTATCCATTCGGTCGACTGGCTGAGCCGAAGGAGTTAATTCAGACGGATGTGGAGGGCTTCACTGAAGAGACTGTGAAACCACATATACCATGCACCTTACCTGGATTCTCTCCAAGCAGTCCTGAAGGGGAGTTGTAGGTTGTCAACTTCATGGATCCCTCAATTTAAATCCTCGCCGAATGCCAGCCTGAAACAGTACTGAATTGACAATTGAGAGGAGGAGGGATTTTCTGATTCTACTGTGTGAAGCTTTTTGGCTTTTGTTGCTATTTAACCTCAGTGACCTCTTAACCGTTTTGTTAAAAGACATGCCTCTTAAGGATTCAACAACTCATTAATACAGGTGAGAGTTTGCAGCGTACATGCTCTGCGGGTGACCCCGACCCCCAGACTTTCACCAGTCAAATCGGGGGAAAAATGGGTTTTCTGAGCTAGAAACAAGGAAGAAATCTAGAAACACTCTTTTCTACAAATGGGAAAGAACCAAAGTGGGCCCAGGTCCAAAATTCAGTAATCTTTTGTAGGTCAGCTGTCATTACTCGACATGCTCAGACAGAAGGTGCCATGCACAAACCAAGTCGATTTTCTTGTTCATCTTCCCACGTTTCCGTTTCATTTAACCGGCAAAGAGCCAATCCCTCTGCCCATGAGTCCCACTGAGGTCAGCAGGGATGCTGTTCAGCACAGAGACCCAGGCAGGTTGGGTCTGGACACAGGACTGGGCCTTGAATGCAGGAAGGAAGGAAATATATGCAGGGTTTGGGGGGGGGGTTGTTTTGTTTTTGCCACAGTCCAAACTGACCCCAGGTTTTCTCATAGTGGCTTGTAAATCCACTATTGTCGCCCTTTATTTTGGTTGGCTGGCCACTAACTCCCAGCATCAAAAATACCATGTTTCACTGGCATAAAACCCCATGCCAACTCCTCAGTCAATCCTTTCCCTTTAAACAAGCTCCAGAACATTACATGTAGTTTTTGTCCCCCTCAGCCCACACACATTACATTAAAGAACAACTTTGTATCCATTTGGCTCAATGCACTTTATAAATGCTCTGGGTTGTTTGGCTTTTTTAGGCCCCCCACCCCTCCTTTCTGTATACCAGTGCTTTATATATTGTCCAGGTGTCCAAATTATAATAGAGGCTTAAAGAGTGCCAAGTCATGCATCTGTGCAGCTGGCCTTTTTTGCTCAATATTTTACTTTGTCAAGCAAGTTTAATGCGTAACGGTGTTTGTTGAAGGAGCTTTGGGTTGCAGAAGATTAAACTTATTATAGTATTGGAGTTGTGTATGTGTCTGTGTGTGCGGACTGAGCGCAGGCTCGGCTACCCTGCTGGACTGCTCTCTGACCCGTCTGAGCTTCCAGTTACTGCACTGATTCTCTGAGTGGTTCATTGGTCTCTAATTTACAGCGCCCTCCTCCCCCTCAAGCTTTTCTAGAAAAAACTCAGTTGCTCTGAAGGTATAGGGCTGGTTGAGGGTTTGCTGCTTTTTTTTTTTTTTTTTTTTTTTTAAACTTCTGCCTGTTTTTATTTGCACCTCTTTTGTTTAGGCTGAATAATACCCTCAGCTGGGAGCCATGCAAGTGAAGCAGGCGCAGTCCTCTGCAGTTGATTTATGTACAGCGATTTGGGAGTAATCAGATTTTAAATAAGACTAATCAAGCTGACTCTGTGAGAGCCAAAAAATAATGCTAACGAGAAAACCAGTAGCCCTGCCTCATGCTGCAGTTCCAACTGAGAAAAGACGATGAGGCTAATGCCATCCTGCGGATGAACCAGAAAAGGGAAACTAGATGGATTCCCTCCCTCACCTGAGCACACTGAGATGATATTTAGGAACAGGGCTCAAGTATCCATGGGCATCAGAAAGTCCTTCACCCGGTCCCTATGCCTCGGGCAAAGCTGGAGTAGGGACAGAGGGGTTTTAAGCAAACTTTGGCATTCCCGGTACTCTGAACATGGACCTGGCATAAGTCAGTCCAGCCTGGAGGCTTCTATAATTAGGCCATCATCTTTCTGACAGAGGCCAGCTCTGCTAATTAGGCCATCATATTCCTAATTTTATCCATGCAGTTGTTTAAAGGAAGGGACTACAAACACAAATTATATCCTGCCGCCTTTCAAATATGTTCTTAGCACGTGATTATTTTTTGCTGGAGGCAATCGTGGGCCTGAATCCTCATCTCAGCTGCATAAAAGCACAGGTTGTGATGTGATGGAGGCGCTGGATGTCAACTGGCAGACGCCCTGGGCTGGAATTTGAGGCTTTGTAAATAGTAGGTGTCCTGCTGTACGGAGGATGCTTTTACAACAGCATACGGGCCCCAGATTCAAACGGCATCCCCCCCGGGTTGGTTTTCTGTTTGCCTTCCACTAAGTTCGTACACCACGTCCCTGGGCTTGGTTTGGGTTGGGGTTTTTCCTGTTCGCTGTCTGCTGATTTTTAGGTTTGTGTTGTTTACAAACAGATATCTGAATGTCCCCGGCTTGCACAGAAAATGTGTCTGACTGAGCTGAAATGTCCCATGCTGTGCTGGAACCTAGCCAGGCATCTGACAATTTAGACCCTTGCATTTGTGCAGCAAAACTGTTTGTGGAAATTGGTAGCGATGCTAGCCGGAGCATTGCTTAAGGAAAAATGGAGCTTTGCAAGCCCTGAAGAGGCCCCCGCCAATAGAGTTAGGGTGGTAAAACCACAGTCCCTGCTAAGTCGGGGGAGGGGGGAGCCATGCCAATAGTGTCTCGATGGTGCAAATAGACATGCCACATAGTGAGAGAACAGTGGCGCGTGATGTAAGGGGTTTAGGGTAGCTTGCAGCCATGGAGGTAACCTCCTTGCTATTTTTCCCATAGTGCTGGGCTTACAATTTGCATTTTACTTGGAAAAATAAACATTTGTTAAAGCTTCCTGCCTTTGGGAAGGGACCTGTCCTCTTCTACGCGACTGCCTATACAGACATTACAGAGCAGTTCCCCATGAATTTGAGCAACAGGGGTCTGCGTATATATGGCCGAGAATGGAAAGCCACTGTGAGAGAGTTGGTCTCTACGGCAGCCCGTGCTGAAGCTGCAAGTTTGCATCCAGTTTGGGATCCAGCTTATTTCACTGAGCATCCAGGCTCTGAATGCTGGAGCTCGTCTATGTAGCTTCAAGTCCAAGAGCAAGATGCAACCCAACATCCTCAGCTATTTTGATACGAGGATGCTTCTGGAGAAGTAGAGGTTTTGGTTGTGAGAAGAGCTGAGGAGTGAAATCACCTGGGGAGGAGACTTGAAACATGCAAGGGAGAAATGCCAAGGCTTTGCAAGCCAAAGGTTGCAGGGAAGTTAATGTTTTAAGCCCTTCGGGGGCCCCAGCATTCCAGATCCTAATTTCCTTCCAGCTTTGCAAACCAGAGCCTTGAACTCGAATAGCAGTACGACACTCCTCCACTCGCGTTATCCAAGACACCTTTCCTAAGGCGCTGGTTTCTTGAGGTAGGGGTTTGTCAGGAATGTATCTAATCTTTCTTTTCTGGGCCTCTCAGTGAGAAGGAAAAATGAAAGGAAAATTAGTGGTTTAGGTTATAGTTGCATAGCTCAAGACCCTGAAAAGCCTTTGGCAATGGAAAAATGTTTTGAAAGCAGTTACTAATCTGAGGATAATGAGCTGGGTTATAACCTTGAAGAAACAACGGAGATCGGCTCTCTGAGAACAGGATTAGTGCTAGGTCTTTGTGTGAGATGCTTAGTGAAGTCACGATAAAGCTTAAAATCGTTTTCTTGAGCCATCGAATAGAAATGGAGCAGGGCCATGCGAGGCAGAGGGGTCAGTGCATTGTGGTATCGCGCAGGACGTGAGACTTTCACTCCGAATTTTGCATCTCATTGTGGGGACTTGCGCATTTGGGTAGGTCACTTCACTTTCCTGGGCGTAGGTCTCCCATCTGTACCAGGAGACTTAGTGCAGGGGGGCTGGACCTGATGATCTTGCAAGGTCCCTTCCAGCCCCTAGCAACTATGAATCAGTAGCGTTTCCCCATCTCGCAGGGTAACTGGGTTTGAGAAGCAGTCCGGGAGCCTTGAGTAGGTCGTCTTAAAACTGCATTTAGTGCTTTAAAACTACATTTAGCGTTGTCACTATACAAACATGGATGCGGCCTTGCGAGTGTCAAGCACACCAGCAAACAAAACACCCGAGAGAGCTGAGGCTGCAGCGACTGCCTTTTGGGAAGGAAGCAAAACTGCCTACTGTGTGGTTGTGAGCCACAGAAACCTTTTGAGAAATAAAGCCATTTTACTACCAAAGGTGTTGTGCTAGGAGATTCTGAAGATGGTTTTATCTCATTGCTTGGTCTACGGTCAGTTGCTTGAGTTTCTCTTCTGCTAGTTTTTACGTCGTTATACTACTGCTGTTCCCATGACCTCTTCTTGGCCAAATTGTAGAGTTTTCCCCCGTCCTTCTCCTCAATGTGCCACTGCTCCCTTCCTCTTGACATATTTTCCACCCTGGATATTTATTCATGATACTGCTGTCTCCTGATTCTGCTCTTTGGCTGGCTTCCAGCCTCTCACCTGGTGAGACCTTTCCCTTCACCACCTCTCTCCCGTTCTTGTATTCCTTTCATTTTCCATATAGAGGTTAATATGTGTGTCTTTTGTCCATCAAATGTAGCTGGGAAAGAGCCAAGCTTCCTCTTGTCAACGACTAGTACATTGTTGGGTGCCGGGTTAGAAGATGGCTTTTGGGAAGGAAGGAGTTTGGGGCCAGAACCCCAGCGGAGGTGTATGTAGAGAGCTCCATGGAAATCAATGGCTATACACTGATTTACACCAGTCCTTGTGCTGCAGAGACTAGTTGTCAAGGGCTCCACACAATGCAGCAGCAGGTTAACCCACCAGGCAGGAGCCAGAGGGAGACACGCAAAGACGGAGCAGATTTGAAGACGGCCCTCGGCTGCACGGAGCCGAGAATCTGGTAGAAGCAGGGAAATAATTAGGCAGCGAGGTTCCCCGTGTTTATACCCAAGTGCTGATAAATTAATCAACAGAGCTATGATAATTCCTGTCAATTCTTTCCAAACCTCATTTATCTCACCACTGCCACTTGTTGGCATTTTGTTGCTCTGGTTGCTAATGATGGGTCTGTGAAACTCTGGGAGGCCGCTCAATGTTTTGATAGAGTTGGGCTCTGAAGCTGGAGTTTTTTTTATTTTATTTCCATGGTAACTACTTCCCCTGTTGCAGAAGCATAATTTTCCAGAGAAGGGATTTTTTTTTTTCCTTTAGACCTTGCTGTGCCCAAAGGAACGATGGGGAGGTTTGAGATGATGCTAAAATATTCCTGGCTTTCATGTCCCCGGGATGCCCACCATACACTCACAAGTGACACTGAAAGCTCACAAACCTGCATAGGCACCATGCAAGCCAGGCTTGTGGGTTAGTGCATACATCCCTCACCCTCACCGCCAGGCTCTGACATGGCAGGAAGGGATTCCCTGAAGGAGGAAGCTGTTTGCTTTTGGGTGATGGTCGTCAGGTCGTAATCGTGATTTGTATTGTCCTTGTTTCAAGCTAGATGCACGCTGCCTGGCTCTAGCAAGTGTGCAAGGCACACCTTGCACCGCCACTAGTTGTCCCCAGGGAACACCTGTGCCATGTGCGAGCCCGTGGCAAGTTACTCCGGCGGGGTAGGGGAGCCTGGGGCTGCAGCAGCAGCAATCCTGCCGCACGGAGCCGGGGCAGCAGCCGGAGCACGGCTTTGGGCAGCTTGCACTGCCGCCACGTGTGCCACTCTGCTTTTATTTTCCATGGGGGTGGGGTGGGGTGGGGTTTGGACCCTTAGATATAGGGGTAAACAAAACCCCTCCATGCTGCTCCCTTGCAGCATGGAGAAAAACTGTATGCATCTGCAGCCACGTACTGCACGGCCGTACTCATCCGGACATGGCCTGTACTACTGTTTGGTTAGGGAGGTAGCTCTTCCGCTTGTACTTGTGCTTTAAGTCTCCTCCTCTGGGGTGCATCCATGCAATGCAGCATGATGACAAAGGGAAGTCCTTGGGGGCTGCTCTCCTTTTAGAGCTTTTTCAGTGTTTTCTCCAGTTTAGGTTGCAGTTTTTGCAGGCCCAGGGCTTGCACCTTGGGAGATTATCAGCTGGCTATGGAGGGAAGTCCCGTACAAAAAACACTGCCAGGCAGTGCTCTGAGCATCCTTGCTGCGGTGTCCTTCACTGGCCTCCCTCTCAGCACGCCGCCCAGCTTTTCCATAGCTGGACCGTCACTCCGAACGTCCCTCATCCGGGACAGCAAGCAACGTTGGGTTTGGAGTTGAGGCAAGACACGGAGCGGACAGCACCGCGGACATTTTAATGCTGCTTATATTTCACTAGGCTAAGGGGCTTCAAGCAGCACAGTGCCGTGTAACATCGTCTTGGTCACTGGATCAGCCTTGATATGGAAGTGGAAATACCACTTAATGAATTGCTATCATTTTCATAGCATCATGGATGTATCATGTCTGTTTAGGTTCTCTTACCACTCTCATCCCCATGGTAACTAAGGATCTTCATCATCTACCTGAGTAGTAATTTAAGTCGCAATCTCCACGGGCTGTATTTACTGGTGGAGCCTGAGATGTAACAGGACCGTGGGATTTCAGAGAAGGTGAATTCCCCCTGTAAACACAGGCCTTCAGGCACCTTCAAATCTTTCCAAAAATGTTCAGTTTATATTGAACTTATTCAGCTTGTTAAAACACCCATTTAGGGTTTAAAAAAATTAGGAGAATATACATTTCTCCCACCCCATCATTGCAGGATGCAACCCCATCTCCTAATTAAAGGTAGCTAAAAATTGTGTTCTGGTATGCTGGGATGATAAAAATGAGGAGATCCAACCTGCCACCTCTTGTGGTTCACACTTATAATGAAAGCAGGGTAAAAAAAAAAAAAAGGCAAAAAAACCCCCTCTGAACTGGCAGATGCATAATTGTGATAAATGCATCCAAATCCCTCTCGAGACAAATGTGAGGATGAAGTCAGAGCACTGGCTTCCAAACCACATTTGTGGTATGTGGCATCAGCTTTACAACCAAATTCAGGGCACCACATCTGGCAGCAACATGTGTACATTATCATTTGACCTGAAACTGGAAAGCATTATTTCTCCTCATATTAGAATTGCTGGCTTAATGGTCAACACATTTTTGAAAGAACCGGATCTCCACAGCTGAAGGTTCTTGAAAGACTCTCAGAAACGTCCTTGGCTTCCTTGTATGAGTTTTGCAGCATTTCCCTCGCTTTATGTGGAAAGGAAGAAGCTTTATTTCTGCACTTTTGTCGTTGCTATGAAATCCTTTCTTTCTAACAGAGCCAATACAATTTTGGGAACCATGTTCTCTTTTTCACCCTCTCTTTTAAATAGAGGGCTGGGTAAAAGGGTTTTTCAACTTGGTGGCCGAGCCCGTAACCTGCAAAATGTAATTGCAGCATTTTGTGGCACGTAACCCCCCGAAGGGACCAGGGCCCCAGGTAAAATCATCTGATGTTTTTTTCAGAATGTATTTTAAAAATATATAACTTAACAAAAGTTATCCCTGGGTTGTGGCTGCACCAAGTGGCATTTATATTTGCTCACATCCCTTTGCAGAAGCAAATCATTAAACTAACCCAGCCTAAGTGGCCTCCTATCTTTGGATATTCAGCTGCTGAAGGCAGCATTGATTGCAGATACCCAGGGACTGTAGCAACATTGCAGCAACTGCTGAAGATGATCATTTACCTTCTGGGAGCTTAGCATCCCCTTTTGGGATACTTGGGGTCTTCATCCCTATCAGACACCTAACACAGTCTTGTCCGTGCAAGAAATATCATCTTGCTTCCCCACATCTAGCTGTTGTCCACTTTTTGAAGCGCCTCGACCCTGAAGGGACTGGCTTGCCTCCCTCTTTCCGTTTGAGTTATGTTCCTGAATGCAGCAAAGAAAGTCCTAACAATACAAAATATAGGAGGCTAGCAGCTGAGCTGCTCTGCATGTGAAGCCTATTGTTTTAGCAAGGAAATCTGCCTACTGGGTGTAGATGGGACTTGTCAAACATTATTAAGGGAAAGCTTATTCCTGCGGGGTGGACCGGATGGTGCATTCACTGCGTCGGTCACTGAAAAAGGAGCCTCTCAGCCTATTCATTTCATGTCCTAGTACAAATGCAAATAATATATCTCCAACTTGAGCTAGACATTTCCAGTTGTACTACTCAGCAACTACCTCCTCACTGAGACCCTTCTCTAGTGCAGTGGTTCTCAACCTTTTTTGTACTAGGACCCATCTGTAAACAGTGATGGCCAGTCCCCACCCAGGAAATAGCTTAAGTAGAAAACAGCCCCCTGCTCTTCCAGCCCTGCCATTGCCTCTCCTTCCCAACCTGCTGCCCTCCACCCCCGGGCCCGATTCACCCCAGTGTGGGGCATAAGAGTGCAGATTTGTGCACCCACAGTGGGCACCGTGCTGCAGCCTGGCTGGATTGGCACTGTCAGGAGCTGCATCCACAGCCCAACAGGCGGGACTTGGTGCAGGAGGGCAGAGCAGGTTAGTGAGACTCATTGCCGTCACTGCTGCCAAAATCGTCGCACCAGCCACGCTGCTGGCAGCACAAGCAAGGAGTGATGGATTGGAGGGGAGAGCCGTGTTGCCCTCACCTTTTCCCACTGCCAACTATAAGGTGGCAAGCAGTGTCACTTGTGCCCACCCTCCTGACATGTTTTCTTTGCCCCCACTTTTCACCCCATCCCATAGACTTACCTGCGGGGAGCTGCTCTTCATGCTGCCTGGGTGCCACATGCATCCATGCACACGCACATGCGTGTGACACCCTACTCCTGCTCCCCGCAGCCCCTTGCAGCCTGCAAGGGGAAACCCACATTTTCCCACATGTCTGTCCTTTAAAGGAGAATCCATTTTTAAAGTTTGTTTATCCATTTTTTAAAGGTTGTTTGTGTCCCTTTCATATGTTCTTGCAACCCACTTGTGCGTCGTGGCCCATGGGTTGAGAAATGCTGCTCTAGGTGGTGATGACCCCAGGAGCGCTGAGCCTGGGCACAATACTGCTACGCTTTATGTGGCTGTGGGTCAAAGACCAGTTCCTTGGCTGGTGCGAATCCACTTAGCTCCTTTGAGACCCAGGGGGGGGCTGAAGAAAATGGCAAGATCCACATTAAGATACTTTTGTTCAAACTGAGTACTTCCATGGGAGCAAAGGGAGACTACTTTTATAGCACAGTGCTAATTTACTTGAGTTATCATAATCAGAAATGGAACTAAATCATAGTAGCTATTGACTTTATGAGAAGCTGAAGTTCAAAAGTAACACAAGGACTTAGCAAGCACTCTTCAAACTCTTGTGTCATGATCACAGTTAAATTCTGTGCAGCAGCGGCACTTCCAAAGACGAGGAAATCCTTTTTTGCTAAACTATTCTTGTGTTCCTCAAGTAATCTCTTGTCGTATACTGGTAGGTAGGGTTGTTGTTCTTGTTTATTGAAACTGCTGATTCTTTCCCATCTCGCCATCATATATTGTATTGATTTCTGTATATGGAAATCCCTGGTGTTTGGTTGTTTTTATTAAAGCTGCCCCAGACAAGTTTTGCTAGGTACCAGGGAAGAACAGAAATGAAAATTACAGCTGTCTATGGACAGGTTTTTTTTCTAAGTTAATTGCCTTTACCATTTCTAATGAGAACACCTTTTTTTCCCAAATATCTGCGTGTGCACCTCTCTCTCCATCCTCCACTTCTGTCCATAAAGGAGCAATTCAGTGCTCTGGAAAAGAACTATATTGGTTGCTGTAAATTATACAAAGGGGAAATAGCATTAATTGACCATTTAAAAAATACCAGGCATTTTTTCAGAACTGAGTCTTATTTTCTTTGGAAAGCCAAGACTTGGGTTTCCAGTGCCACCAGTCAAATACAAGAAAACAAATGTCTGACTGTTTTATGACTTGTCGTGGTTCAGTTCAATTTGACCGTTTTGGAGCTGATATTCAGAAATCCACGAGGCTTTTAAACTTGTCCACAATTCCCCCAAAACATCTAACCCTGTAAAAACTGGGTGCATAATCAATATATGTGTGCGTTTGATTCTATATGTAGCTAGAACGACCCATTTCAAATCCTAGTTACCAGCCTGGGGTACTCGGTGACTCTACTGTGCACTGCATGCGTGTGCAGACTGCATCTGGAGAGGTGAGAAGGCTTCAGATCAGCAGGAGAGGATGAGGAGTCATCTTCAGCAGCAAGCTTTAGGGAGGCTGGCGAGGCAAGTGGAGGCAAGACCAGGAGCAGCCACTTTCAAGGGACGAGGCAGAAAATGGGAAGATTGCAGTTGCTTCATCCAGTGTTGCTGGGCTGTTGGCCTTTGGGTAGCATTACAGACCCCTGGGATAATAGGGCTCTTAGTTATCTTGAGAGGGTAAAGACCACTAGTGACAACACAGGAGCACGAGAGAGAGCACGCTCGGCTACCGGATAGAGATTTGACTAAACATGACGCATCCTGTTATGCACTACTAGTGCCAGTCTATCTTGAAACCACATGACAAGCCGTGGAAATGGGGAGAAACACCCTTCCAAGTGCCTTTTCCATTTGGATTGGGATCCCGACCTTTTTCCTAGTGATTTTTTTTTATTTTGGAATTCCCATTTTTGTGGGAAATCTTCAAAGTTGCTTTCATT
The DNA here is from genome assembly GCF_001723895.1 of Crocodylus porosus. NCBI lineage: Eukaryota > Metazoa > Chordata > Crocodylia > Crocodylidae > Crocodylus > Crocodylus porosus. The sequence continues at coordinate 8,429,510 of NW_017728917.1, forward strand.
CCCAGTGGGGAGGAGGGGAAACATCAACATTTTCTTGCCAAATGGGAACTCTGAGCTTTGACCAGGTCTCTTGAAGACTTGCCAAAACGACGCTGAGCAGTGGGGACAGAATGGCCCTGACTTAATTTAAAAAATGGACGTAACTACCTAACAGAAGAATTCCTTCTGGAAACCAAATCTCAGCACTTTGTATACATCTATAATAGGATTTAGCATTGGGCGTGCTGTGAATCCGGTTAGCACTCAAACGCATAACTCGTTTGAGTGGTGGGAGAGCCATAGGAACAGCTTGCTGCACGTTAGATTAGAGAGCTCAGCTGTGGGAAGGAAAATCAAGCTGATGACAGGATGAAAGGGAGGATGGGAATACGGGCATTTACTGCAAATCAGCCCAAAAAAAAGAAAGGTTTTTTTTTTTTTTCCTGGGCCTTCAATGGCAAAGGTCTGGAGCCAGATCCTCAGCTAATGTCCATGGTCGTAGCTTTGTTGAAGTCAGTATTCCCTGGACAGTTTGCATCAGCTGAGTTTTGGTTGCTGGCCTGTCTGGGACATCTCATGCCATAAAAAGTGTGGTTCTCTATTGCATTATCAAAGTGATTTTCCTCTTTCTAGTATAGGGAACTCAACGTACCATGATATAACTCTCTCTGTGAGTGTGGCCCACCTCAGTGCAGTGCTTGAGGAAGATAAGGAAACCAGTTTTGCAGAACTGCTTTCTGCTATCAATTAACTCGGCAAATACCAGGCTTGATTCATTCCAGTGGGTAGGAGCAGAATGAGTAATGGGATCCCTTTCTGTTTGTGCGCCAGCAGGTCCTGTCATTCTCTCCTCCAAGCCCTGGAATTACTAGCCTAATTTTCATGTCTTAATTACTTATTTAGTTAATCTACAAAAAACCCCCAACATTTCTGTGTTACTCTCATTCCTGGTTTGATCTCTGTTCTCTCCAAGTGCTTGGAATGAAAAAAATGTCACTGAGATTTCCATAGCACCGTATGTTTTACCACATTATTGACAGAGGGCATGATTGCCGTCATACGAACGAGCTAGCCAGGGCTCTGGACTTTCTCTCCTGCATTTTCTCTTCTTTAAGAAAAGTTTTGGTAATCCAAGAAACAACCTTCAGTGAAGTAAGTATTGTCTTCCTGTACTTACTAAAAGGAGCAGGTTTGTGCATCTGTGCTAGAATCACATCCCTGAAGACTGAAATCCTCTTTACCCACTGGACAAAAACCACGCGGGCAGCTATCCCAGCAGCATGCCTCGGACCTGCCCCAGAATGATTTTCTCGGGGCAGGGATGAGGCCCATATGCCGATGATTTTAGTGCTAACAACAGGTCTGCCTATGGATGCTTAAGACTATAAGAGCATCCCAGAGAAGCCACCAAACAGCCATCCAAAGGCAGAGTTGCGGTAGCACTCGGCTTCTGGCGTTTGAACGAACAGCTGGATGTTTCCTCGCCCAGGCCCGTAGTTCAACAAAAACTGTAGGTTTCTTTTTGCATTTGCTTCACCCTAGAAGCAAGCCTGACACTATCACCAAGCTACGTGACACCAGGAAATGTATGAGTCTTGTGTATTATGAGCCTTCGTTGATCGTGTTATCTTTCTACACCACTGATGCTTTAGGCCGGAGCCGTCAGCCTTCACTACACTAGGACGTTGCAGACGTTTCATTCTCAGGAGGTGCAGGCATTTTTTACCATGGTGGCATCTTGCCCTCTGTGGATCAAGAGCATACATGATAAAGGATCCAAGGGATATGGGGGTTTTTAATTCTTTCCTGCCGTCCCTACTTCAGCCTCCCCCGTAAAGGCATCATCAGCAGGGCATTATGAATCTAAAAATCCTTGTGCAGACGCAGGCTATGCTACAAGGATAGAGAGAGCTCCCAGGGCATACAGCATTGGTTTAAAATGCAGGGGGCGTCTAGGGGCAATTTTTTTTTTTAAAAGCATCCAAGTCCCTGTTTCCAACATGACTTTGGTACTTAGGATCCAGCTAGATGGGATTGGGGCTTAAGGGAAAGTAGAGTTTTCTGTATGGAAGGAGCAATCCCGGTTTTCCAGAACTATTTGCTAGGGGGAACGAAGAGGAGTTTGAGAGAGACCATTGGGAAGGGTGTTTGGAGTCATCCTGCGACGGCAGTCACGCTGGGAGACTTTCGGTATCAGGGCTCCTTATGAACAGTAGTAGCCGCTTCTGTTTTGTGTCTTCTCCTAATCGCTTTTTTTAGACCTGATGGCTTAACTTCTAGAAAGTGTATGTAAATTGTTATCACTGCTCCTAGAGGCAAACTATTTGCCAACACCTTCTTAAAATGATAGAAAGCCCAAAGCAGCTCTTCTGTTTAGCCTGACGGTTGCTAAAGTTAATTATTTCTCCCTACCTATATTTTTAAAATATTTGTAATACCTTCAGTACAATGTTATTTATTGGGTTAACTATCACTTCATTGTTCTGTTTTATGAACCTTGTCAGCTTTTCTCCAAAGTCATAAACCTGCTGTATTTTCCAATGGAAAAGAAACCTGCAACATGAATCATCTTGTCACACACAAACGACCCTCCTTTAACAGGCGTGGTGGTGTTTTATGTGCTGCCCCCGAAGGAGGATGTGGAGGAGTTTATTTCTTTAGGTGACCCATCCTGTGTAGTACAGAGGGGCCTTGATTCACACTAAAACCCGGCGTTCCTGGTCTCATACGCAGTCACTAATATTGCAGCTTCTGCAGCCACAAACACGCGTTGCCCATTTAGCAGCACAAGTTCTTTGGCCTTGGCGCTGCTATCACGCTGCCTTTATGCTTCCAGGCGTGCAGCTCCAGTGCTTGTGCCCTGCTTCAGCAAGTGCTGACTTCAAACACCTAGGTGATCCTACTGGTATCCATGGGACTTAAGCACATGCTTGACTACTTTTCTCAATACAGTGGACTTAAATATGTGCTAAGTGCTTCTCTGAACTGCGCCCTTGCTCCTGATTTATGCCAGGGTATATGAAAACAGAATCAGCCCCTTTAAGGAGCCTGTGCTGTATGTCAGTTCCCTGTGAGATATTGCATCTGCATTTGTATTTAATTAAAAGGTCCCACCTATTTACATGGAGTCAATCAATCTCGGCACAAAAAATGTCTGTGCAGTTGATTAGCAATGTGCTGCGGACAAATGGCATTAAGCACCAATGACTTTTTGCCGGAGTAATTTATCCACGTGGAAATGGAAAAATATAATTATTTTAACTGATGTCATTGTGTAATCAATCATCCATAGCCCCGTGCCTAGCACAGTGCAATGTTTAGACAGTCAGCTTCGCAGTGCAATGGCTTTAATTGTCTCTAAAGCACCCGGGTGGCTCTAGGTTCTGTATAGGGTGTGCTTTATCGTTCCTTTTTTTGTAGCTGAGGGGCACCAATTTGCAGTGACCCTGTCTGATGGCTGCCAAACCTTAAGTAACTCTTCACATGACATTTCCTGCATGTGCATCTCTTTGGGCGAGCACGTGTTACAGCACCCCCTCTGTGCTGGTCCATACAGAGCCGTGGGTTTGTTACAGCCCCAGCTAGAGAACCGTGGCTCGGCCTGTAGCAACTCGTACTTTGAAGTCCCTGGTTCAGTTAGTGCTGCGTCAGTCAAAACAGTTGTCACCTGAGTTGCACGCTATTCAGCCTTTCTGCCCCCTGTCTAATAAACCTACTACAACACGTGGCATTTGCAGAATCCCAGCCCCCCGGAGCATTAACGGTGATTTCCCTTTGCCTGCAGAGTGGGGGACTATCCCCAGCATTAAGCTGAGGAAGTTGAACAAAGGACAGCTGAACTGAATGGCAGCGAGTGGGAAAGGCACGATGCAAAGTTGCACTGCGCGCACGGCCATGCACAGACTTTTTGCTCCCAGCGTGGATCTTCTTGACTTCAGGTCAATTAAGGTTTCAGGCAAAAATGAAATAAGAAGGGGTGGGCATCGGCTTAACTCTACTGTGTAAAGTCCAGTCTAGGATAAACCAGTATGGCCCCTCTGTATGCATAAGGCAGTTAGACCCTAGGCATCCTAAGTCCAAATGGCACACAGGGGCCAAAACATCCACCAGCCCCTTCTCCTTTCACACCCAGTATCTTTCCCCATCCTCCTGCAGGCCTTGTCTCCAGCTAATTTAATTCTTCTATCCCCCCCACTCCTGTGGTGGCCCATTCGCCCCAATTATTTCTTCTCCTGTTGCTCTTTCAAATATTGTTCCGGCCTTCGGTCCCAGCTCTTCTGCTCCCACAGTCTTCCTCGAGGGCATGCTGCTCTTGAAGCTGCTTAGGGTCAGGAGGAAGGTAACAAGAGACTGCAAGGCTACTGCCCTCCCTGCCATCTGCCTTTCCTCCCGGTTTACTAAGGAGTGTGGCAGTAAAAGAGGCCAGGGAGCAGCAGGAACCAGAAATGCAAGGGAGGGTTCGCCTTATAAGCAAGGAAAGACCTGACCCTTACTAATCCTGTCAAGAACTTCCTGAGAGTGGAGTGCCATTCGGGGCTGGGATTTGGTTCAAACCCATCCCTACTCATAAGCCCTTTGGACCGTGCCAAATCGATAATATATGGAGTAGAAATTGGCTGAACACGGCTGCGCTGACAAATTTTTAGAGGACTCGAGAATAATGGGCATTTTAATGGGCGAATGCAACATTCCTGCGCGTCAGAACAGCAGTAAGAGAATCTATGGGCCATTATTAATATAGCTCTCCAGTGATTAAAATCAATCTCCCTTCAGACTCGCGCCTCACAACACACCCAGGGAACTTATTAGCGCTCCTTTATATGCCCGTTCCTATCCTACTGCATAATCTGAGCACAAATTGATGTGCTGTACCTTTTAAGACACAAATGGCACTGGATAATATTTCAGGAACACTAAACTCTTCGTATTGCAAGCGATCAATCCAAATTTCATTTTTTTTTTTTTTTAAAGACCATCCTTATCCTCCAGGGCTGATTCATGTGACACAATTTCTGGTATTCGGTCTCGCTTTTCTGGATCCCACGGGGAAGTGGTGGGCAGAAGGACCCTGATCTCGTTTCCAAAAGCATTCAATCAGCAGCAGTCAACGGGGCCACCCGTGTGTTCAAAGTTAAGCATATGCTTAAGTCTCTTGCTGAATTACCCCCCTGAGGACTTCAGTTTGCCTTTATGCTATGTTTTCTTGCTCTTCAAATACGACTGCATCCCTTCCGGATAACGTGGCACACGCTTTGAGGAGCAGTTCAGATTGGAAGGAGGTAGTAACAGGAGGTCTCACCAGGCAAGCAGGTGAGCTGCTGCAGATGTATTCTCTTTTTCATTCTTTTTTTTCTGTCTAGAAAGATTTGGGTGAATAAATTCCACTTCCAAGTGTCATGAGCTTTGCCATGGGGCGGTTACAAAAAGCGACCAAGAGACTTGAGTGGGTTTACTGTACTGAAAATGAAGGCTGAATGGGAATACAGCCTTCTATTCCACTCGTTAGATACCTAAATGCCATCCTGTCCCACCCTGCTCTAGTCCCTGAAAAGTTGTTAATACAAAAGCTGAGGGGATCCTCCTCACTGCTTTCTGTGACTAAGTCTTAAAGCTGAGATGATGGCATGTTACAGAAGCAGATGCATAAATACATTTTCAGGGGCTAGAGCAGGGTAGAATAGGTGCTGGGGCACCTGAGTCCACTTTGGTGCCTGACAGGTGGAATAGGATGTGGTCCTGCATACATCAATCAGGAAAAAGTGTTATTTGAAGCTTGGGATGATATTAGTTTAAGAACAAAGGCATAGAAACTGGCTGTGAATACATTCAGGGTAGACATTAGGAGGAGGTTTCTCATGCAGAGGGGTGTTTGGTTGTGGAACAGCTTCCCAGTGAAAGGACTAGGAGCAAAAACACGTGGCTTATTTTAAGCTGGAGAGGTATTACGTGGTACAGTATCCTGGGAGGGTGGAGGACTGGACTCGGTGAACAAAAGTCCCTTCCACTGATATTTCTCAAGCAGTGCTTGTCAGCCCTTTTAGACTCAAAGCCCCCCTTAATAGACTTGAGTCACCACTTGGAAAATGCCGACTCTTAGTTTTCACTGTTTTGGTTTTTTGTGTCTTTTTTTGACAGCAGAAAAATACTGGAGGAATTCTTCAGTTGCAAAGAACTCGGGCAAGCCACGACCGGTCTGAATGCTGGTAACGCCGTGGTTTCCTATTTGACATCTTTGGGATTATCTTGTGAACCCTGTTTCCACGCCTACCGGTGCTAGCGTTGTGTGGCCTTCCATGGCACCCTTGGAAGGATCTCAAGGTGCATCGGGGTGTCTGAGCACCCTGGTTGAGAATCACCGGTCTATAGACATCTTGTGTTTGTAGCTGCAAAGGTCCTGTGAAAAGATGAAAAAAGTAGGATTTGTGAAGTGAGGCAATATCTTTTGTTGACCAGGCGTACAGTTGGGAGAGAAGAGAGACAAGCTTTCAGGTTTCCATTGGTCTATGATTGCCTCTCTGCTCGTCCTCATGAAAGGAGCTTGTTGGATATTTCTAGCAGAAGGTAGGAGCAGGGCAGCACTAACCGGTCCAGAGACGTCATTACCCGGCCCAGCCTCTCAAATACTGGACAAAAGCTCTGCTGGGCGCTGGTCACAACTGCTGCATAGCATGCCATATGTGGTCGTCCTGCTGTTGCCTTGTCTTCTGCCCTTGTGCCTCTTACCACCGCCTGGAGTCATGGTCCATTTGATTTCTAAAATAAATGCAAGTATATTGCCTAGAATAATGAGCCTGAACATCTCAGAAGCAAGACAGGCTCTGTACTGTGTCGTGCCCCAGTGTGTGTCTACCTGTTGCTTTGTTATTGCCCCCCCAGCATCAGTTCCTCTGCAACAATAATCTCGTTATGTAACCTACTCCTTCAATTATTATCCTTTTTTAAAAAATAAGCACGTTTCCCTGGATATCCCACTTCCCCAGCTATGATTAGGAGTCCAGTGCTTCAGGGGTTGTACACCTGTAGTAAGAGCCTTTCACCGGGGCTAAGCTCTGCAGTTTAGGGCATGAACGTGGACAGTTGTCATGGAGCAGATCATGTGTAGCAGAGCTGCTGTGACCAGTGAATTGTCCATGTGTCCGTACCCAAAGTGAGAGGGAAAATAAAGGCAGAGAGAGAGAGAGGGATGAAGTGACTTTGCCAAGGTCACACAGCATGCGAGTGGCAGAGCTGGGAACAGAAGCCGGGTCTTCTGATTCCCAGCCAGGTACAAGGTAGTTTCCTGTCTTCAAACCCCTTGAGATTCACCATGGACTTAAACGTAATTATTTGACATGGGTGGGAAAGTTGACCTCTGTCCTGCTTCTGGTTTATGTACAGGTTCTGGGGTTTTTTGTTTGTTTTTAATTGCACTTGTTAGTGCATTAGTACTTAAGGAAGTAGGGGAAAAGTTTTATGCCAGTGATGAGATGTTCTGCTAGAGGCTGAGGTTCCCACCGTGGGAAAGGGTTAACTACAAGTGCTTAAATCTAGGGGTTCCACAGTGCCCTCTCGTGACAGATGTGAGCATCTGCACAACATGATTAAGAAAGACTAGAAAAGCATAAGAAAGGGCTTCCAAGAGAAAAAAAAAAAAATGACAGCACCATGGGGACAAAGACACTTCTCTGACCATTAATACTTAGAAACCTGACACAAAACCAGGTGGGAGAAGAAGTGAGCAGGCCTCTCTTCCTCTGGGACACCACCTCTTTGGCCTCTTGTTTCAGACCCACGTAATAGCAGCCTAATACATGATACGTCCTCCGTCAGGATCTGTATTTTGCTTTTCCATGAGATCTAACGCCCCGCCACGGTGTCTGCCATTGCTAACGAGTTATGATCCTGTCCTGCTGCAATCTGGGTAGGTGGCTCTGTCGACCGTAATGGAAGAGGAGCGGAAAAATTAGCAAGTCCCGTTTTCTAGAAGGATAAGCAGCAATTTGAGGGGGTGGGGAATTATGCTGTTGAATGGAGCACTTCCCTTGGAATCATGTAGACAGACATGGTGTCGGTATGAATAAAAAATGGGTGCTCAAAAAGATTGTCAGTGACATTACTACCTGTCACATATATGTAAAGTCATCAAACAGCAAGTGGGCGGCAGTGACAGCCTTAGGAAAGACATCTTTATTAGCTTTCTCAGGGCTGCCGTGGCATGAAGTTGCTGTGTATTAGGGACAAGCAGACATCTCCCTTTGAAGCAGAGAGCAGCGTTTGTGGTAAAGAATATATTCAATCAACATTATGACTCTGTTCGCTTTGCAACCTGATGCAAATGTTTCTGTGACTGAGAATAGCCACCCATTACGCAAACACATTTCAGCTTTACGGCGTTGCGGGTTGGGCTCTCCCCAAGGGCGATGTCTCCAGGCTCTGGGGTGTGCATTGTCCTCTAAGCCACGCGGCATTGTTTCTGCATCCAGCAATGACAAGCGAAACCTCCCCACCTCTGTTTGGATAAGTTGGAGAGATTTGGAGGTGGCTGCAAGAGCACAGCCAGGATGTCAACGGCTGTCAAAGCAGATCCGCATTTTGCATTTATACAAGTAGTTGCGAGTTCTTTCTCGCAGTATTGGCCAGCTCATTCTGCCCTAAAATTTTTCTTCGCTCATGTGACATAGACCTTTATCTCCATATTTACTCTGATCTCCGTGGCTTTTGCTGATTACAGTTGGGGTGTGATTGTGCCATCAGTGATCGTTGTGCAGGTCCCTCCTATACGTTTCAGTAGAAAGTTGTTCATGCGACAGCCGCTACCTTACTCGATACAATGGGGACTGAACCTCTGGAGCCAAGTGTTGCTACAGCTTCAGCTAAAGAGCTACAGCTCTCCAGGCTGTTACAGGCTCCTGCCCCCTGAGGATAAGGCATATGTACCCTTTGGTCATGCTGCACCATTAATACCTCATTCCCCTTCCTGTGTCTGCGTAAGCACTCCAGCAGTGCTATAATGCCACCCACCCTGAGGCTGTTGTTGCTTTTGCAATGCCATTATAGTCAGCAGCCGTTTGAACGTGCACGTGGATTAAGATAAAGCGCTAAGGTGCAAAAGCTGTATAGCAATGACTCCATGTGTGGGCACTCCTGTTCCAAAAGAGGAAGGGGGGTGTCCCCTCCGGGGGTTAATTAGGAAGAAACTCTCCCATCCCTCAACTCCGCATTCCCATCAGGGTGGCAGGCGGGCTCCCCGCCGGCCCGCACACCTGCCTCACTTGACCTGTCTCAGCAAAGCTGTTCCACTGATGTCAGGGGTCAAGCTTGTGCCTGAGCTGCCGAAGCAACTTTCACTGCCTTTGACCTGCATTAATTGAATCCAGGAGGGTGAGAGTTAGTAATGGGCAGCACGCCTGCAGCTGCCTCCGTCCCTACCCAGCCTTTGACCTTAGAGATCAACTGCCTTTCTCCGGCCGGGGAGAGCAGCATTACCGGAGCTGCCAGGAGTACACACCCGCCGGCTTGGCAAGCGTAAGCAGGAGAGGCTGTGCATGCTCAAAACCATTTCTCCCCAACAGCAGTGTGGGCAGAAGATCACTGGCCTGCACAGAAGCAGGGACTTGAACTGGATCTCCCACGTTGCAGCCGAGCATGTAGCCCGACGATGAGGGCCCCCATCCTCCTCCGGCCGACGAGCCATTTCTGTCGGACACTGCCGTCCGCGTCAGCCTCCACTTTAACTTCATTTCCTGGCATGGCAGGAAGTATTGGAGGGTCTTGCAGGCAGCATTGCCCAGGCCATAGGATGGGGGACTAGAACCGCTGCCCTTAGCCATCCTCTTTCGCCCGTGGTGCTCCTAGATGTGTTGTAACAGTGGGGTTAGACAGGACTTCTCCGCCCGGCTCTTCGATGGCTGGCAGCAGAGTTCAGTGGTGTCCCCACCATCTCACAGCAAAGGAGAGAGACATTTGTGTGTGTTTGATGCAGATGATGTTGGAGTTTTCCCTTGGCTTCTAGACCACCACGGGGAGAAATGTGAATCTCCCCATCTTGTTTGTCCTAGGCTCTACCCAATTACATAGCCTACCCTGCTCCTCGTTAACAATGTGCTAACTGACAAGTATCGTTAAGCAGCAGTGCTCCAGTTAGTCAGCATTTTCATTGCAAACACCTCCTTTCCCGGGTCTCCAGGGCTCTTTAAAGTCATGTGGGGCCCAAACTCGTTAAACTGGAGGAAGCTGTGAATGGGTATATGCAGTGTCTCGATGCCGTGGTGTAGGACATGGCTTCTCAGCTACTCCTCGGTTTCTGTAGAAGGGAAAGCCGAGTGGTCCTAAAACTTTTGTGACATGGCAGAGACTGGTGTAGGGTACACTGGTGTCCTGAGTCCTCTCCCCTAGGTGACGCCCAATTTGCAATGAGCCCCCTGCCATCCCAGCATGCAGTACACTGGAGCTGCAACGCCTGACCTTTGTTCCCTTACCCTCGAAGTCGGGAGTAGCTGACCACTGGCCCTGGAGGGGGGTAACTTGCACTGGCACAAGGCTGCGTGTCATGTGTCCACTTCATGTGTATGCCAGTGTTACCCTGGTAGAAAGATGTCATGTGTCCACACCCTCAGTCTGTCGTGGTGTATGTTTCCTTTTACATGCACGTGGTGATTGCCAGCGCGTGCCCTTTCAGCATTAACAGTGTCTTTACAGTGTCCTGTTCTGAGCACCTTTAAAAGCTGGTGGTTATTGGAAACTTTTCTTCTTCTCATTTGCAGCTTGCCAAAGCTCAAAGACAGCGGCATAGTAAGTGCCAATGTCCTTGGGTTTCTTTTCTTCTAAATCACTTTGAACAATTAAAGGGGAGATGATATATTTGTGCACATGGACACATGCACATATGTACATACATGCACAGGCACGTGCACATTTTTTAAAAAGAGTCCCTGTTTCCTGGTGGTAGAGAAACTAATAAATCATTCCTGATTGGGATAAAATGCCTGCCTAGCTACGGTGTTGTAAAGTGTAATTAGCTACGGGCAGCACCCACAGGTAGAAGAGCAAACACATGGCGGTTTAGATTAAGCACGGAGAATTATCTCCAACAAAGCATATCACAGATTTGAAACTTGATGGGGATAACCTTGTACTCAAGGAAAATGCATGAAAGAGCGGGTAGTAGATGACGGGTTTGGACAAAGTTGGGAAGTTATTCAAAAGGTTTCCCTCCAAACCTGTACCAAAGAGCATGGTGTCCCGGGCATCTGGTATTGCCTTTTGCAACCTGGGGCCACTAAGGTGTGGAGCAGCTTCTATTTGAGGAGAAACTGAAGAGGTCTAGAAGTATTCAGTTCTAAAAAAAGATGCTTAAGGGGGGGACACAATAAGGCAGGGGTGGGTAAAATGCGGCCTGTGGGGCCCCTCAAAAATTTAGAAATGAATATTTATCTGCCCTGGACTGCCTGCCATGTGGCCCTCAATGGCTTGCCAAAACTCAGTAAGCAGCCCTCCACCCAAAATAATTGCCTGCCCCTGCGTTAAGTCTTTGCACAATACTAAATGGCCAAGAGAAAGTAAATAGGGATGTATTATTTACTATCTTTACTATTATTTACTATTTACTATATAAATACACTATGTATTATTTATTCTCACAATGCAAAAGCAAGGGGTCATAAATCTAGTAGTAGTAAATTTAAAACTAACAAGAGAGAGTTATTTTTCACACAGTTTATGTTGGAAGCGTGGAACTCATTGCCACAAGATGATGCAGGCAGTTTAACCAGATTCCAAAACTTGAACAAATTCTTGGAGGAAAGGTGCATCAGTAGCTATTGAACATGGGAATTAGGGGTATAGTCTCCCCCTAGACCTAGACCTTAAGTGCTGCAAGTGGGAGAGGAACGGAGGAAATATATCCTGTTCAATCTGCTTTCTGCCACTGAGACACAGGATGCTGGGCAAGATGGACCAATGGTCTGACTCAGTAAATGGCAGTTCTTCTGTTTTCTGTTCTTGTGGCTTATTCATAGGTCATCAAAGTAGGACTGACCTGAAATTGCAGAATCAATAATGGCTAGCGGATTTTTTTGCCACTAATCGGTGCTCTAAAGTGCTGCGTGCGTTCCCCTTCCTCCTTTAAGCGCTGGTATGTGCACTTGGAGTGCCATAAATTCCCTCATTAGCAACTCTGACGAAAGGGAATTGGTTCAATGTTTAGAGTCTTAATTGTGAGCTGCGAAGAGAAAAATAAATTGGCCTTGGAGGAAAAACTGCTGTGGAGTGTTACTCCTGTAACTTTGTGTGGAAGTCATGGATGGGCAGTCCTGGGAAACTGGGGCTGTAGAACAAGGACAACACAGTGAAACAGCTGCATCTACCCCAGGAAAACAAGTCGCTATTTTTAATCGAGTGTAGCTTTGTCCTTCCCATGTCACTGCATGTGTTCAGGTTCCTGTTCCCTACAGAGCGTGGGTGGGCAAGCACCCACAAGGTAAAAGAGCATGCAGCTTTGCAGTGCATGCGCTGCTCTGTGGTTAACTGCCCATGTGCACACGCTTACCCCACAGCGAATGGAAGTCGGCCAGTGAAAGGTTACTCATAGCTTCAGAGTAATAGTGAACCGAGGGGACAGTAGAAGAACGGCTTGTACTTCTGTTTGTAGCTTTCCACTCTTTGACGTGCAATTAGGTGGGGTTTTCATTAGATGAGAAGAGTCACACTTCCTTTCTCCAGTTTGGCTCCAGCGCACAAGCAGAGAGGAAAGCTGCAGGTGTATTCTGTATCCTAACTTGTGCAAAGCGCAGCAGTGGTGACACCAGCCGTGCACTCGTGTCCTAAATGCATTTGCACCAAGGCAAAATCTCATCCGGAAAGCAAAACTGGGTATCCCGTTTTTCATGAGTCTGCTTTCAAAGGCAACTGCCAACAGGGAGAAGCCTCCAGATTTGTTTTGAACCTAAATGTCACTTTAATATTCATCCTTGACCTTCGTTTCCAGTCAGGCTATTTCCTCCTACAAGAACTCAGACTATTTCAGAGTTTTAAGCAAGGAAATCAAAATGCCAGCTAAACAACCTTGAATTTGTGAGGAGAAGGGATACAGCCTCCTCGCACAGCGCGGGTTGATCAGGCACGGTGCGGAGCACAGTTTACAGCAGGCGTTCTAGTTTGGGGATCACGGTGAACATTTTTTAATTTTTTTTAATGTTAATGTGCTGTAAATCTGAACACAGGCCTTGCGAAATGGAAATTGCATCCATGTTTGCAGCCAGGGAGGTAACGTGCTCAATCTTTGGGTTGGCGGCCAACCAGAAACCTTTGGCCATAGCAAAGGGTTGGGTGGCTGTACGCTGATCATGATGAGCAGCAATGCTACTGGGCAGTGAGGTCAGCGTCTCAGCATGTGCTATTAGCGCTGCACGCTATCGTGTCGGAGATCCAGATGAAGGAGTGCAGCTCCATCTCTCAGGTTCTCGATTGATGGAAATCAGATGTGCTGCAGGAGGAATATGCTGAAGCCTCTTTGCTGCAAGTATGAATGTCAATTAGATGTACAATTTTATATACTCCTGTGGCCTTTGACAGCCTTCATAATGCTTCGTTCTTTTAAATGCACTCTTCAGCTGTAGATCCCGAAGAACTGCAACTTCACTGACAGTGAGGCACAGAGACGTGGCCTGATTTGCCAAGGTCACTGTTGTAGACCAAGGTCACTTTTTCTGACTCCCGGCATAGTGAATCGCCTTTCACAAATACAATTTTTTCAGCTGGAATTAGAAACTTCAGTGGTTCTAGAAAGCTGCACTGAAGAGGAAGGAAAATTCACATGACCGTTGTTTTTTGGTTTTGCATTTTTTGCTAAGGCTAAATGACCAGGTCAAAGGCAGGGCTTCCGGACTGCAAACCTGGCAGTCCGTTCAACCCTGAGCCCGTAACCCAGGCAGTCTCCTAAGAGGTTTCTTTGTCCCACCACGAGTATCCCACAGGCCCTGCCCAGTCCCCGCTTTCTTGCTGTGCCCATTGTCCAATGTATCCACAGAAGGCAAACAACACAGCAACCAAGTTGTGCGCTCACAGGAAAAAAACACTTCCTCCCAGCCTTTACAGGTGACCAGAAGAAGCCCTGGTGGCATTAAATACAGTATAATGAAATATGGTGCAGCCAGCCTCACCCTAACGGTGACCAGCCAACTCCTTCGAATGCTGTTAGCCCTCCCAACATTTCTACGTGCGTCTGTCTGGCAGGGAGCAGTTGAGAAGACACCCAGGATGGGGCAGTGCAAATTTCCTCCCTCTTTCTCTCTCCGGCCTTCCCACAAGCCCCCTGATCACCCTGTGTGGAGCTGAGCCCAGCACGGCTGCCCAACACCCAAAGAAACTTTTCTTTTTCATTAACTCATTTTTCTACGCGCCGCCTACAGAAAATTTTTTTAGCGAACGCACAAAACCAAACCAGAGCAAACCATTGAAACCAGACGCCAGATTTGGACAGGGGCGGGGGGCGTTCCCCTTAAACCAGATGCAAACCAAATTGAAACGCGATGTATGACGTATGTCTTCGGTACTTCCTGATGGCAAACGAGACCCCAAAATCATTCCATACTAAGGGGAAAAACTTGCCTTGAAGCAGCCTTCCTGCCTTACACAGCCATGTACTTACCACCAGAGAGCAACCTTGTATATTTTTTTCGGCTGAGCCATAAAGTAACAATTTCCTTCCAGATTTTTTTTTTAAGTGCCTGTTAGTCAGTAAAAGATACAATAATTGAAACTTGTCCATCAATCACATTTGCAGACAAAACAACATCGTTTTCTCTTCTCTTTTTCTCCCAACTGCTTTCACTCAATCTGCTGAGCTGCAGGAACAAAGGCAGGCAGTCAAAAGTCTTACTTGGATGTTTTTTCTGGAGAGCAGACACATCCTCTCGGGGAAGGAAAGGTGCCGAAATTCATTGTTTAGCGGTACCCTGGGGGAATACTAAAAAGGCAAACTGATGCCAAGTACATACCGCTTACCCCCAAAATAGCCTTAGCGTGCAGACAAGAGAGTTGTTTGAAAAATCATTACCTTTGCATTGGTTTTGCATTTTTCATAGCCAATGAATCCCAAATTCATCAGGATAAATGCTTGGTGAAATATACAGGGGGATTTATCAGAGCCTCTCATTAGTGGTAATGGCAAGGGTGTTTAGGCATAAATTACTTTAATATTTACTGCAGAGAGTCCTTTCTGTCATCCATCACCACATAACGAGGTGCAAAAGTAATTGGCTTTGAGGGTTGGATAGGTGCTTTGTAATGCTGCTTAGACAGAGGGGGCAGCCAGGCAGGGGCTGGATTGTGACACCACCTAGCTGCAGCCCTGGTTGGGATGCGCTGCCTCTTTCTGTCCGATAACTCCACTGTATTTGCTTTTAACCTATTTCCCATCCCTACCTACTCATGCTGACCCTCTTCTCCTGACAGAGTCGCCTGTGCTGGTCTATGAGGGCCTGTATCCCCGTTTACAACCCTGAACAGGGGCTCCGTAAGGCCAGAATGAACCTATGCAAGGTCACCGAAATGCCAAATAGCGAGTGGGAACCAGTTATTACATACAGGGTATTAATGCCTAAGCCTCTCCCACTGGAGCCAAGGGAGCTGGCAGCTGTGGTCGTCTCACCCCTGTGGACCAAGTGTGTCCCAGGCAGAAGCACATCATGAACCATGGTTGTACTCCTGCCCTCATCCCTGTGCCTACACTACATGAGCACTGGGTTCGGGATCCCTGTGGTGTCCAGGACATCCCAGGCTCCGTCCAGGCTGCATCCCATGTGCAGCATCCGTGCGCAGCCTGCTTGCTTTACCAGCGCCTGGTGGAAGGCTAAGTGCGCGCGCTCAGTTTGCAAAAGCCAAGCGCGTTTCTGCTGGCGGCAGTGCGGTAGGAAGGCAGCTCCATACAAGTGAGTGCATCTGAGGTGATATCGTTAGTGTGCCTGTCTTCAGCACTCAGTGGTGGGCCCAAGAGAGGCAGTGGGATTTAACTCGCTCTAATCCAGATGTGGATTTAGGCCCTATGAAGTGATGGTGACTGAGGAAGTCCAAAAGTTTCTGCTTGACCGCTGTTCTCTGACCTGTCTGTGCTGCAACCTTATTTAAAAAGGGACGAGACCAGCCTGTGACCAAGCTGCACGTGTGGGGTGAGCTCATTGATTCGTTTAGCCTGGGCAGCTATGGCAAGATCACCTCAGCCCACTGGGCATTTTCCAGTTTCCTTATGTCTAGAGTAACACTGCTTTGTTCTGCTGCTGCAGCACCTGCATGCCCTAATCAGTGTCCAAGGCCTCATTGTATTAATTGTTTCTCTTATCTTTGGAGTGATTTAAATGAGGACTGCTACATAAAGAGGTAATATCCTCGTATAAAACTCTTCTTCCAAATCCTATGGTTCCCTTGTATGAAGCAGGCTGTTTGCTGTACTTACCAATTTAGGGTCCATACGGTTTCTAAGACCCTAGACAGGACTGCCGCTTGCAATACCGAGTCGCACTCGGTTCAGCAAACCATGCTGCTACACACTCCCTCCATAAAATAAAAAGCAAATATCCAGCTCATTCTGGCAAATTAAGATTGTTCAGTCCCACCAGGAAAAGGCAGAGGAGGTCCTGCAGGGAAATATGAGACTAGTTGAGACTAACGTTGGTTTGCATTGGCTACCGCCAGAAACCCCCGGAAAAGGTTACATTTGTATTGCAAAAGAGCAGGATACACGTTTATGCTGCTCTGGACAGGGTTGGACTTTCATTTGCTCAATTGGTTTAATGAGCTCTTAATGTTCAGTATATGCATCTCACCATACCAGATTTCCATCGGGCTGCATGGCTTGACTTCTGAGTATTTTCCCATCTCTCCAGGAAATGATAGAAGTGTGCAGTTCCTTAAGTGCACGCCCCTGTGTAGCCAAGCAAATGCTAGGCCAGTTTTCACCCTGTGGTCCATGGACCCCCCGGGGGTCTGCAGACTGTCTAAGGGGTCCACAAAAGATGACTACGATCAATCAAAAGTACATGAATACCCACACTTAAAATTCAAAGGGGTCTGTGCCTCTATTCAACATTTTTAGGGGTCCACAAATGGAAAAAAAAGTTGAAAACCACTGCGCTAGACCAAACACTGAACAAACAGTGTGGCTTTACTCAAGTATTTATAAGGTCCAACCCAACTTGATGCTACATCTCTTTTTAAGTTGCCCATCCCTCTTGTGCTTACTTGTCATGGCAGGTAGGAATGATGGTGTTGGGCACGAACACAACACTGGAGAGGTGTCCAGGAAAGAGTTTGGAGATGGGGCAGGGAAGGGGAGAAAAGAGGATTGGGGTTTCCAAAAGATCCAAAATCCGGAAGTCACGGAAACACCTGAAGGCTGATTTCCATTAAACTACATTTTTCTTTGGTTTAATGCTGTCCCACTGCAGCTGCCATCTCAGGAAGGAGAGTGGAAGTGATGGCTGTTCTGAAGGCACCGCCACATGATCCCAGATTTGCTGTAGTTGGCAGCAGGCACTGAGCAAAAGGTCCAGGCAGACTCAAGACCGGGGGGTTTTGTTTGGTTTTGTTTTTTCTTTTTGGAAAGCAAAGAGTGAAGAGCAGCTGCCGTGCCGCACAGTGCAAGGAAGCGGCATCCACCCTTGGCAGGCACGGAGAGCAGCGGTACAAGTATTTGTCCTTCCTCACTAGGCATCATGCTGCCCCAGCTCACTGAAGAGCCAGCTGGCGTCAGAGCTCTTTTTCTCCTTCCTTTGAGGCAGTTTCTTCTTTCAAATGTTCACTTATTTTTGGAGTGGGTGCGTGTTTGCGCACCAGGGATAAGGGTTTTCCGTTCACCGTGGATAAACTTGGTCAAACCTGGGTTTTCTCGTTTTTAAGGAGAAAAACACAGGAAATGATAGGTTTCCACTTGCAAGCTAATGGAATTGCAGTCTGCAAGGGGCTGGGGGGCATGGGAGGAGAGGGCAGTCAGGCAGGGGTGCACACGGCCACCAGGCAGCCTGGAGAGCAGCTCCCACACACACATCTGTAAGGGGGTAGGGATTGAGACCCCCCATAGTGAGGGAGCTGGGGAGGGTTGGGGCTGCTGCCCAGCCTGGGTGGTGCATGGGGATAGGGGTCTGGGGCCAAAATGCGCAGCCACAGCACATGGACAGGGAGCAGGACAGGGCCACAGGTGACCCATCCGGAGAGCCAGGGGGGCAGCTCCCTGCCGCTGCATTCACTCCTGAGGGGTGCAGGAGATTGTTATATGTTGCCCTCTGAGCCCAGCCTGCAGCGGGCAACCTGGACAACCTGGCCCTTTGGCTCAAGCTGTCACAACTTTGGCTTTGGAAGCTCAGTCCCTGATGCTACCTAAAGCTAAAGCTAAGTCATGGGTATGATGCTTGTATCTGTGACATTTGCCAAGGCTTCTGGATGGTATGCAGCTTGAACGGGCATATTATTAGTGGAAAAAGGGATGGTTCGCTGGACAATGTCTCTCTCAAGCTATGGTCCATGCTGTGACAAAGTTTGGTCTAAGGCAGGAGTGGCCTAAATGTGGGCCCCTGAAAGAAGAGCAATAGTTGGAAAAAAAACCCTCTCTTTCTCTCTGTTCATTTCTTTCCTAGCTTTGACTTTCTTCAGTTCTTACCTATCATTTATTCGACAACGGCATAACACACCAAACAACTTTTTGAACTAGGGTGCTGTGAGCACATCACTGTCTCTGGGGCACGGCTGTCTGGAAAACCCTGCGTTCTGGATGTCTTGGCTGCGTCAAGATTTTGTCTTGTGGCTAGAAGGTTTAGGAAGTTTGCCCAGCCCTTAAACTGTGAAGGCTGTATAAATGGCCTAGCTTTCAACAATTAAGGTCAGATTTTCCAAAAGGAGCCAGCAGTCAAGAGAGAGATTAGACTTTTCAAAAATACTCATGGGTTCCTCAGGCATCTGGAAAATCTGGCTCCATTTCTGGATGCTGGGGACTTGCAAATCTAGCTCCTCTACCCTTGTTGCTGTCTGTCCGTGGTGACTCACAACTGCATGCGAGAAGCAGAAAGGGCATTTGATGGCCACTATGTTTAATTTGTCTTTATCGACATATTTGCAATAGCTAATTCCAATGCCTTTTGAGAGATTTGCAGAAGCTCCGATTGATTCAGTCTCTTTGTTAATCCATTACAAGGGTAGGCAAAGTTCATGGAAACTGCCTGTCTTTGTTTAATAAAACCAAAAGGCCTCTCTCTTAATGGTGTATTTTTAATGCTTGTGTTTTTGAAAGGGTCTTTGTTCAGCACGGGAGCAAATAACCTGCAAAAGCTCATTCTAACAATGACAGCTATAGGTTCAAGGCTGCTGAAAAGAACTACCTCTCCAAGGTGTAAGACGACATAAGGCTCTGTAAAACACCTGACACCTCTAGCATGACTTTTTATGAGTCATCTCCTAGTTTAATAGTGTTGGGGAAGATAGTCCACATTAGAACAATGCCTGAATGGGGAGGACCCATCACAATCTGAAGGACGTGGCTAACAGGGTCACCGTGTTTCAATATTGGCAGGCATTTTTAGGGGTTTATTTTCAATTCTGTGAGCAAACAGCACAGAGATGCAAGCCGAGCACCTTTCAGGCTGCCTAATCAATACTAAGACAATAATTTCTCAGGCACAAGGTTTCCGTTTTTGAACCCCCCTCCCCCCCTTCACCCTCCTGCCAACTTCTTCCTTTTTGGGCTGCCAGTGCAGAACTATTGCCCTGCCTGCCAGGATCTCATCCTTCCAGCAGACCACACAAGAGAGAAACATCTGGTCCAGAAAAGGCCTTTTTTTTAAGGTAAGCAGAAGGGAGTGGTTTATAGAAAGCGCTATATTCAAACTTTGTTTTGGGAGACCTCAAGCCCATCACTGCAACATGCTACGGTGAATGTAGAACCCATCTCTGCAAAGCTATCGGTGCTGAGCGAGCCCCAAGTGTCAAGAGGTGACGGGCCAAAACTAAGTCTTTCCCTGGTGTCTTAACTCCTGAGGGTGGAAGTCCCCTTGCTGTCACTGTGCTCCAGACCGAGTTGAGGCAGCACATCTTTTACTAAGGGATTTTGTAATAAACTGGAAGAAACTAGTTCCTAATTCCAGTTTGGTCTACTATTCTTTTCTATATGCTTGCCTCCTGGCTTGCACGCCTTCAAAAGGCAGCTTGCCATGAGGATTTCTATGTTGTGGCCTGGCTAAGTTGTGACTTGCCTTTCTCCTAGAGAGCACCTTCAGGCTCTCTGTAGCCTTCCAGCCTATTCTGGACCCTGCAATCGGTAGATCACAGCCTTTCCCCATGGGCTACTTGGTTTTCACCACTAGGATCGTTGATACCGTTCAGCATTAGCCATGTTTTCCTTTTGCAGTCTTTGTTCATACATCACTTTGGTTTGTCTTCCTGAACTTTGCTGAATTATTCAGCTGACAGACTAGTCTTAAAGTAGTTTAATACTAGGATGCTGCAGCATATCCGTGCTACACCTGCATTAGTGTTTCATACTTACACAGTGGTATTTTTGTCTCAGTAGTATTGAGCGGCAATGGTTGAAACGTTTTGCGCTAAAAGGACATGCGATGAATGTATTCAGGCAATAGGTTAGATACTGCTCTTTGCCATCTCTGTAATACAGGGAAAGATGCCATTTTACTGATATTCCTGAGAGAGAACAAGTTTGAAAAATACAGGGAAATTTCTAACAATTTACCTCCAGAACTCATTGCCTCAAGAAGTCTGTGTTCTGCCAAGAACTTGGCAAGTTTGTAAAATTATTTGGGAACTTATATAGCAAAGAGCAAATATGGAAAAAAGAAAAAAAGTGAGGTCATTGTAAGGAAGATGAGCCTCATGACTCGGGACTTGCACCAACCTCTAGCTAACGGGGGTTTGAAATATCTTTTTTTCCCCGAGGACAAGTTTATTATACAACAGTTTTGCTGTGGATGATAGGACAGCAAGCACCTGACCCCAGTTATTTTCCCTGCCTAGTGGAGAGGGGCTGGACCCAATGATCTTGCAAGGTCCCCCACCAAATATGAATCTATGAATAAGATAGACCACAGACATGATCCATTATGATAATTCCTGCGTTCCAGCATTTTGGATGCATTAGCACCAAAGGTGAATTTGTGCTACCTTTTGCTTTTTGTTTGACCTGCAACTTAATGGCCATTTTTATTTTATTTTTTTGGTCATAAAAATAAAACTCAGGAAAGCAGCAGATCTGTTGGGGGGGGAGGGGGGGGATGCTATCAAATCCCAACATTTTAAGAGTCTCTTGCTTTGAAGAAACAACTTGTCATGCCAGTAAGTTAAACCAGAAGTGTCAACGCCGTGATAGTTTCATCGCTTCAGGGAATTGCTTGTTGGAGTGGAAGGAGGAGGTCCGGCAGGGAGCCCGCTCGAGGCATGTAATCTGGGAGAGAATACTATGAGCATCTCTACAACTGATGATGTAAAACATCTGCCTCGTTTTCATCCTTCGAGAGAGCCACACGTGACACGATGCTCTGCCTTACACTGCCAACGTGAATTAGACTCTTCCCTTTATCCGACTTCTCAGGTGCCAGGGAAGCTTGTTGTGCTGAGGAAGCCTTGATGCCCTACCCTTGACACCTTCAACTGAATTTGTTCTGTGCCCATGGAGCCAAATATTTGGGTCACATGTTTATTGCATTACCTTCATCTCATCTTCATCAGTACATAAGGATTCAACATGGGATTTTTTTCCTTCTCTGGTTGATCTATAGTTGCATAGCATAAGCTGTCATAAGCAGTGGGCTACTAAGTCTGCTGCTTATAAAAGCTTATGCTATGCATTTCTGGTTTGGTTAGTCCGTAAGGTGCAAATCTATCCTGCCTTCTGCCTGATTTCAGACTAACATGGCTAACTACATCTCTGATCTATAGTCATCATGATACCATGAAAGGCCATGGCAAACATTATCCATGTAGTGGATCTGTCCATCCATGTCTGCTATAACCACCCTCGGGGAATCAGAACAGAATTAAAAAACTTTACAGTCAAAGATTGCAACATACATGGGTAACTGGGCTTCGTCATTGTACATTTTGGCAGCCCAGGTCTATATACAGAGCCTGGCTAGTACCAGTGCTCTTTATTTTTCAGAACTCATCTTCACAAAACCAGGATAATTATCAGTAATTGTGCACGCGGCCTCGCACACCGAGCTGAGAGTTAGTTAAATCCCAAACTTCCATCTGTTCATAATGAGACCTCTTCAGTGGCTAAATTTGACCAATTTAGTAATTACTATCAAGAGAAAATGTTCTCTGTTAGAGTTCCTCTGCTATTGCTCCAGCTGCTAAAGTGTGAACAGTCCCTTGCTCCATACAAATGACAGTGCTCATTTCTTTGTTTTTTATCTGATTTTGTTAGAACAATTCAGCAAATCCTCTCTGACCAGCTGTTCTTCAGGTCTCCTGGCCTGCATTGCTTATATGAGAGCGCTGCTGATGGTGGCAAATCAATCTTTTCAGCAATTTTGCATCTGTCCTTGGCTCTTGATGCTGTTCCCACTCTTCTCAACATGCACTGGCTAGTTTTTAGTTTTTTGGGGTTTTTTGGTTTTTTTGGATTTTTTTAAATCACTAGTCTAATAAACCTTCCTACTTTGATCCAATTTTTAACCTCCCATCCTGGCTAAGGTCATTGAAAATATTGTACAGCTGCAGCCCCCCCCCAATCAAATCAACAATAGCGTAATCTGTTTGCTCCAAATCACACAGAGCCAGACCCTGATGTCTTTACTCTGTTCAAATAGTGTCTAACTCTGAAAGTACCTGTCGCAGCAATCAGGGCGACTATTTACAGGGAGGGGTTATTCATCATCACTAAAAGGACAGAAAACTGCATCGTTAGTGTCAAAGGACATTTTGGGAATTGAACCCAGGAGTCCTGACTCCATTCTACCATAGCATACTGCTCATCTTGCTGGGTTGTCTGGTACAATTTTAGCACAGTTTAAATGTACTTGTTCAGATCACATCGCTCGATTCCTTTGCATCCCCAGGAAGGCTTTCAAGAACATACATTAGGCTCATTTGCCCAGGCCGGTGGATTCTACAGTCCATTTTTATGGTATTATCTGTATTAAATTGTAATGTTCTTTATTTTTTCAGGTGATATTCTGAGCTGTGCTGCCATCTCCTCTTCTGCTTTAGCATCAGCCTCTGTTTTGTCACAGTGCCTGACAGCTATTATAGATTGGGTGAGCTGGCTTTTTTCTTCCTCCTGGGATTCCTCTAAGTGGGCTCATAGCAGCTTCTGCTATTCTGTCCCTAAATGCACCTACAATTTTTATTTTTATTTTTTGTCAGCAGCAGAAACCTGGCTGCTGCTTTTAGGAAGTTGGTCTTAATTTTAGTCACTGGATAATATCCCTTAAACCTTATCTGATATTGGTCTACACAGCGATCCCTGCAGAATAACACCATCATCATCCCATATTAGTGGGTTTACTACATGCAATTGGCTTACAGGGTTCAAAATGCTGCCATGGAGGCTATTTACCTATTCTGAACACCAGCAGCACATCACTTGCCTGCTCCAGCCCTTGCATTGGCTTCCTGTCAAGCTTCATATTGATTTTAAATTTAATTATTGACTTTTAACGCACTCAAGGGCTTGGGGTTTTCCTGCATCATTGATTTGCTTGTTCCCTATTCACTCAGATCAGCTTTGAGATCTTCATCCACCAGCCTGTTGTCAGCACTAAGGCTTTTTGCCCTCAGACCTTTCCCGTGTGGAATCTGGATTTCTCTCCATCCTAATCTTAGTGGCACTGAGTCAACAGCTCCTTGGAAAGCAAAGTTCAAAGTCTGTCTGTCTGTCACACCTAGTGCTGCTCATCAGAGACATGTGCAAAAAATTCCGCATGAAGAGTGTGGATACAAAAAATCATGGACTAAATATAGACATTGGATTTATGCCGCATTATAGCCTACCTAACATTGGACTTCCCAGGTAAACCCTCCACTTCTTGCCAGCTATTCTCATTCCCTCCCCCCCAACCCTCCTGTCTCCCATCCTTTGACTACAGCTGCATTCATTCCCCCTTCTCCCCCACCTGTATCTCACCTACTGACCCACCTCCATTTACATTTTAATTAACTGGCTTTTTTGCATACATACTGGCTGCTTTACCACTCCATCCAGGAAGAGCACAGACCATCTGCAGACTCTTCCTCAGCCTGATGAAGGGTATTTGTGCTAGCTAAGAAGAATTTTTCCAACTATTTGACTTGGTTTAATAAAAGATATTGGATTTACACAAAGAACCTGGTCTGCCTATGTCCTTAGACCAACACAGCTGCAGCCTATACCCCTGAAACATGAGGATTGTGCCATACTACACAGCAAACATGTAGTAGTATATTCGTCGGCAGTCCCTCAGAGTCAAGGATGATGTCCGTCAGGCTTGATGGGTCCTCAGGTGACTGAGGAGCCCGATTCTGGATACACACATTCTTTGGCAATGGGGGCATGTTGCATGGGGGAGTGGGATTCACAGCCCCAGGTTGGTCTCATTCTCTTTCCTCTGCCTCTGCCATTGCACCTCAGTATCAAGTTGTTGGGCCTTGAAGTGGTGCGTGCCTTGGTGGACCAGGTAGCGCCACATCGAACGGTCAGCAGCTTGCTCTGCCCAGCCATTAATGTCAATGCCTGCATGCTTGAGGGTGACCTTGAGTATGTCTTTTACCGGTTCCTTTGGCCGCCCTTTGAGCGTTGGCCAACGAAGAGCTGGGAAAAGAAAATATGGTGAGGCAAGTAGTTCTCAGACATCTTGATGCAGTGGCCCGTCCATCAGAGTTGATTTCTCAAGAGTAAGGCTTTGATGCTGGTGGATGCAGCTTTATGGAGGACACTTGTACTGGTAGTAGTAGTATATTAAGATACTGAGATATTTAAGTAGTATATTAAGGTCCAGTAGTATATTAAGAACCAATATTAAGGACTGGATGGGGCTTCAGCTGACAGAGTACACAAAGCTAGCTAAACATAGGGCAGAGTGGAGGAGGGTTGTTACAGCATCTAAGATGTCCCAATGTTTGCGGCAACCTCAGGACTGACTTGACTTGACACAGCAAAGTCCTTGGGCTTGTCCCTCCCAACTGCAGTTGCACAGGTTCAGGAGAATAAGCCCCATAGGATGACCAGATGTGGACATGTACTGCTTGGTGGGTTTGAGCCTCTTGGGAAATGTTTTTCACAACGACTCATCCTCCAGAGCAGTTCCTGCATGAGGCAGGGTGCTGAATGGTGTAAGACCCAACTGCTGAGTTCAAAATTTTCCGATTCAAAAGTGTGACAAAATATGCTACTATGCATTCATTTCTCCAGCCAAAGCAGTCATGGTTATGTTAGTGCAAGCTCTGAATTCTGCCTGGGGCTCTTTCAGCGAGGGCTTGCGGTGATGTTTGTGTAGTTCTGTTACCTGCTTCTGCTGAGGATCTTTTGCTAAGATGCCTGATTTTCTGGAAGTTTGGAAAAATGCTTCTCCCTCATGCATGCTGAATTAAAAGGTGTGTTGTCTTTCCTCAACGTGTGGGCTGGGGTCTGGCAGCATTCCCGCCTCTTGAGCAGCGAGCGAGGGCTGCTTCTCCCTCCCCCTCCAGGTACACCCCAGCTGGGAACTGTGCAGGCCAGGGTGACGTTGTAAAACCCTCTCTAATCAGCGTGTCCTGTGTGGGCCTGGCCATGGGCCGCCTCAGCTCAGCACTATAAAAGGGAAGGGAGGGTTGCTCTAGCTCACCATAGCTTCTAGCTTGAGCCATTGCAGGCACCATTCCTTGATTCAAAAGTGAACGTCTATCCACTTGCAAATCAGTTCAATTTCTGCAGGTTAGACTAACCTGCGAAGATTGAATCGATTCAGGCTCAGGCATTTTGAGTGTCTGTCCCTAACCAAGGAGAGCAATGGTGAGGGGAGATGACCGCCGGCTTCTGGGACCAAGAGCTCTCTGGAGTGGCAGACCTGGGGTTTTGGAGAAAAGAGGGTGCTTTCTGATGTTTGTATCTCCTGAAATCCAATCAATAGTTTTTTACACATGGTCAGAAGAAATCAGGCTTATCCCTCATATCTGTCAGCAATTTCTTATCCAGAAAGGACCATACATTGTCAACCGCTCAGGCTAAAGGGACAACACTATTATAGAAGGCATGTGGCCTAGCACTTCCTATAGATGGATGCAGATAGTATGGGGAAAAGGAGCAGCCTTGGCTTTCATCGCAGCAAATCGCTTTCTTTTCTACATCATACTTTCCCTCTTATCTTTTAAGTGATCTCCCTTGTATTCTTCAAAGCTGTCTTCAAATCCCACTTCTGGTAAGCCAGGCAGTGGTGATCCTTAGGAGATACTCCTTCTACTTCACACTGCACTGCCTTCTGGCTCACTGAAGGGATCTGAGTAGTGATGCCTGTGCTTGAGGAGTGCTGTAAGCTCTTTGGGGCAAAGGGTCGTGCATCTGTTGGGGGAGTAGATTGTGGGACATACTCATGATGCTTCAGGATGGCATTTCCAAAAATACCCCAAGATTTCCTCAAAAGGACACGAATCCTAGGGTTGTGTTAGACGTTCTCTACGTATGCTTTGTTATTCAGACAAAGTATATCCAATATGATGACAATAGCCACAGAAATCAGCGCCCACAGGAAACTAAAGGCTTAACATGACTGATAAGAGCCACATCTGAGTTCTCTTCAGCCAGGTATGCTATAAGCCTTGGAAGTGCTTCTGCAAGGAGACTCTGCACCTTGGGGGACTTGGTTAACCCAAAGCTAAAGACCAAAGGCCAGAGTCAGGGGGTGCCTGGGCACTATTGATGACTAGAGTTGGTTCTCTGCCCTAAAACGAAACTCTTAGCAGGTACGGAATAAAATGCATGACTTTGGGAGGCGACTTGGTTTCATGGCTTACCAGCGTTCATGTAGCAGCATACGAAGTGGTAGGGTTGGAGTGTTGTCATAGCAGTGCTGGTATAACAGCCAGCACAGCTACAAATATTCTTGAAAATATTCAAAGCCAGGTTGATTTGTTGGTGATACCTTTTATTGCACTAGCTGTATAGTTGGGACAGATGTTAGACAAGCTTTGGGCACAATGTACCCTTCCTCAGGACCTGAGGAAAGCTTTGTGCCAGAAAGTTTGTCCAGCAACTATGTAGTTGCTCCAAAAGAAAAATCACCAAAAAAGCTCTTGACTGCAGCATCTGAAAAAATGTAGAAGTCTGTTACCTCGATAGATTGATTAAATGCAAAAACATTGTCACTGCTAGGTGCAGAATATAAGTGTTTGGAGGGCTCAAGTCTAAGGTACTGTTGCTACCTACAGGTGAATACAGACCCCACCTGGTTAACTCTTCTCTGTGCCATTTGTTTGAAAGCACCGAGCCATATTTGCTCTTTGGGGAATTTTTGTCTCTATAATATTTTGTGATGTGTAGCAACAGCTTGAATAATAAAGGAAACATGTCTCATTAGCAGATTACTGTATATTATTCTACGCCTTCTATAAATATGAATTTAAATAGACTATTATTTCAAAGCGCTCTTAACGTTATTATTCCCACTTGCTAAATGCACACTTTACTGGATGTGCTTGGAATTCATTAGACTCCATTTTATGTTGCGTAAATTTGCAGTCCACTCTTTCTAAAGAGAAGATGAAAACTGGCTATAAAATTTACTGAACTATTGTTCTCATGTATCTTTAATTACTGACTTACAAAGAATTTGCAAGCCATTGAGATAACTTGCAAGGCTTGACTTATTTTACTGTACGACCTCTGCTTAATATCCCAGATTAATAATACATATGAGCATTTATTAAACTCCAGGTAGCACTTATCAACAACAATGTATAGCTCTCTCTAATTGCTTCCAAGAGGAGAAACTTCTAAGCTGGCTCAGATAAACTTATTTTTGCTTCTTTGATCTTAATGATTAGCCCAACTATGCCCTGATTTGAGCCTGCCCAGCTGTGCTCTGTGGAAATGTTCAGAGTATTTAGTTCATTGAGACAAGGGCAGGTGTTTTATTTCGCAGAGTCCGTAGCAGTCCCTTGGTTTTGATATGAGAAGGGAGAGGCTGTAGCTACAGTTTTCCAAAGTGACTAGTAGTTTTGGGTATCTGACTCAAGACACCTTAACAGAACCTTGTTTTCAGGAGGTGGGCGCTCAGGACCTCTGCCAAGGTTGATGATCCTGCTTACAGCTTTGATTAATAAAAATGATGCTTTTAGCTCTTGCAGGGAAGGCTGTTGCATTGGGATTCAAAGTCCTCAGATTCAGTCCCTGCTGCTGGTGACCAAGCTGGGGAGCTGTATTGAAAGCGTTGACGCACACACCATAAAAGAGACGCAGCATGGCACCGAGTGGGAGTAATCGAGGAAACCCATGAATCAGGAATATTTTTAAGTACCTAGGGT
Source organism: Crocodylus porosus (assembly GCF_001723895.1). NCBI lineage: Eukaryota > Metazoa > Chordata > Crocodylia > Crocodylidae > Crocodylus > Crocodylus porosus. The sequence goes on from NW_017728917.1 coordinate 8,457,938, forward strand.
CAAATGCTCCACTACTATAAGATGGAGGAACTCCCCTGAAGACAGCAGAGCTGCAGTACATTTATACCAGCAGAGTCAGGGCAGTGATTCAATGTTTTTTTATAGCCCTCTGTGCACTGGCATGTAGAAATGTCCTGCAGATGGATGACATCTCACAGACATCCCTCAACAAACCAATATGAAGGAGACGCATAGCTATCATGACACTATTAATGGCACCTTGTATCCTCTCTCTCTCTCTCAATGTCCCTGGGTCCCCCTGCTCACTGCGTACTGAAGGGACTGGGTCAAAGGTACAACCCCGCAGCATCCCACGGGGAGAATTCATCTACATGGATCACCATTTTTGACATAACTGTTGAACAGACAGAAGACGCAGTGCTCGGGGTGCAGACACCGGTTCAGCAAGGAAAGAAAAAAGGGCAAGGTTAACACTGCCAGAAAAGCAAGGGTGCCATTGAGCTGGCAGAAGCTTAAAACAGAGCCAACAGCTGGGCAGATGGGGAGCTGCTGAATCGGCAAAAACATCCTTCTGTTCTTGAGGGGCTTTTGTACTTCAGTGAGAAATGAATTTCTGGACCAGAGTAACAGCCTGCCCACTATTAATGCAGAGTATCCTGAATACAAATATCCAACAGATGGAATTTCTTTGTGGGACTCTGATTATGGGTGAGATCCAGGTCCCACTGCAGCCAATGTTGAAATTCCTGTTGTCTATAATGGGATCAGCTTTTCACTGCATCTCTCTGGGCGTGTCTACATGAGATGCTACTGCACAGTGACTATTGTGCATTTATTTAGCACTTGCAGTATCAAGTACTAAATTAATGCACGGTAACCGGAGTTGCTGAGCAGTAATGGTTACAACTGAAAAATGCCGTGTTCTCTCTTTTGTAAGATAATGCCGATCCCAGAGGCAGATCCAGGCTGATGGCCCAATCTTGCCAGCTAGCCGAGTTGGCTCAGGATTTAGGACCTAGATGCCTTGTTCTGCAGGCACCCTCCAATCGACCATGACCTTTCCGTTCAGTAATAGGAAGACATCTTCCAAGTGATGCTGCTGGGCAGTAAGTAACCTAGTAATACTGTGCAGTAGTGTATTAGCACTGTCTATGCTGTGATGCGCTACTGTGCAGTATTATTTGGCTACTGCACACTACACAGACGGCATCTCATGTAGATGCACTCTCTGTGCTCTAAATTTGATTGTAAAGTTTCTGTGTGTTGCTTTTCATTCTGCTTTATGTGCGTGTTCATCTCCCAGAACAGTGGATCTCTGACTATGTAGGGGGCCTTTGAGCATTGCTGCAAATACACGTACAGAAAGTAAAGCAAGAGTTTCAGAAACTCTGCAAAATCTAATCTCCGAGCATAGGATGAAACACAGTTCCTTGCACAGGTGAGGTTGCATCTAAAGTCTGATGCATTCTTTGGAAAAGCTCCAGTGGACTTTGTATTGGTCCCATCCCTTACACAGATTAGGGTAAAATGATTCTGCCCTATGCCTTGGGGTTTAAATGGTTGTGATGAAAACGGTTGGGTCTGTTGGTTTTGGTTTCACACTGTAAGATGCTTCAGATAAAAGCATGGGAAGGCGACTTCCAAGATGTGAAGTCCTGGTTCACAGGCAACCATTTACTAAAAGAGTCCTAAAAATCACGCGCTTCCAACTTTTCTGCATCGCAGCTGCAAGGCCAAGAACCAGAGTGAATCTAGTGTGTCCAAAAATCATCAGGCTAAAGGAAGCGTGTCATTGGTGGAAAATGTCCTATTGTAGCTATCAGTTTAAATGTCTGAGTCGCTGTAACAAGCATGCACCCAGTTCTTATTGCTACATCCCTATTATATCTCTTTTGTGTGACTTTTGTCCAGCCGCGAGACGGGCAACTCTGTTTCTGGTCCAAGGTGACAGCCTACTGTACAAAGGACTGGAAAATCCCTTGTAGTCCTTCCCATTCAGCATGAACCAAGATATAAATCCTCCTGCATCTTTCAAATCAGCTTGATTGTAAGCAACATAAACTATGCTTTAAGTAAATCTCATTTGCATATGCAGAAGATGTTTTCTGCTTACTGAATATGGAAATTACTGGTGGGAAATTATTTATCACGGCAGTATCAGAATATCAGAGGTTGGCTTGAGCCTTTGGGAAAATCAATTGTGATACAGCAATATTTCTCACTTTCCCACATATAATGTGATCTGCCAAATTTAATCCAACTTTCCGTTTGATGGTCCCCGGTAGAATGAAAAGGTGAAGCTAATGTCATATAAACAATGCTCAGCATCATCCTCCATGAAATTTTATGTGACAGTTGAAAGGTGCTGAATTATCCCAAAATAGTCTGGGGACTTCGCATCTCATGCAGCCTGGCAGTTTACAACAATGCAAATGTTTTGATGTTCACTTCGGGTCTGTCTGCACTTTTTAATTGAGAAATAAAGACCCGTTCCTCAGCCTCGCTGGGTAGAGGATGGTGCAAAATTCTGCACAAAGGTCTTGTGCCACCTCTCTAAGAAAATAGTTTGGAAACATCTATAATGCAGATGCTAAATCAACACTCGTGTACCAATCTTTCACTCCTTACACCATCCACCACAGGACTCATCCTGAAAGACATTTCATAGTTCTGTTGCACAGAACATTATTTTTAATTATACAGCAGCAATTCCCTTTTTGCCATTTTCCCACTTTTCCTATCCTGGAAATATTTTTTTTCAAGCTGAACATTAACATATGATATGTGTGCATTAACTTAACGATGCTGTTCTCATCGAGGTCAGTAGACAAGTTTGTTTTGTGTGCGATCTTAAATATTCATACATTTTGCATGCCATTGAAAATGGCTTCAGGAACAGATAACTAAGGCCTGGTACTACATGGTGCTGAGCACAGGGGACTGAGTATCCACAGTTCTCATTGGCTTCAAGGAGGGATTTCAGCTCTCTTTCTTTTCTCTCCTCTGTACTCTCAGGAAGTGTTAATAATTGTAGCCATCACCCCTGACTCCTGGGATCATTCAGTTTTAATGTAAGAGAAACCTTTTGCTTTTAGCTATAACAGGGTCGTCAAGTCCATGTTAATAAGAGGTCGTGTTGCTGATAGAAATACGCAATGGAGAGACACTTGTTGCAGAAGTTATGGTTACAACCGACAAACGCCATGCTCTTTGTTTTGTAAGATAATGCGGATCCCCGAGGCAGATCCTGGTTGATGGCCCAGTCTTGCCAGCTAGCCTCACTTCCCATTGAACTTTTAATCAAAGCTGGAGCAATTCTATTTCTCCCTTTTTGGAACTAGCTAACATATATGTATGTAGTGTGTTAGTCTCCTCATCAGACAAGTCCATGATAAGTTTAAAGGGAAGAACTAGGAGTCTACATGACAGTTGAAAAGATCCCGTTATGTTGGACTTAAATTGGAGCTGACACCGTGTAAAAGTAGAATAAAGGTTTAGTGTGGCTGATGCATAATACTTACAGACAACCTGTTAATGTACCTTTATAAGGAAGGATGACTGAGTCTATTGAGAACTATTTATCTTTCTGTGGGGCTGATGGCAAGACATGTTTTAAAGGTTATTTTTTTGTTACAACATTGAATCGTACAAGTTAATAGAACTGATGTCATGAGAAAGTGATACCTGTCAAATTCTAAGCTCAGTAATTCACAGCTGCTAACTTATTTGAGTTTTCCTTTTATTTAATTTGTGAGTTGTCAACAACCAGATTGTGAAACCCTCCCACTGGCTCATCATTTGAAAACAACTTCTGAGTTCACTCGGAAAATACTTTTTTGAACTGCTGCTCCTTTGCGCACTGTTCTTTGAGATTATTCAGAGGCCCATAAAGCACAAGTCTTCAATCGTTATTCTTCATAGCTTGAGTAGTCAATCCACGCAGCACCGGTATCAGTCAGAGATTTCCTGTGACTATTTGTGTTCAAACCTTGCTTCTCGTAAATATTCCCACCAGTTGAGTTTAAGGAAACAGCATAAAAGCGCCATGGTCAAATCAAAATTCATTTTTCAGCTTCCAGGAGTGTTCAAGGAGCTCCCTTCCACACGCTGTTTCTTAGATCACCCACATAGCGCCCATTGCTCCAGTTCACGAGAGAGACCTCTCAAAAGTGCTGAGATCCTTAGGAACGTGGAGCAGAAATGAGGTCCCTAAGTGAACATGTTACTGGTGCTACCAGTCATGAGAGAAAAGGCTTGTAGTAGCCAGAGAAGACCAAGTTAGAAATGATCCCATGCCAAAGCTTGCCAATACAAGAGGAAATCCTAGCCTCATTGAAGTCACTGGGAGCTTCAGTGGGTTCAGGAGTTCATCCCTTGTCCTGGGCCAGGTATGGGATGCTGTGTTAAGAAGTAAGGAAGTCTGAACTCTTCCCATGCCCTGGCCATCAGGGATGACGCAGGAAGAGCGGGGCATGCTTTGGGCAGCCCTATTCTGGCGACACGCAGCGGCAGTAAAGACTGAGTGGCTGCCGGACAAGATGGGACAACCGCGTTTGTTCTGTCCATTCGCAACTCTTCGGTGCTTGGCCAAGTCGCAGCTTCTCCTGCTGTTACCTGTCTGCTTTGCGGGGGTTTTGTAACAATGCCATTGGCCATGTCATCTGCATGACCTGGACCCAGGAGGTGGGCAGTAGTGCAAGGGCCCTAATGCTCTAAGATTTTGGTCTAGTCACAAATTTTCACACCCTGCTGAAGAAGACCAGGTTACTGTTTGTTCTTGCAAACATGTCACCTCCCGTACAGACCGGCGGAGTACTTGGTTCTTGCCATGCCCTTGAGAAGCTTAACACGTAGGCAAGAAAACGGTAGGAAACGGTGTGGCCGGACAGCAGAGTAGGGCATACATCTGGCAGGGCTGCAATTTGGGTTTTTTTGCAATTATTATAACAGTGTTTTTCCTCCTGGCTTGGAAGGGTCGTGAGCATTTCCCTGGCGGGGTAGCAGCTGGCAGGTTCATCTGAAGAAGTGTCTGTTGCACAGGGCTGTTCAAGGAGGGGAAGGTGATCATTATAAGTGATCTGTGTGGGCGGTGCTCCCGGGGCAGCGTGAGTCGCCTCGCCTTTGCAGCAGCTGTCGGGCTGTGCGCTAGAAGCTGTGATTCCTGGCACCTCTTGCACTGGGAGTGGTGAAGCAGGTGCAGGAGGCGGCAGGCACATTTGTGCTATAACCGTGTAGAGGTGAAAAAACAACTGTGTAAAAATGGCATGGTCTTACTCGAAGCATCAGCTCTTTGTTCCCAGCCAGCTCCACTGACACCGATGCCAGGAAGATGTTTATTCTCCCCTTAGCTCCTATGGTCATGCAGTGCAATGCCAGCATGAGCTGGCTTCTTTCCTGCCTCATGCTTTGCTGTTCCCATCGCTGTAATGGCAGAGAGGGGCGCACTATAGGTGAAAAGCCAGGCAGAATTTGCCCTGCAGACTGGATGGTGCCGAAACAGAAAACACGCATGACTTAGCCCTGTAGCCAGAGTCTCAGGATGGGGAGTTAGAAAACACATCTTCTTCCTTGCATTCATTAATCCCAGAACCCCATGATGCCAATTTAGAATCACTTTTCCTAATATAACTGCATTTACCAGAGTGCCTGGGCTCCTCTCTGCTTTTAAGCGGTTATTTTGTCTTGATGAGTTTTTGGGGTTTTTTTTTTTTTCCTTTTTCCTTTCTTGCAAAGCTAAATGCATGTGTAATATCAAAACCATGCCCGGGAGGTCTGAAATGGATCTAACTTCTGCTCCTATATTTTTTTTCCTCCTATCCTTTCCTTTATGATGGGCCTTCTTTCTGGGCCTGCTTTCATCTGACTCTGTGCTAACTGTGCGTATCGTTCTGCTGTTGTTGGTACCTCCTGGCCAGTGGTGGCAAACGTGTCCTTGAAAGTCATGCTTCGTAACTCCAGCCCGTTGTACTGGCTGTGTCTCCGAAGTGTTCAGGATTTCTACCAAACACCCAACACTTCTTTCTCTCAAAGTTGCTTTTGCTTCCAGCTGGAGCGCTGGCTGGGCCCTTCCTTCTCGTCTGCTACCAGGGGAGAAGCCAGCACGTTTAAATCATGATGGTTAGTTCTGGCATTCAGAGAAGTCACCTTTCAGTTTCAAGCCGTCTTTCTAGACTCTAAGGACAAAGTTAGGCTCTTAACTGTGCACCCAGCTGGGTGAAATAATTCCTATCACTTGCCTGATCTTATTAGTGGTTGGCAATTTTTTTGAACTTGCACGTTGCATGACAGTGTGGTGCAACCAGCTACTGCACTAACATCTTCTCTTGACTGTCATTAGTCATATTTTCTGGCTTGCCAGAGGCCAGTCAAAAACTGGGGGCTCCGCTGTACTGGGCATTGTGTAAATGGGTAGGAGAGTAGATCTAACAGGGAAAAGTAACTGATTTCATCCCTTGTCCTGGGCCACAAAACTGGCACCTTGGGCTGGTGGCCCCCTCACCTCCCTTTAATTATACCGCTGCAAAAAAAAAAAAAAGCATGCTAATTAGTATTCTTGGTCCACTGTCTTCCAGGGCCTTGTCAGAGGGCAGCTTTCTCCGTGTGTGTCATGGCAATGGTGAGTCTAATGGTGCGATGAGAAGGAGAAGTTAGATGTGCACTGTACCTGATGCACGAGGGTGACCCAGGACATAGCAAAAGGCTTTTGTGTACCTGATCTTCTCTCCTCATGCAAATGACTGGAGTCCTGGATCCATTTAATAGTCTCCTGTGACATCCAGTCCTTTCTTTCAAAGAACCTATACCAAGAAACCAGCCATCCCTGTGATCTCAGGCGGCCAGCCCTGGGTGTGCAGTGCATTGCAGCCTAATCTCTGGCATGGCTGTAATCCTTTTAAAAAAGCCAAGATTTTCATTTTTTTTAATCTTGTGCGGTCTGCCTTGCCGATTACCAGAATGCCCTGGTGTGACACAAAATTGTATTTGTGCTCACATCTTGATTTTCCTCTCATATATTGATGTGAAAATAAGAGGAAAGCGGAAGCTAAACCAGTGTAACATAAGTGCTGTACTTTCTCACATAGAGCATCCATCTTTCCGCCCCCAAATTGGGGGGCAAGTATTAAGCAGGGAAGCTGATTTCCTGACGGGTAGAAGCAGCCTGGTTTGATTTGCAGCAGTGGTGGCATTACTATTCAGGAAGCTGAGGGAGTCAATTGACTTAATGGCTTATTGTTCTTCACTTCAGAAGTATTAATGATTGTCTCTCCTTTTTTAATGGGTTTGGTGGTTCAGTAATCAAGCTCACCTTTCTTAAAACAATTTTGCTCTCTGCTAGCTGTTCGTGGTCTCCCTCCTCCTACGTAGCAGCCTTGGAGACTCTTTACCTCTTTTTAAAAGCATAGATGCACCTATGGAGACCAGTCTTCAGGAGCAGCTAGCATTTGGCTTTAGTTAAACAGGGAAGGGAGGGTGAGTCGGATGCACATTAGGCTCTGTCCCTGCTCTATGCAACTCTGGAAAAATCTTTTTTCCTCCAATCTACCTTTCAAAAAAAAAGGTGCATATTATATTTCAAGGTGTTCTGTATACAAGAAAATATAGTAAATCAGGCCTGTTGAATTAATTTCATCCTGACCGACATTGTTGTGACACCGGCATCATCAGGCTTTTGGCTTTTACACTGTTCAGTTGTGCTCTTGTGGCTTCATTCAAAGCTCATCAAAGTCATTGGCAGACGGGGTTCTTTGGGTGAATCTGATATCTTTTATTTGATCAGCTTAAATAGTTGGGAAAAAATGTTCTTAGCAAGCTTTCGGGCTTAAAACCCCCTCGTCAGACTGAGGAAGCCTCTGCAGTTGGTACAACCTGCACCCCTGTAACATCAAAGTCATTGGGCACCTTTCCCTTAAAATGGGCTTTGGATCAAGCCTTACATACGCACTTGCTCTGGGTCGTACTGGATCAAATAATAGCATGTGCCAACCCAGAACGAAGGGCTGTGGAAGATGTTCAAAGCCATGCAGGAAATTCAATGGGGCCACAATGAGCTGGGGCATCCCGGTAAATGCCCTGTATCACTTAAATTGGAAAAGAGTATAATTTACATTCCTAAAAGCAAAATTAGGCTTAACCGACTTGGAAACATCTTGTGTCAAACAAGCCAAATATCTGCTCAAGCGATATATATAAAAACAAAGCGTATTCCTGCCACAGTCCTAATTTCGCAAGGCAGATTTGTATTCACAGCGTATCTTAGAAAAGGGAGGAAAGAGACAGACATTTATCTTCGCCAGAGAGTGATATGTCAGTGACTGTTCACAGGAACATTTTTCAGACGTCTCGAGAGCCCTGCGCACGGGCATCCACGTATCATGAATCTCCTGCGAAGACATGGAGCTAACTATAATGATGACAAACCTGAGATGGGGAGAGTAAGAGCATAGACCAAAAGGACATAGATGTGACATGATAGATCAACGTTTTTAATGTTACTTGGCCAGAAATCCAGTGTAACAGCTAATGGCAGGCCTATCTTTTGGGTGAGCAGTATTAGTGTTTCCCTCCACCTCCGTTTGCAGTGTGCCATTCTTATGGCCTAGGGTTTCAAAGCGACTCCCAAACTCTATAAAAAGCCAATAGGCCCAGAGCACCTCATATCCTTAGGCTCCTGGAAGTCCCAGCTGGGGCATTTGTAGGGAATTTGAGCTACCAGAAAAATTTTGCATAAAACATCAGAACAGAAAGAGGCCAACTGGGCTTTTTGCCAGAATATTATGGAGGAAAATGCAGTTACCTTTGGGGTTTGCAGCGCTCTGCAGCTAATTTATCCTGACAATGTAACAATTGCAGCATTGTCATTTGAACAGTGGAGCAATTAATGTTTTGTTTTCTTTCCTGTGGAAATTAATGACTGCTTTCTTCCGCTAAAGAAATCTGCACTGTAGTGGACAAATTGTCAAGAAAGATTAAATCACGCTTTCCCAAACCAGCCAAAGATGAGAGGCATTTTTTCACCTAGGAACGGAAAACATCTACTGCTAGGCTGTTGTTCCCATCTCTTGGATTTATGAATGGGATCGGTCAAACGGGCCAAGCTCTCCACAGACAAACACAGCCCTTGTGAATATCCGACCAGGTATTCAGGAGCCTAATTACAGATTCGCTGCCTAACTGAAGTCACCCACTTGGAAAAATCTTAGCCCCAGTTTGACATTAGAGACATCCCCTTTTTTCCCCCCCAGGCATAACTATTTATATGAGGGCTCACTATTTATTCAAATGCTGGCTCTGGCAAGCTTGATTGTTGTAAAATAGCCAATAAGGCAGTATTGGGAACGATCCCAGAAAACTGGTACAGGGAGTTAAGGATTTGGCAACTCTAAAAAAGAACAACATAAAAGTGCGGGTGAGAATTGTACAAGCCTGATGCTATTTGGCCTTTATCTTCGGTTAATAGACAGCCCCGTATAGAAAGCAGTTGTGATCAGAAAGGCCAATAGAAGTACAGTTCCTAATGATAAAAATAAATGAGTACAAATCGTTAAAAGAACAAGCTAGTTCTTATGTCGCACTTTCATAGAAATCGAAGAAAATTAGGGTTGGAAGGGACGTCAGGAAGCAGAGCCGACCCTAGGGGTGTGCAGGCCCTGGGGCATATCAGCCTGTGCGGGGCCCGTCCCGGGGGGGCCTGGGGCAGTTGCCCTGATTTGCACCCCCCAAAAAGGGACAGCTCTTGTCAAGAGATCATCCAACCTGACCCCCTGCTGAAAGCAGGACCAACCCCATCTAGATCATCCCAGCCAAAGTTTCATGTAGCTGGGTCATGAAAACCTCCCGCCCAGCTCCATCCTGCATCCCCCAAGCGCAGCCCTCGCCCCGTGGAGATCAGCATCTAAGCCTGTGAGAAGGACATGGGGCAGGCGTGACTGGCAGGTGGGGACCCCAGGGGACTGTGCACAGCAGGAAGGGCAGGATGCAAAGGGGGTTAATTTCCCAGACTGTTAATGCAAGGAAGGGACTTTGAGGGTGAACATTTCCATAAGGATGGTGGGAGCATCAAGAAGTTTTTCACCTGCCTTAAAGGGCCAGTACAGGATTTCCTTGCCTTGGTGGAAGCTCTGCTGGACCAGCACCAGTGAAGCTAATAACACTTTCCCTAGCAATTTTGCCAGCAGATGGCTATGAGAGAGTGCATCTGTCCAGGGCCTGTTTGCAGCCTGGCCAACCCTGCAGACTAGAAGGGCCTCTTGGCAGAGGTCTACTGTGAGAAACTGCAAGGAAGAGTAGTTCAATGGGGACCTAACCAGCAGTGGCAGCTCAAGGCATTTAACACAAGCCCCTCAAATGAGAAGCACCCACCACCAGAGCCCGAAGAAAACTCTGGGCCTGCAGGGGCTGTGTTTCAGGGCGTGAGCTGATCATCACGTTTGCTGCAGCTCCATAGAGGATAAGCAGATCTCTGTAGGGTCCGATGTACCGTAGTGCTACAGCATGTCTGCAGGAAGAGCGGCCTTAACTGGGGGATAAAATAGAAGGGGTAAAAGAAGATGCTCCAGTCAGCTAGTGGCAAATGTTTCCAATAGTCTTACTGGGCAGTAGCGAGGCTCTGGTTTTCTCCCCTAGCAATAGCAGGCAGAAAATCGCACTCGCTTGAATAGCTTCTTTCCCTTGTGCCACCTGGTGGCTTTTAGCTGCCACTGCTGCCACCCTTTCAATGCACAGTTTGATTTGGCTTAATGTGCTGAGCTCCTGCGGGCTTATCTGATCATCCCCACCAGCTCCATGGGAGATGCTGATAACAAGGGCAATGCAGCTTGCGTCTGCTGCTGCTGCCCTGTCGGGGTATTTTTAATGACCTGAGGACAGAGTATTTGATTAGTAACTAGATTCCAGAAACTGCATGGTGAGTAAGAAGTGGTAATTTAATTAGCGATGTAATTATACGTTGCCTAACTGCAGAAGACGTTTGTGGCTATGCCAGGGGAATGCAGTCAGACTCTAGCCCCGACCCTCCTCCAGACTCTAGCTGCTCTGCGCCAGCCCACCAGCAAAATGTAGCCCCAGGACTTCACTGCTAAAGCAAATCCTTAGCTGGTACACAGCCAGCAAAGCAGCCCCTACAGCTGTTTCACCTAGGGAGCATGGCTGGGGCTGCTTTCGCAGCTGTTTGGCACCAGGTGCTTAATTCTGGCGGGAGTGATTGATCCTCGGAAGATGGCCCAGATGGGGGGAAGCTCATAGTGTCGTAGAAAATGAGGGTTGGAAGGACCTCAGGAGGCCACATCTAGTCCAACCTCCTGCTCAAAGCAGAACCAGCCCCAACTAGATCATCCCAGACGAGGCTTTGTGTAGCCCGATCTTAAACACCTCCAAGGATGGAGAGTCCACAACCTCTCTGGGTAACCTGCTCCAGTGTTTTACTACCCTCCTAGTGAGAAAATTCTTCCCAATATCTAGCCTAAACTTCCCTTGCTGCAACTTGAGCCCATTGCTCCTTGTCATCTGCCACCACTGGGAACAGCCCAGCTCCATCCTCTTTGCAGCCCGCTGCAATGAGCTGAAGGCTGCTATTTTATCCCTCCCCCACATCCCCCAGAGTCTTTTCTTCTTCAGACTAGATAAGCCCAGTTCCCTCAGCCTCTCCTCATAAGTCCTGTCCCCCAGCCCCCAAGCCATTTTTGTTGCCCTCCACTGGAATCTCCAATTTGTTCACATCTTTTCTGCAGCAGGGGGCTCAAAACTGGAGACGGGACTTCAGGTGTGGTTTCACCAGTGCCGAATAGAGGGGAATAATCGCTTCCCTTGATCTGCTGGCCGACGTAGCCCGGTACGCCATTAGCCTTCTTGGCAACAGGAGCACACTGTTGGCTCAGAGGACACATCTCAGGTGTAATGGAAAATGCCAGACCTCTTGTTTTTCAGACCTCAACCCAATGGGCCAGCATACCCCTCCTGAAGGTAAGGTGTGGGGTGCAGCTTTTCTCTCACCTGTTTAGTCCTCTTGATGGCAGGCAGCATCTCATGTTACAAGCTGGGGGGGATCTGAATGGGCTAGAGCTTGCATGCCTCTACATCAGCTCCCGGGCATCTAACTCTTCTGTTGTTGCTGGGTCAGAAGGCACCTGTCCTTGTAGCTGACACTGGGACATGGCCAGCATTATTTATTTTCCTCTGGTTTCCCCATGAGGGAAAATGGCTAACTTGTATGGCTTGTGCTGACAAAATAAGCCCTGCCTATTGCTCCTCCATGCTCCCACCAGGGCACCGGAGATCACCAGCTAGGGACAGCACATGGCTCATGGTTTCCAGGTGATTGGGTGGTCTTGTACATCCCTCCTCAGCATCGCTCCTTTGAGACAGAAAGCCAGAACCGACCTGGGCATCCCCACCCCAAGTTCCCTGTTTGGCCTAATGGCTTGTCTCTTATGTTGTCGGTGCCAGATCTGGGGTCAGGAGGGAAGCCATGTACACGTGCTGCTAATGATGCTCTGGCATCGTGTGTACACCCTGGCTCTGGAGAAGGGAATTGGGCAGGCTGACCCTGGAGCTGGCTTAAAGTGTCCTGCAGAAATCCTCTTGCAATGCATTTATTTGAACAGAGCAATAAACTGAGGAGTAGGGAGGGGGACCTGCAGCTCTCCACAGGTGGGCCAGATCCCTTCCATAGTGCTGCTTTTCAATGGGACTGAGGGCAGGGCCATCTTCTCTCTATGATGTAGCCCTGCTGCCCTCAGACCCTCTGCAAAGCTGTTGCTGCTGTATTGCAGTCTGCCTCGCTCTGCCGGCCAGACGGCAGCTCAGCTCGGTTGCACGAGGGACAACACACCAGAAACACAGAGCCACTGGATGGGGTTGGAGAGCAGCAGTGATGACAGGACCTGAATTGTTTGGCGAGAGAGGGCTGCTTGCATCACGTTTTGGAAAAAGGGACTGTGCTGAGCTGTGCAGTATATTTGTGTAGCAATAGTTATTATCACCACTAATCATGCCCCATACCCCGGGGTCTCCTGGATTTCCTTTTCAGGTCTGAGCCTTGCCCTTTGGGTAGTCATTTTTCACCTGTTCAACATGGATGAGTTTCTCTGAGTTCTTGTCCCCACAGTCCTGCCCCTCAGCAGATTAAGCAGCCTTGCTATCCTTCCTGCTTCATTGTTGCCTTGGATCTTGCTGCTGTATCAACCAGAGGATTTACAAGGTCCAACCTCTCCTCTCTGCCCACACCAGGCCAGACTTCTTTCCAGCCCTGGATCAGGTTGCACTGAGCTGCCTGCCACCTTGCCCCCAGCCAAGTCGCTCCAAGGGCATCTTCTCAAGCCACCACTATTGAGTATATCTGCGTTTAAGTTTTTTTTTGCTTGCTCCCCTGGTCTACCAATCCCAGCACCCCTCAAAGCCCTTCGCAGCTGAAGTCTGTCCCAGCCATCTGCTTTACTGCTATAGCACAAGGCTCAAATCAGGTTAGATCCTCTTCAACCTCCTGCCTGACATAAGCCACAGAGAAAACAATGGTCTTTGCCCCATAAGCTTGACTCCTGCTTCATCTCCCATAATGATGCCAGCCTCCATTGGCCTCACCTCCCACAGGCTCTTTTATACCTGCCAGTCAACATTTGCAAGGCTGCTGCCTTGTCTTTTAATTCTCTCGCTGAAACACCCATAGGCAACTGCATCCTGTTAGGACTAAACGAAGGGGGTATTGTGCTCTGAACTGCTCACAGCCTGCAATTTCTGGGGCCCCATGCCATATGGTTCATTTGCCTTTGCACCTCCAACTTGTCTTTTAGCTGGTGAGCTCTGTGGGGCAAGGACCAGTGCTTTCCCTATGGCTTGTGTCATGAAGGAAGGCCAAGGAAATGATCTAACCTGATTTGGGCCTTACCATCCTTCAAAGCACCTAGTGCCATGGGGTCCTGACCTCACTGGTCAATGGGTACCAGCTCAATATAAACGTGAATAATAATAACCTGTGCCAAAAGGCAGAACTTCCCCTAGGGATTACTGACAGGGAAGAGGAATGTCTTGTAGTAACTGATGGCGCCTCATTTGTCTACTAACGTTTTAGTACCGTCATTGTAGTCCATGAGGTCCGTAGCGGGTCCAACCGCTGAATCCCGAATCAGTGAACATCTGCCCATGTGCATCGCATTGGACACGATCAAAAAAACTTGAAGAATTTTCCTGTTCTAAAATGCAAAGGGAAGACATGTGCAATGTCAGGAGAGATGGAGTGCAGAAAGATAGCACTTATTTGCATAATTATTAAATTATCATTTTCCCGAACGTGTACGCTTCTAAATTGTTTAGTTGAAATTGTGGAAGTGTCTTCAAAGCAAACATTTGTTATAACTTACTCCAGAGCTCCAAGCACATGGCTTAGTTTTCTACAGCTTCATGTTCTTCTGGCAGTCAGCTGAATAATTAAATAGCTAGGCTGGAGGTTTTATTATCCAGAAAATCTGCCATTGAGCATTTGTTGCGTAGAGAATGGACGCATTTCTTTTTTTGGATACATTTGGGCACAGTTGGAATCACAGCCTCTAGTGGTTTCATCTATAGCAGTTCTCCAAGTGTTAAGTGATATTAAATTAAGTGAAATGAAACACTGAGAGTCTAAATATTTCATGTCTTTGTCAAAATGGCTTTTTCTGTTATTGGAGTGGTAAGATCAGCAGCCTCTCCCCTCAGTTTTCAACAGGGTGAGCAAAGTTTTAGCCACAGGACTCTCATTAAAGGCAATGAGAGTCAGAGATAAAACCCCATGCAGGTTTTCAATCTGTATGACTCAAGATGCAGACAAATCTCCTTTTCATTTTCTACTTCCTTTCAAAATGTCTTAAGAGTTTTGTTTTCTTTCTGATCCACACAGAGCCCTGTGCCATTGAGTCCACAAAAGAACGAGCCTTTAAAAATGATGTACATTATAGGTTTTACCTTTTACTGTACACAAAGTGGTCCATGACTGCTTTTAGATGTATGGGACCAAAACCTATTTCAGCAAAATGTTATGAAGTCATATCCAGAGCCCTTTCATCCAGCACATGCTTGTGATCCCTGGGTGTTTAAACTAAAGCCAATCATAGAAAATTAGGGTTGGAAGGGACCTTGGGAGGCCATATCTTGTCCAACCCCTTCCTCAAAGCAGGCCCATCCTCAACTAGATCATTCCAGTCGAGGCTTTGTCAAGCTAGGTTTTTAAAACATTCAGGGATGGAGCTTCCACCACCTCTCTATGTGACCCATTCCAGTGCTTCACCACCCTCCTCATGAGAGAGTTTTCCCTAATATCCAACCTAAACTTCCCTTGCTGCAACTTGAGACCATTGCTCCTTGTTCTGCCAATGCTAAGTTTGCTGTAGTTGGTTTTCAAGGTATACCCCATGCCAAGTACAGTTGGCCCCACTGGCAAGAGATGCTGGGACTCAAACTTATTATCCAGCCCAATAAGCAAGTCTACTCTGAGGCAGGAGCGCCGGGATTGGAGCTGGCTGATAGTCGGCATATCGGTCCCAAAGGCAATCTGGAGGTGGGTCCAATGGGTGTAGAGCAAGGGGTCCCCCTCCACCTGGGGTTTGTATATAAGGCTGTTTTTAGCCATCGGGAGGTTCATAAAAAAGGCTTTGAGTCAGACAATCCACAAAGCTTACGCGATGACCAGGAACTAAGAGCCATCTTGGGCCACCCGTTTCTCAGGAGCGTTTCCCCATTATTTTCTTAACATGCTTAAGAAAGGATGGTGCAGCATGGCCCTGTGGGTGCTCTCTGGCTTTCTGTTCCCTTTTTAGCCTTTCATTGAGCATCTGACTAGGCTTTTGTACGTTCCAGCTAGAAAATGCAGCTAATGTAATAATAATAATAATTAATAATGATATGTTATGCTCCCTGGTAGGGTTCCACAGTGAACAAATTGCAGCTGGAATTGGGCCCAGCTGTTTTAATCCTCCTCCAAAGCCCTATTAGCTCCTCTAAAGATGTGTGGGTCATGGTCTGAAACCATTATTTCAGTTTGTCTGTGGGACAGATTGTAGCCAGGGACTGTAGTCTTTCCTGCCCGAGTGCAGGGGGGCTGGATCCAATGATCTGTAAGGTCCCACAACTATGAAACTGCAATCTCCAGCCCCGGCTGTGTGTGCAAAGCTGGTGTGCTTGGCTGTGGATATGTGCATCCTTCTGGTCTGCAGTGACCCCTCGAGGGCTGAGGATGCTGGCCGTGCAAGCAGCTACTCTGCTAGAGACAAATCAGCCTGGTAAAGACTAGGAAGCAAACGAAAATGCAACTCCCTCCATTCACAAAGCGACGGGGAAGCTTGCTGACCTGGGAAAAGCTCGTGCCTTCAGGCGCTGTGTTCAGCACAGCAACCTGTTCATTGCCTTGTGTTACTTCAGCTTCACTGCTGCGACTGGCAGCACTGAGCCATCCCACAGCTGGAGCTCGTCTCCACTGCCGGTGTATGGGTGTCCCCAGGTGTGCGCAGCCCAGGGTGTCCCTGGCTGACTGCGTGCACAGCCCCCTACTCAGCAGCCAATTTGCTCCCAATTTTCTGCAGTGGCACAAGATGCCTGTTGGGCAAGATGGCAATGGCACAAGATGCCTGTTTGGGTGTGGGCGGGGAGTACTGGTGACTTTCAGGGTGAGAGAGACTAGATGTGATGGTGTGAATGAAGGCCTTATAACCTCGCATTTGGGAGGATGGCATGACGCAGAAATAGCTTGGCCATCTAGGAGAATCAGGGAATGTCCCACACGCCTGGGAAAACCTGTGTAGCACGCTAGAGCCCACGTGGCATTTTTCCTAGCTCGTACTGATCTGAATGGCCTTTCCAGGTGGTGTTATATGTGAGCCTAATAGCCCCAAATAAAATGCTTCTTAGCACTGTGCAAGCATGCGGAAAGAAGGTGGCCAAAGGGAAGGGGGTGGGAGGAAACAGAAGTTAAGTGATTTGCCCAAGGTCAGGTAGCAGTGGAGTAGTGGTGCTGCGAAAAGAAGCTATCCACTGGGCCGCATGGCACTGTCGGTACGCTGCAAAGAAATCTGTTTTGACTGCAGCTCTCAAATTGTCACCCAGAGGGGCAGTTTCTGCTGTCTGGCTCTCAGCAAGCAGCTAGCCTGACACCCAGGTAACGCTAGGCCAAGACGCTTTTGAAGTGATGCTCAAATTACATCCTGCCTGTTCCCTTGGACAAGCTCGCTGACCTCTTCTCTTCTCACGTTAACCCCTGGGTACTTGATATGGCAGCAGCCAGCATCACGGTCCCTCCATTTAGGGGCCTTCACTGAAGACGATAATAATTTGCTGGGGTTTTTTTAAACAGCTCGTGCCTGCTGAACAGCATTTGGGCTCGATCTGCGATTGATGTCGACGGCTGCAGCTCTGCTGAAGCCAGCAGAGTTGCATTGAGGCATACTGGCTGAGCAGGTATTTCTCCCCCAGCTGATTGCCCTCATTTTTCACGTTGCAAATTTGGCTGATAAGCTGGATGCCCTCCTCAGCCTCTTAGGAAGCAAAAAGTGGTTGGGTGCGCTGCTGTGACGAGAGCTGCTTTTAAGTGCAGTCTATCTCCTTTCCAAACAAGAGAGGTGCATCAGCCCGTCTCCTCACTCCTCGGTGCCATACACGGCATCTCCCACACGCCGGCAAGGAGGAGTGTTTTCTTCTTGCCTCACCAAGGTTGTTTTGCTCCTCTTGCAGATCCTCAGCTGGACCGATTAAGCTCTTGCAGAAAGATTGGGCACCGTTTCTCTATACGGCCGAGCTGCTCAGAGCACTGTACAATTATAGAACGCAGGCCTTTAAAATAACGACCCGGAAAGACAAAATGTAACTTACAGTTCACAATCAATACCCAAGCAAGGGAAGATGATGAACAATTAAAGCCTTGTCTAAGTCAGTCTCTCTGCTAATGGCTTTTGAGCTGGGAAAGAGATAAGGCTGTGTACATGTGAGCACGCTGAGCTGAGCTGCTCTACTTTTGGTGGCTGGGGAATTTGTTGTTTTAACTGGTCTCTTAAATAATTTATTGGAAAGGACTCTCTCTTGTGTATCTTTTTATTTGGTCCATTGCACAACCCAACCAGCTCTGGTCTGATGCACAGCTCTAAAGTGCGAGCATATTGGGTTTTGTTCTGCAAAAAAAAAAAAAAAAAAAGATCTGAAGGAGCTGGGCCCCTCCACAGGCTGAAATGGTTGTCTGTCCATTGATTTCAGTGCAGCAACGGTGGTTTACATCCACTGAGAATCTCGCCCTGTTATGTATCCCTGCCATGTCCCATTATGGTGGAAAAGCAGAACCAGGGGAGAGCAGTAGTTGGGGAACGCTGCAGAAAGGAAAAGCTCGTTGCATAGGGTGCCCGCTTCTATCAGCTCTCACCATAACCATGTAGCCCTTGCATGCCTTCTGCCAAACAGCTGTTAGCCTAATGGGTTGCAAAGAAATAGAGGATGAAGGTAGGAGGAGAGTTCAGGGAGCCCGGCTATGTTCCTCTAGGATATCCACCAGTGTTTGCATAAGGCAAAGACTGGTTCGCTGTCAGTTCCTGCTGCACTGCCATGGGCCAGCCAGCCCAGCTACTCCCCCCAATTTGGACTAGTATATTTATAATTATGGGATTTTCCTGCGGCTCGGCCACAAGTAGAGGCAATGGTTGCAGAGGACCCCCAATGGAGAAAGGAAGCGAATAGCGTGAAAATGGAGCAGTTGAAAATGCAGAGGGAAACGAGGACAGGTGAGCACTAAGGGGCTTCTGATCCCACAAGGGTTGGGACATCGGGTTCAGAGATCAAAGAAAGATCTATGTCAAGCTGATTTATCACTTCTGGAGGGTGCTGTCACATCTGAAGACAGACAGAAACAGACAGTGGAGATAGCAGCTTTTCTACTGACTGGTGGTGCGCTTTCTCTTGCGGCTATAGAGACCGATGCTAGACTTGCAGGGCCTGCCACAGCGGTCACAGGTATACATGGCATTAGGGACTACTGTACTGAGAAGCTGTTCCCTTTGGTCATGTTTCTGTTGTAATTCGAGTAACATTTCTTATTGTAACGTTGGATGCCCTGATTGAGAAGGGAGTGCCTCTTTGTCCTGTCTCCTGCTAAGGCCTCCCAAAGTTTTGGATTTATTCCAAAAGCTTGCATGTCCTGCTTGCAGACGTCTTCGAAGCACAGTGTCAGGCACCCTCCTCTCTCCCCCTGCAGTTTGCCCACAGAGGACATCCTTCAGGATGTATCCATTGTCCATCCTGCAGAGATGGTCAAGCCAACATAGGTGTTGCTGTTTGAGTAGTGCAGTGATGGTTGGCTTTGGCAATGACCTCTGCATTGGTAATTCTGTCTTGGTTGATGTCAAAGATGTGCCATAAGCAGCATGGGTGGAAACTGTTTAGCTTCTTTTCTTGATGTGCCTATGTTGACCATGTCTCCCTGCTATACATATGGACACTGAGGATGCAGACTTTGTATACAAGAAGCTTAGTTTTGATTGTGAGTTTTCTATTGCTCCAGACTCATTTGGAGAGCTTCCTGAAAGTGGCATCAGCCTTTCCAGTGCACCCATTTAGCTCTTCATCCAGTGGTAGGTTGTTGCCCACTGTGGATCCAAGGTAGCAAAACTTGTTAAAACACCTCGAGAGGCGTGTTGTCAAGGCGACAGATGGTGACTGGTAAACACCCTGTCCTAGGACTGCAGTCTTCTTGATGCTAACGGTCAGAGCAAACATCCTGCAAGCATGAGAGAGGCAATTCATGAGTATTTGCAGTTGTCCTTCTTCATGGGCAGTGAGTGCAGCATTGTCAGCAAAAAGGAGCTCCCTAGTGACTGTGTGCCTTGCTTTTGTCTTGGCCTTTGAACATGATAGATTGTAGAGTTTGCCACCTGTTCCTGTGTGAAGGTATATGCCTTCATCCACAGCCATCTAAAGCATAGAGAAGAAGATCCCAAAGCCTGTGGGCACCAAAACACAACCCTGCTTCGCTCCACTCTTCATCTCAAACCTGTCAGAGGTTGATCCATCAAACTGAACTTTCACCTGCATGTTTTCATGGAAGGAGCGTGTCCAAACTGAGTAATGTTGTGGGGCATCCAGTCTTTACCAGGCCCTTGAACAAACCTCCTCTGCTGATAATGCCAAAGGGGACCATCAGCCAGCTCTGACCACGAAGCCTGTCCCTTCCCCTAAGATTTCAGGAGTGCTTAGGCCTGGCACCCACCTCTGTTCAGCTCCTGATACCTGCATCCATTAGACCGGTATGAGCCGATCAGAGCAGCACAGCCAATGGGCACTCCCTGCATTTTTTTTTTTTTTTTTTTTTTTACAAGCCTACAGTTTTCCTTGGTCACTATGCTCCTTGCATTGTTTCAGGCACTGGAGTAAGTGTGCAGTCTGCTAATAAATTATGAGCAATAAAGGGACAGTTCAAATGACCACTGACACTTCATATTTCCTCCAACAATGTTAGCTAATGCACTCTTTCTGCTTCTTTGTGTTACCTTCCAAACCGCAGCACAAGAGCAAATTCAAGTATTTTGTTATTCAGAAGCTCTGGGTGTTTTCATTCAGTGCTGCTTGAGAGGACAGATTTAAAATAAGTCATTTTTGTTTTGTTTTGTTTTTTTTTTAATTTTCAATACTGCGACTGTTCAACACGAACACAATGCAAATAATTAAAGGTCAAATGAAAACTCAATACTGTTAGAGATCTGCCATCTTCCCCACACAGACCCATAGCAATTATGATGCAGGCACACAAATAGAGCACTAATGGTTGCAAAATGTTCTTTAGATTAATTGGCTTTGGCAGCTTACACACTCACATGATTTTCTACATTTTTGCCCATTCTGACAATCACTCCATGCTCTAGGCAATCTTTGCCTGAGCTGTCTGTCTTTATAACCATCACATTATTCTGGTTTTTTGAACATCATAGTGCAGTAGTTTGCCTCTCAGCACCCAGTACATTTTAATCATGTCCTTATTCGCTTCCTGTTGTGGAGTGGAAAGTTGTTTCTCTCATTGTAAGCAAGGTGGTTTATCTAGTAAAAATAATGGTGCAAAGAGAACAGGAGAAAAAGCAAGGGGGAAGAGGTTGTGTGTGTCTGGATGATGCTATCTGCCTAATGCAGCCATTGCCATGGCAGTGGGAGAAGGAAATAAGTGAGCACAGCATAGTTTAGGATGCAAGTACACAGCCATGAAAACTGGTCTGTGGCTATGTGTACATGGTTAATGTGAGCAGACAAAGAGCGGGAGGGATGTGGCGGGTGAATGAATCCCAAATTGATTGGCCAGTTCATTACAGGGTGTACATAAGACTTGTTACAGTGACTTATTCTCCTTGTAGTCAGTCCCCAAGCTCCCAGAGACCCCTGAAAGCAGGACTGGGTCTGCTCTGGGCCACCAGGAACCTGACCCAAAAACTGCTGAGCCTTCTTGAACCTCTCGTTAGGTTTCCAGGATAGTGCTTTTAGTACCCAATTCAGTGGAGTCGAGAAACACATGCTCTTGCTGACTTCTCGGGGACATACGTGTGCTCGAATGCTTGCTGAACCTTGCTAACCCACCTGAAACAGAATTGATTTGCCTACAGTACCTTAGATTAGCCTTTATTATGCCTTCAAGGTGCAGAAAGCAATTTAGGGGCACGGGTATTATTGTCAATGCTATAATGGATACTTCATGTGTTCAAAGAGTTAAAACATTGCACACGGCGAATGGAAGCAGCACTTTGCAGAGCTGTTGGGGCTGAATTTTATGAATGCCAAGTGATGGACATGTTCATAAGAAGATGATAGAGTTCCAAGAAAGAATGACAGCAGTGCCAGTATCTTGGGGAAAAATACTTGAGAGGAAGTGAGCAAAATGTCCTCAAACCTGTGTTCACGCCAGTACAAATGTGCAGTTGCTTTTCAACAGAGAGAAAGAGAGCCTCTTTTATTAATTTAGATCTGCAGTGCGTGGGGGTCAGGATGGAGAGCTGAGGTTTTGCATGGGATCATTTCAATTAAAACAAAATAGAACTTAGTGAAATCAGTTGAACTTTCATATCTTGAAATTGTTTGGAGCAGAAATTTGCAGGAACATCACCAGGAATAAGCCCACGGGAGCAAAAGCATTTTAAAATATCCTACAAAAATCCTACAGAAAAGCAGCCCTAGGTAAAATGAAGCAGGGCAAATTGTGAAAGGTTTATTCATGTTTATCCGCAGCCTTCTCAGCCAGCAATGAGTTCAGAAACATATCCGTGTTGATGGTTTTACTGGTGGCACTTTTGTATCTGTTATGTATGTGGGAATCTAAGTCTCTGTCATCTCTTTGTCAGTCACAGGTGATGGCACAAGTAGTAGAGCAGGTCACAGAGAAGAGTGACACTCTCTTGCAAATATGTTTTACATAGAGCGATCTGTTGCTCTGCAGAATTTTGCAAGCCTATTGCATCTACGCAGCCAGGGAGGTTAAATCTCTACTTTTTGGTGATGGTTATGATAAAAGCGGTAGCAGGACTTCCTGCGCCAGAGGTTGTTTGCACGGTAGAGTGCAATGCTGTGAAAAGGTATCTGAACTCAGGTCACAGAACCAGTCTGCGAGGTAAATTCACCCGTGCAATGTTAATGTGACTGTATTGCTTCCAGCTATGCTGCTCTGCTTCAGACAGAGCTAGGTTGCATGTGTCCGCAAGATACTGAATTGCGCAGTGTAGATATAGTGAAAGTCTCAGGTGCCCCGGAAGAGACAGAGGAAGTCACTAGTTCTTTGCAATAGGGGCTGTCATCTCTTTACACTTTTATGCAGCATATAACCCACAAGGGGCCCTGCTGCATGACTACCTGACTGGGGCCTCTATGCTGCAATACAGACTGGAAGCAATATCACCTGCGTTGCTTCAGGTATATTCTCAGAAATGTGTTGACTTTTAGAAAACTTTGCCATCACCAAGGTCACCAGGGTGCAGTTCCAGCAGTGCGATATTTTGTCCCTCTGTGACAGCTCTTTAGCAAATGAGTAAGCGAACACAATCGGTATGTATGGGCGCTATCCATCTGAGGGAGAGTTGTAAGTTAATTTAAGTGACTCCTACAAAAATCCAGTAGCAGTGGAGCTAATTAGCACAGAGATGGCCCAGGAGCGCAACAGCGCATGAGTGGTAACAAGTCAACGCTGCCACAAAGGCACAATAAAATTGCAGTCATAGTCACAAGCAAGGCTAAAGAGAAGTGCTAAGTAGCATAATTACCTAGATACCTCAGTGCTGTAGATACCTTCGTAACTATTTCCTACTTTCTGCACACAAATTTGTACCAACAAAGTGTGCCATAGAGCTCACTGCAGTAAAAAAAGGGTTTACTGTCCATGTGAGGCGCAATCACTGAAACTGCAGCCGCACATTTGTGGTTAGGCGCACTTTTTCAGATGTTTCTTTAGGGCTAGGGACAGACGTTACTCACAAACCGACATGAGTGATCAGAAATCGGTTCAAATCTGTAACACAAGCTCAGGGCACATAAAGCGCCTTCAAAAGGGCTGAAACCAGTTTAAGATAAACCTGGCTTTGTGTCCCATGAGGCTCTCAAGGTAAAAATTCACAACAAACTTACAGAATCAGTGGTGCTGCACCACGTCTGAAAGGGACCTGGGGGTCATAATGGAACATAAAATGAATATGAGCCACCAGTGCGATGCTACAGTTAGCAGAGCAAACGATACGCTGGCGTGCATCAACCGATGCATCTCAAGCAAAACTACAGAAGTTATTCTCCCGCTGTATTCAGCCTTGGTGAGGCCACAGCTGGAGGATTGTGTCCAGTTTTGGGCACCGAGCTTCAAGAAGGATGCGGAGAAGCTCAAGAGAGTCCAGAGAAGAGCTGCTCATATGATTAGAGGAGCTCATATGAAGAGCAAGCCATGCAAGAAAAGGCTGACAGATATAGATAGGCCTGTTCAGCCTAGAAAAGAGAAGACTTCGGGGGATTTGGTGGCAGCTTACAAATATAGCAGGGGAGAGCACCAAGGGCTAGGCAAACAACTATTCACCAAAGCACCCCAGGGGAAAACCAGGAGCAATGGTCATAAACTCCTAGAAGAAAGTTTCATACTGGATATAAGGAAAAACCTCTTCACTGTTTGCGACCAGACTCTGGAATAGACTCCCAGTGGGGGTGGTGGAGGCATCTGCCCTGGAGATCTTCAAAAGGAGACTGGATGCACACCTTGCTGGGGTTATTTGACCCTGGCAGTCTTTACTGCCCAGAGCAGGAGGGCTCGACCCCATGATCTCGCAAGGACCCTTCCAGCCCTATGCTTCTGGGAGTCTGTGAATTTGTGGATGGATGTAGTGTCAGACTGAATTGATTTAGGTTAAATTGGTTTATTGAACTTCTGTCCCAGATCCTCTCCAGATTCAAGTTAACTGTCAGTCCCCCAGCATCCCAGGATGCTTTGCACCTCTCCCATGACCTCCCTCGCAGGGTGGGCAGGCTAGCCTTGGCCCAAGCTGTCTGCTCCAGCCCAGCAGGGAGGCGTGCTCTAGCACCCCCCAGCTTCTGGCCTGGGCCATTGCAGGCAGGTGGCTGCGTTTCCAGAATCAAAGATGAATGTCTGTTCACTTGCTTATCAGTTCACCCTCCGCAACTTCGACTAACCTGTGAAGATTGAGTTCATTCAGCCTTGGGCTTTTTGACTGCCTGTACTTAGCCTAGGAGACTTATCGCTCCAGAGAGCCCATCCAGCCTCCACAGGCCATGTGGCATAGCGTGAAATGTTCCTCTAATGGATGTTTCAAAGCTCCAATGAGTCTAGGTTCCTTCAGTCGCTGCAGCACTCAAAAGGTTCAGCTGTGCCCTTTCCTTTTAATATAGCAACCAGCTCTCATGGAGCACTCCCCTGAATGTTTCCAGTGCCACCTAACATAGCTGCCTTCCTGCTGTCCTGTGAGCCAGCTAATTAGCTAGGACTTGGGGCCATGTGAAAGTGGCTCCACTGTTTCAAGGTCAAGAGCTCACAGCTACCTCCCCCGTCCAAAGCAGCATTGCCACTTTCAGGCATTGCTAAGAGGCAAAACTCTCAAGGTCAATCCAGGACCCAGGGTCAATCCAGGATCAGCCTTTTTTGTCTTCCAAATTTGAGTCAAAAACCCTTTTAAGGCATGTCTAAGACACAGTAGGATGCAGCCCCGAAATTCAGGACAGTCCTGAAAAGCTGGAATTTTTGGTCGCCATACCCTCTCTGGATGGAAACTCTGCTAAAGCAGGGATAGACCTGGGGAGCGGCAAAGTCTTGTAGCAGCAGGGTGACCTGCTCTGAAAAGGTCTGTAAACACTTGGCTGGTTCAGTTTCTTTTCTGGACACTCAGTTCAATAAAAATCCCAGTCTGGGAAAGTAACGCTGGGTAAGCCAGCCAGCTAGAACAGACGTTGTAGTGACCTGGCCTCTCTGACAAGCAAACCTACCTAGAAGCTGCTTTAATTAAGTATATTAGAAATGACTTAAATAGTGAAGAGCAGAGGATGCTGTGTTAAAAGAAGTTACAGCAAAAGAGGAGGGAGCTGTATCAGCCCCTGGAAACAACTCAGAAGCAATACGCTGCAACACTGAAGTTGCTTGAAATAGCCTTTCAGCAAAACATGAAAGAAATTAAGGCCAACCCCTGTGAAAAATCTGACAGCCTTATCCAGAAAACAGGAACCTGGATTTTTTTTTTTTTTGTTAATGAACTTTAAAATAGCAAGGACAGATTGGCAGTTTCCTCCAAAAGGAGAAGTTAAGTCTAAGCTGTTTGGCTCCTTCGACAGAAAGCGGGATTAGGAAGGGGGAGCTGAGGCAGAGGAGAAGCTGGAGTCGGGGCAGTGAGCCTCAGGAGCTCCTGGGGGGGGATCTGATGTGGGGGTGCCAAAACTGCGCAGCAGCGAAGGGGATTTTCTAGGCGGCGTTTTTGATTGGAAACAGAAAACGTGCGCTTCACAAGGCACTGACCTGTGAAATGAGAACCAGCTCTGCCCTGATGCCAGATTCCCAGCTTGGCTTAGCCTTTCTCCTGCATGCAGATCCTGGTTCAAGGAAAATCAGAAGCAAACAAGACTGAGATCCTTCGAGTACTCACTGATCCCTTACTGGAGCTGCCAGGAATCAAATGCAAACCCCCAGGACGGGAAAGTGTTACCCATTACGAACAAACCCCTTAGCCCATGTTGGAGTCCCGGCAGAGACTCTGGGCTGCATGGGAAGATGCTTTCCATGTGCCTGTTTATCTTAGAGGTCCTAAGTGCTTCCCCTGAGACAGGCAGACAAGGTTCATTGGGTAAATCTGAGATCTTTTATTAGACCAACTAAAATAGTTGGAAAAATTTTGGTGCGTCTGCTTTAGACTGACATGGCTACACCCAACTCCCTCCATCCTGTCTGCCCTAGAAGCCACTGCGGGACTCCTCTGTCCAAAATGTTTCTCTTCCAGCTGCAACACAAATAAAGGAAAGGGGCCAGATCTTTCCAGGGCAGGTTTAACTTTGCCTCCCGTTCCCCGGTTTGCTGTAGTGTAGCTGTGCACGCTACAGATGGAGCGGCACAGGGCGGGGAAATTAGCTGCACACCCAACAGCTGACTGGGACCACTGCTGAAGGCCTCACAAAAGGTCACGTGTACTTGGTCATGGGCCATCACCTCGTACCCGGGAGATGTGTGTGTGTTGTTGAGATCTCAGTGTCAGAGGCAATATATATAGAGACAGGAGTCACCCATCAGTGAGGGCACCTGGTAGAGTCTGTTGAAATTTAGTCTTGAGCAGTTTAGATGCATTTAGGCTGTCTCAGTGCTGTGCAGTGTTACCCGTTGCTCCCATCACTCTCTTCCTCTAGAGTTGTCAGATAACAGTCCCGCTAGCATCCCATCCATCGCAGGGAGCACAGCTTCCCTAATCCAATGCCTTTTAACCAAGAATCCCAAGAAGGGATGCTACAACCCCCACTTCCTTCACTACACAAGCTCCGCTCAGGAGCCAAAAGTAGCTTTTTCTCAGTAAGGAAGGTGTGAAATTCCCAGACAGCCAAACACTGGGGCTAACTGGGGCCTGGATTCATGAAGAGGAGGGAACAAAATCAAATTAAAACAAAAGGAAATTGTCCTGCTTGTCTGGTATATAAAATGTGTGTTAGTTGTGAGAAGGGGATAGTTTTAAATAAATATATGGTAGCTATTCCACTACAACCTTCAGGGTGCAAATAGTTAGACCAGTATAACAGTGCCTTCATCCATGTAGATTATGATGGCTAGCTATGTCTATTTGATTGATTCCCCTTCCTATGCAGAAATAAACTGTGCTAATGTGAGCATGTTTATACTGGTTTAATACTACCCAGCTTTTGTTGTACTGATGTATTTAAAGAAATACAGTCTTTATGTATAAATACTTAACTACTAAGGCAGGTCTCACTGTGCACAGAAGGGTTCGGTGGCAGCGTAGGAAAGGTCATTTGCCATTTTGGGGGAGGCTGTTTTTGTCCTCTGACCTCTTCAGCTGTCTCGCCAATCCAAGACATGGTTGTAGGTCTTTGCCTTCTCAGACCAGCTGGACCTGCTGTGCCTGACTTCTTCTCCACCAGCTCCCTGTCTGTCAGAGCAATGGCTCCTAACCCCACTGCATAGAAAGGATGGGATCTAGCACGTAAACTGAGCAATCCTGAAAGCTGAATACCCAGTTCAGACATACTGAGCGATGGGCACGACAGGAGGTATAATTTGGCTCAAGGCATTACTCTAGCAATACCCTCAGCAGTTTTCCTTTACGGCCATGCGGATGGCCGATTGGCTTTTCTTTTTGCTTTGCAAAAAGACCTGGAGGTCCTCACCAGGCAAAGACACTGCATTCGTGTTTCTCTGATGGCTTACTTCCTCTTCTGACAAGTTGGTAGACTTTGGGAAGTGTGCTCTGCGGGTTTTTTCATTTTCATTCTTGGCATATTTGAAGAGGATGGTATTTGGCCTCTCTGTCGTTGGGGAATAGTCAGTGCCTCCCACAGTATTTTTATGTTCTATAAATTAAGCATATTACAGCAAAGCACAATAAGTGCTATTTCGCCTTTGAACTGAAAAATTATTCTAATAAGTAACAATTAAGGATTTATCATTCACTCGGTATGCCATAAAAAGGAAGTAACACACAGCATTTTAAACACTTCTAGACTGCACTTTCCCCTGCACACACAAATAGCACTGTCACAATTTGGTTTAATTATCATTTGTTGCTTTGTTCCCACGTACAGAGTAGAATAAAAAGCAGTTGCCTTCCACACACGCCTTGGCATTGTGAAATATTTAGTGTCTAAGAAAAAAAAAGCCCAACCTTTTTCCCCTTTATTTTATTTTATTTTTTTTCAAGTAATGATTTCATCACAAGTCAGTGGCTGATCCTATAAGCAAACCCAAGAGGGCAAAAGCAGCCCATAAATAGGGCATCTGTACAGTTCAAATATGGCCAGTACACCTGAAAATAGTGAGTGGCAGGTACAGCCTGGTGCTCCTGAGACCCTGGCACTTGGGGGCTGGGGATTATACCTCTAATGGCCCATGCCCTACCCATATTCTCCTCTGTCTCTACCATGAAGTTGCATGCTTTGGAGTAGAGGATTGTAGTGCTGGCTTCTGTGCCGTCGTGCATTGCAATCCTGGGTGTATTTAGGACAATTCTTGCCTGCAGGAGGGAGGGATCCCGAGCTTCTGGAGCAGGAAGCATAATTACAGTTCCAGTGCTATTGAGATAAGGGTACCATCTGCATGAGTGTCAGATTTCTGCAAGATCATATTCTTTGCAGGTTGTCTTCAACCATTGCCCCCAGATCTGAACTGCAACCAGAGCCATGTCAACCAAAAAAGCATCATACCCTTTCTGACCTAAAGAAACAACTCTTGCGAGCAAGTTGGAAGGTCAATTTGTAAAGGGTGAAAAGACAAGTGAACAATGTTTAAGGATGGCTAATAGGGGCTGGGGGAAGAAAGTTATTGAACTATTCCAAGGTGCTAATGTTACCTGACAAGGAAAGGCGGTAATAAAGAGGATGGTAATCTGTTTTCATCCGTGGAAGAGAACAAGAAGAAATGAGCTCAATTTGTAACAGTTATAGCCATATTTCTAAGACTAGAAAGGTTGTGGAATCTCCTTTCCTAGTAGGTTTTAAGAACTAGGTAGGCAACCATTTCTCAGGGATAGTCTAGATAGGCTTGATCTTGCCTCAAGGGTTTAGACTAGATGGTCTCTTTTGGCCCCGGCCAGCCGTACAGTTCTATGATTCTATAATATATTAATCTTTTGACACCAGCATATGGTGCAGTAATTATCCTGTGTTAAATCAGCTTTAACCCCTTTGATGAGCAGTTGCTGTCATTGTCTGTTGGCCAAGAAAATTAAGTTTCTCACAGTGGTATTCTGCACTCACTCTGTGAAATCAGCTTTAGCTATAAATTGTTGTCTCAGTCAAGTGATTTTTTTTTTAATAAATTCCCAGAAAATGCATTCTCTGTAGATTTGGGGAAGATGTGTTGTGTTTGTCTCATGTAACAAAGTAAGCAAATCCCTGCTTTAATTGCAAAACTCAACCTGAACTCTGGAACCGTGGCTGGTACTTCAGCAATCATGTCGATAGCTTCATCAGGAACAAATGCTGTATCAGTTGGATATGTCTAAGGTCAGATTTGTCACTTATAGCTAATGTTGCTTTTACTGGAAAGCGTATATAGAGATGCAGGGCTCCTACACAGAGCCATGGGCAAAAAGCAGTGCCTTAAGGAAATCACTGCAGAGTACTTAGCAGACTTCTGGTGTCCACAAGGATTTCAATCGAGGCTTGTAATTTGTAGCTACCCCTTTCCACCTCCTCTATCATCTTGGGTGGAGGACACAAGATCTGAAAGGTGCCAGTCCTTCCTTTCTTTTAATGGCCTTTGCCCACTATTCTAGGATTTAACTACGCCGGTTCTTTGCCTCTTCATTGAAACCCTGTAAGATTTTTTTTTTACATTTCCATTAGATACAGATACAAGTGCATCCTGTCTCCATTCAGAGTTGCTGCTTTATACATATGTTAGTTTTTTTCCCCTTCTGGTACAATAGAAAGGAGATCTTCCCCCAAATATCAGACTCCCTTCCTGGTGTATTAAGAAGGGAGCCTGAAGGGTGCTTTCTTCCCACAAGGCTGGAGTCTTATTGTGCCACATGCTGCACATTGTACAGTCCCTAGTCGCTCCTTGGCCAAGACCACACAAGGAGTCAGCAGAGCTGGGAGAGCTTGGATGAGAGGGCCGCTGCTTTGGCTCCTAGTCCAGTGAGAATAGCTGAGTATCCTGCCTTGGCGTTGTGCTAAGCCGTAGATTGGCTCCTTTTCCCTGCCACCTCCAGAGCAGAAGAGTTCAGCGGGGAGAGAGCAGATTGTCATGATCAGCCAGGCAAGAAGTCAGAAACCCTTTAAGGGAATTTAAGGAAGGGAGTTTGGGCTTTCCAGCACTCTGGCAGGGACAGGACCGACTTGAGCCGGGGAAGGACAGCCAGGATACCAATGGTGCTGGCATAGGAGCGCCTCCAGATAGCATAAAGCGTTCTGCTTTTTGGTGCTACCAGTGGGAGAGAGGGGAAATCTGGTGAAAAGGAGCATGTCTAGCACACTTTGGACCCTGAGATCCCAGGCTGATGGAGTGGCCCCAGAGGCACAGCTGAAACCCTTTTGATTGAAAGCAGCCTGCTCTCACCTGGTCCAGCTCAGGAGGGAATGGAGAGGTCTAAACAAGGTGCACTTAATGCAGGATTTGAACTATGGGGAGAGAGGTGGAGCATGGCTTGGAGGTTAACACAAATTTTGAAAACGGTGCATCTGTTTGGAACGTGCTTAACCTGGGGGCGTGCAACACCCGAAGCAGACATTACAGGTGACCATATTCATGGGCACTAGGTGTCACACCTCTGCACATGCACACAAGTGCATGTGCACTTTGGAAAATTCAGCCATCGCCCAATCACAAAAAGGCATGACTTTCTCTTAGCTAACTCTTGAACAACATGCCAAGAAAATTAAATTTGGGCTGCCTGCATGCCATTTGTGTGAGCTAAACAGCAAGCTGCCTTTTCATATATGTTTCAAGTATCTTTTACATTTTATTCAATTCAGTTCATTTTCATCTCTTTAATCATAAAACTATAAAAACAAGATGATATTGCCACTGGTAATTATGTAACAAGCCATTGGGCAAGAAGGAGCACATTTAAAGTTGTGATATAAGCAAAGGGTATTTTGGGGGTATTAACGACCTTGAGTATTGAAGCTGAGAGAGTGAAACAAATTTATGGGGTTACAATGCATTTAAAATACAGAAGGGAAATAATAAATCAGCTGAATAGTTGTAAGGAAATTGAATATTGCAGAGTGAGATTAACAGAACTACACAGGAATGAAGGGACTCATGCCTGTTTCTGAGAATGATAATGAGAATATGGGATATGAATAGGTCTAAACTGCCCTTGAAATATCATTATAACTTATTTGAAAAGGCATTTACCATTCGTATGATTTTCCCTAACGTAATACATTTCCTTGCATCTTTGTTCATTTGGAGTATCTGAAATATGTCAGAAATAAACCCATATTGAAGTAGAAAATAACATAATGTTCCAGGAGACAAATTCAAAGGCATTTTTTAATCACTAGCGCTTACACAAAAAAGTATTGTTATGTAGCAAGCTTGGTGGTAGCATCCAGGTTTATTTTCTTTTCCTTTTTCTCCTACAAATAAACGAAGAATGAAAAATATTGATTACATTACAAAAGAAACGTCTCGCTGCCATCCTACTAAATGCCAAAATATCATGGATGCCATTTACGTAACGACTACTGATTTTCCTCTCTCTCGTAGCTTTACACGACCACATGTTTTAATAAACGCTTTAGTATTTCTGCTGCTCTAGCTGTGCCCATTGTTAGCAAGGTAGTTTGTGAAAACTCCAGGGGATCTAGTTGGGGACCCAGAGAAAGAGATCCTGTTCCATCTATTAATCATACTTAAACATAATGAATGCTGCTGCTTTTGTAACACGCCTTCAGCTTAGCCGAAAGACTGTCACAAAAACTGGTGAGAGCCTAGCCATTTTTGCATTAACGGTTTTTCAGGGACTCATGCAGATGGGAATAGGATTGCATTTTCCATGCCCTGGACCTTTCGTTCTAGAAGTGATGGGAGAGGGTCCAACCCCTGGTGATTTGGGGCCTGATCAAAAGTCCTCTAAAGTCACTGGGAATGAATGAGTGTGTTTGATTAGGGGTTTTAGTTTTTCCACAAAAATAACCAGTATTGAGCCAAATGTCGGGTACTTGCCTGTCTTAGAGAGAGGTCACAGAGCGCAAATATTCCTTGAAAGTGTATGTCTGTCTGTGAGCAGTTTAGTAGTAAAAAGGCAATTGTTTTCTACAATTACCATCGCACTTAGAATATGAAATAACTAGCATCTCTAATGCCACAACACAGGAAGTGTTGGCAAGTGATTATTAATTATGGGATCACATTTGATATTAATATTCCATTTAAAAAGTATTAATTTAATCAATGTTATACGTGTGTCCCAGACATGAGGCTATGTTTCAGAGATGGTGAAAGTACTGGTGTATAGATAAAACCTGTTAAACCTTGTCATAAAAGATAGTTACACACATTACATTGTTTTCTTGGACTCTAACAATTAATTCAAATGTCTAGGAAGTGTTTAGCACACTTTTATAGAACACAATCAATGAAGCCTTACTATCAGGCTTCATGATTTGTCCTGCAGTAGCACCAAAAAGCTTTTGCTTGGACCAGCCACAGCACCCACATGTAAAGAAAAGATATTCCTTATCCCAAAGGATTTCTTGCCTGCTTTTATTGAAATGTTCTTGTGTGTGTTAGTGCTATAATGTAAGTATGAGGAGTTAGAGGCCGTATGGAGAAAGGAACTGGAAACCAGTGGAAAACAGGAGGAGAGAAGGATGTTCACCATTGTACAAAACATGCCTATATCTTTCCCCCCTGTTTTTTAAAGGTTCAGTGCACAAAAGTCGAGAAATTCAAACTTATGGCTCCCTCAACAGCCATAACTCTGCCCCTTGCACATATATAGCAAGGCATAAATATCACCCCTATCCAGTAACACATGGTACATGTGTGCAAAGGGTTGACTTATGGTTACTGTGGGAACCATCATTGTGAATGTCCTGACTTGTGAGTTTAAATTTTCAGGCCTAATATACTAGGGCTCCCTCTCACCCCCTCCCCACATGGATATAAAATATACTGTATCTCCTGGTGTCTCTTACTTGCTGGCGCAGCAGTTTGGATTCTGCGGTTGAAGTGGCCAATGGCTGTTTATTCTTCACATAAATCTGATCACAGTTGTTATTCATTTCTTTTAAGGCCATCTGGCCTGACCTCCTTAATGGCCCCAGGCCACTATGCTGGTCTGTGGCTTACTTCTGGAGGAGATCCACCCAGGAGATCCACCCTGACTATAGCCCCATTGTAGCCATGGCCGCTTCCTCGTGCAGTCATGGGTTAAGCACTAACCGTGCGTGGCAGATGGACAAGACACGCGTGTGCCCGTGAGTCAAAGGCAGACCACAGCACTCTGATCCACTACGTTTATATTTAAATGCGTGCAGCTATAAAAGGCCAGATATTGAGCTTAATATTTCTTCCCAACATGCTCTGTTGACTCCATGATAATAAATTTTCAAATCTCCTTTAAATCCCTGCTTCATTTTCTTTGATGAGGTTTTCAGAAACATGGAAGACATTCACCGAACATCATTAAAAGGCAGGGTCTGGAGTGCTGTGTATTTTAGTTGAACCTGGTCTGGTAAGAAACATGTTAATGAAGAAGCTTGCCCAAGATGTTCCTTACAAGAGTCGCCTTCAGTCTCATTAATAATAGTAGTCTGCCGTGCCAGTCATTTTCATGGAAATGAATGCAGAGGGAAGGCTACGTGTCAAACAGCTACCTTTTAAAACAGCTTTCTAAACTCTTGGGGAAAATGTACCAGCCCAGGTACAAAATCTACTGTCTCCCTTTGAATTAAATGAAAAGAAGAGAAAAGGTCCACAATGATAATAGGGCAAAAGACAATAATTCTGCTCGTCTGCCCAAAACCACTGCTCGCCATGGGTGGGGACGATGCTTTATGTCTCTCTTGCACAGCCAGCTTCTGCTCTGAGATATGCACGTGTAACCTCGGCCTCCCAATGCTTGTGCTGTGGGAGGCCGAGTCTGATCCTGAGTGATCTCAGGCATTTCATTTTGCTGGGAATAAATAAACCGTATTATTTTTAAGGAATCCAGGACAGCAGCATTTGCATCAACCCGTCAGGACAGCCTATGAACTCTGGGACCGTCCCGGCCAAACTGGGACGTATGGTCACCTTCATTCGGAATAAACCACTTTTAAGGAGAGGAAACCTGTGCTGCACAGCCACGTTAGAGGGCAGCATTTGGCTCTGCAGGTGCCTGAAATTTTAGGATCTGATTCTTCCAGCTGCACGTGGCATAGCCATGCCCCACCCAGCGATGCTTGTGCTGCGGAGGGGTGCAGGCCTGCACCTTCCATTTCTGGATCTCCGTGTGCCCTTTATGGGACTCTGCACGGCACCCTCAGAGAAGCAATCCTGGATAAATGCAAAGTTTCAGCTGGCTGTTTTGGGTTTTTTTGGTTTTTTGGTTTTTTTTCCTGCAGCGCTTAGCACAAATTTAAACATGCAAGTCAGGAGTCACCGGAGCTGTTGGAGATATGTAATGCTGACAGTATTTGGTAATAAAATAATAATCACTGTGTGTATCTCTGATGGAAAGAGATTCACATCCTTCTGAATCCCTAATTGTGCGCCACACTACATTAGAGACGGATAGTTCTATTGTCTTCACCTTTCAGAGATATGAAATTCAAAGCAATATGCAAGATGTTCTAGAAATAAGCCGGTTTAATGAAGCAGCAAATTAGACCCTTCTATCTCTTTATTTAGCATGTAGTCTCTTGAATTTATCAGGGTTCATTACAAAGGTGCAAAATATCAAGAAAGACTGAAAAATTCATTTGTGATTAGAGCTAATGATTTTGAAAATGGCTTTTCATATTTTTATAGATAACGGCCATTATTTATTATTAGATTTATGTCACTCCTACACTAATACAATTAGTCTTTCTTCTCTTGTTTCTATTGTTTATGGTGTGGTTTCATAAAGGGAGGAAGCATAAAGACGCTATGCCCTTCTGGCCAAATATAATGCCTTAGACTGTGCCTTTGATAGCTTATATGTGCAACTGCATGTCAGAAGGATGATTTTAAAATCCCCTTGCCCAATCTAATCCCCCTATAATGCTTGACACGTGATTCCCAGCAAGTTCCTAGGACTGATTTTTTTCCCTAATTTCCATTTCATGACATGGCTAATGCTCCCCTGGTTGTGGAGCGAAGGCAGGTAGGGACACAGCATTTAATGCCAGTAACAAAAATATAGGGACCCCTGCTTGTTCTCATGTCTACACTTGTGACTCCATCCTGATCCCAGGAACAAGGCCTTTCTGAAGAGGAAGATCAGGCCTCCAGTGAAGGTGACGTGTCAGCACAGCAATACACTTCCCAAACCCTGGGGAAGACCTGTGCCAAAATACTGTCATGCCCCCCTCTGCACAAGCTGGCTGATGGACCCCCCCGGGATTCCCAGTATGAGGTACCACAGCCTGAAGGTATGTTCATTTGTACTGCTTGCTCCTCGGTAAAGAGGGAATAATCCTGGGGAATGCGGATTACGTGGCCTAGAAGATGACGACTTTGTTATGCTGCTGCCGCTTGCTCATCCTGGGGGATAAAGAGGGTGCAATTACCAAAGAGATTATTAGCAGTGTATTTTGCAGCTGGTGGTCATGCAGATAAGGGACCTCTAGCCTCCACAGCTGCGAATACTGCTCCGCAAAGGGAAATCAGAGCAACTCCAGAGGAAGCACAGGATTCAGTTTGCTCCTTGCAAACCTGCCCAACAGCAGCAGCCCTGCCACTGTATGGGACTGTCTGCTTCCATACCAGCCTATCACTTGGGATAGCGTGAAGTGGGCAGTAGAGGCACTTCTGTTTTAATCCTTCCTTCATCTCAGCACTGCAATCCCGCCTGGCTTCTCTGGGCGAGTCTCATTGCCCTGCTTTCCCTCTCCACTCGTGCAGCTGGAACAGCTGGAGCCTGTCCCCGAAAGGCATTGGGAGTCTTCACGTCCTGCATTAGATGGGCATTCAGGACACTCCTTACCCTTCAGAAGGGCTCGGCAGGACAGCATCCTTCATCACCTTTTCCTACGGGTGTCTCTGCTTTTCCTTGTTGTCACTATAGCCAGGATCACTCTCCAGGCTGAGACGGCTGTGCACTCCTGGTTCAAATCCCTGCAGATCTGTAGGCTACTGAAGTCAATGAAAAGCACCCATGGACTTCAAAGACGGTTGGAGCATTGTTCACCAGTAGCTCTCAAAAGTCCTTCCCCAGTGCCCATGAAACAGGAGCGAATCAGAATAACTTGTAACAGTGGGCCCTGGGCATCGACCGCACCCTAGGGTGCTAGGCTCTGTACAAATGCAAAACAAAAACACAGCGTCCCCCTCAAAGATGAGCATGTTCCTAGACAAAGTGACCCAAGAATCACAGCCTCTGCCCCTCCTTCTCATTTGTTGCCCTCAGTCATTGTGGCACATCAATAATAGAAAGCTTGACTGTGATCCTCATACTCTTGTTAGTACCTTCCCTTTGAGAAGAGATTGGGCTCATATTCTCTTTCACTGTAAGAAAAGTTGTCCAGGCCTAGGGTCATTCTTGCCTCTCTTCTTTGAACCCTTTCCAGGTTATATTACTTCTTTGTAAAAGTCTCAAACCTGGGACTGGGCACAGTCGTCACACAGGGGCCTTGTTTGCTCTGCAACAAAACTAATGTTACTTTTTTTATCCATAATACTCTGTCTGTGTAGCCAAGGATCATGTTCGCCCTCTTCATCTTATCTTTGCACTGGAGATCATGTTCGGCTGGTTATTCACACTTAGAGCTTGTTGGCATAGTGACCATCATTGGCATCTTCTTGCCAAACACTTCTTACTTATCTAGCATTTGGCTGCATTAAAGTGCATGTCTGATTGAGTCTAGCTTATCAAATGACATGGATATAACCTGTATTCCTGACCCCCTTATAACTGACCTGTATCGTTTCCCATTCTTCCAGTTTTTGTGCCAGCTGCAACCATTACCGGGAATGTTTTCTTTTTTGATTTCTATTTGTTTCTAGATCATTGATAAGGGTATTGGATAGTACTGGGTCAAGAGCAGTTTCTTATGAGACCCAACTAAAAGCATCTCCATTCAGTAATGGCTTTCCACTTTTGAGTTGTATTTTGAGATGTATCAGTTAGCTCGTTTTGAATCCATTTATAAAATAAGGCTACATTTATTTTGTATACAAGAGTAGGCAGCATGTAGAAAAGAGTGGGTTCTGGGGCACCCCTCCTTTTCCTTAAAAGGGGAGAGCAGGATTGGGAGATTGATAAAAACTTTAACCAAGAAAGGCACCAAGCAGGAAACACACATCACCGTCTTCCCCTGAGACAGTGAAGCTACACTGTGCCCCTCACTTCTTGCCCTGTATACATCCCAATCTAGTCCCATGGGAAGTGATTTTTTCTCTTGTTTTAAGGTTTAGTAGAGCTCCATGAAAACTTTTGACACTGTATGAATGCTGAATAATAAGAGCTCCTGCAGGTAAAATACCGTCAGCCTTATAGTTCACTTACCCATGTAATATCCTTTCTCTGCCATCTTTGTTAAATATATACTAGTTAATGGGCCTATTCTACAATAACAGCTATGGAATCACCACTTCCTGCACAGGAGATTAAGTGAACTGCTTATGTTATTTCAGAAAGCAGATGAATGCCACTTTGTTCTGTTTTCTTTCCTTACAGTCTGTCAACCCCCCTCATTTCCATTTTTATTGCATTTCTTTTTAATTCAATGAAAAGTGGGCTAATGGCTGAAGCATGGGACTGGGAGTTAGAGACCTAACTTCAGTTTGGTTCTAGCATGGAGAGCGGCTTGATGTCGCACCTAGAGCAAGTTGTTTAGTACTGGATCCCAAAGCTGCTGCAGAGGAAGACTTGTGTAGACTTCTTTGGGATGTGGATCAGGTTTGACACCAGTGCCTCAATGTATATGCATAATGAAGTTAGCTCCCAACTTTTGCAAAGTGATGTAAGATCTTCAAGGGGATGTTGCTATGCAGGTGGAAAGCACTGAGACTGCTGATGATTATAGCTCTGATCCTGCAGTGAACTGTGCCCAGGTAGATGTCACCTTGTAGTCCTGGGGGCTCTGTAGGTGGAACCCAGCTGGCTTCAACAGAGGTCTGCCTGCTTGCATTTGGGCCCAAGTCCACGCATTAAGAAGACAAATCATTTGCCAAATTTCCTCTGTTAAAATGAAATGCACAAAATGTCCAGAACAATGTATATTTATTTTATATAGTCCAAGATGTCCTGAAACATTGTGTTTCCAGAGTGAAATTTAGCCACAGCTAAATTCTACCCCATAACTCATCTGCCCCACTCACTCACCAGTGCCTCTGAAAATAGGGGTTTATGACAGAGATGGCAGCCAGTGCACGGACCTGCTTCAGAAGGGAAATTCCCAGTCAGTCTCCTTGTACCTGTGTATAATTTTGTTCACGGTAGGTCTGCTAAATAGCATCCAAACATGTTATCAGAATTTACTATGCGCCACAAGGATCTTTGCTCAGAAGATGCTTGCTTCAGCCTTGGTAAACTACCAGATGAGGGGAATGTGCTCCTCTGCTTGTTTCTTATGTCACGCAGAATGATCATCTCCAGTCAGGAAACAGAAAGGAAGTTCTTATTGCAGAATGATGATGGGAGCCGCATTGTGGATGGCAAAGAGCAGGGAGCAGTGTGGGCAAGCGCCTCCTGAAGCAGATTACATCTGAAAGAAGGAGTGCAGCAAAAGTACGCTCAGCTTGTTGGCAAAAAGCAAACATGACGGGGAAGTCAGAAAGCAGCACACGTATACTGCACTCCCCCAATTTGCTGTTTTTCCCCAGCCGTCCCTTCTTACCAGAGGCATTTTGAACATGAGCACAGCTTTTTCTCATCTCTGATAAACATGCAATGTACAGTAAAAAGATTTTAAATGATTTATGTACTGCATCGTGATCTTTAAATGCAGGAGCTATGCATATTTATTGTATCGCTGCGTAAAAAATCCCAAGCTTTCTGCTCCAGGGTATTTGAACCCAGGGCAGATATGTAAAGTCAGGTATTTTAAGGATCCATGTCTTGCTTCATTCGCCTATTCAGCATTTCTGATTAATTTTACGAGGCCACTCAAGCAAAGTGACAACAAGTACCTATTTGCTGCCATTGATATGCAGAG
Source organism: Crocodylus porosus (assembly GCF_001723895.1). NCBI lineage: Eukaryota > Metazoa > Chordata > Crocodylia > Crocodylidae > Crocodylus > Crocodylus porosus. The sequence continues at coordinate 8,497,355 of NW_017728917.1, forward strand.
AGCTTTAACAGGTGAGTTAGTCAAATCTCACACCCCCCTTAGTGGACAGTGAGGCATTGGGACCGCGCCACGAAGGGTCGGTATTTGGCAGGAAGTGTACATCTGCCTGTAGTATCCAGAACCCTACCCAGCGTTGTATTTCCTATTGATCCACGCAGATTATTACACAGACAGAGAAAAACCTCGTCTGAAAGGCTCGGACTGCAAACATAGCCAGGCCAGGTTATAGCCGCAATAGTGCTGTGTTTCCTTTAGAATTGATTTTTTTATTGGCCATTAAATAACTTACCTGAAAATCTGCCTCACTCATCACTGAAAAAACTATGAGGGCAGAGGCAGAGGGCGTGCCAACGATGAACTACCCGCGCACCATGAAAAACTTCCGACTTGCCCAAGCACCCTGCACCACCTCCCTTGAAGCCTAACAAGCCACATACACTTCATTCTGCTTTAAACTTAACATCTGCTTTAAAACCAGTACTTTCATGCCTTATGACCAGTTCTTTGGTGCCATACTCTCAGGACCTTCTGCCCTTTGGTAAGGAAAACGTGCAAGTAATCATGATCAAATCTAGCTGGGTGCTTTCTCTTGTCTCAGGTCGCAGTCAGCACGAGCGGTTTTCTTGGTTGAAGATGTCGGTTTGCATGCACAGAATATTTAGTGCTGTCTGGCCGCTAGGGCTGTCATCGGTGGTCAGAGAAAAATGGGAGCTGGGAGCCAGCCCTCCTTCCTCCCTCTATGACTACTGCATGTCCAACAGGTGGAGAAGCCCTGGCAGCTTGTTACAGCTCGGGAAGATAAGGGGAAAGAGACACGGGGAATTTGTTACCTTCCCCCATCAATATAATAAGCAGCCAGTTACTCTGAGAGAGGTGAACCCTATCTACCCTGATGCCTCAGGGCTGCATCTAACAACATGAGGCCCCAAGGGGCTGTCGCAGACACACTTCATTTCTCATGCTTTGGAGGAAGGCCGAGCTAATCAGTCACGCTGCTGCCCGGCTCCTTGGGGATGCCAGAATGGCACAAAGGACCTTGGTCTCATAACTGATTGCTTCCACCGAAGCAGGTAGGCACTTATTTTGTGCGGCCGGACGCTGCCGGGCCCGCAGCTCAGGCAGGTGGCGGCTGCTTTGCAGGTGCAAACTGGAAGTGAGATTGCTTTTGAGAGCTCAACGGGGGCAGGTGGCGCGAGGCTGGAGCTCAGCGTGCTTTCTGGGACATGCAGCTTCGAGCTGACCGGCAGGCTGGGCTGTGGGGAGCCTTTGAAGTTACAGTCGCTGGGGCTGAAGTTGCTCCGACCGGGAGAGGGGAACGAGGGATTTGATTCTTGTTTCCTAAATGGTTTTATTCCGCTGACAGCCGAGTGCCAGTCGAGCTCTGCTAAACGGCAAATCCGACCCTTTAATTTTTCTCTCGGTTTCAAGTTTGTGTTTGACTTCCAGGAAGGGCAGGCATAAGCTTGACTGTCAGAATAAAAGCTTTTTCTTTTCTCACTGCTTCCTCTCTGCAATGCCAAACAGCTCCAACCCAAGGCATGTCGACTTCAAAGGCTTCCCATCGCAGGAGCTGGGGCTGGAGCTGAAGCTGCTGCTTTCAGGGATGGCTCCTGAAGGTTTGTGAAATTTAGGACCCTGCTTTATCTTTCAGTGGGGAAGCTGTCAGCTAGCAGTCAGAGAGGAGGAAGCAGGGGTAATGAGGGCTTGCCTTTCTCACGAGTGTACATGATTCATCTGAGGATGCTAGGATCTGTGCAGGGGCAGGGTGGGTTAAGGGACAGTCCTTCTGGCTACAGGGTTCCCCATCTCTCCTAGTAGTGAGCGATACCAGAACGCATTTGCCTTTGCTTACAGAAGGAGCCTTGCTGGCTTTGGTGTCTCTTTGCACCTCCACTTGACCTGTAAATCCTAGCAGGGCCCAGGGCCAGTCTCTATGTGCTGAACACCAGCATGCAGCTGATTCGGTTCGCTTCAGAGAGGGCTGAAACGTCAAAGGGTTTGTTTCTTTTGCCTCCACGCTTTGTGCAGCTACGGATACGAGAGCAAAAAGTTTTAAATAGAAAGGGTCAGTAGAAGGATTTGTTAAAGCCCTGAACACAGCTCTATTCAGGAGAGCACTCAGACATGTTTAACCTGAAGTGTCTGCTGAAGCCAGTAGACACGGCTTAAGACCCTTGCTGAAATGGGGCTTAAACCACCTGCCAGTACTATTATTGATGCATTTACAGGACGGCAAGCTCCAAGTCCATGCGGGCCACTGACTTCTATCCAACTCACGTGAATAAAAATCATCTGCTAGCCCAACGTGTGTCATTCTGACCCATAATCAGCACAAAGAGGACAAAGGAAAATATTAGGGTAATAGCATCAGTTCGCATCTCGAAAGTGCAGGAAAAGGTTAGCATACCACAGGAGGGATGCAGTTTCTCTGCCAAACTGCATACCCCTGTATCTGTTCTTGGGCAATTTATTCTAATTATGCAGACAAACCATTTAGCTGATTTCTGATTAAATAGACATACTGTGAGGCATTAGCTATCAAATGTAGTCATTTGACGTAATGCCAGGAGAACACAAAGCACCTTCTGTTTAAATGTCATCACAAGCAGGTCACCAAAATGATTGCTGACCTTGGAAAGGGGAAAGATATAGGTACTCTGACCTGGTGGAGATGGTATAAAGAGAATCAGCATAAGCACAAGAACATACAATAAAATAGATGTTGAGGCATTTAAGGATCTGAATGTGCCGCTAACATTGATTGAGTCCTTCCTTTTATACTATCCCGTGATAAAAGATCAAGGGGATTGCTTGTTTGGACAGGCCTCCAGTGGCTTTAGAGTACATTAAAGGAAATATCACTTCACATTTAGTACAATCACTCTTCATTGCCATGGGAGGTTGAAGAAAATGCCAAGACTGGATTTAAAAAATGTTGAACAATGCGAGAATTATTAGCAGCATCTGCCTTTCTGTTCTTGTGTCTACCTACCTGCCCAGGTATTTTGTTCCTCACAAAGCCCCCCTGACATCTGCAAGGTAAGGCAAGGCATGCTGGTCTTAATCCTTTGGGCATGGATGATCTGCCACAAAAGGAAGGAGAGAATTTTCTCCTGTTTCACATGTATAACAGTGCACAGTTGTTCATTAATGGCTTAAGATACATTGCAGCAGTGCCAAGCATGAACTGGGCACTTTCCAAACACAGAAGACTATACAGTCCCTGTCCCACTGAACGTATAACTTCTAAAGTAGCCCCTTTTCTCAACAGCGGTGTTTCTCAACTGTTTCTGTACCAGGACCCCTTTGTAAACACTGATGGCCAATCCTGACCCAATAAATAGTTTAAGTAGAAAACAGCCCCCTCCCCCCCAGCCCTGATGGTGCCCCTCACTCCCAACTTGCTGTCCCCCAGTGTGTTGGGCAAGGGGTGGGTGTGTGGGGTAGGGGAGGTATGTGGGGGGACAGCCCCTGGCAAGCTGAAACTCTGCTCACCTGCAAGGGAAAACCCACAGTTTCCTTTTTCTCCTTTAAAGGAGAATCCATTTTTAAAGTTTGTTTGAGACTCTTTCACATGTTCTTGCGATCCACTTTTGGGTCGCAACCCACAGGTTGAGAAACCCAGCTGTAAAGCATCAGGTATTGGCCACGACTCGTGATGGAGCAACAGTTTGATCTGGTCTGGCTATGGTATGTTTTCCAGGTCTATGTGAGGTCCCAAGCAGGCTCGGCGCCCCATTAGACAAATAAAGGAAAGATGATTGTCCCTGCTTACCAGGAGCTTACAGTCTTGGGGAAAAGACAAATGCTTTTATGCAGGGATGTCTTATGACTGGTTTCTTTCCTGTTTTGTAGTAGGCCTCATGTGGACCAAAAGTTTGGGGACTACGCAATGATCTGGGAAATGAGGGAGCCTGTAAACACTTGACGTGGCAACTAGAACGTCGCAGGTGGTAGTGGACTATGCAGGTGCTATATGGATTTGAGCAAAGCTCAGATCAGTGCCACTACATTTAATAAAAGCAATGACCCATTTCTTCATGCTTTATCAAGAAATTGCCTTTCAACTGTAGCTTTCCAGGAGGGCCTGAGCCGAACAAGTCTTTTTTTTTTTTCATGATCATGAGAAGACCCACCTGTGATTTATCTGCATCACTTATCAAAGGGAACTATCAAGACTCATTCATCTTTGTATATACAACACTCCCGGGGAAGCCCCGGGAACGCTGGACTGCCAGGGGAACGGTGCTGAGCTCCAGAGAATAGGTCTGGGATTGATTTTAGGAGATTGTGTTCACCTGGTTTCTTATTGTCTGATTAATCTCAATCCTGCTGTCATAGTAGTGAAATGTGTAGGTCGTTGGGGAGTCCTGAAATCAAATGTGCCATGATCTGAATTAATGACAGTGTAAGAGAAACAGCACTCTGGGAGATATCAGCTACAGCTTTCTGGTCACATCAGCTTGTTAATACAGAAGACAGGTGAGAAAACGTACATCCAGTAGGATCCAGGGTCCACCAGGGTCAACATAGTCTTTCCATTAGCATCAAGAGACTTTGGATAGGACCTTGTTGCAAGAATGTCCACAATTCATATACGTCCTTACTGTGTTATTCTAGAGCGAGATTTTTATGACGCTAGTGCCTCGTGTGCAGGTTAGGTGTTGAACACTTGAAAATCTGGTCCTCACAGTTTGATGTGGTTGAATCTTCCTCTGGCACTGACAGCAGCCGAAGGATGAAGGGAAAGGCTGCTGCTGCTTCTTGAGGAGCTTATGGCATGTGCGAGAACTAGTTTGTGCAAGTGGAGTTGCTTGTCCTATTTCCAGCAGACTTGATCAACCAGTCTTACAGTAGCATAGGGTTAAAACAGCTCCTCAAGCACAGGCTTATTGTCAAGGCAACAAGAGAATACATTAAAGTTTTCTTCTGCCATTCACCGCAGTCATGATACCCTGGGGCAAATCTTTGTACGTGGCATTGGGATGGGTGATAGAATAAAATGCTGCTTCCAACACTTAGCCTGGTCCTGGGCAGAATAACAGAGCCAATCGCAGTTAACAGCTCTGATTTTTCATTTTGTCTTTGCAGTAATAAGAGCCTCTCTGAGATCTTGGATTAAGTAAATGGCTTTTGTGATACCAGCTTGTGCAATGTAGAGGAGCCAAAAGAACAGATGGAAAATTGGAGGGAAAATGACATAAGGCGAAGGAAGATGATTGTTCTTCCATGTTTCCTCTTTGAAATAAATGGAGCACTTTCCTCTGGGGAAGACTTCTCTGACCCCAGAGCTTTAGCTGATGTACTGTGTTCCTAGAGATCCAATCCATGGATCACCCTTTGTGGACTCAAAGTTCCCATGGCTCTTCTCCTGAGATAAGAGGATAAAAGCTGACTCCCAGGTTGAACGTCCAACATCCTTTAAAGAAGTGCTGCCCTATGAAATCTGTCCTATGTTGTTTTTTCCCCCCCAACTTTTGGTGCTAAATGGTTGTATAATGCTGTTGTGCCTGTAGCACAAGAGTTAGGTGCATCCCAGTGGCAGTTCAGAGAAAACAGGGATGTGATTGGCAATGTGCGGTGGGCTTCCTCAAGAAAGGAGTCATGAGAGATGTTCCAGTTCTCTACATTTATATCTGGGAGAAAATTAAGCAAAGTTTGCATGTTGGAATTGGCTCTGACAAGAAGCCTTTTGCAAATATCCCCAGAGCTTTTGTTGCATGCTTTTGTTAACGTGCCATTTCACTGGAATCGTCACCTTTGTGAACAGATCTTCATACATAACTGAAAAGGTGAAAGATGTTAGTAGTGCCTTCAGAGACACAAAAAGTCAACACAATGGAAATATCTACCTTCTGTTGGCAATGGCAGACATCACTGCCCTGGCCCAGATAAAAGAATTGAGGCACTGAGTTATGGTGAAAGAGGAAAAGGAGTGGAGCAAGAGTGAAGAAGATAAGAAAGCAAGATGAGATGAGACAAAGAGGAGACGGAAGATGGAGATGGAAAAAGACCTGAAAAAGGTAAGACTTCTGCTTGTGCTTTCTCTCTATTTCTGCCTTAGGTACCCGGCATTACCGTGCAGCAGCAGTGCAGCATAGAAAGGGCTGTGTAGGGAAGAAGTGGGGCTGGGGACAGAAGTGACACACAAACTCGTTCAAATCTGTAACACAGCAAAAGTTCAGTGCACATAAACTGCTTTCAAAATAGCCAAAACCTGTTTAAGATAAATCTGGATGGATGTAATATCAGACTTAACTGGTTTAGGTTAAGTCAGTTTATTGAACTTCTGTCCTAGATCCCCTCCAGATTCAGGTTAGCTCACTCCCGCAGAATCCCAGGATGCTTTGTACCGCCCCCGCAAACCTACCCCCCGCAAGCAGGGAGGGTGGGCTAGCTTTGGTGCAAGCTGTCTGCTCCTGCCCAGCAGGGAGGTGTGCTGTAGCACCTCCCACCTTCTGGCCTGGGCCATTGCAGGCATGTGGATGCATTTCAGGAATCAAAAGTGAATGTCTGTCACTTGCTTATTAATTCGGTCTATGCAACTTAGACTAACCTGTGAAGACTGAATTGATCCAGCCTCAGACTTTTTGACTGTCTGTACTTAGCCTGGAGGAGAAGGAGTGTTGAATGGAAGATACAGAGTCAGGCATATAAAGGATGAGGGAAGGTAGTGTGCGAGGTATTTTAGGGACATGGTAAGGTGCAAGCGTCTCAGGGCATGGAGATGGGGTAACATGCACAAGGGCTTGCAGTAGACCCAAGCGAAGCACAGATGGACCCTGCAATGTATGGATGGGAGTACAGGTGGCAAAAGTAAACTCATGGGGAGTTGAGGAAGGGGAATACAAATGGTGGGATTTTAAAAGTGGCCTACTCTCCTTTAATTTTATAGGAGATAAGTTATGCTAATATGGAGCATCTTACTGGAAATGGCATGACACAGGTTTCTGTCTGCATGAAGGCAATGTCTTTTTGCTCCTTTTCCACTACCCTTATTTCACAAACAGGTATAACTCCCCAAACCCACATGGAAGCCGTGCTTCTACTGGCCTCCTAAGATATGTGCAAGAAGAGCCACTCCCTATGAACCGTATTCACCAACCCAGCTGACATGGTTGCTACACATTCAAAATGAGGAAATGCCTAATTTAAAAAAAAATTATGAAGAAGTGTCTAGTCCAAAAAGGGTGTTTAATTGGAACCTGTCAAACATCCCAACAACATTACCTTTTCTTTACAGTTATTCTAAAGCAGATGCCTGAAAATTGAATGTGGGGAGACTCGGCTCCCTTGGAAACTCCGCCATTCCCTGTCATCCCATTCAGCTCACACAGCCTTGGGAATCTTTCATAGTTTCATAGTTAGTAGGTTAGTAGTTAGTCAGTAGTTTCCTGTGCCCCTTCAAATATACACCTGCAGCTCAACATGTCAGAAACCCCCAATCCTAGTCAAAGGATCTATTTTCAATAAGATACTAAAAATGTGCTAGTCTGACTTTCACTACTATTTCCTTATATATCATATATTCACCACTTTTTTTTGTTAAAGAAAAAATTTTGCGTTGATTGTATTGAATGTGTGTTTTGCCATCAGGAGTACCAGCTGGTGGTCAAAAGATAGCACAAGTGACTGATACCTTTGCATGATCCCATGCAGAAAAAGACGCTAAGAATTAGGGCTGTGCAAAGCTTCAGTCCCTGATGCAGTTTGGTGGAGATTTGGCCCGATTCGGTGGTCGAATCTCCAAATCCGAATTGAATCAGCAGACCCTTCAAGCTCTCCGAATCATGGAGATTCAGACATAGAGAAAGCTTTAAGTGTTTTTTCTACATACCTCTAGGTAGCAGGCAGCTCGCAAGTGGTGTGATGCTGGGGCACATGGAGCGTGCTACAGAAGCGCGGGGGGCTCCCCAGCGTGCTCAGCAACAGACCCAGAAGTGGAGCAGAAGCACTTCCTATCCACTTCTATGTCCACTGGGAAGCACACAGGGGCCCCCCTGCACCCTCCTAGATCATTGACTGGTGCCTCCTGGGTCTGGGGGGGGAACCGAGAGTCCCCCTGCATCCAATTGCCGAGTTGGGGGGGGACCCCCAGCGTGCTCCCAGGCAGACCCAGAAGCAGACTGGAAGTACTTCTGGTCCGCTTCCAGGTTCACCGCCAAGCATGTGAAGGGCCCCCCCTGCACTGCTGTGGCACACTCCATGCGTCCCAGCATCGCAGCGATCACAAGCCGCATTGGTACTTCAAGGTTTGTAGAAAAAACATTTAAACCCGTGTCTGTCTGAATTGTTGACTCTCCAAATCAGCATCAAATCTTCAGATTCATCCGAATTCCCAATTGAATAGGGCCCGCTTCACACACCCCTACTAAGAATCCCCATTATAATATACTAGCACACACCTGCTGAACACGTTACAGAACTGTAATTGTACCTGAGGCTCGTGTCTTCATAAAGTGCTATGACAGCAGTAGCAGTACTAGCAAAGGAAAAAGACCCTAGGAAGAAACTGAGCCTTGTATACATTTCTCTGACCACAGAGAAATACTGCCAGATGATTTATTTCTGTCTGCTTTCTTTTCTTAATAAATTCCCAAACCCATATCCTCTTCTGTTCTGTGGTGACCTCTATCCAAATTACAAGATCGTACAGCTAGGCACAGAAATGTGACTCCATTCTTACAGGATGGGGAATGCCGTGTTTTCTCATTGCTTATCACAGGGTGGCCAACCTCTATATGGGCAGCTTCTGCGTGGGGCATACAGCAGGTTGGGGAGGGGACATCAAGGTGGAGCAGAAAGCAGAGCATCAGATCAGGCAGGGAGCAGATTGATGAGCAGCGGATTGGGGAAGGGGAAGGGACCAGAGGCCTTGGGGAGGGTGCGGGGCTAATTTGTGGCACACCTGCCCACGTGGTTGGCATCCACTAGCTTAACAATGGAGATGGTCATATGGTTCTATAGCAGCATGAGTTTACATGACACATGAACATATTAACTGGGATGTACATGTTGCAGGACAGAAAAATGGTCTTACCTCAATTCACGGCATTGGTGAGACCATTGCTGGAATAGTATTCCAGTTCTGGTGTCCAAACTTTGAAACACTGGAAAGGATGGAGAGAGAAGACCTAAGAGAATAACTTGAAGCTGGGAAAGATCTGCTGACTCAAGGGAGCCCAGTCTTTCTGTTTTGTCAATGAGGAAGTTAGAAGGAAAACTAGTTCATGGCCTTTCATCTAGGAAAAAAAAAAGCAGTGATCAAAAGCTGAATTCAGCCAAAATCAACCAGCAAATGAGATTCTAACGGCGAGGATAATTAACCACTGGTATGTTTCATTAAGAGAAATAGTAAATTTTTCATTGCTTAACGTCTTTCAGTTAAGACAGTATGTCTCTAAAAGGTATGTTCGAGTTTAAGAACAAATTTCTGAAGTGTATGCAAGTTTCACTGTATTATGTGGGAGCTCAGCCATATCCTAACAGGGTTTTTTAAGTCCGGAAATCTGCAAATCTCTTATTTTATGATGCATCCTTTATTTGGCACCTAAAGTGTCTGCCAAATCAAAATAAGACACGATTATTTATCTTATGTCCTAGTAATGGTAATGAAAATGGTCCCTATGAAGCATTTTGAACCATGAAAGGAGTGTTGTCATATTAAGCACTTCTCTGTGTTACCTTATTTTGTACCTTCATAGTTGGACACCCTGCTAATCACTCTAGGGGATGTTCCTCACTGTGAGACCCACATTTCTGGACAAAGCATTCACTGGGCCAATAGATACAGTTAGATCTGTATACCAATGCCATTTTAATGGACTACTGTGAATGTAGTCGGAAGATAATCATAGGGAGATGTGTGAATAATAACAGCAACACAAACATTGGACAGCATTTTTAAATAACCTTTAGTTTGAATGACAATATACAAATCTGCACGATGTTCACTATGTTCCCTAAGATGTATTTGCTATGTACTAAAAGCTAAAGTCATAATATAGGTTTCACTCACTTTATGGTGTACATGCGTTCCTGGAAAATGGCACGTAACCCAAATTCACATAAAGGGAACCCACTTTACAATGTGACAAATATGGATATGTTCCAAGACCTCGACTATACAGACCCCCAGACCCATTTCTACCACTTGTACAAGACAATTTCGGTATTCTCCGACAACAGCCAGTACATACAAGCACAGAGCACTATCATAGTGGAGATGGCAACTATAGAAACACATGTTGCAGGCAAGGAGCACAGATCCACACAGGAGACTATATTTTGGTGCTCATCACTCCCACAATGCCCTGCCGAAAGCAGTTGACTGCAAGTCTCCACAACACCAATCACATAAGAGTGAATTAATTTTGCATATAACAAAGTTTTGGGATAAAAAGGGTCATCGCATAAGAGCGAATTTGCAAATACAGAACCCGCATACGGCAAGGGAAACCTGTACTGGGTGTTCTGCCCTTAAATGCTTTGTACCCTAAATCCCAACTACTTTGATAAAAACGTGTGGTTTGTTATGAATAATTGTTCCTTAATCTAAAGGACATTATCTACTGCAGAAAGAATGTTTCTTACATAATGGAGAAATGTAAAGGTCATTTAGAAACAGTGTGCAATATTTGCGTCTGTTGTATGCCAAGGCTGAGGCTCACATTATGCACGTTCACCCTCTAGTTGCATTCACAGTTAGGCATCTTTAATTGTCTTCATAATCTGGACATGACCTTGGAAAAAAGGAATGCTCTCAGAGACGTTCAGGATATGATGAAATCAGTCATAACAGGAAAACAAGGATTTTGTTTTTATTCATCACTTGGTTTTAATGGATGAAGACCTTGAATTGTTAGGGAAAGTTCAATGTCTTTTGAAACTGAAAAATAAATTACTAAAACTAAAAAATTCAAGTGTCATTTTTTTCATATCAGCCCTAAAAAAAAGGTTTATAAATATGCTCATAAGTGAAATCTTGAAATTCGTACTTCTGTTAGTGCTTCCAAGCAGCAGGACTCATACTGGCCCATACATCCGAGGTCTTTCCAGGACAGCTAGATCCTGAGAGCTTTAAGAGACTTGTATCCTCTTTGACTTGGGTGCCGAAGGACATGCGCACACAAAGAAAAGTGAGAATTGGTCCTAGTCTGAATATTGTTCTGGGCTTTGAATCTTTGACTTATCAAACTGATCCAAACTTTCAGGCATCAGGAGTTGATACCTGGACTTGATGACCCCTCAAGGTCCCTTCCAGCCCGACTTCTCTGCGACTGCATGACTCTGTAGAATCTGAAAATCGGGGTGGAGCGGGCTTGGCCAGCGGCAAGGCTGGGGACGTACTTGGGATAGCATCTGATTACGTATGAATTCTTGTTACAGGTTGTTGATACCACCCGTGTTGTGGGGAGAGCTGCTTTTTGTGCAGGATAGCTCCAAGCAGAAATGCTACATGGAAGGCCCAAGGGAGTGCAAATTAAGAGCATTAGAGCTGATGTCTAATAATGTCCTTAATTAGATAATAGAGATGGGGTTAAAATTCCCTGAGGCAAAGGAGGCCGTTGAACCCACGGCTCCTGGGAAAACATGCCAAGCGCTGATTTAGTGGACTAAAGTGGGTCTCACCATTTCCTTGCTGTCTGGTGGTTTTGTGAATGTAGTCCTTCGTTTCCCTTGTTGTTCGTATGACTGTCTGAAACGAAATGTTGTTTTAGGTCAAGCGGATTGTTTCACTTGGCACAAGGCACTGGTTCTCAGTTTTCCATTTAGGCAAGGAAAAAAAAAAAAGAAAAGTTAGATCTATCTGAACCGATGCTTTTTGGGTCAGCTGATGAATCAAAAATATAAGTCTTATTCATTTTGTATCAGTGTGTGGCCCTTTTCTCCACATACCCTGGTCTTTTGGGACAAATCCTAGCTCTGACCAGGTTGTAGAAAGGGTAGCACGAACCCTGGAGGACCGCATAAACTAGGATAGCTTATCTTGAAGACCCTTGGCCTAGTTGCCAAGAGAAGTAGTGATAGTTATTCTTGCTCTCCAGACATCTGATACACATTTGCTTGGCGTATGGAGGGTGGGAAAATGAGTTTTCTGCCTACCACAAACGGCTAAATAGAGCTGTTGATTCCATAATAGTTCAGCAATCACCCCACAGCTCCCGCTGGAGAAGGTGAAGGAACAGGATCCCTAAACTATCCTGGAATATGAGTTGAGATAGTTACTACTGCATCCAAATGGCCCAGAAAGGTTGAACGCATCTGTGTTTCAATGGACCCTGACCGAGCTCTCTGCTCCAGCTGACGCCAGCTGACATTTTTCTTTGAGGGATGAATGTCTCATATGCAATGGTTGAGAAGTTTCCATAGTCTCCCAGTTGTTTTATTCATAACCCTGCACAAATCTATGTGAGCACTTGTTTTCCTCTTGTTTGGAGCCCATAGTACTTGGACTAGGCTTTGGTGAATTCAGACCTTTGTTTTGTACAAAGTGTGAAAGAAAGATTAAGCAAATTAAATACTTCAGTTATTAACAGAGCTTTTAGGGCACAAAGTTAATTCTCGTGTCTTGTATTATCTGCATTTACTCATTTCTTTTATGAGAAAATTGTCTTTTTAGATAGCTGACTTATTCATAATCTTATTCTTTAAAAATCTATAAACTTTGTTGTGCATTATCACTTGAATAGACCAAATAATTATTTGAGTGCCTACTCATAGACAATTAGCTTTCAGTAAAATTGAGGCTTTGAGAAGAATTAAAGAGAGCTACCAACTGCATTGAAAACTCAAAATAGGTTTTTCACTTGGATTTTGATTTTTAAAAGCAATTCAGATCTTTTAGACTAACAATAACTTATTGTGTCACTTCTAAAAGTATCATTATTAATTTAGGATGATCGTTCCAATTCTGATATTACAGGGTTTTCATGATGACAAAACCTGCTATTTTAATTGATCTCGGGAGGTGATGTAAAAACAAGAGCAGGGTTGAATAAAAGGAAAGTACCACATAGTTATGTGGACTTCTAAACTAGACTATTCAGAGGGTTTAAAGGAAGTTAGGAACCTTTGAAAATCTCAGCTTCACCTGGTATTGTGTCTCTGCAAGTTTTACCAACTGCAAGGATCAAACCGTAGCATTGTACTACAGTATTTTAACCCCAACACCTCCCATGTTGGAAGTCACTGGATTGAAAGCCAAGGTGCAAAGAAAGCATTTTTAAGTGAAATGACTTGCTTTAAGAGAGAAGTTAGTCAAGATCCTGGTCTGCTGCACACGCAGATAGATGGGCAGTCACAAACCTCTACTGTTTCCTGGAAGGAAGCTGGACCTACCCGAGCGAAGCCAAGGATGTAATGCTACAGGCATTGGATTTGACCAGTATGAAAGGCATGGATTTGGTTGATTTTATCAGTGAGTTAATATGAAAACTCAAATTTCTAAAGTTTAGATTCTAATATCCTCTTACTCCCAGTGTAGTCCTTTTGAAGTACATTGGAAAGTTGTCTGCAAGAAGGAATAAATTCACTCTCGTCCTGTGAACATGAGACATAGACATGGAAATAGTCCAGTCTTCTGCAATCTCAGGCAACCACAGCCTGTAATCCCACTGACAAATGTAAGAAGCTCCCTCATCGCACTGTCCAGCTAGGGGAATGCAGACGTCTTGCGAGAGCCTATGAGTAAGGTAAAATTATTCAGTCCCAACTTCTCATAGTTGTCATTTGGGTTAGAAGGCAATAACACAAATACCTTTTATAGCAAAGCAGAATATTTGTGCCACATTTCCAGCCAAGATGAGGATCCAGTACTGAGGGAAAGCCCGGATGTCCCAGAATGAGTAGATTAGGTAAAGTCTAAGGGCAAGTCAGAACGCTTGCAACAGGGAAAACTTATACAAGGTTCTCCTTTCGAGGCTGATTTTAAGATGCTCCTTGCAAAATAGATGATGTGAAGATTTGCGTTCTTTTGAAATCTTTACTAAATTGGTGATGACACAGAATGGAAATGCTACTCAATCCAACTCAATGCTACTCAATCCTTTCAGTTGTTAAAAGAAAATTTAATAACATTAGAACATAAGCCAGTACCTTGATAAATAGGGATTCTCTCGTTTTCTCTGATTAACAAAGACAAAAATCCCCGATTTTCGGATTTAAAAAAGGAACCCCATATCTACACTTTCCCATGATTAAAATGAAACACCACTGTATACATATCTATATATTAGTGCCATTTCATTTTAATCGTGGAAAAATGTGGACTTTGGGTTCCTTTTTTTAAATCCAAAAATTGGGGATTCTTATAAAATCGGAGAGCACCGGGTTCCCTGCTGATAAAAATGAGGCAAAACAGCTAGCTACCTTGAATGCCCTTTTTTCCTACCACAGAACTGCAGGGCAGTGTTGACTGTGGAGGTAGACTAGGAAAAAGACAGGAACCAACACGACTGTCTGGGGCATGGGAAGGATGTGGTGGTAGTCATCATGGGTCTGGTCCAAGTTCCACTGAAGTCAATGGGTGCTTGGACAGTCTTTCTCACAAAGTCTACGAAACATTGGTCATGAAACAGTAACATCATTACTAATTTTACAGGTTTCTGACTTGGATTTTAAAATGTGATTCTGTAATGAATGAATATATGTATTTACCCAGATTTCTTTCATTGGGCAAAATAGTTTTGGTGCAGGGGATTTGTAATAAAAGATAGTCTTCCCCTTCCTATGTGACATGTTGAGATCCAACACAAGTCATTAGCAGCTCAAAGTGGGTAATATATTCTGGCTGCCTGACAGCTCATCTGAAACAAGTGACTTGGTTTCACTCCAGTTCCCTGTGAACAGGTGTGCCATTACCTTTAGCACTAATTAGTGCCTTTGTGATAAAGGCCCAGGCCTGAACAGCCATAAATTACCCTCTTTTATTGGAGGTGTTCCCTCCAGATCAGGTCTGAGGGGTATGGTTGATGGGTGTGGGATGTCATTATGCTGAAGTTGAACCTGTGCTGTGGACAGACTATCAGCATTCAGGGCTGAGAACTGGGAGCTTTTCATAAAACAATGCATTGCACAACAGACATTTGCATGTGTTGTAAATTGAGTGACTCGTAATACAAGACAAAATTCTTCCTTTCTCTCTTACCTCCTGCTTAATTGGCTTTAATTATGTCGTATGTTTGAAAGGTCAAACAGGTTTGGAGTTCAAAAATGATGGCTTGAGTCCCCAAATACTGGCCAGCGGGGAGCTATGACAAGAAGACACTCCATCCATGCTAAGCTCCATTTTGAGTGTCTAAGATACCCAAAATAATGGGCTAGATCTCCGATGGGTCGTTGCTGGAGATGATTCCAGTGCACGGTGCAGGAATGATTTCTAACGAGTTCACAGTTTGAAACCAGCCTATTCCTACTTGCTTTTAAATCAGACTTGGACTAAGACTTTATTTACTGAGACCATATTTACCCTGAGTGCATTTTTATGACCAAGTCATAAACACCAAAAAAGCCAAGTTTGTAATGAAAACGCTGCCAGACAGATCGACCCCCTTAGGGGACAGAGTCCAACAAATCGATCCGACAGTTCCTGACCAGAATTGAACTAACCAGCATTGCATTGAGACAATAAGTGTGTTATATGTTCCCTCTCCGCTGCATTTAAACCCTCTTCAGTCAGAAAATGAGACTGCTTTAAGAATCATGCAAATGTGAGAACCACAAAAAGGCTCAGCCTTCCTGTTTGGAAAGAGCCCGTTGGATAAATCTCAGAGAACGGAGGTAGACGTGCGAGACGTGGTAAAAACAAAGTGAGAGGGGGGAATGCTGTGGAGAGAAAGAGGTGAGTGCATGCACAGAGAAAGAAAAGGTGCAGAAAGGGAGGTTTGGATAGCGAGGGAGGAAGGAAAGGTGCACAGAAATGAGGAGAGGGGCCAAGAAAAGTGATAATGGGAGGAAGGAAGAGAGAAAGGAGAGAGGTTCCTAAACCCTCCTGAACTGCTGCTGTAGCTGTGAAGATACGATGCCTGGATTCTTGATACAAGCCCTGGTTGTGGGCCTGTGTGCATTTGCTGTGCCCAGCGACCTGTGCACATACATGGGGGGTGTTCCCTCTACCCGGTTGTTGTTTATGGGTGTCTGAAGGCACACACAGTTTGGTGTGGTACTTGCTGTGGCCTGTGTGTGTATGTGCCGATGTGTCCCATACATGGGTGCATGTGTACAGGTGTGTAGTCATCCCATTGCCCCAGGTGTGCACGCATGTGGGTAAGGATAGGTGTGTGGCACTCTCTGTGTCCTGTCTGGGCATGAGAAGATATGGGTGTGTGGTGCTCCCTGGATCATGTGCATGCGTGTGCATATGTGTACAGGTATGCAGTGCTCCCTACACTCTGAGTAGATGTGTGTGTGTGTGTGTGTGTGCACACATATGTGAGTGAGTGTGTGGAGCAGCTCTCTCCCTGTGGATGGGTGGGTGTGCTGTACTTCCCATGCCCCAGTTGCATGCACTTGTGTCCTGTACTCCTCAGTCTGTGTGCTCCCTGTGTGTGTGTGTGTGTGTGTGTGTGTGTGTGTGTGTGTGTGTACACATGGGTATACAGTCCTCCCCATTCCTTCCCATGTCTATGCACATGTATGTACAGGTATACAGTGCTCTGGGGAGAAGATGTACCGCCCTCCCCATATCTCTGTGTGTGTGTGTGTGTGTGTGTGTGTGTGTG
>NW_017728917.1:8514086-8515292 GCF_001723895.1 Crocodylus porosus
AGAAGATGTACCGCCCTCCCCATATCTCTGTGTGTGTGTGTGTGTGTGTGTGTGTGTGTGTGTGTGCGCGCGCAGGTGTGTGGCGATCTTGAGGGTGTGTATATACATGAACATATTGCCCTCCCTGCAGCTGTGTGTGTACACATAGGCATACAGTGCTCTCAGTGTGCGTGTGTCTGTGTGAGTGCTCATGGATATACAGTCTTCCCTGTGTCTGTCTCTGTGTCTGTATGCACCGATGTACAATGTCCTCCAGGGGGAGGGGTGCACACAAGTGTACTGTCCTCCCCATGTCTGTGTGTCTATACACACAGGTGTACAGTGCTCTCAGGATGGGTGTGAGTGTGCATGGGTGTACTGTGTTCCCCATGTGTGTACGGGGGTGAAAGTTCCACCCCCCCGTGTGTGCATGTGCACATGGGTGTATAGAGTTACTGATGTGTGTTTATGTGTGTACAAGCCTCTGTGAGTGTGCGCGCGTGCACTCATGCATGTACAGTGCTCTCCATGCACGTAGGTCTGTCAGTACACATGTGTATACAGTATTCCCCCTGTGTGTGCGCACAGATGTACAGTGTTCTCTGGGGAGAGAGGTGTACTGTCCTCCCCATGTCTGTGTGTGTATATGCACAGGTGTATGGTGCTCTCATTATGTGTGTATGTACATGGGTGAACTGTGTTCCCCATGTGTGTACAGGGCTGAACAGTGCCCCCATGTGCATGTGTGTGTGCATGGCTGTATAAAGTTATTGATGTGTGTGTGTGTACAGCCCATGTCTCTGTGTGTGCATGCATGCAGTCATGTACAGTGCTCTCAGCATGTGTGTGTACTGTGCTTCCCATGCATTTTCAGCACTCCCATGCCCCGTATGCATGTTGTGTGTACAGGGGTGCACAGTGCCCCCCTTCTATGTGTGTGTGCACAGATGTAGGTGCATAGTGTTCTGGGGGGAGGGAGTGCACACACAGGTGTACAGTCCTCCCTGCATCTGTATGCACAGAAATAATATTCTTGGGGTGAGGGAAGTTGTACACAAATGTATTGTCCTCCTCATGTGGGCACACACAGGTGTACAAGTGCTCTCGAGGCGTGTGTGAGTGCACACGGGGCTCTGGGGGTGGTGGTGAATGCACCAATACACACAGGTGTATAAAGCGGGGGGGTGCATGCATGTGCACACAGGGGCACAGGGTTCTGGGGGGCGG
>NW_017728917.1:8516340-8542477 GCF_001723895.1 Crocodylus porosus
GCAGCCCGGCTCCGGCTCCCGCACCCCGGGCCGGCGGCGCGATGCGGAGCCTCCTGCTCGTGCAGCTGCTGCTGCGGCTGCTGCTCGGGGCCGGGGACGCCGCCGTCATCACCGGGGTGAGCGGGGCAGGGCGGGAGCGGCGGGCTGGGAGCCGGAGGGGGTCACCCTGCCCCTCGCCCCCACGCGGGCGCCCAAGGGTGCCGCCCTGTTGCCTCCCAGCCTGCGCCAGACACGTTGGAGGGGGTGAGGCAGGGGCGAGGGAGCGGGGCAGGTCCCTGGGGCGCTCCAGCCGCTGCGGGACACGATGCCGAGAGGCGGAGGCCTGAAGTGGCCTCTGGGGCAGGGGTGCCCACGCTTGGCACCCCTGCGGCGCACACGAGACATGGGCGGGCGGTGGATTTGATTTGCATTATGATAATCGGTGGCGTTTGTGAAAGGTGTGCTGGTAGGGGTCCGTGGGCAGCTGGCACATCTGGAAGGGGGCATGCTAAGAAAAAGTTTGGGAACCTCTGTTCTAGGGGAAAGAGCTGACGATTCCCCTGAAGCGAAGTGTCGACCGCAGCCCCTGCCCTGGGTATCTGGACCATAGCGTAAGAGTGCTGTAGCCACAACGGTCCGGAAATGATGTGCGAGGCGAGGATTTTGTTGGGTGATCACTTTTAAATGACCCACTTTGGGTTCAGGATAAAATTAGATGAGCTTTTGAAGGCAAAGCGTTCTTCCTCAGCCCGGGGCACGACTGTCTATTATGACTTCGCGCCGACCCCTCGGACAGGAGGACGACCGTCTTACCTTCAAAAGCTTGTCTGGCTTGATAAGGTCGGTGGAAGACTCAAAAGCTTGTCTGACTTTACCCTGACTACAGCACTGATTCAATAAAAGAGATCGCCCTAAGAAATCCTTGCCTCTCTCTAGGCTCAGAGGGACTCGCATTGGCTTTCGGGCTGGAGTCGGGCTTGCTCCGAGGGGCACGTTCCTGGGAGAGGAGCGCCCCTGCCATGAGGGGGCTTCTTGGGGCATAAGGGATCTCGGTGCTCACAGGGAGCCCGCGAGGAAGGGTGGATTAGGGCGAGGTACCACCTGTTGAACAGGCATCAGATCACTTCGGTGTGTTTCCCCTCCTTTCCAGCACAGGACTTCCCCTAGACAAAAGAATGCACTATACACTTACTAACCATTATAAACCATTCAAAATGCATCCCTCGCACCAGCACAAGCAAGCGCCCTAAGTTGCTGTGCCAGTTGAAGACCCTTTTTTGTAACACAGATGACAGGCATAACTGCGCGATGGAGAACTGCAGAGCTACATTTCAGACGCTGGAGGAGAGGGGAGTGAGGATGACACGCTGCAGGTTTTGTAATTGTCCTACTGACCGGGCTGCCCATCCCAAGCTGTCTGGGACCCCCCCCCCCAACCCCCCCAAATTTCTTGCCTGATCCTGCACAAGCTTTCTGCCGTCAGTCCAAAAAAATGCAAGCATCAATAGTGCTGCTGTGGGCTTGTAAGTGTGTCACTGGAGCTGAATTTTCCCGTTAGGGTTTTTTCTTTGTTTGTGGAAGCTTAAAAAGCAAATATTATCTATCTGGGGGGCTTTGGCAGCAGTTTATGGAGCCTTTCCCCATACTTTATAGAGCCGTATTAGTCTTCCGGGTAAATGCTTTATGTATTCGGGCTCATTTAAACCATACAGTCGTGTACTTTGTTAAATACATACTATAGTCGGAGTGCTACACTTTTTGGCTATGCAGACTGTTTAGTTGCTTAAGCCTCACTCTGAGTTACCAGCTACTAGCAGTGCACTGAGTATGCATTTTGATCTGAATTCTGCTTTTTTTTTTAAAATGGCATACTGTGTACCCAGCCGCATACAGTATAATGGCGCGTATCAAATCCCACAGTAAGACCCTCAAATGCTTTTCCTGGTGTATTTGTTGCATTAAATAATAGTCTCTTTTATATCTGTTATGATCTTGTATGCACATTTTTCGGAGTTTGCCTTCTTGATCAGATCCTTTTCTGCTGGTCTCTCTCACTGTCAGATGTATAAACCAAAAATAATAATCCGATTCGGCTTGCCTTTACTATGTGAGCGGGCCCACTGATTTGAGTGGGACTCCTCTCCTGAATAAGCAGAATATGATTCTGCCTTGAATGGCTATAATTACATTCTTCCACTCTTTTTGGTGTAGAAAACACTTCAACAGAAGCAAACCTGTGTGGTAATTAATTTGTAAACCACAGTGTGCCAGTTGTTCTTAACATTTTTTTTTTTCAAAATATGCTAAGTAATACATAGTTCATCCTGTGTTTAGATGAGCCACAAATATGTCTGAAGCCAGTGTTTGAGATTAACAATGTACATCCCCTCCTCCTCCCACTTGTATTAGCCTCTCTGGATGCGGAACTGTTTTATTCAGCACCATTCTCTTCGATATTAAAACCCTTTTTAACTGAGACGTAGCTATAGCTAACAATCATAAAATCCTTGATTACACTTGCATTTTATCTTGTTCCATTTGGACTTCTGTAATAAAAGTGTAATACAGTCTTATATTTGGGCAGGCACTCAACCATGAAATAGTAGAATAAGTATCCAGAAGAAAAGAGGTATAAAAATCTTTAAATCCATTTATTAGTTTAACAGCATTAGCTCCTCTTCTAGGCAGGGGGTCTGATTTCTTTGACACACTTGACTCATTTTATACCTTCTCAGCTTCACTTAGGCCTCGATTCAGGAAAGCATGTCGGTGCATGTTTTACGCCCATCGTTGTTCAGGACAGCACAGAGGGATGCTTTCCTGAGCTGGGCAACAGACTACTGCCAATTATAACATCAGCTATGAACGGATCAGGTGGCTAATTTAGATCCGTCAGCCCAGTCCAACTCCCTGTTTGATCATTGCATGTTTCTATAGGGCTTGACTCTGCAATGTCTATTCAGCTGAATAGGAGCTAGAGGTGCTGACCTCAAGATCCTGCCTACCACATCGCTATCAACATTAAGAGGGTCTTTAGAGCCCACAAACTTTCCCAGGTTGCAAAACTTTCCTGTATTGAGCTCCAGCTCTTAGGTATTTGAGAAAGCAGTGGCATTGACTCTTTGGCCAGTACTTTTGTTTGCGTAGTCGCATTGATTCATTGATGTGTTGGCTTCAGGCTTGCGACAGGGATCTCCAGTGCGGGGGAGGCATGTGCTGCGCCGTGAGCCTCTGGATTCGGAGTTTGCGAATGTGCACACCGATGGGCAGCTTGGGAGAGGAGTGTCATCCCCTGAGTCATAAAGTGAGTATGTGTAATAACGGCAATTTCTCCCGGTACCAAAACTGACAGGGCAGAAAGGAATTGGGATATATTTCAAGTCAAATTGCATAGAAATCTATACTTGTAGGGGTATGGAGTATACTTTGCAATCCTGAGCGCTTTGCTTTGTTACACAAATAGCATTAAAGGCTCAACGTATAGAAATATTTTACTGTCAGAATATCGCTGTACAAAACACAAGGTCAAAAGGACCCTATGATTTTTCTTTGCATTTGACTTCAGCAACACTTTACAGTTCCAGCATCAAACTTCCCAAACCCGTACTCATGTAAGTCATCTTTGATACTGCTTTATGAGTGAGAAGTCTCATATAAATTGGAAATAATTAAACAAGTGGCAACATCAACATACACAAAGAGACCTGGCCTATTCATTGGAGTGCTTTCCCTGACATTTCACATCCATGCTTGTGTCCTAAAGATTTAAAAATCCAAAAGACATTAAAAACGTACTGCTAGACCCAAGAAGTGGAAGCCAGCCTTGACACCTCTCGTGAAGGGCAGCTTTCTTGAACTTCTAAATCTCTACCTCTGGCAGGTTCTTCCAGTCCAAGACACATTAAAACAACTTGCCGTGGTGGTTAAGCTTACTTGCAAATTCAATAATATGATCAGTACCTTTTCCAAGCACCGTCCACTTTCAAGCATCCGGCTTTAACTATATATACTGAGCTCAACTTTGTTAGGAAGGATTCCTTTTCTCGGGTCGGTGCGGCAGAAGTTGACCAAGAATGATTGCACAGCCCTATATTCATTTGAAAGGGATTTCTACCAATTAGTTTGTGACGAGGGTTTGAAAAACATGGTGGTTTTTCAAGCTGCGCACAGGAAAATGTGTGATCTAAGAGCAGTCGGGCATGAAGGACTGTAATTTATGGATTTGTAAGTACAAAACAAGTTAGTTGCACTTCCATTTGTTTGCAGGCACCGCTTGTCAGCTGTGTGTCTGCAGTTCCTTTCCTGACTGCTTCACGCTGACTAAAAATATACCCTGAAATCTTCTACTGAGATATTAGGCACCTGATTTTTTATGCGTGCTATCTAAGGTGACATATATCTTCTTTAAGACCCTGTTTCAGTTGCAGCCTCCATGTAAATGAGAAGCAGTTCCTGGTTGTCTTAGGAGCTCCTTGTTGCAGTGCAGTAATTTATACTGTCCGCCATACTCTTCAGCTGGCCGCACATGGCGTCACAATTAACAAAGACATTTATGATCAGAGCCATTGAAGTTTACAACTTCCACATGGCTAATTTTAAACTCACTCTGCCCTTGTTCTTGTGAGGTAGAGCACTGCCTTCCTGTACTTTGTGAAATTTAATATTTTCAGGAATAAAGTGGAAGGTTTGCTCTATTTTTCTTTCCTTTTAAATATTTTGTGCATGGGGGTTGAGAGCCCGGTACTGCTGAATGCTGAAACCTTTCATTTATCTACAGGTCAGGTACAAAGCAGACACCATCAATTCATGCTTTCCCCACACTGCTGTGCCACTGAATTTAAACTCTCTCTTCAAAGGCTACGCTAAATTGAAAGGCAATTTAGTCTTCATGGAAGATTAGTCTTGCGCTCACTAGGGCGGAGTCTATCACCTGTGTTAAATCACACATGGTGAGTGTGTACGGTGGACTCGGAGAGTTAGCAGCTGAACTGAAACGGAGGCATTTGGACTATTGCTGAAAACGGGGGTTAAATGTGGCCCCTGAGCTTCTGTCCATGGCACTGATGTGGATCAATGCGACCTTCTCATAGTCATCAGTCTGTTTATCCTCCCACTAGCCCTGTGGGAGAGGATCTCACTATTTATTCCCACTTTCCAGATGGGAAACTGAGGCACAGTTTCACCCAAGGTCACACAGGAGCTCCCCTCTCCCAGCACGGATGCAGGACCCTTCTGGATGTGGCTGCTGGTTTCTGCATCCTAGTCTCCTCTCTAACCATCAGACAGTGTTATTTAAAACACCTGTTTGTTTGTGTTTCAAGAGATGACACGTAGCTAGCATACATGATTAAATCTGCAATTAGGAGGACAGGGATACGCAAGCTGACAAGCATGGCGTTCTGGTGGTGAATATTCAGATATTTGTGTAGGTGCTGCATACCGCACTATTAAACATAAGGTAGTCAACTGTTGGGAGGAGGAATATGGGCAACAGTGGCCTTACATGTTTCAGATTTAGGGTCGAGTCCTTGTAGGTACTTGAGCAAAGGGACGTAGTTAGCTTTCTGTCGCCTTTCTGCTCTTTGGTTCCCAATACACTAGGCATTAGAGAAAAGTTACAGCAGCCTCAGTGCTCTTGTAGTTTGCAGCAGCTTGAAAAATCCCAGATCATTCAAGCACAGATTTCTTTGACTACCCTTCTTTCCACCCTGCGGTGCTCTCAGCCCAGCACCAGCACTGGAGGGGGCAGGAGCAGAGATGCAGGAGGACCTGCCCAGAGCTGGTGCGGCTGCTCTCTGAAGCGACGCAAGGGAAAGGTCTGCTGAGGTTCCCCTCACTTCAGTGTAGAAATATTTGATTCTGGTTGTGGTTTACTCCTATTCCCAAAGTTTATTTAGCTACTTCTTCAGTGTGAAAACATTGATTTCTTTTTAAAGGGCAAAATGATGGAATTGTGTTTCCTGCAAGCGATCTCAAACCTGCCTGTGCATCTCAAACGAGGCACCCCAAATTAGTGAATGCTTTTGACTTTAATCTCTGCGTCCTCCATCTGTTAGAGAGGGGAGCTCACCTTGCAAAGGTGTTGTGTTTTGCTCAGATACTACCGTGACAAGCACCGTAGAAGAGTTCATGAGCAAATTTAACATTTTGTCATCAAAGAGGCTGGATAACGTGCAGTAAATCACACTTTGGGCATGTTTTAAATAGGGAGGTGAAAGGAAAATGCTGAAGAGCTGCTCAGTAAGTAAGAGCCCCATCCAAGGAGCAGGAGACAGGGGCTCTGTGCAGAAATAGCATGACCACATAAGCAAAGGCTGTGTCAATGAAGTAGCCTAGCACTGTAGTTTTCAAATTTTTTTCATTTGTGGACCCCTAAAAAATGTTGGATGGAAGCGTGGACCCCTTTGGAAATTTGAAGTGGGGGTACAGACCCGTCTGAATTATATGTGTGGGTATTCCTGTACTTTTGATTGATCATAGTCATCTTTTGGGGACCCCTTAGACATAGTCTGCAGACCCCCGGGGGTCTGTGGACAACCGGTTGAAAAGCTACTGGCTTAGCAGAACCAAAGTAAGGCTGCGTAGCATTCCCTTAACGTTGCTTTTTTGGCTGCATTATACACCAACAAGAAAACAGTCTGACTGGAAATAAAGTGCGTGAGCGCATGCCTGTGCAAAGGTAGTTATTCATCCAGCGTTGAATTCCCCCAGCCCAATTCAGAATCACAGGATCTTTAAGGCCCATGGGGCATCATGGAAGCCACAAGTTGCTGCTATCTGCTTTGCATAGGAGGCATGGTTGTCTTCTCTGTGTGTGATCCTCGTGTTTGTAGTTATGCAAGCCCTGCAGATGCATTAGGAAGGCAGCATGGTACAGAGGCAGAAAACCATCACCACGATGCCATTTACAGTAAAGAAAGAAAAAGAGAAGCTTGATGATGAAAGCTGATGCATTTTTTTTCAGTCCGTATTTAGACATTTGGAAAAAAGGTGAACCTGTATCACTGCCACGGTTTCACATAACACTGCATGCCATTGCTGCCTGCTTTTCCCCTCTGCTTCTGACATTTTCAATGTTTGCTTCCAGATCCCATTTTTCGGGAGGAGGATGCATCACACCTGTCCATGCCTGCCTAACTTGGCCTGCATGCGGATATCTCCGAGCAGATTCAAATGTTTACCGGAGTTCAGAAACGAAGACGTCTTCTTTTAGCAGGAACCGTTCTTAGTGGCCATTTGATGTACTATTTATTTCTCTTGTTATTGTGATGAACAAGCTATTTGCCAGAGAAAAATCTCTAGCATACTTTTGCACCTCGTAAACATTAAAAACAAACACTGAGGTATTGTATTATAGCAGGCAAGATTTTGAAAAGGACCTTGTCACTTGAAAAATCTTGGCCAATCTTTTTATATTACAGTAAAATTGATTTCAACAATGGAAGGTAATACTGGAAAAGAAAGTTAGGCATAAAACAAATAGCAAAAGAATGGTATTTAGGTTTCTATTTGGTACCTTTATAATTCTAACAGTACTTGTAGGTTAGTAGCATCAGTACGTTAAAAGTTTAACCAATATCTGTAGTCTTTACATGTTTTAAACCTGGCACATTAAACCAAAGCATTTAAGCATAAAAAAAAAGTGTTGAAAGATTCTATGTTGCTTTAATATTTAAAAAGAGAAATGAGTTCTTGTAAATTTATCTGGCACAAACCGAGCTGCTTATTTGAAACCATGTATTGAAATGCAGTTTATATTTCAAATGAACCCCTAAAGTATATTGTAATGCTCTGCCTGACTTCTTGTCATGTATATGTATCAAGATTGCTGTGACAAAATTCTGTATCAGAATAATGGCAGTATATCATTTATTTTAATATTATATCATTATTTTTGTCACCATGGTCTTCAATTTTTATTCCATGTAAACTGTTACTACGTATGTGAGCAAAGCTCCCTGAAGTTTTATAAAAGGTTTTGCACCTTTATATATCGTGAACAAAACTCGACCCTTCCCAATACAAGTTTCCTGCACAGAGCTCCATTCTTAGGCGATGTGACTTGAATGGTGTGGAATTTTCCTGTAGCTAACATCAAGGTTTTTTCTAGGCATGGCGCAAAGGATCAACACAACAGGCATGTCAAGTGTATGGTGTGTGTGATTTTTAGGAAATACCGTCTAACTTCGTAGGTCCTTGCCAGTCTCCGAGGTAAGGATTCCGATGGTTTGTGTGAATTTCACATGCTTTTTTTGCCAGCAGCCATGTCAACACACATAGAAAGAGGAAAAATGGAACCATTCATCTTCCAACAATCAGTGGCTTTTCTGATCTGGCACCTTTAAGGCAAGGTAGTGGAGTTGCATTTTGGTAAATTAGGGGATGGGAAAAATCGAGGATGGGAAATATTCCAGCACATTTAGTAGCTACTTTGAGGCCACCGAATACTCTCAGCTCTCATTATGTTTCAACGTACAATAGATGTGTAAGTAAACATGATGAACACAACTGCCATTATGCAACTACTTTCAGGGTGAGTGATTTTCCGTCTTGGGGAAAGAAGAAATACCTGCCTGTGATAAACCCCGTGATATAGAAGAGCAATTTATAGTTGTGGGTCTCTGAGAAAAGACAAGACCTAGGCTTGTGTAAGCCTTTCACATAAGTGATAAGGAGTAAAATGACTTTTGAAAAGTGGTTGACCTATGAACTGTACTTTGTAAATTCTTTGCAGACTGGCAACCCATCCCTATGCCATAGCTCAGACTGTTTTATAGGCAAAAGAGAAACATACACCTTCCTTACTGCATGTCCTCTGTGCCAGCCGAGAAAAGCAAGGTTTGGAGACAACTTAATAAATGAGGGGATTGAGACTGATGCATCAACGAGCGTTACTTTACCTTTCTCTGCAAAACTGAGACAGGCAAACCCAGAAGGTGGAAAAGCCTCGCACTGGGTTAAACCACAATCAGATGCCTCCAAGACATCTGCTGCAAAGGAGTAGTCATAATTAACTAACTGCCACCACATGCCCAGCGCCAAGGCACTGTGGTCAAACAGTTGATGAGTACTGGATTGTAGAAACTGAGGAGCGGCAAGAATTTGTTCTCGTTATTGCCACTGTTGAGTTGGTGGGCAGAAATAAAAAAGAAAGGGCCTGGAGGCCATTCATTCAGAAGCTCTGCATTAAGGGGGGCTGTTGTCTCAAACACAGCTCTGGCTAAAGTTTGTCTTCCAATAGTTAGATACCGCAAAAGCATGATGTTAGCAGGAGCCAGAACCCAGCAGGCTCACTGATGACTTTGGCTGGGGATATCATTGGATAGCATCAGCTGTTTTTGTAACTCGCTCCCTCCACCTCTGAAGCAAGGAGCCTGATTCTTCACAATCTCAAATGCTACCAAATCAAACGAAGGATGTCGCACCTATTTCGTGGTGCAGGCAGGAATGCCTGCACAAAGCAGACAAGAGCCAGACCTGGCGCTTCTGGGGAAGTTCATTTTGCAAGAGGATGTTCATCACTGATTCCTTCTAGGCTGAATTGACTTACGGGGAGTTTTGCTGCACTGTACGTCAGGGGCCAGACTTTCACCTCTGTTTTTTTTTCCTTTAATGGGCCTGGATCCAACTGGTGTAAAGTCTAGCTCCATTCAAGCCAGTGGAACGTCTAGGATCTCAGATCAGAAACAATTCCCTCCCTCTAAAGTGAGCTCGAAAGGCCAACAGATGGATGTGCTCAGCCAGAATGGTTCCCCTTAGCTTCTTAAAAGCTAAGGCCAGTTACCACATGCTGAGGAGTTGCCCCTGAGACTACAAATGAGATCCGTGTCCAGGACTCAGGGGCCTAATTCCCTTTGCACTTATTCCAGTTTTGGCTTGGGTGTGATTTCAATAGAATTTCTCTTAGTTGCCACTTGAAGGGTCTCAGGCTCTTGTCGCCAGACATCTACTGCAGCATAAGCCGCTGCACATATCCCGTCAGCCTCACTCTGTTTTTTCTTGCTGAGCCATGCCAGCATGCTCAGAGCTATGAATACATACAAGGAGACTGAGGGCCTGCTTCTCATCTCGTGCTGGCATAAATCAGAAGTAACTCCCCAGGAACCAATAATCCCGTCTGATATCAGTGGAAGTGAGTGGACAGTTCTATCTGATGACCTGCCAGACAGAACTCCTAGGAGATTTTATTATACAGGAGCAGAGCAATTTTGCAGTTCTAATTTATACCAATTACCTTATAATGGGGTTAGACATTTATATGGGTAATGAGAACATCCACAGTTGCATGAAATAAGATTTTAGGAAATATACAAGGGATCTAAATGTTCATGTTTCATGTGACGGATGGTGGGTGCTTCTTCCTTATGAAGGCTACTCCTTCATTGTCTGCTACTGGATTTCTGGCATGTTATTCTGAAACATCCAGTTCTGACCACTCTCAGGGCGGGATA
This sequence comes from Crocodylus porosus, assembly GCF_001723895.1. Classification (NCBI taxonomy): domain Eukaryota; kingdom Metazoa; phylum Chordata; order Crocodylia; family Crocodylidae; genus Crocodylus; species Crocodylus porosus. The sequence continues at coordinate 8,526,771 of NW_017728917.1, forward strand.
CAGGACTGGATGAACCAGGACTGGATGAACCTCTGGAACAGTCTGGTTCATCCATTGAACCCCTGGATGAACCGCTGGAACAATGACTTCTATGTTCCCATTTACTCCCTTTGCATTACTAGCACTAGACTTGCTCTTCCTTATACTCACTTGACGCATTACTTCTTTTATTTTCTAGGAAGATTTAGTGTATTCTTGCCCAAGTCTTGCTAATTTTCTGCCGTTAACCACTATCCTTCACACCCATCTCAGTGAAGATTTCCTGCACGGAAAGTCCCTTCCATTCCCATCTGCGGTGTAAAAAGCAAAGCAAACAAACAAAAGCCAATCTTTAAATTCTTTAGTATTGCTTCATTTGATGCCAGCGATAATAGGTGAATGAGTGTCCGAAAGAAGGTTGCTGGCTACATGCTCTTGCCAGGTTATTCTTTGAGCCAGATGCGTTTTTTAACTTGAGGGATGTATCAGAGCATACTCAGCAACAATGATAGAAAAGTTGGTGACCAGATCCAAGCCAGCTCTGCTATAAAATATTTTCCTCAAACTTTTATGCTACACTATTTGCCTTGACATGATATTGGGCACTGTGCCTGGACAGAGTGTCCCTGTCTTCTGTTTTGAAATATAATTTTGTCACTGAGCCTTTGTGTGGTTTTAAGGCATGGGAAAAGCATTCACAGAGACACAAAAGGGATGAACGCGCCCCCCGGCCCCCCCCAACCTCTGTGTTATAGATTGTTTCCAGGCCTGGCTTCTTGTAAAATCCATGTGGTCTGTTTATTTTATACTTCCAGGGCTTGGCCTTCATTAACATAGCTGGAAAATAAATGGAATTTACTGCTCCTGTCTGAACTGTGTGGTTTGACTTTCATCATAATATCAATGATAGACTTGGAAGGAGATTTAGGGCTTTGTTACACATTACTTTTGGTGGCTCCTGGAGTTCTTAACCCCTGGACTGTCCACACATTGACATCTGGAACTAATTTTAAGCACGCTTTAGGCAGCTTAAAGTTACGCCACTCCAAGGCAGGTTTCTCTCTGATCTGTGATACCCAGCTTGATGTGTGAGTACTCCCCACAAATAAGCCACCCAAGTTGCAGTCCTCCAGCATCCCAGGATGCAGTGTCCCCTCCTGACCCCCTGTTCTGTGTGGAAAATTTTACAACCCCTGAACTCTACTGCCCCAGGGGGTGATTTGACACCAAGCCAACTCCCCCTCCTGCCTCTGAGGGTGTGATATTCCCACCCTCAGGGGTGCAAACAGCCTGCAGAGTACATGCCAGCTAGCCAGATGACAGGGCACAGATAGGTCTAGGAATGGGATCTGGGTTGGGGGAAGGAAGGGGGCTGGAGCAGGTCCCCATGGACTGAAGCTTTCTTCCTGGTAGCTCCCCCAAAAGTGCCTCGCCACTCCCAGCTGCCATGACCAACACCCCAGTCCCAAATCATAATTTATTAAAATGTGAGACCTTCTTTAATTTACTTCCTCTTTCTTTCTTTTTAAATTCTTTTTTTTTTCACTTGTTTTCATTTTACCCTTCAGTGGCTGACTTCCTGCATTTCGCCATCCTTCCCTCGCCTCCATTTCCTTTCTACCTCCCATTTCATTACCTGCCCTATCCCATTAACTCTCCACCTCCCAGCTTCATGTTCCTGCCCCCTCGCAGCCCCTCTCTCACATTCGGTGGTGGATTTCAAGGCAATGAAACTTGAAGAATTTACAAAGCTAGGCCTAGAAATGCAAGTAGGGGATAAAAGCAAAACTGTGGTTAAGCCATGCGACAGGACAGAAATACAGGTGGAAAACAAAAAAGATAGAAAGTATCAAGCCTGAGAGAATGCAGAACTGGGATGGGGAGTTCTTGAGAAACAAGAATAAAACTCCTGAGAACGTGGAAACATAGAGCTGATATAATGTTTTGGAAAATGCCATGTTTTGCTTGGGAAATATAGTAAAATCCCTGGTATCTGGTACGAGTGGAGAATGGGGGGTGCTGGTAATGTAAAAAATGCGGGTTACCTGAGGGCAGGGGGTTTTCACCGGGACATAGAGCAGGGCTGGGAGGGTGGTGGCAGCCACATGCAGAGAGGTGGCAGCACAACGTGGTGGGTGGTGGCAGTGGTTGCCGCGTGCAGGCTTTCCCCCCATCATGTCTGGCCCGCTCGCCGGAGAGTCCAGTTGCTAGAAATGCCAGTTAGTAAAATCCCAAATAGCAGGGATTTTACTGTACCTGCACTGTGTACTAACTACAGAACCACAGAACTTTTTAATTGGACTTTTTTGTAGAGCTTGGTCTTTCTAAAAAAGTAAACTTTGGCTAGTAATTAAGTGACGATGCATATTAGGATGTTTAGTATGATAAGGCAAACAGCATAAAGCAGGAGAACAGGTTCGTATGAGTGAGGGGTTTCTTTTTTTGAGGCTGGAAACTTTGGGCATTTTTACTTGTGCTCAAGGACCCAGTGCTGGGTGCTTTAATTAGCGAGCCATGCTAATTGGAAACTCCTGCTTGTCACATGTCTCAGTGTCCCCACACAGAAAAAATGGCAGCCTTGAACTAAGGCTTATTGGACATGTTTTATTTCAAAGTGCCCCGCCAGCATTTTTTCAGCACAGGGACACACGAGGACGCTGATGCATGTGGCACGGAAAGCTGCCGGACTGCATCAGTTTCCGTGCTCCAGCAGACTTGATTAACTGAGTCTGCTCCAACGCGCTGGCTTTCCAGTGCATCGGCGCAGGCTGCCCGCACATCTGTAGGAGCCCTTTGATTTAAAGTTCATCCTGGCACATGGTAGGAAGCCTATTGGGAGATGTGGCCAAATGGCACATTTTCTGTTTAGCACCTTTTCACTTGCGGGAGCACTTGCTGAATAAGGAAATACCATATTTTCTCACATACACCACCCACTTTTTTCCACAGGAATCAGTCTCAACCAAATTAGGATGCACGTTTTACACAGGGTAGTTGTTTTCTTTGCTGAAAAGACAAGCAAGCCTGTGTAGCTGCCAAGATGGCAGAGTCTGCGTTAACTTTCCCACAACCATGGCTATTGTCTGAGCACTGTAGCTTGTGCCTAAAGCAGCAAGTGAGCTGCTGGTAGTATCTTGATGTGGCCTGTGATGTGGAAACAACACTTTATTTACAGGAATGTATATAAAGAAGTACAAACAGTAATGGCCTAGCACTCTTGCAAGGGTCTTGAGTCTAGCCTTGTATAACACAAGTTCTCCTGGAAACAGAGTGGCATCCCAGAGACTGTCTGGGTATGGCAGCTGGCACCTACAACTTCTGTGTTGCTAGGACTTACTGTATGTCACTCAGTCAGCCATGACTCCGGAAACATCTTTTTATTCTCCATTCTGCCTTCCAAAACACAAGGTGTGTGGGGGGGGTTTTGACAGCATTTTTTATATGAGAAGATAGCCCCCTGGACAGAGACTTAAGGACCTGAGCCCTTTGCTGCTGAAAAAGAGAGAAACAAGCTCGGGCCAGCTTCATTTGCATTGTCTTACCCGTAATTCTTCGAAGAGCATTTATGTCATTTTGTAGCATCAAATGTTATTAAGATCTGACTGTATTGGTAATGCTAAACAATTGCCTTTTTTGAATAACAAACAGGCACAAGAATGGGGCCAAATATGCCCTCGGCGAGAGTTCGCTCTAATCAAAGCCCCAGTTGGGTACAGCTGGTAACGGATCAAGGACTGCAGAGGACAGCAGAGTCTTGTTGTGATAAGCCTGTCCAAGGACCTGGTTTCCTAGCTGAAAAGCCAACATCTTGAAGAAGGAATCTGTGACCAGAGACATGGGACTGGATGGGACCTGGGACACAGAGGTAACTTTTTAAAGAGGTGATGTAGGCTGGTATTGGAGGTGATAGAAGGGCTCTGTCTCCTACTGGCAAGGAGTTGGTTTGGGGATCTAGTGATAGAGTTTATTCCTCAGCTGAAGAACCAATATTGGTTGTCCAAAAAGGACCCTGAGATATTGCAGACTCCAAACATCAAACCTTGGCACAAGAATTTTACCATTCCCAAACTTCATTATGAAATTAATTAGAAATATATGCCTGTTCTCTACCAGACATATCTCTAGCATACTGGGGGCTTTCTTAATATACATCATAAAGCAGCACAATGCTAATTAGCCTTGTTGGCACTGTGAGCCAACAAGGTTTCATAAGTTCAAACAATGTATGAATACCAACAAGTATGGCTGCCAGCTAAAGGTCTTGTTCACAGCCCCTGGTAGGATCACAATTTCTTACTGAAAGGATGGGTGTTCAAAAGAAGCAAAAGGTGCCAAGAGCCTCTTGATTTAAACAAGCTGTCTCATTGCGACAATGGGTGACATTTTCCAGAAGTTAGGAAATGCTAGCAGGGGTGGCAGGATTCTGCAAAGACAGAGACAGAAGGATTTTGACAATTGCAAAATCCCAGTGCATTTCACAAGCACGCAGAAATACGCTGCCAAACTAGTGTGGTTAGAAATGTCGTCATAAATCAGCAGTTATGGATCCAGGAAAGTTGTAGATTTCAACAAACATCAAAGGCAGAGTGAATCACCTATTCCATGTCAATGGGGGTTTTGAGAGCATGCAAGAATTAGATCAATAACAGAACGCAATCAAAACAAATTAGGGGTCAGATTTACTGATGTGCTTCAGCTGCTTTGAATCACTAGAATATAGCTGTGGTGTGGTGGGAAAGCTGGCCTCAGGCTTGGATGTGGTTTGAATTGTGAAAGTGCACAAATTAACTATTAATTACTAATGTCTGTTGTGGCTGGAGAGAGTGTGCGCCTAAATGTAGCCATGGCAGGGCAGTGCCCTCGGTTTACAGGTAAATCCCAGAGATGGTGTTTGGTGATAGTGCAGCTCCAATGGGAGTGTTGAAGCTCTGTTTTGAAGTGCTTTCTGGGCCCAGACTCCACGTGCAGTCACGTGTGGATCAATTGAGACACACTAGACATGTCTACACGTGCACTTTACTGCAGAGTAGACTAATTAGCTCCAAAGTAAAGCATCACAGTCTATGCATGTGCCAGTATTAGGGCACAGTAAATTAATTAACTTGCTGTAAGATAGTACTGTCAGGGACAGTAATCTATGGTTAGCACTACAGCTGAAAGGGACTTGGGGGTCACGACTGACCACAAGATGAACATGAGCCTTCAGTGTGATGCTGTGGCTAGTAAAGTGAACAAAACGCTGGCTTGCATCCATAGATGCTTCTCAAGCAGATCCCGGGATGTCATTCTCCCCTTGTACTCAGCCTTGGTGAGGCCGCAGCTGGAGTACTGCATGCAGTTTTGGGCTCCACAATTCAAAAAGGATGTGGAGAATCTTGAGAGAGTCCAGAGGAGAGCCACGCGCATGATCAGAGATCAGGAAAGCAGACCTTACGACGACAGGCTGAGAGCCATGGGGCTCCTTAGCCTGGAAAAGCGCAGGCTCAGGGGTGATCTGGTGGCCACCTATAAGTTTATCAGGGGTGACCACCAGGATCTGGGGGAACGTCTGTTCACCCGAGCCCCCCAAGGGATGACAAGATCAAACAGTCACAAACTCCGCCGTGACCGATTCAGGCTGGACATATGAAAGAACTTCTTCACTGTCCAGGCCCCCAAGGTTTGGAACAGCCTGCCACCTGAGGAAGTTCAAGCACCCACTTTAATGTCTTCAAGACACATTTGGATGCTTATCTTGCTGGGATCCTATGATCCCTGCTGACTTCCTGCCCCTGGGGCAGGAGGCTGGACTCGATGATCCTCTGGGGTCCCTTCTAGCCCAAATGTGGATGGAATCTATGAAATCTTACGGCAGAATCATTAAGTGCAATTAAATGCATGTGTAGGTGGTGACTGCTGGGCACAAAGTGTTCCCAGTCAGCCCAGCCAGCTGCGGGCTAGACCCCCAGCTCCTGTCAGCCCCTGCACCACCACCCAGAGCCCAGGGCTGACCGCTGGGCTGCTCCACCCCTGCTCAAATGGCTGTAGTCCCAGGTGCACATGTAAACGCTGCGCCCAGGAGCATTTGACTCTGGGTTAAACTGCTCTGGAGTGTGTTGAGTCATATTAATTTCATGCGCAGACTTCAGTTACACTTTAGCAAAGAAGGAGTTGCAAAATCAGGGAGCTTGCAAAAGAGGCAGAATCTTAAATCTGGACATGAAGTTATGAAAGCTTCTGAACACAGAAGTGGGAAGTTTCCTTCCCTGGGGGGGAATCCAAGATCACAGCCTGAATGGGATAGGCACTGCTAGACTCTGCCACTCTGATTCTCAGTGTTCGGTCATTCAGCATTGCTTTTCAAACTAAAGCACCCTTAATAGAAAGGCAGCGATGGTTGGTTTTCTTGCTGGTTCCAGACTGACCACTAGGAGAGCTGAGGAAGTCTTGGGTCTTTTACATAACAAACATAATGTGTTTTTAAAAAAAATAACTATGGGAACCTGATGGGCTCTAAATGACTAATTTTTACTGAGCAGACACAATATGCAAGTCCTGGCTGCTTCTGAAGATGTATGTTGCTGCTCTGGTTGGGTTTTGGCAGCTTTTATAAGAGCAGTTCTCAACACTTAAGCTCAGGGCAGTCCTCGATCGTCTCAGGGCAGCCTTCAAAAAATGCTAGCTTTAGTTTTGCCCAGTTTCTTGATTACAGAAAAATACTAGAACAATGTTTCTGTTGCAGAGAATTCAGAAGGCCCGCAACAGGTCAGAATGCTTTTGGATTCCTATTTGAAATCTCAGTTTATCCTGTGAATCCTCTGTAGGGGTTTAAGCACCTAACTGTGCTAATATTGTGCAACATCCTTAACAGTATCTCGCAGCACCCTGCTTGATAATCGCAGTTCTCAAACAAAGGACACAGTAGGGAGCTCACTTACTATTTTAAAGGGAGCATTGATCCAAAATCCTTTGAAGTTGGTGAAAAACTCCCCCAGCCTCCAGTGGGGATATGGATCCAGGTTCTGTTTTTTAATTATTATTTCTAATACCATAGGGCCCAGACATCCCAATCAAGATTGAGGGTCCTTTGTACTTGGTATGATACAAATGAAGAGTGAGGTACTAATCCTTGTTCAAAGAGTTTGAAATCTAAATAGAGGGAGAAAAGAGTCTGGGAGAGATTTTGAGGCACTATGTAGCATAGATACTGGGGATGCAGCTGAGCTATTAGATGATCCAGTCTAACTCAGAGCCGAAGAGGAATTCCCGGGGTCTGCCCCTTCTTATTTTAGAAGTACTGAGTGGCTGTGTTTCCAGCACTTCCTTGCAGCCTCACAGATCTGAGTCAGGAAGATTTTAAGTGACATTCAGCCCAAGTTTGTCCTTTCTGAGTTTCCTCCCACTGCTCTTAAGCGTGACTCTGCCCTCTCCCTGCCGTTCACGCCCACATCCTCTCCCTTTAGTCACGTATCAGGCTTGCGGCAGGTCTTCCTCATTGCTCGGTCCCTGCAGACCCTGATCCTTTTCCTTGCTCTTCTCTGAGCTTGTTCCACTTGGTCAGGATCTTTCTGGCAACGTGATGCTAAGGGCCAAATTCTTGCACCAGAGCTGTATGAGGGGGACTGGTGCTTCTCTGTCCTTCCCAGCGTGATTCAACGTGCTGCAGCCACACAGCACTAGCAAAGCTTAATGGGAAAAAAAAAAACATTTGATTTACCTTCCTCTATCAGACTACTCAGCTGCCGCCCTGCCATCCTCCTCCTCTGAGCACTAGATGACAGATGGGAACAGGCTGACTGGTTTGATGGAGTGAGGTAATATTCCACTAAATCACTCCACTCTCTCTCGCTGTCAAGAGCCGTGACTTCAGCCCTCGGAGCTTTGCCTTCCTATTCCCTTCCCCTTTGGATTTTTTTTATAACAAATGATAAATCTACTTAAACATTATTGTTCAAATGACTGAGGGCAGCGAGTGGTAATGTTGGCACGGGCGTGATAAAAACCGTTAGCAAAAAAGGAAGGGCCGATTCATGGCGAGCTAGAAAGTCCGTCTGTCCTCTGTCTCACACTAATGCTGTTGCTGATGTTCTCTTCTGAACCTTTTGCTCTGTTTTCTTACCCTGGGTCCAGGCTGGGACACAAACATCCCGCTATTGCCCTAACAAGAGATCGTGGTTCACACACCCTAGATCAGCCCAGCTCCATCAACATCTGTCTCCACCAGCAGAGGATTGGGCCTTATAGTTTTGTACCCTGCCTTGAAAAATGACCACCCCCCCAAAAAATGAGAAAGAATCAAACAAATGCACCAATTTATTTTTGTCCCTTGCTCCTCCTTGCAGCTTTAATCATATTCTCTGAATTGAACACTTACAGGCCATAGTCAACTAGGGTCGGTGGTCCACCTAGACACAAAGGAGATATTTACTGTTGATGCTTCAAACTGGCTCTTGCACGTCTTTGAAAGCAGGATTCCTCAAAGGAAGCGGAGGGCTTAATGGGACTGAACGGAGGCAAAGTGGCTGAATCTTGTTAATGATTCAACTAGATATCCTTGTTACTTTTAATGAAAAGCCTGCAGTTGGCTGGCTTTAGAGATGCTATGAAGCCACGCCTGAGAGTTTCTGAGAAAAGAGCTGTTATTCTAGCTTGCCCTCTCATTGCTGTTTGCATGTAAAATGGTAAAGCTGTGGACTAGAAGGGATTATCATAGCATATGATATGACCTGCTGCATACTGCAGGCCTTAACATTTCACCTAGTTACTGCTGTACTGGGCCAATAACTCATGCCTGGCTAAAGCGCCTCTTCTAGAAAGCCATTCGGTCTCAATGTGAAGATTTTGGAGGTAGAGAATCTACCTCTTCCCTTGGTAGCTCATTTCCTACATTAATCACCCTCACTGTAAATGCCTAACCTATTGGTTATTTTAACAATGAGCCCTGTGAATAAAACTCAAAGCTCTAGCAAGGGATTTCCTTTCACTGAGGCTCTGTGAAGGCCTCCTGACTCTAGATATCCACCTACTCTAGGTGTCCTGTGCTAAAATTATCTGTCTTCATAGCTTTCTCACACCCTTACAAGGCTTGCTTTGAACTTGAAAGCCTCCCACACTAGTTGCTGTGTATTATCAACCTGGCCACAGTACAGGTGGAAAAAATCTGTGACACTGAAGAAAGGAGTAATGGCTTTCCAGTAAATGAGCCTGCCTCACAGGATCAAAGGGGCTGCAAGTACTGAGGGCATTAACCATGAACAGAGATACAGGGGCTACATTAAAGAAGGCTTCGCTTTACTCTGAAAATTTAACCAATGCCAGTCTGCATGGTGCAGGATTGTTCACATGGAGGAATGCTTTGTGTTGTCAGCAGCAGTTTTCTCCATTGTATAGGAAGGTGGGAAGGAGGCAACTCTAATAACACAGTTACAGATAAGAAAAGTAAAATCTGGGACACTGTCTTATACAAGGTCAAAACAAGTTACAGCACCCCTATCTCACAATGAAGGCAGGAAGAGCTGATGGGGCTCCAGCTCACAAAAGCTTGTGCCATATACATCTATAATTTAGTCTATAAGATGAAAATCTACCCTGCCTTTGCTTGATGGCAGACTAACACCGCTAACTTAACTACACCTCCAAGCCAACCATGGTTCTAGATAAGCAAACACTCCAGGAGCAGGTTTGCAGTCAAACTTTCCCAAGCTCCAAGTGATTTCAAAAGGGACTCAGAGTTACTACAAGGAAGATATTTGGGGAAATATTCTTCCTTCTCTGCAGTGTTAGGGAGAGCATAGTTTCTGGTAGTTTGAGCACCTGAGCTGGAAAATCCCTGCATTTTAGGATTTCATAGACATTAGGGCTGGAAAGGACCTCGGAAGATCATTGAGTCCAGGATAATCCTGACCAAAATCGCCTTCCTCGCCTAGGACAAAAGATGTGAAGACAAACTTTTTGAACTACCAGAAACCAACTTTAGACTCTTTGGGTTTGCTTTTCCATGGCTGGCTTTGGGGTGCTTAGCAGCACCAGAGCCAGACAACCCTACCATAGCCCTACAAGAATGAGGCCTCTGCTCCCCGTGGCTAGGTGAGGACAAAACTTCTACTCCTTCACGCTCGCCAACTCTTTCTTTATTGGTACCCCTGCTGGCTGACTATATCAGAGACTCAGCACAGCAATGGCTACACAACTTTACAGTCACCACAGGACACTGCCTTGCAGAACAGCGTTTGTTTAGATTTCAGCACAACTATTAACTTTCACAAGGAGGGTGAAATCCCGGCCCTTCTGAAGCAAAGATCGCACCCTGGGTATCTGATGAGAACGCATTAAATATCTTGAAGCAAAGAATTACTAGTAAGTCACCAGTATAAATATATACTTTCAATGTAATACGTGTGCTCTGACTTCAGCAGCCACAGCCAAAGTGCAAACAGAAAGACTTGTGCTATAACACGTGAGCTGGGTGACACCGGAGGGGTTTTTTTGTGACACTGACAATGATGCTAACCAGAAGAAGGATTACTAATTTAATACATAAAGTCTATAGGGAAGAAATACCCAAACAATACTAGACATAAATCCTACCCAAGCGCATTAAGACAGAAAAACATGTTAGCACAGCTCAATGGCCACTCAACTCCCCATCTACCTTTTGCAACTCACTAAATACTTTTCCTGATAGAAGTCAGTGAGTAATTATTAATAGCTTGCTCTTATTTTACCCTTTTTCATCCCAACTCTCAAAGTTCATCATAAAGGAGATTAGTATTCTTAGCCGCATTTTGAAGATGGAGAAACCAAGACCGTGAAAGGTGAAGTTATCCTGAAGCCATCCAGCAGACCAGTAGGAGAGTCAGAAACAGAATCTAGGTGTCCTGACTCCCACCCCAATGCTCCATCTACTAAGCCATCCTGCCGGTTAAGCACTATTTCTCTAACCTAGTGGTTCAGAGAGAAATAGTCCAGCAGTTAGACATAAGAGAGTGGGAGTCAGAACAGCTGAGGCTTCAGTCCTCTCTCTGACCCTTCCTCCCCTGTGATCTTGGTCATTTAACCCATATGGCACTTTTTCCCCAACAGCAGAAGGGCAGGGGAGGGGGGTCCTCTCCAAAGGATTTTGTAAAGCCTAGTTAACATTGTAAAGTGTGCTGAAGCGCATGATTATATTTGTTACTGAATATGATTCATACGTTTGACTTCAGTACACCTTATCACTCCTGTTACTGTTTCTGAGAGATCCTTCATCTTATTGTTTCTCCGGTTCTTTTTTAGTTCTCTCATTTCCTGAAAACTGCTTTCTGTATTCAGTGACTGAATCTGCCAGCAGTAGCTTATGAAGTGGGCTTTGTGGGTGCAGATGCGATACAGAGTCCTTCACTTGTATCTAGCTTCGGCATTTAGTATTGCACTAGGCTTAAGTTCTAGCTGATACCTGCTCAGAATAATCCCACTAGCATTAGCAAATTTAGTTTTGCACCAGCATGACTGAGAGCAGATTCTGGCTCTGTTTACTCTGGGCAGGTGCCTCAAGCATAAGTCAAAGTGAGCATCCCCTTGGCCTGCTCCAAGGATTCTCTAGCCACGCCAGCGTTGCCACAGACAGCACCAAGTTCCCCACATGTATGGCAAGGTGTAGTCTTATGTATTTGGTGACTGGCACTTTTGCTTGCATTTCCTGGAGTAGAGCCAGATCCTGCTGTTACTGAAAGTCAGGAACTAAATTTCCATTTTCTGCAATGAGCAATGACCAACCCCAGTGCATCTCCTTGGGATTTCACACCCTGAAAAGGTAATGCCTTTTGTTCCACTGAAAATATCACCTAAGGCCTGGTGCTGCTGTCTTTGACTTCCCAGATTTTAACAAAATCATTACATTAACCTGAAGGTGATTTTTTTTATCTCCCCATTCAAGTAATGACTATGGCTTGTTCATATTGCTTTTGTCTCATAAGAAGGGAAATTCTGATTCTTGCAGTGGTCGGCATATTTGCTAAATTAGTGGCCATCTCAACACCAGATTAACACCATGGAACATAATCTTGAGCCTAGAAATTTGGAAATGTCACAATCCCTTCCACTGCAACAAGGGCTAGGTTTTTTTGTTGCTCCTGCTGTTTGTTTCTTACGACCTAGCGGAGAAACAAGAACAGTGGTTTCATTTCTTCTTTCCGTTGCTATGGAAAGGTAAAAAATTAATTTGTCGATTGCAGTTTTGGAATCTTAGCATGCCCTTAGAAGACACCACCAATTAGCACATTCTTGCGTCTCTACAGGAGATTTCTTACTTTGAAAAATAAGTGTTATTCTGTAAACCTCCAGAAGATCCACAGTAAAACAAATGGTATGCAGACAGGGCAATTCACAATAAAGGTTTGGGTGTTTCTGCATGTAAGCCTCCATTGATGAGTAATCTGGTACAATGGTAACTGTAGCTAATTGTTACAAGTGTAGTATAATTAATATTCTTGGTACTCTAAGAATTGAGGCATAGATAGTGCTCATAAACAACTTCTGCCATGATCAAAAGTTCTTGCCAATTCCCCCTACACACACACACAGTGCCACTGCTAACTTATGAATGTTCATTAAGTTTAACTTTGTTGTTCAAGCTTTGACATCCCCAAATCAGTACCAGGTTCCTTACTCAAACTTTGGCAAAAGCAAGACAATGGTTTAAATGAGGTTTTTTTCTCTTTTCCAAACTTTCTCTGATGCCTGCACATCTGTACTGGGGAGAAAGCTCATGACTCACACCCTGCCTGAGAGAGGCCAACATGTTTGGTTTACAAACCTGAATTAGTTTGAAAAAAAACTGATTTCACCATTTGTTGCTCAAATCCCAGACTGTTGTCTTAGCCATCACCCAAAAACTTCTTGTTTCTTCTGTTCAGCTTAAAAAAGTACTGAAACCATCTCTTCAGCAACTCAACAGATATTCCTCAGGTGATGGATACTGTAAATGTCCCTGTAGCTCATTACCAACATTTCTTTGCAGAAATTAAGCCTCTTAGCTCTTTCAGCATGCATGTGACATTTTAGAAAATGTTAGTGTGGGATGAATTCTCCCCAATACATACATGTAATATATCTATCTATCTATCTATATCTATCTATACATCTCTATGGATATACATAGATAGATATAAAATATTTGGCAAAGAGATATATACTTGACTATGTATCTTTGAAGTATCTAACCTATCTTGGTGTGGTTAGAATAGGATCCTACTATGTATTTCAGAATCTCATGACCAGAACCTCAGTTAAAATATTTCACATAAATCTTTCCAGCCCAAGCGACAATAATGAAATAAAAAAATGCCTAGCTCATTAATAACATAAAAATAACCTTCCTGATAAGAGTGTAGCCTGCAAATGAGTGCATTATTAATCAAGTAACCATGTTAAGAAACTGCTCTGCCAACTGAAATCAGTGATCTCATCATTATCAGAAGAGCAATTTTCTAAATGAAAATTTAGGTTTAGCAGACAGAAAAAGAATTGTGCTATTTAAGTCTGTCACCCATCATGAACTTAAGTCTTCTTAAAAATAGCTTTAGTCATTTTTATTGGTATAAGTACCTAAAAAGAGATCCAACAGCAAATAAGAATTCTGTGCTTCTCCACGACATCCTCAACTGTGAATTATACTCAGACACGAGACATGCAATCTTGTATGTACACAAATTATTTGTCAGCAAAGCACTATTCTGCCATTCCGAAACAATTTCATACAGGAAAAAATTCCAATATTTTATTAAAGAACAGTCAAAATGTACAAGTATTACCCAGTTTGGTAGATAACTTCCTATAAAGTCAGTAAAATATGAATTCCAATCTAGTTTTAAAAACTGCTATAGCTGATCAAGTTGATAGTTTAAAACCACACAATTTCACAAATATTACCAAATGAGTAGTGCAACAAGAAAACTGAAATTAGTTCTAGACCGTGTTTGCATTTCAAGCAAAAAAGTCAAGTCACTGCTTTAATACTTCAATCACTTGAGAACGTCACAACCCAGTAGCTCCCAACAAGAACCGACTTCTTATCATAATTAGGGATTTTGTCTTCTTGTTCTTCCCTTAAATCAAATAACAAAACAACACCTCTTGAGGTCATCAAAAAATAACTTTAGTATAAAATTTTGTCTTGGCCTTTATCAAATCTTAGATGAATAAAATTGTTAAGCCTTTATCAAAACAGACAGGAATAGAAAAAAAAAAGAAAGAAAAATCACCATGACCTTATATCCAAATCTGTTGGAATCACACCTACAAATGTCAGAAGCAAGACCAGAAACGTGGAGCCCTGTTTTTGTTTTCAGAAACCACACAAAACACAAAGACAGCTTCTTACAGCCTAAGGTGGGGGGCGGAGGGGGTGTTCTGTCTATGTGAGCCTCCCCGTGGACAGCGATTTGAGAAGAGCATAGGCAAAGTATAGAAAAATAAATAAGACAGCTTCGTACAGCCTAAGGTGTGGGGGGTTGGGGGGATGGTCTGAAAAGTGTCCCCGCAGGCAGCTCTCCCAGGATCATATGCAGAAATAGGGAAAACGACCCTTTAAAAAACAGACAAGTAAACCCATAAATAAATAGAAGAAGAAAGAAAGGAAAGCCACCCTACATCCCAAAGCTCTTGAGATCGCACAGTATGGTGCCCTGGGCGCTCTGTATGCTTTGGCAGCAAGGGAAGTGGGCTCGGAGGCAGACCCGCAGCTCCTTGTTGAAAATGAAGCACAGGAAGGGGTTGACTCCGGCCTGGGCGAACGTCATCCAGACTGAGGCGGTCAGGTAGACCTGGGGGATGGTGCTGGCCTTGATGAAGACCCGCAGGTAGCAGGCCACGATGTAGGGGGACCAGAGGAGCAGGAAGAGCAAGGTGATCATGTAGAACATCTTGCAGAGCCTCTTCTCCATCTTGAACTCCTCCAGCACCAGCAGCCGCTTGATCTGGCTGTGCGTGGCCTGCCGGATGCCCACCAGGGTGGGCGGCGTGGGGCCCCTGCCGAAGCCGGCCGTCCAGTTGGCCGCCGCTTGCCCGGTGGCGCCAGGCCCGTGGAAAGTCCAGTTCTGGCTGATGGCGGGGACCAGCTGGGCCGGCTTCATCTTGCGGTGGCCGTGGATGAAGAAGAGGAGCTTCCCGTAGACCAGGTGGGTGGCGGCGATGACGGCGGCCAGCATGAGCATGAAGCCCAGCGTGTCGTTGGCCTTGACGTAGCGGTGCTCGAAGATGCACTGCTCCTCCTCCCGGATGAACTTGTAGGTGCCCACGTCGAAGACGGGCGGGAAAGCCATGGCCATGGACAGCGTCCACACCATGCACACCACGGCCAGGCAGGTCCAGCCCGTCAGGCGCTTGGCGTAGAAGCGGTGGTGGGCAATGGCCATGTAGCGCGTGACGCCCACGCAGAAGAGCAGGAAGGCGGCGTGGAAGCAGAAGAGCACGGCCAGGAAGGCCAGCACCTTGCAGCTGAGCGGCCCGTGCGGCCAGGCGCCGGCCCCGCTGCGCACGGACAGCATGACGAAGGGGAAGCAGGCCAGCGAGCGCAGCCCGTCGGCCAGGCACAGGTCCAGCAGCAGGTAGTACGGCGCGCGGTGCAGCTGGCGGTCCTTGAGGATGAGCCAGGCGAACAGCACGTTGCCCGCCAGGCTCACGCACAGGATCAGCCCCAGCGTGGCCAGCTTCAGGCCCGGCGCGCTCAGCAGGCCGCCGGGGCTGGGCAGGTGCGGGCTGCTGCTGCTGCC